>NC_039358.1:190455010-191162541 GCF_003573695.1 Papaver somniferum | reverse complement strand
TTTTTTGGTGTTTGAATTATTTTCTATGTTGAAATGTACAATTTAGTTTGGGTCATTGTTTAACTAGACAACCTTTGGTTTTTTTTCCTTTTTTTTGCGTTACACCTATGGTCCAGCCGTCCGGGCCACCCCAACCCACCTAGGTAATTAGTCGAAAAGTAAAAAAATTATTTGGGTATTTCCGAAGGGATCATGATTTATTTTAGTTTGTTATGTTCGGAATGTATATATTAGATTAAAAGGGAAATTAGATAAACATGAAAACATTCATTCCATATCTCATTATACTGCTACAATATCTCATTTTTTAGTAATATGGAAATTGAAATATTCGGTGTAAATACCAAAGAATCGTGATTTAAGATAATGATGGAAAACCTAAAAAATTAGAGTTTTCAAATTACACCAAGCATAGAAAAAACTAACATAGAGTATTAAGAGGGATTGTTGATATGAAATTGACGAGAGGATCCAAAAACGTCCTAAACTGACGCGACCATTCGCCAACAGGTATATTGGACGTCTATATATATATATAAGCTTTATACTCGTATTTGCTTGTAGCATTCACAATAAGAAAATCCTAAAAGCTTGTAATTTTTGTTTTTTTTTTGATAATCTTTCATCAGTATAATAGTGATGGATATGTTGCCGGAATTAACTACCGAGATACTTCTGTAGTTGCAGGAAATCCTACACTACACCCCTCATATGATTTCATTAACACTCAACTCATTTTAGATTAACAATCTTAATTTTATTGATGAATCTTTGAACAATCTTACAAGAAAAGATAAAGGAATCAAGAATAACCACTGCTCTAGATTTTCTCTCTCCTATTTACTTGTTTCTTCCTCAAAAAAGATCTCTCTCTTTCCTTTACAATTGAACGACTATTTATAGGGAAGTACCTAGAGGATGACAGCTAATCTGTCCTTTATTTTCGGATATGTCTCGCGACATTCTGGCAACCTTACAAATGTTAATCTCGCAAACTCTCAAATTTTCGCAGAACCATCACATTTTTCTCATGATTTTAGTTGACGTCGTTTATTATGTCATTTCTGAAATTGTTCTGCGACGCTATTGTGTTGTGTTGTTGATAATTTCGCTGAGGCATTATTGTTGCGAGATTCTGATCCTACATCTTGCCTCTTCTCATATCTTTTTTGCGAAGTAGAGAATGATGTGAGAACTGCCGCAACTGTCCATCTCTTCTTATTCTGCATTTATCACACGTATCCTTTCTTCCATTTATTTCTTGACACGTCTTCTGTAACTGCTGTTTTTCAACCGCTCACGTCTTTTCGCATTAATGGTGTTTATTTCTTCGAGTAAGAAAATCTCCTTTATATATTCTTCTTACTCTTCTTTCCATTTTCTTTTTACTTTCTCTTCTCTTTTTATTTTCTCATCTCTGCAACTCTTTTGTTCTTCCGTAAATTCTGTTACTGTAATTTTTTTTCTTTAATTCTTTCATATTCATTCCCATACTCTATATTCAGATATGCCTCCAAGTGGCCACAAACATGAGAAAAATTTAAAAGACGTCCAAAAAGATCTTGCCGAGAAAGGTTTCACACTTTCTACCATTCCTGGTGAAAGTGCCAAGTCAATTCTTTCTATCAAACTTTTTTCTGATCAATATTGTGATGATCAATAAATCATAATTTCGTTAGGTCAAATTCTCGCAGGTCTCCCCATTCCTCTTTATGACCCAGATATTCCTATGTTCTATGAAATTCTCGCTCATTCGGGATTTTCGCGAGCTATCTTCCAGTTGAGTAGGGATTGCATCCGTCTGATACTAGAGTTTGCTAACCGTGGTGCTGGTAAAGGATCTTTGTACTCCAAAGAACTTAGGGATCCTAAATTCGCAGACTTGGAGATAATTGCTGAGAAATACACAGTAGCGAGTTTCTTTGAAAATTATGAATTGATCTCCATGAAGAAAGAGAATACTCGCTGGGGTATTTGTTTGAAAAGGAAAGATAACATTGATGAAGCTAAAATACTCATGGAAGACATTGATTGGCATTCTGGTAAGTACACAACTCCTCGCGAATCCAAAGATGATAAATGGTGTGTTTTTCCCCTGATGCTGAAAGGACCTTACATTGCTGGGTCAAATGTTCTTCCTGAGAATCTCGCTACTTATCAACCTTGGGTATTCTCTTGGCCCGAGAAGGAGAAAGAGGTATGTTTCTTCCAGTTTCGCTCATGTCCATGTCTTTATTTATTTTTATTGTTTTATTCGCTAACTCTTGCGAAATTCTACAGATCCACAAACCGAAAGATAGCTATCACAGGACTGGGAAGGCTAGTACCTTATTAGCTCTTCGCTCGTACACAGATGAAGTAAAAAATATCCTTTTATGATTGCCTCCATTTCTTACTTCTATTTGTGTGTGAAGATTATTGCTGAAATAGAAGAGTCTGCCAATGTTGCGAAGACTGGTGATAAAGGTAAAGGTGCTCTTCGCAGGGAAAAATCAACTGCTCCTCCTTCAAAGAAGAGAAAAATCCATTCTTCTTCTCCTTCAACTATTCCTTCTCATGAAAATTCCGAGAGTGACAAGGATGATGAGGATAATGATGACCTTGCCACAAGTGAAGATTCTCCACCTGAATCTTCTATGGTTAAGCTCTCTGGCCTATTTTCTGATTCTTTGTAAGGAATGAGAGATAGCCAATTTGCTAATACCTGCAAAGCTCTCGCTACAATTTGCGATGTCCCTTTACTGGATGGTGATAGTTCTCTTCGTGGAGTTTCTAGATTAGTGACTCCCGATTTTTTGCATTCTCTCAATAGCCTGGTATGCTTTCGTCCTGTTTATTTCTTCATTATTGTAAATCAAAATCTTTTTCTATATTAATACTTTTTATATTTTCTCGCAGGATGGAAAAGCTTATTTCGTTGTTGCCTCAGATCTAGAGAGGAGACGCAAAAATCTTGAAAAGAAGAATCTTCAATTTCGTACAAAGAATGAAGAACTGGAAGCTGAAGTCAAATGTCTTCGCGAGAAAAACAGACAACTAGAAATTGATTCTTCTTCGTATAAGAACAAAATCTCTAGCCTTCAGCAAGCTAATAATCAGCTCTATGGTATGTTACTTTTCTCCTTTCCCTTCATTCATTCATCCTGTTGTTTTATCTTATTTAAGTAATCTTTTTGCAAACATTTATGGTCTTTTTGATGAAGCTACCATTCTTCGTTCATTTCCTAATGCCTTGGATAATGATACCCTTCTCGAGCGTCTTAATAAATCTTTAAATAGTTTCTCAAGTGATAGAATTTCATCTCTTTCCCTGAATAAACTTAGATCCAAATTTCGCCTCTTAGAAATTGACCATAGATCTAGTTTAGGCTTGGACAACCGATTTAAGCGTCTCCTTCTTAATTCTAAAGAGAAGATCAATGAGTTGAGAACCAAAATTAGCGGTCTCATAGATGATAAGGATCACATCTCTGATCAAGGTGCTAAGGCTTTGGCGAAATTCCAAGAGAATCTTCTTGAAGTTCAACTTGAACGAGATGAAGCTAACCACAAGAACATCGAGCTCTGCGAAAGAGAAAACCAAATTCGTTCCCGTCTTCTTATAAGTAATGAGGATGAATTTGCTTGGGCTGCGAAAATCTTAGATGATGCCATAAAAGATTTAGGTGTAAATGTTAGTCTCCAAGTTGAGCATACAGCCTTGATTAGAGATATGGTTTCTGACAGAGAAGGTTATTAACTGTTCTTCTTTACTAATCTTTTGTTTCTTATGAATTTTCATCAAGTTAATAATTGATTGTCTTTTGCTGATATCGTGAAAAGATTGAGGAATTTGAAGCTGAAAAAGAGGAACTCGCAAAGAATCTTTCTTCTCGCAACGACAAGTATTCTAGATTAAAGAATCAAATCAAGATCACTGTTGCGAATTTTAAGAATGATGCTATGCATTTTTGCAATCAAATTATCCAAATGGTTTGTGATGACCATAGTATTCCTCATTCTGATTATCCTTGTCTCTTGGAGGGGATCCCAAAGAATATTCCCAGTCTGATTATTTCTGATAGCGAAGCTGATGATGAAGAATCTGATGGTGATGAAGGTTCTGATGGAGATGAAAGTTCTGATGCAGACGAAGAAGGGAACAAGTCTGATGAAGATGATTAAAGATCAACTAAGAAGTAGTCTTTGTTTCTTTCTTTGATCTTCTGTAATACTTGTACATTTATTCCTTCTTTCTGTATATTTGCGAATTCTTTTGGTTCCCCATATTCCTTAATATATGAGTTTCTTTCATTTTGACCTGCATTCATTAAAACAACTATTCCTTGCAATACAGTTCATCAATATAATCATATGAGTTGAATTTTTGTGTAAATCTATCATATGAAGACAAATAGCATTTTCTGATTTCATTCATTCCCATACTTGCCTCTGTTATTTGCATCCAAATGAGAGATTTTGCAGACTTTTCTTATTTTGTTCCTCAACTTTGCAATTATTTATGTATAATTTCGCAATTTTATGCGAAGTGAATTTTGATTCTTTTCAAAATCTCATTCCTGTGTGGTCTTATTTTGCCTTCCTAATTAAAGGTCTTATTATGCCACCTCTTGTCATTGCGGCAAAATCGCAGGACGTTCTTGCACTTTCATGCAAGAACCCATTGATCTTGCCTTAACTTTTTCTTTTGTATTATGGCCTCTTCAAGAATGTTGCGACAATATGACATGCCTAAATATTCTTGCGAAAATAAATCCCCATGACATTGCCGTCTTGCGACGAAATCGCAGGACGTATTCGCACTTGCATGTGAAAACCCATTGATCTCGTCTTATCTTTTTCTTTTGTATTATTGCCTCTTCAGGATTTTCGCACAAATATGACAAGCCTTAATACCCTTGCGAGTAAAAATCCTCATGACATTTGCGTCTTAAGACACTTATCAGCTCCCTAATGGAGGGTGCCGCCCTTATCTTCCCCCCTGGTTGCCTCTTCAAGGAGGCGTAGCTCTACCATACAAGCTTGGATCCTCCCATCCGGTCTTAACAACGACCAGTTGTTTTCGCAACCACTTATCCATTTTACCTATAGGGTTTATGGTTACGAGACTGCACCCTAAGTGGGGTTTTCTTCGGGCCGAGTGCAGTATAAGCTAAGACTTGTCAAGAATGGCAAGGTACGCTTCAAACGCCCCTGGCACTCTTGACTCAACCGTGTACCTCGGCGCCTTGATCAGATTCTGCACTCCTTGGGAGAGTCCTTATTACCTTAGTCGCCCAACCTAAGTCATATGCTTAAGCTGAGAATCCAAGGTGCCTCTCCCGGATGGGCTTTATTGACCCCAAATCTCCATGACTCAGGTTCCGGTGGCGGTGTAGCCTTTCCCTGAGCCATGCAACAGGTACCCCCTTATATGACGTACTTTAGGTCTTACATTTGCCTCTTGCGAAATTGTATTTGCGAACTAGGGTGTACGCCATAAAGGTTCGCCCCTTTCTCTTTTGTCATTGTTCTCTGGTTGTATTCTGTAAAATTCATTATCTCTGCAAGATTCTCGGACATCATCATATCGTATTTTCATTTCGCAATCTCAATTTTGTCATTCAATAAAATGTATTTTTGAGAGTTTTACTTATTGCGAGAGTGTCGCAACAAATTAATCATTCATACATTTCTTGTTTTTATTATCTTTGCCATCCTTTGCTTCTTTATTATTTTCTGCTACTGCTTCCTTGGTAGTGGTATGTTCATCATTTTTATTCTGAGCCAGCATTAGTTTCGAAACATCTCTTCTTCTTTTCTTTCGATTGCATCCACCATCAACCTCTCACTTCTTTGTGTCTCTTTGATTTTGTGTCGCCAATTTTCCTTCTTGTTTGCTCTTCCTTCGCAAGATTCTATCTCAGTTTCATAACACCTCTTTCCTTCAACCCAATCTCCCTTTATGATTCCTACACCGCTGGGGTGAGGGAATTTGATGCACTGGTGGAAAGTTGAAGCTACACCTAGAATCCCATGTAGAAAAGGTCGACCAATTAGTGCATTGTAGGGTGATTCTACATCAACGACACAGAATAGGATTTCATAAGATATTCCCTTGAATGGAATTCGCATAGTAACCTCCCCTTTAGGCTTGTTAGCAGTACCATTAAAACCATATATCTTATATGTTGATGGTATAAGATCATCATCTCTTCCTCCCATAGATTTATAAGTATGATAAAATAAGATGTTCACAGAGCTTCCAGTATCGATTAGAATTCTATTAATTGCCCATGAATCTCTAGCTTCGTCATCCTTATCTTCTTTCGGTTTTGGATTAATTTCTAATTTTACTACCAATGGATTATCATGTTCCTATTCACCTTCGGGGATTTCTTCTGCGGTAAAAGAAATGATCTGTTTCTGCCATTCCTCTAGTGGCGAGATTTTCGCAATATTCATAACTTCTCTTCCATCATTATCTCTTGCGAACACTCTACTTAAAACATTGTCATGAAAATCTTCAATTGTCTTGTATGAATGTACGATAGAGTGACAGAATAGATTCATTTCTTTTGCACCAACTTCTATGAAGAATGTTTCATTCCTTTTCATCGTGTTTACTTTGTGATGCTCCGGTGGTGGTGGCGGAAATGGTTGAGATTGTGGGTGCCCTACCAAAAAGCGGTTTTGTTTTCCTTGATCTATCATTCTCAGAATAATTCTTTTTACATTTCTGCAATCATTTGTTGTATGTCCATGAAAATGATGATAAGAACAAAACTCATGACTTCTGTGGTTTGGAGGTGGTTCCGTTCCTATGGTCCATGGTGTTGGTATATTCTCCATCAAAATTATAGCTTCCCATATTTTCTCCACACTTGCATTTAGAGGTGGTATCTTGATTTCTTCCTATACTACCTTGTGACCTCCTTGTCCTCTATTATAGTTTTGTCTTTGACCTCCATAAGTTTCTTGTGGTTGATCGAGTATTTGAATCTTGTTATTTCCACCACAATTGTAGAAATTTCTTTCTCCTTTATACTCCTATTGATATCGGCTTCCCATAGCCACCAGTTTCTGTTGATTGTTACCTGTCACCTTCTCTTGTTGTACTTGCGAAGTATTCGCTACTGTGTTTATTAGCTTGGGTAATAAGCTTGCATTCACTGTTTGTGAACTGGTGTTCGCAACTGGGTATGATTCCATTTCATTTTGCCTTTCCTCCAGAGCAATATATTCTTCTTGAAGTTATCGAAATTCAGTCATTGTGATCGTATTCTTGACTCTGAAAATTTGGACATACAATAGGTTGGTTGCAAACATAGCATTGATAAATGATAATATAAGATATCTCTCATCTACACGGACAACCATTTCGCTACACATAGTCCTCCATCTTTTAGTTAGGTGCTTCAAAATTTCACCAATCCTTTGTTTTAATCCAAACACGTCTTCAATACCAGGTCACGAAGAATTATTACTTATATATTCCCCCAGGAATGTAGTCTGCAAATGATTGAAGGATGTTATTGTATTCTTTGGTAGACCTTCGAACCATTTTAACGCCTCCCCTGTTAAGATAGATGTGAAATACTTGCATAATATAACATCATGATTTTTACATTGCAACATGCACCTCACGTAGGCTTTAATGTGTTGAATTGCACAAGTTGTTCCATCAAAAATGCTGGTTAATGCGGGCAAATTGCATTTCGGTGGTATTCCTCCTAATTTTACTTCCCCTGTAAATGGAGTTTTCGCAGCTTTTTCTATAGCTTCATCCAATTGTCTTCTGCCTACTTCTCCTCTATTATTTAACATTCCTCTCATTTCTTCTAAATTTTTCAAGATTTGTTTATTTACACCTGAATTTTGATCCATTGGTCTTTTTAATTTCGCCTCTCTTCTTCTGCGTTCATGTCTTTCTTCTCTCGCGAAATTTTGCATTTCTTCTTCATTATCCTCATCTCGTCTTCTTCTGCGAGTCTCTTCTTCATCTCTATCTTGAATTCGCATATGATTATGTCTCTCATTTTCCCCTTCATGATTTTGTTCATTTCTTATTAATTCCATTCGCTGTGTTTCAGCCATCCTCTGTATTCTATCATACTCTTCATTGATATTACCGTTATTCCGGTTTTGTGTACGCCTTCTTTCTCGATTGTCGTGATTGTTCTGGCGAATTGTCTCCTGAAGCTCTTGTTCTTCCATTTCCGCTCTCAATCTTTCATGTTCGCAAATTAAACGTGCTTCTTCAGCATAATGTCTTTCAATTTCTTCTTCAATCGTCTGTTGATTTCTTTGAGTTTCTCTTTCATGTAAAATTCTCCTTCCTTCCTCTCGGTTTCCTTCGCCATCTTGGTCATTTCGTCCCTGACATTGTCCGTTCTCTTGATTTCTACCATTTTGCCTATCATCAAAAGTTTCATTTTTTGGAACGTAACGATCATCAGTTCTTTCTCTATTTTCGCAATATTCTTCATTAGGATTTGATATTTCTTCTTGAATACTGTTTCCAGTATTAATTGTGGGTGAGTTTTGCCTCATTTCTCTTTTAGTCGATCTTGAATATGATTTTGTAATACTTCTCGATCTTCTACTCTGTAGTCTCATATTTTCCATCCTCAATTCATGATTTTGTCTTGTTAAATTCGCACGTTCTTTTGCCTCATATCTTCTTTCTTCGTGTATTCTTCGTCTCAACGTTTCTAACGCTCCAATTTCCTCATCTCCATGAATTATTCCTTCATCTGCTTCTTGATTTCTTTCTACCTGTCTATGGTTTCTGGTTTGTTGCTCTTCTTCTACTTCTTCTGCTGAATTTGATTGCCAAGTGTGTATACTCACCCTATCATAATCTGTATTCCTCCCTTGTATTAGTGTTTGTTGAACTAGTGGTTGAATTTTATTTTCTCTATTATTTCTCATTCTAGTAGATTCTCCCATTTCACTTCTTTCCCTTCCACCAATTCTCTTGCTTCTTCTAACAGTAGTTGGCTGTTCTGATGTATTTCTTCTTCTAGCCATTTCTTCAATGTTAACGAATTGCAAGAAATTATGTAAAATTCTTAATCAATTACTCCAAATCTTCACAAATCTCAATATTAATCTTCAATTTTTTCTAGAGTAATCTTCAATGTTCCCTGTTTCTAGCGCCATTATGTAGTTGCAGGAAATCCTACACTACACCCCTCATATGATTTCATTAACACTCAACTCATTTTAGATTAACAATCTTAATTTTATTGATGAACCTTTGAACAATCTTACAAGAAAAGATAAAGGAATCAAGAATAACCACTGCTCTAGATTTTCTCTCTCCTATTTACTTGTTTCTTACTCAAAAAAGATCTCTTTCTTTCCTTTACAATTGAACGACTATTTATAGGGAAGTACCTAGTGGATGACAGCTAATCTGTCCTTTATTTTCGGATATGTCTCGCGACATTCTCGCAACCTTACAAATGTTAATCTCGCAAACTCTCAAATTTTCGCAGAACCATCACATTTTTCTCATGATTTTAGCTGACGTCGTTTATTATGTCATTTCTGAAATTGTTCTGCGACGCTATTGTGTTGTGTTGTTGATAATTTCGCTGAGGCATTATTGTTGCGAGATTCTGATCCTACAACTTCAGCGCCTCCAGACTACATAATTCGTTTTAGCAAGGAAATGTGTATGCAAAGAATGGAATACTATCCTTGGGGACAAAAGAATTGGATTCCTTTTTGGTGTCACACTAAGAATGGGGAAAGATAAAGTTACCCAACTCTTTTATAGAGAGGAAGATTTCATCCCGATCATAACGGCCAACAATCATGATGCCCCGAATGATGGAACCCATGATGATTGGACTATGTTGCACCCAATAGTTGGATCTTGCAATGGTCTGGTTTGTTTTTATGTTTCACTCCACGACATACAAGATCCTGTATATATTATGAATCCAGAAACTGGTGACCACCTCCATCTGCCACAACTATGCATCCCAATTGCAACGGATCAAGTACTATCGTGGTATCCACGATACAACGTAATTGAGGGTTTCCGATACTGTCAACGTACCAATGAGTACAAGGTAGTTCGAATTCACATGGATGGTAAAGTCCAAATACACACTTTAGGAGACAAGAGGGGATGGAGGAACATAGCATGCGAGATTCCTTATACTTTTCGGAGTTCAGGTGTGTACACACACGGTTGCATTTTTTGGATAGATTGTTGTCAGCACGATATTGGCATAATATCTTTCACACCGAGACGTTCCATCAACATTTGCCACCCCCGCATCATATTACTGGGAGTGAATTTTGGATGAATACTTACCCATCACTTGGGATGGTCATGTTCGGAGTTCGCATTTTATTTTACTACATCTATGAGGGAATTGATCGGCCCCGGATAGATTTTTGGGCTCCCATTTCCAAAGAAAATATTCATACATGGGCACCTGGCGGGGAATGGAATTTTAATAATGAGATAAGCATTTTATTTAAAGAGGATGAATGGCTGACTCATAACCCGATAGCCTTTATAAATAACAAGGAACTCTTATTTTGGCAGAATAGGTGTTTATTGCGTTACAATACACTCACCAGAACTTGGACAAAAATTTGGGGGGCACTATCGTGGGAAACAAGGGTTGCAATTATTCCTCACATGAGGAGCGCTGTCTCGTTGAAGAATTTTGGTGGAAAATCGGAAACGTGTACTCATGATGTCCATGCCACTAACACATTCCTAGGCTTATCTACGTAGCTTTTTCTCTTGCAGTTGTGTTTTTTTTTTTTTTTTGGTATTTGGATTTTTTTCTATGCTGAAATGTACAATTTATTCCTTGGGTTATTTATGTTGCTTTTTTTTTCCTTGTATTTTTTTGTTTTTGTTTTGGTGTTTGGATTTTTTTTCTATGTTGAAATGTTCAATTTCGTGCATCAACATGAAAGTGTTGCCGCTAAATGTTGGGTCATTGTTTAACTACCAACATTTGGTTTTTTCCTTTTTTTGCGTTACACCTATGGTCCAGCCGTCCGGGCCACCCCAACCGACCTAGGTAATTAAATTAAAAAAGAAATTAGATAAATATGAAAATGAAAATATTCATTCCATATATCTCATGAGATCATAATTTATTTTAGTTTGTTATGTATATTAGATTAAAAAGTAAATTAGATAAACATGAAAACATTCATTCCATATCTCCTTATATTGATAGAATATTCGATGTAAATACCAAATAATAGGTGATTTAAGATAATGATGGAATACCTAAGAAATTAGGGTTTTCCTTAGAAATATATATAAATTACACCAAGCATAGAAAAAATTAACATAGATTATTAAGAGGAAAAAATGAGTTCTGCTAAGAGGGACTGTAGAGATGAAACTGAAGAGAGGATCCAAAAATGTCCTCGACTGATGGCTGATCCTCATAAATTGAGGATTATCATTACTGTGGACGGAATAACTACTGTTCCTGGTATTCCTCTCGACGCTGTAATTAGTTATGTTGTCAGTAGTGTTGACAATGATGATGTTCCTATTTATGCTGATGTTATTCCTGGTGTTCCTATGGACGCTGTAATCAGCAGCGTTGAGGATGCTGATGTTCCTACTGTAAATGATGATGCTCCTGCTTCTATTATTGAAATTATTAATGAAGATCATCCCGATGTTCCGGATATGGCAGATAATCCAAAAGTTAACAAGTATGATCTTAACAAGCATGTGGAGCCTGATGAAGCAGAAAATGACAGATCTGAGGATGACAAGGCGCCCAAGCCTGCTGGTTGGAGTGATCAGGTTCACCTCAGCATTGCAAGAAGAATTGTTTGAAGATGGGGGATGGTTCATTTGATATGATTTTTTTGATGATATGGTTTGATTTAACGATTTCATTTTGTGGACGCTTTGAAAGTTGTTTTCGTTTCTTGTTTCGTTTGCTAATTTTGTCATTTAGAAGAAGGTGATGTTTATGAATTCTTTTATTATTTAGGTATTGGAATCATGAAATAAATCAGATAATTATTTACAAATTCATAGAGTTTACATAATGCAATATACTCTTGCAAATTTATTTATTTATGAGGTGTGCATTCTTTTGGAAAAATAAATATAATTAGCTGAAAGAACGGAGGAAATGTAGAAAAATACAGCCCCCCCCTGTAAACAATAAGAATCAATTTATCACTTTAGGTCTTATCTTATTATCTCCTTGCCAATACTTTTAACAAAAATACGAGTTTGAACAAGTAAAGTGCTATTGAAAGTAAAGTACTACTATACAACGATGTTAATGATAATGATCTTTGTGTGGAATTGGATGAGAATGAGGAACCAGACTAATCTAACAAAGAACCAGACTCATCTAACAAGTTCTTTGCTTTTTAAATAGGGTTTTTGATGACCATTTTGTTTTCAGTGGTGGTTATATTTATTTTTTAAGTACTGCACTAGATGGAGGCTTTTTACGCTGATAGATAGGTTGACATTTATGTGATGAATGATTCACGTTGAACTTTATGTTTTCTGGAAATGATGAACATGAAAATGGATGGGTTTAGTTTATTTATCTTTATTAGCTTACTGTATGATTAGAATAATACGTTTCCTACATAGGTGCCACTAATAATTCATACGTTTCCTCCCTAAACCAAGAATAATACATGAGACAACCCAGCTTAAAATTATTAAGGTAAATATTATTCGAAATAGGAAAGTACTTTTTTTCTATAGCCTCTTCTCGAGTTGGTTAGAGATAGGAAACAAAATTTCGAAAATTTTGGGAAACAATTTTATCATAACTGTCTACGATATATTCTCTCATAAAATAAGGAAACTAACCATATTGGTTACACATCAAAAATTTGGAAATAAAAAAAGAAAAACACCAAAAATATTTTGTTTGGTGGGTGATGAAAATGGATTTTACTGGGCGGGATGATTTCAAAAGGAAAATCAATTCCCGCCTGATGGTTTGGTTAAATTCCAAAAAGAAAAAGAAAGATGAGTTCGATCAACTTTTTCAGTTTTTATTACTCGATTCATTGTCTCTATAAAATCATAATTCTACTACTATTGTCTCTAATCTTTACAAGGAACCTACCTCTTCAGACTCGATCTTTGTTGTTGGTATTATTTCTACAACCCATTATCGAATGAATATTAAATTGATGTTAGATTTTTTGTTCGATCTCATGGAATCAGATGTTAGATCTTATAGGTTTACTAGTTAAAGCATGATTAGGGTTTTTATTATATCACTTCTTATAGGTTTACTAGTTAAAGCATGAGTAGGGTTTTTATTCTATTATTATCTCTAATCTTTACAAAGAATCTACCTCTTTAAACTCGATCTTTGTTGCTGGTAATATTTCTACAACCCATTATCGAATGAATATTAAATTTATGTTAGATTTTTTGTTTGATCTCATGGAATCAGATGTTAGATCTTATAGGTTTACTTGTTAAAGCATGATTAGGGTTTTTATTCGGATGTATCAAAGAACAAGTTAATGACAATCAAGAGTTGTACGATGAGATGTGATTTCATTTTGTTACAACAATAATATATTAGGCTTAAGTTACATGCATGAACTATTATAAGATTTAGGTAAGGATCTTTCTTTCATGTTACTTAGTTAGGCTTTACTAGTTAGTTAGGTTTTACAAAATAAAAATAAAATAAAAAACTTAACGATGCTAATTTTTTTTCTAGGGTTTTTGTTATTGTTTGGGTTGGATTTTAATTGAGAATTAATAACTCTACTTTGATCGATGATGTTTTGTCAATCATATTTATATACAAGGCTTCTCAAGATTTAATCATTTGAGTCTCTATTACTTGGCGAGCATGTAACATCTGTATTTTAAGTTGCCACTTTTAATAATACCATGTTGCTGGTTGGCCAATTTGACTATATCTTCAAGCTAAAATGGATAATCATTATCTGGTGCTTTAGTGCTCTTGGCTTTTGTAACAAAAAGTTATATAAGACCGTTTAACCGGTACCTTTCGCTTTGTGGATAACACAATAATCATGAGGAGATTTTGTGTGTTGCAGTGATGTATTAGCCTCAAGTTACATGCATCACTGAGTTCATGTTTGTTTTCTTTTCATATAATAGAAAATAGGTGTAACACATGTTGCCTATCCTGTTAGGTTTAGCTAATATTTTCCAAAATAAGCTCAAATTCCTAACCGAGATGCACGTACCTACACAACTTTTGTCATGGCAGAAGATGATGATTACGACCAATGGAGGGAATCAGATGTTGAGGGGGATTCTGATGAAGAAACGGTGGATTTAGATGAGAGTCATGATGACATTGTACAATAAAATGACGATGATGGTGAAGATATGCTCCACACTGCTAGATTTGAAGACTTAACAGGTAATGTGCAAAACCTTGTACTTACTTGTTTCTACTTAAACATCACATGGTTTCATATGTTGCCTCGGTTATTTCCAGAGTCAGAAGATTCTGAAAATGATGATTTGGAGGTGTTAGAAGAAAAAGAATTGGAAAATGCTCCAGAAGCATAAAAGCAGCCACAACAAGAAGACTCTACAGAAGTGATCATAAAAGAGAGGGGAATGACAAGAATGTTGAAGCTGCATAGAGACTTCTCGATAAAAGATGCCAAAAGAAGGGATATTGAATTTGACAAAATGTTCCGGCCTATTGGTAACCATAGAATTGAATTCAGTAGTTACCTAGGCTATTTGGTCCGTGATATGGTTGGCATAAAACATTTATGTTGGAAGGAAGTCCCTTCAACAACAAAAGAAAATATGTGGGAGAAAATTTTGGTATGCATATGCGGTTATCAATTCGTCATTTTTGTTGTCGAACTGTGAGTCTGTGATGAACATAAATTAGTTGTTATTGCAGTTTCATTATGAGGTGCCCCCTGAATATAAGAAAGCGGTCATGAAGCGTCTACTTGTTCAGCTGCGGGACTTCAGAAGGAAATTGTAAAACAATCATGTAAAACCCTTCCTGGAAATGCCGCACAAACTAAGAACTTTCCCCAAAAAGTACGAAATGGTAATGGACTAAGAAAACTGGGACAATTACCTTAATCATGTACTAAAATCGGCTATATTTAAGGTATGGAATACACATTGCTTTTTCTGATTTTGTGTTTCGTTCTTATTGTCTATCCCAGCATAATAATGAAATTATTTTTATTTCCTCTGCAAGAAAAATTCGGAGAGGGGAAAAAAGGCAATATCACAATCCAAGTTCCCACATCGGACGGGACGAGGAGGATACTCGGGATTAAAACTAAAATTAGTAAGTCTGTTGTCTTATTTATTATACACTGCACAGTAAAACCGGCCATATCAGATACTTCTTTTTTGTATGTCGTGTTGCGTGTCTCATATATGCAGAAACTTAAAACGGTATAGGGATGTGTCCTCTTACACCAATCTGTAATTTTGTCACATTAGACGCTTTGGAATAGGTTTTCTGTTTTACACAGTTAATATCTGTGCGGATGTAAATCCTTACTTGTTTCTGGTAAGTACTAGGTCCAAAGCGGAAATGTTGCCGAAGAAGATCTTGAAGATCGGCGCTTCATGTGGGCAAGAGCACGCGAAAAAAAAGACGGAATTGTTCCAGACGAGTTTGTCACGAAGAAGATATCTGAAGTTGTGAGAAAACAGAAACTTTACAGTCCTCATGTTTTTAACCAAAGTAAGTGCACAGTAATTGAGCAAGGTTTAAATCAGAATTTAACACATTATTTGAACAGGAAGATAAGCGGAAGATGATTCGAGAGGGAACTCTAATAGTTGGTCATAACGAGGATGCCCTAACAATTGCGATCGACCCGGATAAGGGTGGACGTGTCAAGGGGACTGGCTTTGGAGTGACGGAAACCCTTTACTTTCCAAATGGAAGAAAACCAAGATACTCGAAAGAGAACGATGAACTGCGTGAAAAGCTGAAAGTTAAGGAGAAAGAATTAGAGTCTACTAAAAATGCGTATCAGAGATTGACAGATAACTGGTTATCTCAAGGAGTCGACATTGCGAAAATTGTGGGAAACAATATCAACAAGTCTGGAGGAGAGGTAAGTGAACCGAGTTTTGATTAGATTGTGTAATTTTTTGAAAAAATTGGCAGACAGTATCTGATTTTTTCAAACAATGTGTTCAACTACAGTCACAGGATGCAGGACCTATCAACGCCTCCAATCGATCTAAGAATAACATAGGTCAAGAATCAGTTAAGCAACTTCAAAAAAACATGGGAAATCCGGTCCGCAGAAGTCATCTGAAAGCACCAACGGGTCCGCGAAGCGGGTCTCCTTGTACTAAAATGCCGACCGCTTCTACTGAATCCCAACCGTCTTTAGTATCAAAAAAGAAGTCTTCGTCTCCTTCATCCACTGGGGAATCTCAGAATGTGCCATCTGAAAAAGTTACCATTGATGTATGGTTTTCCAACGCGTTTAAATTTTGAATCTTCCATTTACTATCTCTCATGCGCCTTGTGTTTCTGCAGGGCATAGGATGCAAACTTTGGTTTGGATAAAAGGACAACATTGTTGCCATTGGTAGAGCTTACTCTTCAAAGAAGGTATCTTATAAAATGAAGTCAGGAATGACGGGTGAGGTTACATGCTATAGCGTCATGGCTAGTGAAGTACTAAATGAAACCATCAAATTACCCTTTGGCACATCTTCTGGGATAAAAACTTTAAAAGATGTTGGTGATGCTGAAATTTGTTGGCCATCAAATCAAACCATCTTGGATCAAAAGGTTGGTTGCTATGCTTGTTTTCTTTATTAACTCATTGGATATGTTTTTACACAAACCAGTTTTATATATATATCTTGTTTGATATAAGAGACGAATATGTTATCAGCTATATGAATCACGGACGTTAGTGTATATTTTAGAGAACCTTATAGAACGAGATATGTGGTTAGCTATTTGATGTGAGTCAGTTGTGCATTTTTCTTAAATGGTTTCACTGCAAAAACAAGGTACAACTTTCGTTTCAATTTTCTGATGCAGGTAAGTCAACCAAAACATTCTGAGGCTGTGAAATCACCGGATCTACTCAACGGAAGCCAATCTCGTATCGCAATATCTGAAAAAGTTCCGAAGGTATGTGTTTTAAACCAGTTACATGATCTTAAGACCATATGAGTCTGAAATATGCTATCAACTACTATATGAATCACGGATGCTAGGGTGTATTTTGGAGAACCTTGTATATTTGTTACCTATTCATCCGTGTCTTCGCATTCACGGTGGAATTTGGCATATTTGTCACCCAAATATGGAATATTATTCTACTGCTGCAGGTAAGTCAACAAAATTCGGGGAAACATACTCTGGATGTGACATCAAAAGATCCACCTAGTTGGAGCCAATCTGAGATCACGACAACTAAAGCAGTTTCTCCGGTATCTGTTTTATTTTTACATGCATTTTAAATCTCAATTTGTTTTGAAGTTTTCGCTTGAAGATGTTCATATGCCATATATTTCCGCAGGGTAGAAGGTGTAACCTCTTTGACGAACTGTCTAACACAAACATCCTTGCTAGAGGTAGAGCTTTTCTGTTAAAAAGAAAACAACAATTACATGGAAAGGATGGGTTGGAGGTTGATTGCCACAAAATCCTGATTGATGAAGTAATAAAACCGAATTTCTGTCTACCCGTACGATTTGCTGGTATGGAAACATTGGGGCAAACTTTTGGAAAAGCGATTCCTTGGCCAAAGTTTGGTGTTCAGTTTACCGAGCCTGCTAAGAAGGTTAGTTGCTTGGCTTGTTTGATTTGTAAGTCGAATATACATAAACCAGTCGATCAATTATATGAATCACCGATCCAAGTGTAAATTAGAGAACCTAGAAAAATAGAAACATGTGTAACTTTCAAAAGTAACTAATAACTCTTTTAATCTTATGCAAAACCCTACCAGTAATTCACAACCAACTACTTCTTTGAGGAAGTCTCCTTCACGTAGCAACCCTTCTGATGGATCTAAGAAGCAGTCTCCTAATCTTATGCAGAACTCTACCAGTAATTCCCAACCAAATCCTTCAATATCTCTAGAGAAGTCGTGCACATCTACGGCAGAACATCTGGATAAGACATCTAATGGAGTATGTTTTTTTTGATTTTTTTTCTTCGTAAATCTATATTGCTAATTCTAGCATCTTCTTTTTATATGATGTTCATATGTCGTATCTCCGCAGAAAGCAAAATACGACTTTTGGAATGGATCTAGGGGAAACGTCGTTGCTAGAGGCAGTTTTTTACCTATGGTGCCTAACCAGAAAATACATGGACAAGATCTTCCTAGTAACTGTTATGCTGTCAATATTCAGGAGGCTATAGTTCCATCGTTCGTGTTAACCGAACCAAGTGGTGACTTTAAGTTATTATGGGAAGCTAAAGATGGTTTTGTGGCATGGCCGAAAGATAATTGTTCCATCTCTGATGACAAGGTTAGTTTCTTAGCTCTTTTGCTTTGTTAATCAAGTATATAAATAGTTTTACATAAATCATGTATTCAGTTTGATTAAAGAATAAGTACGAGATAGAAATATATTAACACCTAAATGGAACACGAATGCCAGTGTAAATTTGAAAATTGATATTTGGTTAGGATTTTATTATGGGCGTCAGCTGTGAAAAATTCCGCGGCCTTCAGTGAAGTTGGCTTTATTACATTGTTGGAAAAATGACTTTTGTCTATCTCTTGTTGAGAATTCACATGACAGACGAATTCTCCTTGGATTTAGAATATATATATATAATACATTTAGTCTCTTGCTGCAGGAAACTCCACAGCATGGAAAACCTCATGAGCAACCAGAACTAGTTTTAGATTCTGAGAAGAAATTGGACAGTGAAAAACTGAATGAGGAGCACCTAGCAGTCAATCTACATTCGGGGAGTCATGCAGCCTCTGAAAAGATTTCTCAGAAGACTAAAAAGGCACAGGGAAGGTTATATGTACCAACTGTGCAGAAGGCATTGCAACTTTCAGCTGCGCACCAGAGGAAGACAAGGTTTGGCACGTCAAGAATGTCACAACCTGATCCATTGCATACAGAGACACCACCATCAAAAAAGTTGAAGAAAAACTGATGATTTTTGGATAAATGCTCATCTAACAAGTTCTTTGCTTTTTTAAACAGGGTTTTTGATGTGTGTACTTTTAGTTTACGTATTTTTAAGTACTGCACTAGATGCATGCTTTTTACGCTGATAGATAGGTTGACATTTATGTGATGAATTATTCACGCTGAATTTTTATGTTTTCTGGAAATGATGAACATGAAAATGGATGGTTTTAGTTTATTTATCTTTAGTAGCTTACTGTATGATTGATTACGAATCCAGATGAACCATGGGATGTTATTATGAAGGAAAAATATTTTCATGTTGTTTATCCTTTAACTGATATTTTCAACAAACTGGGGTCTTGGATTCGGCAAGGCATATGCACAGGTTTGAATATAATTAAAAGACACTACATATGGGAGATAGGTGATGGTACTTCTATGCAAATTTGGAAAGATACTTGGATTCCAAATATGCATAAACCTCCAGATAGTCATTTTAGCTCTTTTAATATGAAAACTGTGAATCAGCTCATTGACCAAGACTCTAAGTCTTGGAATTCTGATATTTTGAATGCTTTGTTTGATGAAGATACTGTTAAAAGGATTACTGACATAAGAATTCCTATTACAGGTAAAGATAAGCTGAGATGGGAGCCTTCCAGCAATGGAATGTTTACTATAAAATCTGCTTACAACGCCATCTTGAATGAAAACTTAGATACTAATCCAACTAAGAACAACTTAGACATCTGCTGGAAATCCTTTTGGAGATATAATCTACCTCCCAGAATTCAGTATTCTATATGGAAATTCCTACATGGTTGCATTACTACTAAACATAGACTTGCTAGGTTCACTAAACATAAAGATAGTAGATGTGCTATTTGTAGTGGTAACCCTGAAACTATTCAACATATGTTCTTTGATTGTCATCATGTCATACATATATGGGATTCAGTAGACTCTATATTATCTACTATCCTTCAGGGTATAGACTTACAAAATTGGATAAGTGGTTTCTTTCTAAAGGCAAACAATGGTATGCCCAAGGATTTTAGTCTGTATGAGAGTGCCAGTTTCATTTTGTGGCTAACCTGGAAGGCTAGATGTGATACAGTTTTTGAAAACAAGCCATTTAACAATAACATTGTTATAAACAATATTGTCAAGCAGATTGAAGACTGGAAAAGGGATAACAGTAAGGGAAGCGCATTCTCTCCTAGAAGCAGTACAATGGGCTCAGAGCAAGCTGAAGCGCATTCTCTCTAGCCATTGATCCAGAGCAAGCTGAAGCGCATTCTCTCCTAGAAGCAGTACAATGGGCTCACAGTAAGGGATGGCGAAAAATTCACTTGGAAGGAGATTGTCAGAATGTTATAGAAGCTGTGAATGGGAAGGCTACAACAGTTAAATGGACAACATATAATTTAATCCATGATGCATTAGTTATATTAAGTTATTTTGATTCGTGGGTTTGCACTTATGCCCATAGGGATGCAAATCATATTGCAGACTCTATAGCAAAGTATGCAAGAACTCAAATAATTTGCTTTTGTTGGTTTAATAATATGTCTGTATGGATCAATCTTCTGATTCAACAGGATAAAAACAATATGTAAGCTTGCTTATCAATCTATTTATTCTTTCCTATTAAAAAAAAATACTGTATGATTATAAGAATACGTTTCCTACATAGGTGCCACTAATAATTCGTATGTTTCCTCCCTAAACCAAGAATAATACAGGATACAACCCAGGTTAAAATTTTTAAGAAAAATATTACTCGAAATAGGAAAGTAAATTTTTTCTATGGCCTTTTCTCGAGTTGGTTAGAGATAGGAAACTAAATTTCGAAAATTTTGGGAAACAATTTTATCATAACTGTCTATGATATATTCTCTCATAAAATAAAGGAAACTAACCATATTGGTCACACATCAAAAATTTGGAAATAAAAAAAGAAAAACACCAAAAATCTTTTGTTTGGCGTGCGATGAAAATGAATTTTACTGGGCGGGATGATTTCAAAAGGAAAATCAATTCCCGCCCGATGGTTTGGTTAAACTCCAAAAAGAAAAAGAAAGATGAGTTCGATCTACTTTTTCAGTTTTTATTACTCGATTCATTCTCTCTTTGAAATCATAGTTCTGCTACTATCTCTAATCTTTACAAGGAACCTACCTCTCCAGACTCGATCTTTGTTGTTGGTATTATTTCTACAACCGAATATTAAATTGATGTTAGATTTTTTATTCGATCTCATGGAATCAGATGTTAGGTCTTATAGGTTTACTAGTTAAAGCATGATTAGAGTTTTTATTCTATTACTTCTTATATGTTTACTAGTTAAAGCATGATTAGGGTTTTTATTCTATTTTTACTATCTCTAATTTTTACAAGGAATCTACCTTTTCAGACTCGATCTTTGTACAACCCATTATCGAATGAATATTAAATTGATGTTAGATTTTTTTTTCAATCTCATGGAATCAGATGTTAGATCTTATAGGTTTACTAGTTAAAGCATGACTAGGGATTTTATTCGGCTGTATCAAAGAACAAGTTAATGACGATGAGAGGTGATTTTATTTTGTTACAACAATACTGTTTTAGGCTTAAGTTACATGCATGAACTATTATAAGATTTAGGTAAGGATCTTTCTTTCATGTTACTTAGTTAGGCTTTACTAGTTAGTTAGGTTTTACAAAACTTAACGATGCTAATTGTTTTCTCGGGTTTTTGTTATTATTTGGGTTTGATTTAGATGTAACTCTACTTTGATGGACGATGTTGTGTCAATCATATATATATATATATATAAGGCTTCTCAAGATTTAATAATTTGAGTCTCTGTTACTTGGCGAGCCTGTAACGTCTGCATTTTAAGTTGCCACTTTTAATGATACCATGTTGCTAGTTGGACAATTTGACTATCATCTTCAAACTAAAAATGGATAATCATTATGTGGTGCTTTAGTACTCTTGGCTTTTGTAACAAAAAATTATATAAGACCGTTTAACCGGTACCTTTCGCTTTGTAGATAACACAATATTCATGAGGATATTTTGTGTGTTGCAGTGATGTTTTAGCCTCAAGTTACATGCATCAATGAGTTCATGTTTGTTTTCTTTTCATATAATAGAAAAGAGGTGTAACACATGTAGCCTATCCTGTTAGGTTTAGATAATATTTTCCAAAATAATCTCAAATTCCTAACTGAGATGCACGTACCTACACAGCTTTTGTCATGGAAGAAGATGATTACAACGTGCCCCCAGAGGAGGACCAATGGGATGATGAGGTGGATTCTGATGGTGGCCATAGAATTGAATTCAGTAGTTACCTAGGCTATTTGGCCAGTGATATGGTTGGCATAAAACATTTATGTTGGAAGGAAGTCTCTGCAACAATAAAACAAAATATGTGGGAGGAAATTCTGGTATGCATATGCGGTTATGAATTCGTCGTTTTTGTTGTCGAACTGTGAGTCTGTGATGAACATAAATTAGTTGTTATTAAAGTTTCATTATGAGGTGCCCCATGAATATAAGCAAGCGGTCATGAAGCGTCTAGCTGTTCAGCTGCGGGACTTCAGAAGGAAATTATACAATAATCATGTAAAACCCTTCCTGGAAAGACCGGACAAACTAAAAACTTTCCCCAGAAAGTACGAAACGGTAATGGACCAAGAAGACTGGGACGAATACCTTAAGTATGTACTAGAATCGCCTATATTTAAGGTATGGAATACACATTGCTTTTTCTAATTTGTGTTTCGTTCTTATTGTCTATCCCATCATACTAATGAAATTATTTTTATTTCCTCTGCAAGAAATATTCGAAGAAGGGAACAGAGGCAATATCATAATCCAAGTTCCCACATCGGACAGGACGAGGAGGATACTCGGGATTAAAACTAAAATTAGTAAGTTTGTTGTCTTAAACCAGTTACATGATCTTAAACTATATGTCTGAAATATGATATCAACTATATGAATCAAGGATGCTAGGGTATATTTTGGAGAACCTTGTATATTTGTTACCTATTCAATTCATCAGTGTCTTCGCGTTCATGGTCTAAGAACCAGTCTCCTAATCTTATGCAGAACTCTACCAGTAATTCCCAACCAAATCCTTCAATATCTCTAGAGAAGTCGTGCACATCTATGGCAGAACCTATGGCTAAGACATCTAATGGAGTTTTTTTTTATTATTATATTTTTTCTTCATAAATCTATATTGCTAATCCTAGCATCTTCTTTTTATATGATGTTCATATGCCATATCTCCGCAGAAAGCAAAATACGACTTTTGGAATGGATCTAGGGGAAACGTCGTTGCTAGAGGAAGTATTTTTCCTAAGGTGCCTAACCAGAAAATACATCGACAAGAGCTTCCTGAACACTGTTATGCTGCCAATATTCTGGAGGTCATAGATCCATCATTCGTGTTAACGGAACCAAGTGGTGAGTTTATGTTATTAGGGGAAGCTAAAGATGGTTTTGTGGCATGGCCGAAAGATAATTGTTCCATCTCTGATGACAAGGTTAGTTTCTTATCTCTTTTGCTTTGTTAATCAAGTGTATAAATTGTTTTACGTAAATCAATCATGTATTCAGTTTGATTAAAGAATAAGTACGAGATAGAAATATATTAACACCTAATGGAACATGAATGCCAGTGTAAATTAGAAAATTGATATTTGGTTACGGATTCTATTATGGGCGTCAGCTGTGAAAAATGGCGCGGCCTTCAGTGAAGTTGGCTTTATCACATTGTTGGAAAAATGACTTTTGTCTGTCTCTTGTTGAGAATTCATATGACAGACGAATTCGCCTTGAATTTAAAATATATATATATATATATATATATATATATATATATATAATACATTTAATCTCTTGCTGCAGGAAACTCCACAACAGGGAAAACCTCATAAGCAACCAGAACCAGTTTTAGATTTTGAGAAGAAATTGGACAGTGATAAACTGAATGAGGAGCACCTAGCAGCCAATCCACATTCGGGGAGTCATGCATGCAGCCTCTGAAAAGCTTTCTCATAAGACTAAAAAGGCGCAAAGAAGGTTATATGCACCAACTGTGCAGAAGGCATACCAACTTTCAGATGGGCAACAAAGGAAGACAAGGTTTGACGCGTCGAGAATGTCACAACCTGATCCATTGCATGCAGAGACACCACCATCAAAAAAGTTGAAGAAAAACTGATGATTTTTGGATAAATGCTCTTTAATATTTTTTTTTGCAAACTGTTAGACCAAAGCTCAACATTTTTTACTGTGTTATTAATAATAATATGAATTTTTGGCATATATGAATTTCAGATTTAACCACAATTTATAAAGTATATAAGAGAATTTGGATAGTGCCAGGTGGATGGTTTAGATGCGCCATATCTGAACGGCTTAGAGGCGTCACTCGTGTAATATACACGCTTCGAGATTAATTGGCGTGGCTAAACATAACATAAAGACACATTAAGCAGATATAAATTGGCGTGGCTAAATATCATATAAAGCCACGCTATATGGAGTGTCTATAGGTTCTCCGATGAACGGCTCCCAACGTTACATGTGGACGGTCAACATTACATCTGAATGGTCAATATTGCATCATCTTAAACGAGATCCAATGGTACCTAATACAACCACGTGGATGAAGGTAATTGTAAATTGGCGTGGAAAAATATCACATATAGCCACGCTATGTGGCGTGTCTATAGGTTCTTCAATGAACGGCTCACAACGTTACATGTGGACGGTGTAGGATGCATATAATTTAACGGTCAATATTGCATCATCTAAAATGAGATCCAACGATTCCTAATACGGCCACGTGGATCAAGGTAATTGTAAATTGGCGTGGCTAAATATCACATATAGCCACGCTCTTTGGGGCGTGTCTATAGGAAATCAGTGAACGACTCACAACGTTACATGTGGACGGTGAAGGATGCATATAATTGAACGGTCAATATTGCATCATCTTAAATGAGAACCAACGATTCCTAATACGGCCACGTGGATCAAGGTAATTGTAAATTGGCGTGGCTAAATAGCACATATAGCCACGCTATATGGGGCGTGTCTATAAGATATCCAATCAACTGCTCACAACATTACATGTGGACGGTGAAGGATGCATATAATTTAACGGCCAATATTGCATCATCTTAAATGAGATCCAACGATTCGACTTAAATTGCGTGTTTATAGGTAACCAGTAGCCACACCATTTTATTTTTGCGTGTCCATAGCATAATTAATAGCCACGCCAAAAAACAATTGCGTGTCCATAGGATAACCTATAGCCACGCCAAATTTTTTTTTTGTGTCTATAGGTAACCAACAGCCACACCATTTTTGTTTTTGCGTGTCTATAGGATAACCAATAGCCACGCCAAAATACAATTGCGTGTCCATAGAATAACCAATGGCCACGCCAAAAAAAAACTTGTGTGTCTATAAAGAGACAATAGCCACTCCAAAAATAAACTTGTATGTCTATAGGGTACCAATGGACACACTAAAACAATAAATTGAGTGTCTATAGGGTATCGGTACTTAAGTTTTTGGGACACTGTATGGCAACGCCTATGGGTTTTGGCGTGTCTATTTCATGCAACAATAGACACGCAAAGTAGGCGTGGCTATAGAATAACATTAAGACACGCCATCATACCTAAAACCACGCGAGAAAAAACCACGCCAAGTCCAAACCAAAATGGCATGTCTAAAACCCTAAGGACACGCCAATTTGGCTTGGCTAAAGGGTCATTTTGTACTAGTGTAAAGACTTCATTGGTATTGTGAAGCCAGACCGATATTACTTTATCGTAGTTGTGTGATCTGATCTTGCATCTTCTATCGTACGAGTACAATCATATTGATTGGCTTGAGATTTATATCTCCGATAGGAAAGATATAAAAAGTAATCACAAACATCTTCGTCTCATCGTTTGTGATTCCGCAACATCTTGTTTCGCTACCATACGATTAAGATTGTTGTGAGGTGATTGATAACTCTAGGCTGTTCTTCGGGAATATAAGACCGGATTATCAATTGGTTCCTGTTCACCTTGATTATTATCAAAATACGGAACAAAACCTTTTAGGGTTTATCTATGGGAGACAGATTAATCCTTCGATAGACTTGTCTGTGTGAGACAGATTTGTTTGTCATCAAGTCTTCGACTTTGGATCGTAGCAACTCTTAGTTGTGGGTGAGATCAGCTAAGGGAATCAAGTGCGCAGTATCCTGCTGGGATCAGAGGCGTAGGGAGTACAACTGTACCTTGGATCAGTGGGAGACTGATTGGGGTTCAACTACAGTCCAGTCCGAAGTTAGCTTGGAGTAGGATAGTGTCTGTAGCGGCTTAATACATTGTGTGTTCAATATGGACTAGGTCCCGGGGTTTTTCTGCATTTGCGGTTTTCTCGTTAACAAAATTTCTGGTGTCTGTGTTATTTCAGTTTCCGCATTATATTGTTTTATCTTTATAATTGAAATAATACAGGTTATGCGTTAGATCATCAATTAGAGTAATCCAACCTTTGGTTGTTGATTGTCATTGATTGATCCTCGGATATCGGTCTTTGGTACCATCCGAGTTATTCCTTTTATTTGATTAGGACTCGTTGATTTCTATTAGCTTGAGTTAATCAAAACAAGAGAGAGATATTAACTCCTTGAGATACTTTTACCTAGATTGAGTCTGACTGTCTAGTTGATTCTCTAGAAAGTATTTCGGAGTTAGTTCATACAGATTCCTAAGCGAAATATTGGGTGGTGTTGTTAGACCCCCGCTTTTTCAATTGGTATCAGAGCATGCAAACACCTTCAAGACCTTACAAGTCTGTGTTTGTAGCAATCTGAGTCTGAGGACAGAATCTCTTACGCATACCAAAATGCCTCCTAAAGCTTTCAACTATGTCAAGTGTCTCGGAAATACCTCAAAGGATTATTCCTTAGTTTATTCTTCCGAATCTCGAGGTAGGAAGACTGTCTCATCTTGTGTTGACCACTCTTCCTCCAATGAGACATTGGACACAATGGCAAAAGCTGAAATGCAGCTCACCAGAATTTCAAAAAATTCTACTGAGTTTATTGATCTTCAGAATCATGATCAACTCATCGATGAATTTGAAAAGTATATTGATCGAGAACGTGTACTCTATAACATCATAGAGTCATTCTCTAAGGATATTGAGAAACTTCTTCAAGAAAATAATCTACAGCGTGAAAATATTTGTGATCTTGAAAATATTAACAAAGAAGGCTCAATTAGAGAAAAACGTTTGATCAAGACGCATTCAACTGATCTTAACAGATTTCGGGTTGAGAAAGAGAAGCTAGAAGCATCACTCTTACTAGCCCATGAACAGTGTATGACCTTGGAAAAGGAAAACCCCGTCTTAAGGAAAAATTCTTCTGTTCCAACTGTTCCTCTTGTACATGAAGAAATATCCTCCAAAAGAAGATTGTGTCGAGAAAAGTTTATATAACTTACAATCTTCTCACAGGGCTGAAAAATTAAAACAGATGCCAACTGCTGCGTCTTCTCCACGAACATGTACTTTCTGTAGAAAAGGAAATCACTATGATATCTGTTGTTTTTCCAGGAAGAAACAAATTTCTAAACTTCAGATTTTGCTTTTTTCCACTGTCAATGGAGTAAATAGTCAAGTGACTAATGCAGTGAACCTGTTGCTCACAGCAAACCATGCATCTTATAAAAATGATCTCTTTCCTAGAAATCATTACAGGACTTTGGTGTATTCCAGTGTTATAAATTCTTGTGCTACTAATAAAAGCATGTCATGTGCTTATAAGAGCAACTCTAGAAAATATAAGTCTAGAGTATGGAGACCCATTTCGGGAAATCCCCTAGAACCAATCTCTAGAGGTCCTAGACTTTGTAATCAGAAAGGTTCTTCTCCTGTGCTTCCAGGGAGGTATGTGAAATATTTCCCTAAATTTGGAAACTGCCAAGGGAAGACAAGAAATGCTGAGATCAGATATCCTGGTGGAAATCACAACTATTCTCTCAGAACCTATGGTGAGACTATGTCTCCCTCTGCTACCTAGTAGCAGAAAGTTCCATTCTTGTATCTAACTTGAGAGATACAAGGATGATGTTTGAGAGATGCTCAAGTATTTAGATGACTTTCATCAGTTTGTATGTTGATATCTTATGTAAGTTTCTAGTATTTCTTTCTTTCATCACTGTGATCTCTTGGGGATGGAGACTTTTTGAAAACAAGACAGTGTGTAGTGTTCCTGGTTTGGTCCATTTATTTTGGCATTGGCTTTGTCCACAAGCGTCCATATATTCTCAAGGAACTCTAGGGTTTCTATATAGGATGTACACGTGTGCATATATATATATATATATATCTTATGTATGCGTTCATTACTCTTTAAAAAGGAACTCGATGGAAACTGTTCCCAAAGAAGAAGTTAACCCTATTGTAGAGGATGACCTCAAAGGAAGTGATTCTGGTCAAGAGTTTATTCTAAAGAAGATGCTTGAAAGGAAACAGTACAACTCTTGGATTAGAGAATCTGTCAAGGATTTAATTCTCGTTCAGAATGAAGTAAAGGACGAACTTGCTAACCTTCAACCGCAAATAAACCAGCTTATTAATGGACAAGCAAAGATCCTTGGTACTCAGAATATCTTGATCAGGAATCAAAAGAAAGTTGTTCTTGACTGCGCTAAGGCTCGAAATTTTTCTCGCATTTTTAATCGAAAAACTAACGTTCTAACTCATAAACATGGTGTCTCTACGGTTAACAAGATCAAGGATATCAATGATTCCTATTTCGATGGACCATTCCAAAGGTATGAGATCATCAAGGAAAACTGAGGTTATTTTTGTTGCCTAGTATGTCTTCTTTTCGGTTTAGTTGGAAGAATAACTAGTGCTTGAATAGCAATGATTGTGACTACACATAGCTATTATTTTTCATCTTCATGTTCTTTTTTAGGTTTTTTGTTTTAAAAAAAAATCTAAAAATATTTGGAGGATGATGTTCTTGCATTATTTAATCTTTATGATTTGTTATATTGCAACTTGTTATGGGATATTGGTGTTTACGTCCGTGAACTATGTTTGTCCCATACCTTGTCAAAAGTAAAGTCGTTTATGATCGATATTCATGTATTGGTTAAAGAATGAATGGACTTTTGACAATTACAAAAGTTAAGCCTATATTGTCAATCTTTGACGGAAGATAAGTTAAAATATTTTGTTTGCAGCGATTATGTCTATTGAATGTCGTTATGCGAATAATAATGGAAGATAGAATGAATCCTTGTGTATTCCACAGTATTGATCTTTATTGATGCATATTTTATGTAATACTGTGAGGCTCCGTAATGTGTCTTATGTTGAGCACTAAACAACCAAGTTCATTATTTTTGATTGACTTTGTTGTTGCTCCGTAAGGTACTATATGTCGAGCATTATGAACTAAATGAATCATCTTGTTTGGTTATTTAGTTATTACTCCATAAGTTTTTCTTGTGTTGAGTATATGAACGGTTAAGCTAATCATTCCTTATGTTTAAACTTAGTCGCAGCTCCGTAAGTTTACTTATGTTGAGCATAATCAATTAAATTGATCACTTTTTGTGTTTAATTTGGTTGCGTATTCCGATTAAATTAATCATGGGTTTACTTTGATTAATTTGATTGAGTTTTTGGATATAAAAATCATTCTTATGGTTTTGGTATCCAATATAAATCCTTATTTTCTTTTGAAATTAAGGTCGCTCGTTGTTGTTCTCTCGGGAATGACATCAAATGGGGGAGAGTTCTTTTGAACTTGTGCTTAATGGTCATATCTTGAGGGGTGTGCGGCTGTGGAATTTTAGAGGGGTTATCTTGTATCTTTAAATCCTTGATGAATGCATTTAACTTCGGCTTTATGATTGCATCTAAATTAGTTGGTATGTATTTTTTCTTTATGATCTCGTTCTTGTACCTTTGCCAATTTTATTGACAAAAAGGGGGAGAATTAATATGTAGTTCACACTACAAATACATATGGTTTTCGGATCATTGTGTAAGGGGGAGTGGTTTCCATGTGAGATGGAGTATTGACTAAGGGGGAGTGATACATATCATCATAGTATTATTGTTGAAGTTGTGATACAATTGAACTTTGGCACTGTGTAATAATACTATGACACTGTATAATAATGATCAAGAATTATGTTTTCTCATTGTTACAGCTACAGATCTTCAACAACGGTGATGCTAAACTTACAACCTTTGGGATCATTGGAGTACTTGGAAATAACGAAGATTTCGAGGAACGTTGAAGATTAGACATGTGGAATAGGAGCTACTAAAGTTTTATTATCTTTTTTGTATTCCATATGTATTGATAGTTTTGTCACTAAAATTGACAAAGGGGGAGATTGTTAGAGCATTGCTCGGTCAAACTCGCATGCGTTGCTATCTCAAGCATGTTTGTCAATGTTAGTGATCAAAACTATAAGTCTTGATTTCTAGTCTACTATAGCTAAGTCTCGGACTAGGATAGAAAGTGTAGTTGAGCTCAAGGACTTCATGGCGATTCATCATACAAGAAGAAGAACTACTCAAGGAACCGGTGGAACTTCTCGACAAAAAGGTATGTGAAGACTTGAACTTATCTATCACTCAAAAGTCTATCTATTCTATCTCCTACTTCTTGAGACAAAAATTCGTATGCTATATATAGACTTTGATTATACACATATTTCGAGCCGAGTATACCTCTGTAGATGGGGAAAAACGATTTGCTGGTTTTTAAGGAATTGAGGAGATGACCGTACGAAGGAGACTCCTCGAACCGGGAAAAATGTTAAACCTCACACAGATGCACCGCTGCAAAAGGGGTGCTTTAGATTCAAGAGATCAATCTGTAGTACTCCGGCCTAAATCAAGACAATGACCGTTCCAGAGTAAATTCGGTCACAAGAGAGGATGGGTTGATCTGTAGGAGGGAAGCTGAGAAATGTGTGGAATCAATGGTAATCAAAGATTGTGGGTGTGTGAATTCTGAATATGATAAGCTCTGAGTGATTGAAATTGCTCAATTGAGAGTAGTTGCTCAATTGATGAGTTGATGATCTCATGTTTCCGATGAGACGTGAGATTGATGATATTGATGATTCAATCATGATTCAGAGACTTATTTATATTGTTGGAATTGTAGACACCATGATTCCATGAAGTGTGACAGTTGATGGAATCAAGGAGTGGGGAAGTGGAGATCGTGTTTGAAACCAGTTTCTCAACGTGTGGAGACTTGGTCGATTTTCCACCCACTACCTCGTGAATTCCTTCAACTGATTGCACGACTTGCTCACATTCCATCGTGTGTTTGAACACACGTGCCGTAAACCGCAAGACCAAAAACCCTAAGTGATATCCCCCAAGTGACACGATTGACGTCTCATGGTTTGTTAGTCAATTGATGACTTCGTGGTTTGATGGGACGATGAGTCCATGTAGTCGTTGAGTTGAACATGATGTTCTGAAACTCATGAATTGAACATGTAATGAGACAGAGGTATAGTTCTTACGATGAAGTGAGAAAGTATTTCTCATTCGATGGATCGTTTAATATTGATTGTTGAACCAATATTCCTTTGTTTGAGCAAATATTTATCATCTGAGCAAGTGTTTCTCATGTGATGAATTGTTGAATATTTGATTGTCTGAGCATGTGTTGCTCATATGATGGGTTATTGGCAGCGTACCAAAAATATTAATTAGAATACTGGTCGCTGAACCGAGCATAATTAATAAAATTAATGACCATGAGGTCGTCGTAAAATTATTAAGGTTGGAATCTGGAATGATGATCCTTGGATTCAGAAACCCTAATTTGATCAATAGATGATTAATTCATGGTTCGTCAGAAGTTTAACAATGGGACGATGGAGGGAGCGACTACATGGGACCGTGGATCAACCATGTAGTGTCCATATTCTCATGTGAGCAAATACAAAGAACTTCTGAAGAGTTGACGATTTGTTGATGAAAGAATGATTAAATGCTAGTTTAATCATTTATTCGAAAATGCTCGTCTGAGCCTTAGGTGAGAAAACCTAATTAATTATAAAGGAGTGAGGGACCGAACATGGGGTCATGAAACCAGCCCTGGGTTGTCACGTGACCGCCTGACGATCACTTCATGAAAATCCAAAGTGTTTGGAAGAGTTTTGGACCTAATACGAGCAATTGTGCAAATTAGGTCAAAACTGTAAAAATTGATGGGACCGGCTTCCGTGGGCCAAAGATCCAATCTTTGTCGGTCAAGATAGCGTGCTCTTGTTCCCAAGGCGTTCGCGTCTCAGTCCTGAGAATTTTGATATTTTCTAGCCTGCAATTGAGCATCCATTCGAGAAAATATGCTCAAAATTAGGGTTTCGACGAAACTGAGGAAAACACCATGAGATGATGAAAAATAATTATAAAATAAGGAATGAGGAGGCGTGGGACCGCCGTGGTCAAGGCATGGTCGGCCGGTCGTGACCACGGTCCCGTGGTGCCTTTTCCTTAATTTTATAATATTTTGATGATTTTATCAAAATTTCATGAATTTTGAGAAATTTGATGAATTTTGGGAGTTTCCATGAATTGAAGGAGTTTTCATGAGTTCAAGGAAGCAAAAAGTATTAAAATAATAAAACAAGGGCGTGTGGGACCGTGGAAGGCATGGACGGCCGGCCAGGGCCCGGTCCCACAAGTTTCCCTAATTTTATAATGATTTTATGAAAAATTCATGAATTTTGAGAAATTTGATGAATTTAGGGAGTTTCCATGAATTGAAGGAGTTTTCATGAGTTCAAGGAAGCAAAAAGTATTAAAATAATAAAACAAGGGCGTGTGGGACCGTGGAAGGTATGGCCGGCCGGCCAGGGCCTGGTCCCACAAGTTTCCCGAATTTTATAATGATTTTATGAAAAATTCATGAATTTTGAGAAATTTGATGAATTTAGGGAGTTTCCATGAACTGAAGGAGTTTTCATGAGTTCAGGGAATCAAAAAATATTAAAATAATAAAAACAAGGGCGTGTGGGTCCGTGGAGGCATGGCCGGCCGGCTTGGGCCCGGTGCTACGAGTTTTCATAATTTTTTAATATTTTTTAGGTATTTTTTGATGATTTGAGGGAATTTTTCCTAATTTGAGCGAAATACCATGAAATCAAGGAATTTGATGAATTCAAGGAAAACTAATAATAAAATAATAAAACAAAGGAGCGTGTGGGACCGGGTAGGGCATGGCCGGACGGCCAAGGCCCGGTCCCACAAGTTTTCATAATTTATTTTATTTTATTATTATTTGATGATTTGTGCAAAAATACCATGAAATCAAGGAGTTTTTTCATGAAATTAGAGAAATAATAATAATAATAAAATAATAAGGAACCGTGGGTGTGGGCCGGTTGGGACCAAGGCATGGCCGGTTGTCCAATGGTCACGCCCCACACTCCTTTCCTTAATTTTATATTATTTTTTATGGATTTATGAAAGTACCATGAAACCGAGGAGTTTCCTCGAGACGAAGGAGATTTGATAAAATGAGAAGATTTTCATCAGATCATGGAAAATAATAAAAATGCATTAAAAATATAAAAACTGGCGTGGGATTGACCACGACATGGTCGTGTGCCTGTGCTCCCAGTACCCTGGTCAATATTTTTAATTATTTATTATTTTCTTCTCTATTTTGCATAGGTTCATCGTTCCGTTGTATTTTTGAAATAATCGTTCGTGCGGTGACTGTTAGTGTATCATCGTTGAATACACCTTCACCATTTGAATCGGGTATTACTTAGAGGTAGCTCAGACGCCCGGTTGTTGATTATTTATTACTAATTGTGGAATTCAGTGGAGAATAATTCACAAAACTGAATAATAAGATGTTTATTATTAATTCATAGGATCAGCTGAGGATTCGACTACGAATTCAAAATAATAAAGTGAGCATTACCATTCCATGGGATCGTAGATTCGACCATAGAATCGGAGTAATTAAGGTTTATCTATTACCATTTATGAGACCAGTTGTGGATTCGATCATGAAATCGGAGTAATGAGATAATATAGTTATTGCTATTCTATGAGATCAAGTCATGGATTCGATCATAGAATCAGAACAATTGTTATTGTCATTCCATGGGACCAGTCGTGGATTCGACCATGGAATATGAGCGATTGCAATTAGGAATAATTAACTCTGTGGCTTGATACTAGCAGAGCAAGCTGTCTAGGAGCATTAATTATCCTGATACGAGCTTGCCGGTAAGTCATATCCTTTATATAGTCAAGGTAAACTTGTTGTTTGTTCCTGAAGACGTCATCGCTCTATACTAGCAGAGCAAGCTGTCTAGGAGCCGTCCATCTCGTGATGCTATATAGAAATAATCACTGAAAGTATTCAGTATTCATGAGATATGTCGTTGTCCAGTCGTGAGACTACATATCTACATGTGATCTGAGAGAAAGTACTTTCCGTTGAGAATTCGATGAGAGACCCGTGTCTCGATACTCACGTCTGATTTCTGAATCAGAGCTTCGTATAATTATGAGTTTACGAATTTAGCATTTGTCGAAAATACACCATCTACATTAAGTCCCCTGCTTACTGAGGAAAGTTTTGTTCCTCAGTCAGCATTAAATGGTGATTTTCCGGCCATAAATAATAATACCAGTAATTGAACTTAGTTGTAAGTTGAGATGTTACCGGATTTAGAGAGCATGAGCAAACCACGACTTGATGAAGGCTTCAATGTCATGATTGGATCATCGTTTGATGAGCATAAATTGATATTGAACCGCTGGTTTGGATGACTAGTCCGTGGTCGGTTAGGATTCACGGGTCGAGCCCAATAAGGAAATCCTTGTGAAATTAGGTTTTGGAAATAGAATTTGGTATAAAAGGAATTAATCCTTTTTTTTATTTATCCTTCACACACGGACAACACCTTCATCACCTCTCCCTCACCTTCACGACAGCAGCGAGTGGAGGACTTTCCCGCCGGAGCGATCGCCGCCGACCGTCGCCGCCACCGTCCGGCCAGTTTCCGGCCGCGCCGACCAGGTGAGCGAGTTTTTTTTTTTTGATGTTTGCTGTTGTTTACATGAATTTCATGAAGTGATCATGTTAAAATCATATACATGTGTATACAATTGATGTGAGTTTTATGAAAAACCCTTGGTTTTTGTAAACGTATGTTCGTTCGATCGTTAGTTTTAAAAACTAATTATAATCCCTGATTTAGGAGAGATTTTTTTTTTTAATATGAACCTAGGTCCAGTGATAAAACTTAGTGTACGAGCTTTCATGTATACCAAGGTTTCATCATAAAAGAAGTGAATTTTCATGAAATTGGAAAAGTCCTACGTTTTAGAGACAAATAATGATGACACGAAGGAAAGTATGTATGATGAACTTGTGTCCAGTGATAAAAATTTTCTTATGAGCTTCCATGTAAATACAAAACTTTATCATATGTATGAGATGCGAGCTTTCACAATATTTTTTGAAATAAACCTTCGTTTTAAAGACAAATAACGATGATACGAAGGAATTTTTTTTTATATATATATATATGAAGACGTGACATATATTGTGCAAAATATGATGATATATTTTATTTTCATGAGTTTGTTTTCATTAAATAAAATCCTTGAGAGTTTATGTATGCAAGTTGCATTAATTGCTGTTTTTTCGGAAAATCAGAAACGTGGGTTTTGAGGAACCTTCGAATATAGACAATATATTTATGATGAAATATTTTATTGTTGTAAACTTCATGGGTAAGTTGTGTGAATGTTCACATTATGAAAATTGTGTCCGTGATTTTATGAAAAATCAGTTTTGAAATTAACAAAGTTTCGTTCGTTTTTTGTAGTTTTCGAAGAGACGAACGATTTTGAGGTGTTAACTCTAGTATTACTATCACCATTGTTAGTGGAAGTATAAAAGGTAAGAGTTAAGAGTTACCATTGTTTGCTTGTATTTCCTTAATTTATATCTGGACGACATACTGGAGTAGAATGTAGTGTGAACCTTTTCAGCTACTTAGCAAAGATGTCCGATTCCCAAGCTGACGACGCCTCGAGGGAAGAGATGTGAGTTGATGATGGTATCTTCAGATATGAGACATGCATGGATGAAACTTCCGTTGGGGGAGACGAAGACGAAATCCCTGGGATTAAAAATGTCCCGAACATAGATGATGCATTCTTTGAAAAAGATATCCCAGGAGCTGAGCAACATTTGAAATCCCTAGTGTATCGTCTTTTGATAAATCCCAGAACTGTTACTCAGAAGAAGTTGGTGACTCCTAAGACAGTGATTCGATTTTGTCTTGAACGAGGGGTCTTCGCCTCATCAATCATAGAGTTTAAGCTTTCTCGACGACCTTTGGAGAAATTTTCCGGCTGGGCGAGGCATATGTTGGGTTTTCCTCATGTGAGGACTATGCTCGACCAGGCGCAGGTGACGAGAGATATTCAAGCTTCTGGAGAGTTGTTCATTTATCATGAAGCAATTGGTATTGTGGCTCTGTTTGCTCGCTGGTGCATTCCCACTCACACTTTCATATGTAGATGGGGAGAGTTTACTATTACCTTGGAAGACGTGGCAGCTCCGATGCATCTCCCGATCACGGACAATCTTCCTGGGGATCTTTCAGATGAGGAGACCGTCGTTTCTCATGTCTTGACAGTTGCAATGGAGAAAGCAAATAAGGCTGGTAGTAAAGGATGCTATGCTTCCTGGTTGACACACTGGTGGCCCAAATACGAGGTTTCTGATAAACCCATCGACGGTATGTTACCCATTGCTGCTTTCTTATGTTTATGGTTGTCCAGAGACGTTTTTGAAGACAGTGGAAACTTGTTGAAGCCTTTTGTGATTCCCTTTTCTATTAAGATGGCTCAAGGTGAGCAACTTCCGATAGGTAGTTTATTCTTAGGCTCCTTGTATTACAACCTGGACTCCTTGATTATAGACTCCAGTGTGTCGAACGGCTCTATAAAGATTGAGTGTTATGCCAACACGATGTTTCTTCAAGCTTTAATGTGGGAGCATTTTAAGAATTATACACCTACTCCACGTAATGTTATGCAAGGACAGAATACTGATGCGCGCCATACTTTCCGTGAGAAAGATAATGCTAGGATCATGCGTTGGTCCACCAAGCAGCCTCGTTCTAAAATACGTTTTATCGATGTGTTATATGAAGAATCTGAGTTCAATTTTCGCCCGTGGGTGTCAGTCCCTGATTATGTTTCTCAGACGATGACTTTCAATACTAGAGAAGGCACGAGTTTGACATCTGGTGTTCATCTAAGTGATGGCGAAAGATCTTTCATGTTGAGTTGCACTCCTGGTCATTTGCTATCAGTCACATTTAGAGAGCTTTCAATGGAGGAGTACAATATTGATAGAGCAGCTCAACAAATGGGTATGGATCAGTGTGTTCCAACCATACGGAGAAGGAAGCCATCAATTGAGCAACTCAGGACTCATTTGGATCATACTCACGTGGAAGGGAGTAGCTACTGGTTTCCTGGTTCTGATAGATTCGCCTTTGTAACCCCAGGTTATGTAGAATTCTGGGACCAGCAACTTGGGCGTTTGCGTGGCTTTGTAAGATTTCCCAGACCTCCATTCAAGGATCTTCCTTCGGCTGAGATGATTTCCAGTCGACCAAGATTGAAGTATCTTTCTGGTGATAAAAGAAAGTCATCTCCAGGATGCTTTCAGGTATGTTTCTTCATATAATCTTCACGAAATTATAAGAACTGTATTCTGATTATATTACTGGATTTCACCACAGGAGGGTCGTAATATACGACCTCGAATCGGTGTAGATTTCTCAGAGACTGAGGAGGTTATTCATGGCGGAGAAGGCAGGCATAAAGGTTATAAGCTGTTACCTAATACCGTAAAGTCCCCAGTTGGTGCTTTGGTGAGTTCCCAATATTTCTCACTGTGACTTTCATTGCTATTAGCATTAGAATCATGAAGCCAACGTTGTTAATTTTGTTGCAAAATTTTACTCCATCAAGTCTTGAAGGTCTTCAATTTTCTGCTACTGAACAAGCAATTGCTGATTTGAGTGACGAGGAAACTGTAAGTATTTCTTCACATGTTCAAATATAGTGCTTCATGGATGAAAATATTGATTGTAAAGGACGTGTACAGGAGGATGTCGTCATGGATATGGAGAATTCTGGAACTCAATCATCCTCTGGGAAGGGGAATGGAGGTAATTCCCAAGATTCGGAACCGGATGGAAGTGATGTTCCTCTTGTCGTTGATGTGGACAATTCCAACCCCTTGGACACTTTTGAGACTCCTCAAGTAAGTATATATCCTGTACATTATTCATAGAAGTATAAAAGTGCTGACTTGTAAATGAATGAATGAGAACCCCATGTGAATATATGAAAACTTAGTCGAACTTCGTCGTCAGAAAATTCAGAACCCAGCTTTTAGTAAAAACGATGTAGAATCTTCGTCCGGAATCGGATTTTGATGATATGCATGTGCAAATTCAAGCCCGGAAAATTTCCAAGCTGTAATATAGAAGATTTTTAAGTTTTGAGCACGTTCAGAGCTTGAAAAAGGCGAAATAGTAAACTTCCAGGAGACTTCCAGAACTTTTTCAGATTGCGCATCACTTGATATTTTGGCCACATCTACCCGCTCTTTCATTGGATTGTCATGAAATTTTGACATATCATAGAGGAAATCCATACGAAGATAATGGAATATGACTCATTCTCGGATTCCTTGTGGATTGATCCCAGTTAGTCTCCTAGTACAGGGAAGAGTTCAGTTTCTTCAGACGAACTCATCGTAAAATGTGTTTTCATGACTTTCATGTTATTTGCTCGTGCCTTGAGTGTAGTATGATGAACCTTGATGATGTTTACTTGCTGGTATACTGTGTTTCATAATCCCCTTTGGATTCGTGACTCTAACCTCATGTAATCTTCGTATTAGGTGCTAAATACCGAAGTTGAGGATGCTGGAGCCAACGATGATAACCCTAACTATTCCGGAGTTATTGATGAAGAGACAACCATCCCTGTATTTCAAGGCCATGAGAAGGTCGCTACTTCTGTTATGGAAACCCAGATGGTTGTTGCCTCAGTGATAGAAGAAACCGAGACAGCAGCGGAGAATACCGAAGGAACTGTTGCTTTAGTCGTAGGAGCCACTCCAGTGACCGAGAACCGTATAATAGTGTATGAATATCCAACTGCAGGGGTCGCTTTCGATCCTCCCTTTAACACTTCACTCTCGTATCATGAACTGGTCGGTGGATTCAGCGTTCCCATTGGACATGCACGCTTGTATGAGACGATATGGAAGAAGTTCGGCCATATGATCGTTGACAGGAACCCTGGGCGTGCTTACGCTTTAATCATGCAAGTAGGCGTTATCTTGCGTGTCGTGAGTGATATGCATACGAGACCCAGGAATACCGTGACTCCAGATAAACTCTTTGATTGGGAGTTTAACTTGGAGAATTCAGAAAGACTTGGCCTCAACGTGAAATGGCTTCGTAAGCAAATAAACGTTATCAAGGATTCATGTGAGAAGAACATACCCTTTCCGAACGATGCTGTGAAGGAAAAGGAGGACAAGATTGCCAAGTTGACCGTGGAGTTGACCAAGGAGAGGGCGGCTTTGCAAATCTTGAAGGATGTTGATGAGCGAAAGCCTTTTCTTGCTGATCTCTTGAACTTCTGAATTTATGAGAGATGTGAGGTTTATACTTGGGTTTTTGATATTTAGATGGTTTTGGATTGACTGATGGTTGGGGATTTTCTTGTAGATTTGATAGAGATTTTCTTTTACAAAATATGAACTGAATTTTGATAAATTGCTGAATTCAAATACTGATTGCAAGTATTGCAAATGTTTTGGAGGAATTGAAATACAAATGAAAGAAAATCCTAAATGTTAAATCCCAACACCATGAGTGCTTCAAACGTCCAATGCCTTAAATGTCTGATAATTTCAGATAAACGCCTTGAGCCAATTTTCGTGAATTACTGGTAGGGTTCTGTCATCTGTGTTGGTCAATTTGTAGTATCCTCCGGCCATGGATTCAGTGACCATGAATGGTCCTTCCCAATTGGAGTTCCTTGTAGAATGAAGACCGCGCTGAACTGCTTTGAGAACCAGGTCCCCTTCATGAAACTTGTTAGGCTTGGTCGATCGTGCCTTGAATATATTCCGCTGATTCGGAATTCTCCGTTTGATGGAATTCCTCGATTGTGGCCCGTATGGACACTCGCGCGGAAGGTAGTATCCAGCATAGTGTTGATCATGCTTAGCCAAGTCTTCAGCAATAAACCTCTCGATGGAGTGACCGATTTGAAGAAGTTCTGAACCCAACCATTGAGTGTAATATTGCTGAGGTGAAGTCACCCACTCGTAGCTTTTGATGACTGTTAAATTATTCATGTGGAGAAGTCCCTGGACCATAGTAGTGTATTTGAACATTGGTAATATTGGAGCAAGAGGAGGAATAAGACTTTCCTGAGCTCGAAACCTTCTGACAAAGGTGTGCGGATTATCTCCAAGTTCCTGCGTAAGTCCCATCAGAGTTTTTACTTCTTCCAGATGCTCAAATGGTGGTGCGTCCTCTGCTTCGTCTTCCGACTCGGAATCCTTGTCGATGACATGATGTGTTGAAGGCGTCGTTCTCCTTTCAGCATGAATCCAAGTTCTCCAAAGGACCATGTCGTATTCAGGGTCTTCCCGGATTATGAAAAACTTGGCCTCAGTGCAGATCGATCTTTCCGTAATTTTGAGAGTGATGAAGCCGTATGCGTTTCTGGAGATTCCTTCGTGGTCCCTGATTGCTATGGGAGCGTGGGTGGCTTCCCGTCGAGTAATACCAACAGCTCTGAGAGTCTTCAAAGGGATGATGTTGACGGCGGTACCAACATCGATGAACGCCCTTTTGAACTCATTTCCTTTAATGTGCATTGTGGTGAGCAGTCCCCAATAATACATTTCTGTGTCCGTGGTTGAAGGTCCGGTGGTAGTCTCTTGGATCAGCGGACGTCTTCAGGGCACGATGTGGTTCAGTGCAGCAAACATGTCTTTCCTTTGAGCTTTCGAAAGATACAACAGCTCGCAGACATGTTCGATCAGAGATTGGTTTTTCCTTGACAGGAGGTTCGGAGATGGTAAAAGTTCTGACTGGGAGGGGGTTTTTGTGCACCCTCTCAGTCCCCAGGTTGAGCTCTCCTGTTTCGACCTTTTCTTTGAACATGCGCTTAAAAATTTTGCAATCACTCGTGGGATGGCTGACGTATCTATGGAAGCGACAATACCGAGGATTTTCCATGGCCTCTTCAGTTGGCTCTTTCTTGACATAAGGAAATTTGATTGCGCCGTCTTGAATCCACGCATCGAGTAGTTCATTAACTTCTTCCATTGATCAGGGAAAATCAGTTGCTTCTGGATCTTCCGTATGCTGAGGAGGGATTTTTGAATTCTCCTTCTTGTGTGTCTTTGAAGGGGTGGAGGAAGTCTGCTTGTGTTGTGGTTCTGCTTTTCGCTTACTCCCTTCCCCGACAACATTTGTTGAAGGTTGCAGGTTATACTGCTTGTTGATCAGACGTTTGCTTCCTCGAGTGTCTTTTGAATCTTCAGTCTTTGTTGACTTTGCTCTTTCCAAAAGAGCGGGTGCAGTGGTTGCCGACCTCTTCGCAGCTTCGTGAAGCTCTGAGAAAGTCGGGAATCGAAGGTTTTCCAGCAAGGCCCTGTATACCGGGAGCATGCCATTGATGCACAAGTCCACCAGTTGTTGTTCCGTGACGTTTGGGTCATGACAATCCAGGGCTTGGACTCTGAACCTTTTCACATAATCATTGGGATTTTCGCTGACCCTCTGAAACATTCTTCCAAGGTCGGAGAGGGTGACTTGTTCTAACACGAAGAAGTATTTCCTGTAAAATGCGTTAACCATTTCTCCCCAATTGTTGATGGTCCCTGGTGTGATGATGTTATACCAGGTGTATGCACTGCCTTTCAGATATTTTGAGAATTCCTTGAGACGGACGACATGATTATGTTGATGTTCTCCCAAGGCTTCGAGAAAACGAGAGACATGTTCCCGAGAATTGCCATTTCCATCATACAAGGTGAAAGTTGGAGAAACGTAACCTTTGGGGAGCGGAATCCTCTGCGTAGCGGAAGGATAAGGAGGTTGATGACGATTGTCATGCGATGTCTTGCCTTTTCCATGGTTCTCCAAAAGGTGCTTCAGATCCTCACGAGTGATGAAATTCGATGATCCCTTCGCTGATGAGTTGTCTGCAACAGTTTTGTGGACTTCATCGTCTTCTACTGTATGGATTGGAATTACTTTAGACCGTCGTCTGAGGATTTCTCCTTCTCCTTTCCTTTCTCTTGAGTCTTCTCTGACATCTTGTCAGTAAGAGTTTTGAGATAATTATACACCTCCTTCTGTGTAGCAGCCATGTCAGTCTGGTTCTTTGCAAGAGTCTCCTGCGCTTTGATAAGATCAGCAATAGTAGGCGGTGGATCTCCTCTGACTTCTTCAGGTGTCGTCCGGACAGTGGATGACCTTCAGCGTGAGTAGGAGTAGCATCACCACCATCAGTGTTGGAGGTCGGAATTGTCTCCGAGAAATTCCGATTGTTGTTGTTGCTACTGCTAGCACGGTTTGTGTTAGTATTCGTAACTGATACTGACCTGAGATCAACCATCTTGTGAAATTGTGAGATTGCAACCGAGAGAATGATCTCCCACCGTGGTCGCCAATATGTATATGGGGAAAAACGATTTGCTGGATTTTAAGAAATTGAGGAGACGACCGTACGAAGGAGACTCCTAAAACCGAGAAAAATGTTAAACCTCACACAGATGCACCGCTACAAAGGGGGTTCTTTAGATTCGAGAGATCAATCTGTAGTACTCCATCCTAAATCAAGACAATGACCGTTCCAGAGTAAATTCGGTCACAAGAGAGGATGGGTTAATCTGTAGGAGGGAAGCTGAGAAATGTGTGGAATCAATGGTAATCAAAGATTGTGGGTGTGTAAATTCTGAATACGATAAGCTCTGAGTGATTGAAATTGCTCAATTGAGAGTAGTTGCTCAATTGATGAGTTGATGATCTCGTGTTGCCGATGAGATGTGAGATTGGTGATACTGATGATTCAATCATGATTCAGAGACTTATTTATATTGCTGGAATTGTAGACACCGTGATTCCATGAAGTGTGACAGTTGATGGAATCAAGGAGTGGGGAAGTGGAGATCGTATTTGAAACCAGTTGCTCAACGTGTGGAGACTTGGTCGATTTTCCACCCACTACCTCGTGAATTCCTTCAACTGATTGCACGACTTGCTCACATTCCATTGTGTGTTTGAACACACGTGCCGTAGACCGCCAGACCAAAAACCCTAAGTGATATCCCCCAAGTGACACGATTGACGTCTCGTGGTTTGTTAGTCAGTTGATGACTTCGTGGTTTGATGGGACGATGAGTCCATGTAGTCGTTGAGTTGAACATGATGTTCTGAAACTCATGAATTGAACATGTCATGAGACAGAGGTATAGTTCTTACGATGAAGTGAGCAAGTATTGCTCATTCGATAGATCGTTGAATATTGATTGTTGAACCAATATTCGTTGGTTTGAGAAAATATTTATCATCTGAGCAAGTGTTGCTCATGTGATGAATTGTTGAATATTTGATCGTCTGAGCATGTGTTGCTCATCTGATGGGTTATTGGCAGCGTACCAAAAATATTAATTAGAATACTGATCGTTGAACCGAGTATAATTAATAAAATTAATGACCATGAGGTCGTCGTAAAATTATTAAGGTTGGAATCTGAAATGATGATCCTTGGATTCAAAAACCCTAATTTGATCAATTGATGATCAATTCATGGTTCGTCAGAAGTTTAACCATGGGACGAAGGAGGGAGCGACTACATGGGACCGTGGATGCATGTAGTGTCCATATGCTCATGTGAGGAAATACAAAGAACTCCTGAAGAGTTGACGATTTGTTGATGAAAGAATGATTAAATGCTAGTTTAATCATTTATTCGAAAATGCTCGTCTGAGCCTTAGGTGAGAAACCTAATTAATTATGATGGAGTGAGGGACCGACCATGGGGTCATGAAACCGGCCCTGGTTTTCACGTGACCGCCTGACGATCACTTCATGAAAATCCAAAGTGTGTGGAAGAGTTTTGGACCTAATATGAGCAATTGTGCAAATTAGGTCAAAACTGTGAAAATTGATGGGACCGGCTTCCGTGGGCCAAAGAGCCAATCTTGGTCGGTCAAGATAGCGTGATCGTGTCCCCAAGGCGTCCGTGTCTCAGTACCTGAGAAATTTGATATTTTCTAGCGTGCAATTGAGCATCCATTCGAGAAAATATGCCCAAAATTAGGGTTTCGACGAAATTGAGGAAAACACCATGAGATAATGAAAAATAATTATAAAATAAGGAATGAGGAGGCGTGGGATCGCCGTGGTCAAGGCATGGTCGTCCCATCGTGACCACGGTCCCGTGGTGCCTTTTCCTTAATTTTAAAATATTTTGATGATTTTATGAAAAATTCATGAATTTTGAGAAATTTGATGAATTTAGGGAGTTTCCATGAATTGAAGGAGTTTTCATGAGTTCAGGGAAGCAAAAAATATTAAAATAATAAAAACAAGGGCGTGTGGGACCGTGGAGGCATGGCCGGCCGTCTTGGGCCCGGTGCTACGAGTTTTCATAATTTTTTAATATTTTTTAGGTATTTTTTGATGATTTGAGAGAATTTTTCCTAATTTGAGAGAAATACCATGAAATCAAGGAATTTGATGAATTCAAGGAAAACTAATAATAAAATAATAAAACAAAGGGGCGTGTGGGACCAGCTAGGGCATGGCCGGCCGGCCGAGGCCCGGTCCCACAAGTTTTCATGATTTATTTTATTTTATTATTATTTGATGATTTGTGCAAAAATACCATGAAATCAAGGAGTTTTTTCATGAAATTAGAGAAATAATAATAATAATAATAATAATAATAATAATAATAATAATAAGGAACCGTGGGTGTGGGCCGGTTGGGACCAAGGCATGGCCGATTGGCCAATGGTCACCCCCACACTCCTTTCCTTAATTTTATATTATTTTTTATGGATTTATGAAAGTACTATGAAACCGAGGAGTTTCCTCGAGACGAAGGAGATTTGATAAAATGAGAAGATTTTCATTAAATCATGGAAAATATTAAAAATGCATTAAAAATATAAAAACTGGCATGGGATTGACCACGACACGGTCGTTCGGTCGTGTGCCTGTGCTGTCAGTACCATGGTCAATATTTTTAATTACTTATTATTTTCTTCTCTATTTTGCATAGGTTCATCGTTCCGTTATATTTTTGAAATACTCGTTCGTGCGGTGACTGTTAGTGTATCATTGTTGAATACACCTTCACCATTTGAATCGGAGCTTACTTAGAGGTAGCTCAGACGCCCAGTTGTTGATTATTTATTACTAATTGTGGAATTCAGTGGAGAATAATTCACAAAACTGAATAATAAGATGTTTATTATTAATTCATAGGATCAGCTGAGGATTCAACTACGAATTCAGAATAATAAAGTGAGCATTATCATTCCATGGGATCGTAGATTCGACCATAGAATCAGAGTAATTAAGGTTTATCTATTACCATTTATGAGACCAGTTGTGGATTCGATCATGAAATCGGAGTAATGAGATAATATAGTTATTGCTATTCTATGAGATCAAGTCATGGATTCGATCATAGAATCAGAACAATTGTTATTGTCATTCCATGGGACCAGTCGTGGATTCGACCATGGAATAGGAGCGATTGCAATTAGGAATAATTAACTCTGTGGCTCTATACTATCAGAGCAAGCTGTCTAGGAGCATTAATTATCCTGATACGAGCTTTCCGGTAAGTCATATCCTTTATATAGTCAGGGTAAACTTGTTGTTTGTTCCTGAAGACGTCATCGCTCTATACTAGCAGAGCAAGCTGTCTAGAAGCCGTCCATCTCGTGATGCTATATAGAAATAATCACTGAAAGTATTCAGTATTCATGAGATATGCCGTTATCTAGTCGTGAGACTACATATCTACATGTACTCTGAGAGAAAGTACTCTCCGTTGAGAATTCGATGAGAGACCCGTGTCTCGATACTCACGTCTGATTGCTGAATCAGAGCTTCGTATAATCATGAGTTTACGAATTTATCCTTTGTCGAAAATCCACCATCTACAACCTCGCCTATCTATATCTCGAAATATGTGTTGTTAAGCTTTTCGCTTTGACCAAGTTTATCTTTAGCTAGTGACTAAAGTCATGATATGTTTCAATCACTTTGAAAATTGCTTTGACGAAGAATGTTTCCATGATTGGAATGAGAGTTTATATTACATAACCAATGGTGGACATAAGCATTGTTGTGGAAACACATTTATGTATAAGTCATATTCCTTGAACCAATGTTTGCGAAATTTGTTGATCAAGAGAACCGGAAGAATGGCGTGAGCCAAGTCAGCGAACTCAGTCCGCGAACTGCCGAAGTTGTCAAACCCGAGAATTTCTGCTGGAGTTGACAAACTAGTTCCTGAAGCTAAGTCCGCGAACTCAGTCCGCGAACCTAGTCCGCTAACCGGCGAATTTCTCATCCCGAGAATTTCTGATGGAGTTTGTAAACTCTGCCCGGTAACTTAAGTCCGCGAACCAAGTCTGCGAACTTAAGAAGGTTATATATCTGAAGATGATTTCTGAACTTAAACTTAAAAAAACTAAGGAATGCAGTTTGCAAACCGTGGCTATAAAAGTTCATGAACCGTTTCGAGTGAATCAAATCATTTTTGCTTCAATTGTGTCTTGTGTAGTTACATAAGAATTCTTTACAATTGAACAACTCTCTAACTAGTTCATTTGAGTCATGTGAACTATTTATGGTGAAGAAGAACATGGTTGATATTACATGTTCATATGGATAACCTTTTGGTTAACTATTATTGAACCAACAAGTGCATACGTTTGGGTACGGTTAACAAACCTAGAAGCGTGCATTTCAATTGTATGTAACAAGCTAAGTTTTCGATCTAATGGTTGAGAAATATTAGCTTGAATCTAAATCAGGTTTTCATCTAACGGTGGATATTGATTGCTTTGTTACCAAGGTAACTTAAAGGCAAACCCTGATTTGAAAGACTATATAAGGGGACATCTAACATCAATGCAAAACTAATCCCCACACCTTACATGTGATACTAGTTTGCGTGCTAGAGTCGGTTCTCCTTTAACCTTTGGTTTTCTTCTTCTAAAAACAGGTTAACGACTTAAAGACTTCATTGGGATTGTGAAGCCAGACCGATACTACTTTATCGTAGTTGTGTGATCTGATCTTGGATCTTCTATTGTACGAGTACAATCATATTGATTGGCTTGAGATTGATATCTCCGATAGGCAAGATATAAAAAGTAATCACAAACATCTTCGTCTAATCGTTTGTGATTCCGCAACATCTTGTTTCGCTACCATACGATTAAGATTGTTGTGAGTTGATTGATAAATCTAGGTTGTTCTTCGGGAATATAAGACCGGATTATTAATTGGTTCTTGTTCACCTTGATTATTATCAAAAGACGGAACAAAACCTTTTAGGGTTTATCTGTGGGAGACAGATTAATCCTTCGATAGACTTGTCTGTGTGAGATAGATTTGTTTCTCCGAAGTTAGCTTGGAGTAGGTTAGTGTCTGTAGCGGCTTAATACAGTGTGTGTTCAATCTGGACTAGGTCCCTGGGTTTTTCTGCATTTGCGGTTTCCTCGTTAACAAAATTTCTGGTGTCTGTGTTATTTCAGTTTCCGCATTATATTTTTTTATCTTTATAATTGAAATAATACAGGTTATGCGTTAGATCATAAATTAGAGTAATCCAACCTTTGGTTGTTGATTGTCATTGATTGATCCTCGGATATTGGTCTTTGGTACCATCCGAGTTATTCCTTGTATTTGATTAGGACTCGCTGATTTCTATTAGCTTGAGTAAATCAAAACAAGAGAGAGAAATTAACTCCTTGAGATACTTTTACCAAGATTGAGTCTGACTGTCTAGTTGATTCTCTATAAAGTATTTCGGAGTTAGTCCATACAGATTGCTAAGCGAAATATTGGATGGTGTTGTTAGACCCCCGCTTTTTCACTACTAAGCTAATTCAATTCAACTACTATTTTTGTCCCTTTGTAATGGACACCGGTGACGATGCAAGTCTGCCGTTTATCCATGGTACTCTTAAATGGATGATCTAATATCAACTAACGTAATCAATCCCTAGCATTAGCTGTCTTCTTACGACACAACTAATCACAAATAAAATTAAGCATTGAAGTATGAGTTGAAGCACAATACAGAGTTATTCTAACTACCTATGTTGTATAGCAAATAAGGTGAAAGCAATATATTGTGACACACATATTAGACTTTAAGCACAATAAGAATAATAATCAAACATGAATAAACTTAGAAGTAGATACAGGGATTCATCTAAACCCGAGCAAAAGTATTTAGAACATGATTAATAGGATGCAAACACAATGATATTAAACTAGACAATTGACCCAGCTAATTTGGATATTGAATTACAAAGCATCAACCCCTATTTATACAAAAAATTCTCTCTATTCTTATTTAATTCGAAAATTAAGAGGGATCCCACTCACCAAAACGCGTCTTCTGACATTTATCCTCTTCAATTCTTCTCTGCAAGCTTACTTTCCAGCTAATCATAATATTATCTCTCTCAATCCTAGCTTCTAGGGTTACTGTTTTTGATAAGGGAGAAGATAAGATGGAGAGAGATAGAGATTAGGAGTTTGATTGTGTTTATGGAGGTGGTTGTGAGCAGAGATGGTCGGGCGAATGTATTTAATCAAAGAGGTTGCAAGTGGTACTGTAGAGGATGAAGATAAGAGAAGAAGATGGTTTTGGTTTCTGTTCGATTAGGTGAAGAAGTAAAGGGAGCTACAGTGTTGAGCGGGTGTACCAGATTTTGATGTACAAAGTGGAGGTGACGTTGGATGATAAGTAGTTGTATCAAATCTGACGGTTCAGATATGGGAAACGGGTTTGGATCTTGGGTCCAGTATTTCATCACTTCTTCAAAGCCTAATACATCTTGTAAGCCCACTACTTGTTTTAGGTCTTGCAAGCCACTTGCGGATGAGTTGCAAACGGATTGCACAACTTTTTGCGCAATATCTCTTCTACACTCCTCACACCTTTACGCCTCTGGCCACCAATTTCCTGCTCTTTTGGCTTCTCAATTCATCCAAGCTTTATTTAGTACTGTTGATGGTGGATTTTCGTTTAAGGCTAAAATTGTAAAAGCCAAAACTATGCGCTAACATCCTGCAAAGGATAAAGCCACTGATAAAGTGGAGAATACTTCTTCACTATAAACTTATAGCATTACCAATTAATGCATGACCAGCCTTGTATTTCCTGTACTACTCCATTCTCATTATTGGTGCGGCATGACGACTGAGTGATCGCTCTCATCAGAGTAACACGAATCTCCAAGCATTAAATAAGGAGGCATGTACGAAATACCCGTACATGATACAACTCTCGGAGTGTTATACTAGCCCTATCGAGCATCTGGATTGTCCGTATCAGTCTCAGAAACGATCACGACCATTCAACTTCACCAGCATGATTGGATGGCTTAGATCGGATCCATAACCCCCAGGCAGGTATTGGAGTATTCACCACCGACCCAATGCGGGCCCCGCATGGTCGGCCTCCCCAAAAGGGTAGCATGGCTTGCCAAATCGTCCAGCCAAAGCAGCGCGGACGTGAAACCCTAATTTAGGGTCTGCGGCACATTACATGTGTCGCAAAACAGTCTCAACCATCCATCTTCGCAGGCATAGATGGAGGGTGTAGATGTAGATTCAATGATTCCAGAGCATGTCAACACAATCACCGTGGGCCCGCCTACACACATGACCAATCGGTCAGGACCAACTATAGTTGATCGTTCCAGTTCGTGCGCCCAAACAAGGCATGACACACGGACGGTGAAATCCTAATTAGGGTTTTAACATCACGAGCGTCCATTTTCTCCTGCACGAATGAAGGGTCCAGGAATAGACTAGGTAGGTCCGGTGCGCATCAACATGATCACCGTGGGCCCATATATCTCCACACCCGATCGGCCAATGCATATCATGACTGGTTGCCTCGATTCGCACGCCCAAACTAGGCGTGGTCACACCTCCCAATTGTAAACTAATCTCGACCACTAAATTTTGCCGGAAAAATTGAGTGGCTTAGATAACGTTTCTATGGGACAGTGAAATATAGCGTGTACACGTCGTATGCACACCAGACTAATCGTCCAAGACCGACCAGACTTGGTCGCCTCGAAACACGCGCCCAAAGTTGGCATGACGTGCGGCCTTTGTGGCACAAAATCTCTGTCACAAATCAATCCTAGCCGCTCCTCTTTGCCGAATAAATTGAGCGATCAAGATTACACTTTCACGAGACAATGAGGTATGGACATGTACACCGGCATGCCGTCTACACGCATGCCCAATCGGCCTTGCCAAAATCGTGTCCCAAGCTTGGATTCGACCAAGCTGAAGAGTGATGCTTGCGCACCTCCTCATAAACCCTAATTACAATAACGGTCGCAGATGAGTGTTTCAAAGATCATCTTGTCCGTTCAACTTCACCTGCTTGGTTATACAACCCTGGTCAGGAGTTAACTGGTCAAGGAGGTGTCGTGGTGATTAGCATCCGTCATTCTACCACACCAAGTGATCGACCAAGTTAGGACTTACCTGTACAACCCCAAACGATCACTTGAAGATGGCTAGACATGCATCTATTTTAAGACGCTTAATCGTGAATTACTCCATTAAGCCTTAAAACAGTGATGCTTCACTCATGCTAAATACATTCGATGCATTACATGCATAGGATTCACACGATATTTCATAAATATAAACTTCCTTAATAACTTAGTTATTTAATCTAGCATTACATGCTACTTTCTGTGGGTCCCACGATCCACATACTCGAGACATCAATCATGTCACAAACTGGGGGATACATACTGGGGTATTGGTCTAGTGGTTTACAGCGTGCAGCCCACAACGCGCCATCACAAGAACGTGTCAGGAAGTCATGGACGGTTACTGATGATGGGAGAAGTGGGCAAGACTGATCGTGTAACACTAACACACTCAACTCCACTACTCCATCACTCCACTTTCTCCATTTCCCATGAGAGACGTGGGTTAGTCTCAATGACTTGTATAAATAGGTTCTCCTCCCTATTTTCAAAAAAGACAAGTCAACAGAAGCAAGTGTTGATACAACCGTATTCAAACACCGGAACTGATAGCTTACATTCTGCAAGCCAGTTCAGCTTTCTGATACAAGTCATACATAGGCAACTCCTTCACAATATCAACACCTTCTTCGCTTCCCTCCCTAAGATCAACCCCATCTCCTTCACTTTGTGACCGAAGCAAGTCTGGAACGGCCATTTCTTGGTTTAAGCCAGAATTGTACAGATTGATTTCTCGAATCACAAAGCACTCCCGTGCAGTGCATTTATTTAGGGTTTAGATTCATTCCTCATCCACACACCCCAAATTACCAAATTCGGCAGGAATAGTTTTCACCCATAAACAATTGGCGACCACAGTGGGAGGTTAATCTCTCAGTTATAAAGTCAATTTCTTCAAAATCTATTTCGAAGGGGTAGATCTTATATTCAATCCAATCATCAATCTGTTTCAAAGATGGTGGAACTTAGGTCAGGATCAGCAATCAATTCTGATGGAACTAGTGTAGATAACGCTCTCGGTATTGATGTACCTGTCAGTGGAGCTACCGTGGTCAATACATCTCGTGGAACCGTCTCTTCTACCACCAACACCAGCGGAGCAGGAGATGTTCCAGTAAGTGTAACGCCTCCTATCACCAGAGCCAGAGCAGCCGCGAACCCTGGCATCTCTTCAAGTGTAACACTTCCGGCGATCACCAAAACAACAAATTCCATTCCTTCATCAGGACGGGGAGCTGGAGGAGCAAGAGGAGGACCATCTCCAATTACCATCACAGACTTGATGGAGAGACAGGAAGCTCTTCCTAAGACTCAAACGGATATGGATGCAACTGAGAAAGAGGTACTCACTTTCCTAAAAACCTTAACTGAACGATTGCCACAAGACTCACGGCAACCCCTGAAGCCAATAAGGGATGCCTTCAATACGCCCAGAACAGGCGTTTCCACTCAGACCCATATGAATGAAGAAGCTCGTGTTGTTCCTGAACGCCCAAGGGAGATGGACCGGTCATCCAACTTCATCACACGTGAAGACCTTGAACGACTTCTCCAAAACCGAGGCAAATGAAGCATGATGGAGGTGCACCAACATCAGCCGCCGTACCCTCAAGATGTACAACGAATTCCTCTCCCAAGAAGATACACCTCTCCTCAATTATCTCTCTATGATGGTACTTGTAACGCTCATGAACACATCTCTCAATTTTTTGGAATCATTAGGAGAACATGAATACAATTGTGTTCTCTGCCTGAAAGAATTCTCGAAGTCACTTACGGGAAGGGCGTACACCTGGTACAACAACATCGCGCCTAACAACATATCCAATTAGGACGGGATGGTCAGTGCTTTCTATAAAAAGTACTTCTGCGTGTCCGAGAAGATCACCTTTTCAGACCTGGGGAGAATTTCTCAGCGGAACAACGAACATCCGAACGATTTCGTTAAAAGGTTCAGAACTCAAGCACTAGATTGTCATGATCCGAACATCAATGAACGACAGTTGGTGGAGTTGTGCATCAACGGGATGGTACCCATATAACGCGCCCTACTAGAGAATCTGAGCTTTCAGACGTTCTCCGAACTCCATGAAGCTGCCAAGCGTTCATCCACAACTGCCCCAGCGTTACTAGAGAGAACCAGGGTTGTTCAAAACGAAGACCTACGTGAGAGTCGAGGAAGCAGGCGCCTCACCAAAAAAAAATACAACACTGATCATCTGTGAGCGTGGTAGGCGAAGGAGGAAAAAGGAAAGCTTCAGCAACGGAACGACAACCCAAGCGTGCGGCTCCGGCACAGACGACCTCGTCTCAAAAGGGAGTAGGAAAGACTCATGCACAAGACACCGAAGATGCATGCTTACCATTCCCCATGAGTGAAGTGATAGAACTTTTGGAGGCATGGATTCAGGACGACGCTATCAAGCTGCCTCCTATCAGACGCCCGCCAACCGAGAAAGATATGGTGGATCCCAAGTACTGCCGCTACCATAGGTTTGTACATCATCCGACTAAAGACTGCAACAGACTGAAGCAAATATTCAAAGAAAAGATAGAGGCAGGAGAACTCCATCTTGGAAACGAAGGTGTTCATAAAGATCCTCTCCCTGTCAGGAACTGCATTATTTCCGGGGATTCTGTTCGCAATACTGTACAACCTATGATGGAACATTTGTGCGAGATATTTTACTTCTCCAAAGCACAGCGTCATGACATATTTGCAGCCCTCAACCGCGTTGTCTCAGGCAGGCGCTTGTATCTGGAAAAGGAAGCGGTCTCGAAACCTCAGTCCTTACTAGAAGATGCAAGCAAGGGAAACTGGGGACTCTTAACCGTTGCTCGTTTGAGGGATGTCGATTTCGATAGCACATTTATCGATACGGCCTCTGAATTCAACATCATCACTCTCCAGACCTTGAAAGCAACAAAGATTTCAAAGCAGTAGGCTACTCGTAACCCAACTGTGATTAAGACTCCAGAAGGAGAACTTGGAGACGCATATGGATACATCAATCTTGAAGTTAAATTGGGTGACGCCCTAACGCAAGCAACATTCTATATAGTCAAGGAGCATACTAATTACGACATGATCCTAGGACGCTCTTGGATACACAAAAACAAGGAAACAGTGGAAGTTTGTCCTCTACCGGCTTCGGTACCCGAAAGGATATCACCTGGGGACTGTCTGTTGCTGCACCACCTACAACTTTCCAACATGATACAACTTCCAGGAGAGAGCCCGTCGGCGTACATTAAAAGGTTCCGAGCCCAAGTAAGTCTCATCACACAACCCTTTTTGCAACCAATCACTCCTCACTCTGACAAGCACCGGGGATTGGTCCCAACTAACAAACCAACCCCGGCTAAGAGATGTGAATGGGAGGCCGGCCCCTTCAAACGTTTTATCAAAAGCTTAGAGGTTGTCTCGGTCAAAGATGATAAAGCCAAGATCCAGGCATCTGCACGCCCAAACCCATTTGGAATTTGAGATCTGGTGACGAAGATGACTACATTCAAGGTTGGGAGCATGACGGTGAAAGTAACCAATCCACCTGACTCACCCACTGAAAGAGAAGATGAACCATACCTGGTAGCAGACGTTATCTTAGGAGGCTACTGCAAGCTTATCAACACTGACAAACTGGAAGGCGTAACGATTCACTCGCGATGGCTCAAACCCTACCGTACTTAAGACGTTGTCCTATCACTTTCCAGCGTCCTCCACACTTTAAAACGCTGTGCTGTTTTCTCCAGCGTGTCTTTTTACAATTACCTTCTCATGTCATATTTGTAATTCCTCCAGAAAATGATTGCAATACTTGCATTCATAATTAGGGTTTCAATTTTCAATTTCAAATTAATTGAAGTATTATTTCCATCCAAGAACTTCTTTACCCCTAAAGGAAGACACAAAGTCCCGAGTCAGCCTAAACCCATTAGAGCAAAACAGAGAACGAAACCCTAAGCAAACATTTCGTAAGAAGTCAAGAAAATATAATATGTGCGGAAAAGGAAGATGCTTTGATCCATTCACCCAACAAGACCAGGGAGATCTCACGTCAGGAGCACATATAGGTCCGTGGTATTCCATTATGACATTATTTCTTTTATCATAAAGAATCACATACATATGAAGGCACAACATTGCGCCTGAAAAGGTTCAGATGTAATCTTAACAAAGGATTATAACATAAAAACCTTTATTCAATCAAGCAAACAAAAGATCCTGGACTCAGCCGCCACTAAGTACAAGGAAGATGTTTATGAATTACGGGAATGTATTTAAAGAGAAAGAAAAGCAAAAGCCTAGCCGTAAACAAGGTCGACCGCGTCAGCACCACTACTAGGTCATGTTTCAACGCCATCACCATCGTGAGCCGTTACTGTTTCTTCCTTCGGATCTGCTTCAGCTTCCTCTTCAGATGTTTCCACAGTAGCACTCTCCACCCCAACATCGTTAGCAGGAACAACTTCCATGTCTTCCTCAAAGGCCACATCAACGTTAGGGATTGTTTTGACTGCTTTCAGACGCTCAGGTTCAACTGTGTCAGAATCAAGGATTATCACACCGTCGTGGATTTGATAATCACATTTATCTTCACCAAGAGGTCGTTTGTGTTCAACCCTCCGCCTCTTTAACCATGCTGCAAACCTCTCTTCCCTTGCGCTCACTGGTGCTTGCAACTCTTCATCACGCCTCCATTGCTCCTCCATGTCGATTGCAGCTGAAAGGGCACAGATACGTCCCATGAAAATACGCAGGTGTAGAATGGACATCCCCTGTATAGCACGACCGACTTCACAAAGTAGAGATCGATTTTAGCCATTACTTCTTCGTGCGCGTCAGCTCCGGGCTTGTCGACTTCGAAACTTTTTTCTGGAGAAGTTACAGAATGGTCATCGCCCACCGCTTCCATGATAAGCTGCAAAGAACAAGAAGTTATGAACACATAAAAAATGTATTCATCATCAATCAATCATAAGATCAGATAAGTGCGGATAAATACCTGGATATACGACTATGGATGAGAAGAATCCTTGGAATTTATATCTCGCAAGTCAACAGAATCCCAGGAGAAAAGAAGTCTTTACTGGCCACCTATAAAGGCTACTGATTCGGGATAATGATCAACGAGGCTTATCGGGTATATCTGGGAAAAGCTTCCATGCAACGGAGGAGAGTACACCTAGTTCAAGAAGTGGGCCAAGCTCTGTCCATATGTACATGGAGGAAACCAAAAGCGACTCGTCTGACCAAGTCCTACTTCCTTCGTGTCCCTAATCAAGACTTCCAGGACATCACCTGACGATCTATGCAGTAAATACGTATTTACTTTACTTTAGCTTAATTGTTTCATCATACAAAATTGTCACCATCTCATGCCTACCCCACAATAGTGTAACCATTACGTGTTAGGCAGGGGACTTAATGTTGATGGTGGATTTTCGTTTAAGGATAAAATTGTAAAAGCCAAAATTATGCGCTAACATCCTACAAAGGATAAAGCCACTGATAAAGTGGAGAATACTTCTTCACTATAAACTTATAGCATTACCAATTAATGCATGACCAGCCTTATATTTCCTGTACTACTCCATTCTCATTATTGGTGCGGCATGAAGACTGAATGATAGCTCTCATCAGAGCAACACGAATCTCCAAGCATTAAATAAGGAGGCATGTACGAAATACCCGTACAGGCTACAACTCTCGGAGTGTTATACTAGCCCGATTGAGCATCTGGACTGTCCGTATCAGTCTCAGAAACGATCACGACCATTCAAATTCACCAGCATGATTGGATGGCTTAGATCGGATCCATAACCCCCAGGCAGGTATTGGAGTATTCACCACCGACCCAATGCGGGCCCCGCGTGGTCGGCCTCCCCAAAAGGGTAACATGGCTTTCCAAATCGTCCAGCCAAAGCAGCGCAGACGTGAAACCCTAATTTAGGGTATGTGGCACATTACATGAGTCGCAAAGAAGTCTCAACCATCCATCTTCGCAAGCATAGATGGAGGGTTTATATGTAGATTCAAAGGGCCCAGAGCATGTCAACACAATCACCATGGGCCCGCCTACACACATGACCGATCGGTCAGGACCAACTATAGTTGATCGTTCCAGTTCGTGCGCCCAAAAAAGGCATGACGCACAACCGGTGAAACCCTAATTAGGGTTTGAACATCACGAGCGTCCATTTTTTCCTGCACGAACGAAGGGTCTAGAAATAGACTAGGCAGGTCCGGTGCGCATCAACATGATCACCGTGGGCCCATCTATCTCCACACCCGATCAGCCAAGGCATATCATGACTGGTTGCCTCGATTCGCACGCCCAAACTAAGCATGGTCACACCTCCCAATTGTAAACTAATCTCGACCACTCAACTTTTCCGGACAAATTGAGTGGCTTAGATCACGTTTCTATGGGACAATGAAATACAGGCGTGTACACCAGCTCGTCGTCTGCACACCAAATTAGTCGGCCAAGACCGACCAGGCTTGGTTGCCTCGAAATGCGCTCCCAAAGTTGGCATGACGTGCGGCCTTTGCGGCACAAAATCTCTGTCACAAATCAATCCTAGCCGCTCCTCTTTGCCGGATAAATTGAGCGATCAAGATTACACTTTCACGAGACAATGAGGTATGGACATGTACACCGGCATGCCGTATACACGCATGCCCAATCGGCCTTGCCACGACCAAGCTGAAGAGTGATGCTTGCGCACCTCTTCATAAACCCTAATTCCACTAACGGTCGCAGATGAGTGTCTCAAAGATCATCTTGTCCGTTCAACTTCACCTGCTTGGTTATACAACCCTGGTCAGGAGTTAACTGGTCAAGGAGGTGTCGTGGTGATTACCATCCGTCACTCTACCACACCAAGTGATCGGCCAAGTCAGGACTTACCTGTACAGCCCCGAACGATCACTTGAAGATGTCTAGACATGCATCTATTTTAAGACGCTTAATCGTGACTTACTCCATTAAGCCTTAAAACAGTGATGCTTCACTCATATTTCATAAATATTGACTTCCTAAATAACTTAGTTATTTAATCTAGCATTACATGCTACTTTCTGTAGGTCCCACGATCCACATACTCGAGACATCAATCATGTCACAAACTGGAGGATACATACTGTATTGTCTGACGGTTTACAACATGCAACACACAACGCGCCATCACAAGAACGTGTCAGGAAGTCATGGACGGTTAGTGATGATGGGAGAAGTGGGCAAGACTGATCGTGTAACACTAACACACTCAACTCCACTACTCCATCACTCCACTTTCTCCACTTCCCGTGAGAGACGTGGGTTAGGCTCAATGACTTGTATAAATAGGTTCTCCTCCCTATTTTCAAAAAAGACAAGACAACATAAGCAAGTGTTGATACAACCGTATTCAAACACCGGAACTGATAGCTTACATTCTGCAAGCCAGTTCAGCTTTCTGATACAAGTCATACATAGCCAACACCTTCACAATCTCAACACCTTCTTCGCTTCCCTCCCTAAGATTAACCCCATCTCCTTCACTTTGTGATCGAAGCAAGTCTGGAACGGCCATTTCTTGGTTTAGGCCAGAATTGTACAGATTGATTTCTCGAATCACAAAGCACTCCCGTGCAGTGTATTTGTTTAGGGTTTAGATTCATTCCTCATCCACACACCCCAAATTACCAAATTCGGCAGAAATAGTTTTCACCATAAACAAGTACCTAAAAATACAAATTTAATTAGTAAAAGTATTTATTCTTGAAAATAATGAAAACACATAATTTGGGATAAAATAGAGAGTTAGAGCACAAAAGATGAGATAAATGCCAATAATAAGATGTAGAAATATGCAATATTTGACACTCATCAAATACCCCCAAACCTGAATTTTACTTGTCCTCAAGTGAAACGGAAATTTAGAAATCCTAACTATACCACTGTCGCTGGTCTCTTGACTGCATTTAGCGAATGCAATAAGCCTTTAAACCCCTAGGTGTCCCTAGTGGACGAGTTGTAGTCTCGTGAGGGTTTACCAGAGGTGTACCCACAAAACCTTATCCAACTTCAGAAGTATCAGAGTCCCAAGCATCCAAGGATCTATGAGGACATAGAGTTTTTGCATGCTAATAATAAGAAGTTAGAAATACCAAAGACGCATTCTCATCCTTAAGAGTTGAGCGAGAAATAACCACACCATATGAAAGAATTCGGGTTCGAGAGTGATCACAAGCCTCGACTTCTGCCTCACCAATAGGGTTTTATGATAATTGCACTCAAAAAGACCGTTTTTTTAGTCTCTCATGATTGCAGACAGGAATAAAGAGAGAAATCCCGCACACGTTGAATGGTGGGAAGAAGAACCTTCCGAAATGATTTCTGGAGACTCCACAAAATTGTGGGAATAAGAGTGTTTTTCTGATGATCCCTAAGAAAGGAAATCAACCATTAGCAAGGATGGGAGTACTCACTTACCATCACATCTGATCGGTAATCAACACCACTCTCGTAGAATCCATGGAAACGTCTTCTTCTTCAGTCTTTGGTCTTCAACTGTTGATGGTGAACTTCTAAACTTTGTAGAATCTTGACAATTTGTAACTCTTCTCTTCAATTTCCTTGTTGCATGAATTTTCTCTTAAATTTTTCTTTTTTACCATGATGTTTATTAAACAAAACTAAAAATAAACTACAATAACATTTTTTTTTTAAAAAAAAAAAATTTGAACACCAAGGGCCAAGCATAGCGACGACTCTTCCCTTGGTTTAATCATATTTTTTTTCCTTTAGTTTTGATTTTTTTTTATTAAGCAATAAATACAACCTGAAAATAAAACAACAAAATAATAAATGAAACTACTAAAGCTATGGATGAAGGACTTTATCACTCAATTCTTCACAACCTGTATTGTCTTGATTTCGTAAACTCCACTAATTCTCATCTTCTTCTATTTTCTTTGCTCTTGTAAGATAAGTTTTCAATCTTGTATAACGAATTCTGCTCTTTGTACCGTATCTTCACTTTGGATATGAATTGTTACTCTTCCTTGTATTGTTGCATGTAAACCTCGGACTATTTCAATCTTTCTTCTTAGAATCTGATGTTGCGCTTCTCGTTGATGACAATGTGTTTCTATTGATCTGTTGACGTTGTCGAGAGAGAGAGAGAATGGTGCTAACTGCAAATCAAACTACAAGAAGGAGTTTTCATTTTTAGACGACATCCTCATGATTGATGAAATTAGCACTCAAGAGATAAAAGGTAGTGCTGAAAGTGGTGCGAAGTTGGGTAGCTCACCATTCCTACCCGGAATTGATGTACGGTGACATACACTCTAAAATGACTTTTTAGATAGTCACAAAAAATGAAGGTCGGTGCCTCGATTGATGTAAAAATAGGTAGTCTCCACTAAAGGTGATCACAACTCTAATACCGAATATCTTTGTTGCACCTAATTCGCCCACCGGCATGGTTAAATCCAACTTTAACGCTCTAACAAGTAAGAAACCCGATTGTGTTCCCTAATCCTTCCAAGTTCAGTTATTTCGGTCAGACTCTCTATGTAAACATAGCTAGAAGCATTCCAGTGACTTTAAAATCTCTACAAGTTGGTGTTTTTATATGCAAATATTTACAAAGATTTTTATTTTTATTTTTAAAAAAAAATTATCTAAAAAGTACAAAGACTAAAAACTCTATATGCAAAATACTCCCTCAAACCTAAATCTAACATTGTCCTCAATGTTTCAATATATGAGCAAAATTACAACAACATACCAGGAGAACAGTGCATAGTAGATTTAAAGGAAAGAGATTACCAGATGCAAAAAGGATGATGCTAGCCAGAACTGAATGAATGCTTTGAAAAGCAAACATCAAGATGATAAGACAAAAAGTTTGGTTAGCACACATAAAAACTATACATAAAGAAAAGGAAAAGGGAAAGAAAATGGATTTTTAATCCAGATGTATGTACACATGTGAACCAGTTTAATCCACATAGACGGGGTCTTCCAAGTCAGTGGTCTCAACTTCTGGTGGAAGATGTTCCAGAAATGACTTTAATCTCTGACCATTGACTATGAAAATGTTCTTGTTAGTAACATCTTCGAGTTCCACTGCTCCATGAGGGGATACTGCGCGTACCAAGAACGAGCATGTCCATCTAGATCGCAATTTACCTGGAAAAAGATGCATCCGAGAGTTGTACAACAAAACTTTTTGTCCAGGTGTGAAAGTCCTGCACAAAGTGCGTTTGTCATGGAACACCTTCATTCTATGTTTGTACATTTTGACACTATCATATGGATCATTTCTTAGTTCTTCTAACTCATTGAGTTGAAGTTTTTTTTGGGTGCCAGCCTTATCAAGATCAAAGTTCAACTTCTTAACAACCCAGTATGCTCGATGTTCTAACTCTACAGATAGATGACATGCTTTACCATACGCGAGTCTGTAAGGGGACATGTCAATAGGAGTTTTGTATGCATTTCTATAGGCCCACAAAGCATCATTTAAACGAAAAGACCAATCTTTCCTAGTTGGATTAACAGTCTTTTCAAGAATATACTTAATATCCCTATTAGAAACTTACACTTGGCCACTGGTCTGAGGATGGTAAGGTGTTGCTACCTTATGAGTGATTCCATACTTGCGCATAAGTGATTCAAAAGGTCTATTGCAAAAATGAGTACCACCATCACTGATTATTGCTCTAGGTGTTCCAAAACGAGAAAAGATGTTTTCTTTCAGAAAAGAAAAAAATACTTTATGGTCATTGGTTTTGGATGCAATGGCTTCTACCCACTTAGAGATATTTTTTTGTTGGTAAGTCCAAAATGTATTAATAAATAGCAGAAATTACATCAGAAGTTGTAAGAAAAGAGGCAAAGCACCCCAAAAACTTACAAAATAACTAAAACGAAAATAAGATACATTCGGTAATTCAATAGACAAAAGGAAATCAGGCCTATTATCATAACTTAATCCTTCACCTTCCTCCAATAAACAACCCCTTTTGGCCATACAATCTGCCGCAAAATTTGCTTCCTTATAAGAGTGAACAAAACGAATCGTATTATATCTAGCCCTCACAGCTATCCATCTAGACCGAAGAAACCAAGGAACTTCATTGTTGTCACCGGAGAACACCAAAACAACACTCATAGAGTCAGTTCTAATGCAAATATTTTCAATTTCATACTTGATGGCCCATTCCAAACCAACTATGATACAAAATAATTCAGCCAAATAGTTGGTTTGTACTCCAAAACCAACGCTCATTGATCCTATCACATTAGCATTGGCATCTCGGACAACCACTCCAGCACCCGCTCTCCCTGGATTATCACGCGCCACTCTATCACAACATAACATCAACTCATTACTTCCCGGAGGATCCCAAATGCATTCCTTTGGAACTGCATGTTTTACTCTTCTACGTCGAACTCTTAAGAAATATAGTACTCGTAAATCCTCTTGAAAATTAAACATATAACCCTTAAGCTTGATTGAGTACTCATGTATCTGATTGAAAACTTTCTTTTGAAAAAACAACCAACAAACTCTTTGACTTCCATAGATGAAACCAAAATAGCCAGTAACTAGAGATCTTTAACCATCCTGATCATACTCTTAGCTTACTTGTAAGAATTAAATAGATTTTGATGCGGGAGAAGACCAAAAAAACCATACATCCAACTCCAAGCTCTAGCTTCAAAGCTGCAATTCCACAAAATGTGCTCCAAAGACTCCTCTTGACTGTTACACAAACAACACTTATTCACAACTTGATGCTTAAAACGACTTCTTACCTTATTTAGAGTTGCACACGCTCCTCTCAAGAGTTTCCAGTTTCTGGCTGCTAATGCAGGATGAACTGACGGCCTCCACAAAAGATTAGTTCCCTCCAGAGCAGGGTATCTACACCTGACCAAATCCTTGGTTTAACGAACAGTAAACAATCCCTTGTAATCTGGCTTCCACATACCCACTTAGAGACATAATCAACAACAACAAGAATGTACAACTTACCTTCAGAGTTAGGAAAGGGAACCATGGAATCAATACCCCATACATCAAACAATTCAACAATCAAAATAGGTTGTAAGGGCATCATGTTTCTTCTTGAGATACTCCCTAATTTCTGACATTGTTCACAAGCAACACAAAACGCATGACTACCTTTGAATAACGACGTCCAATGGAAACCACTCTGCAATATTTTTGCAGTAGTTTTCTTGGAACTAAAATATGGCCTCCACATGCATGGTCATGGCAGAAACAGATGACATCTCTTTACTCTGAATTGGGAACACATCTCCTAATGAGTTGGTTTAGGCAGTATTTAAACAAGTATGGATCATCCCAAAAGAAATATTTCACTTCAGCCAATAATTTAGAACGGTCTTGTCTAGACCAATGCAAAGGCATTCTACCTGTAGCAAGGTAGTTAACAATATCAGCAAACCAAGGCATTTCATATACAAGCATCAATTGTTCATCAGGGAATGATTCTCTAATATACAATGACTCATCAACAGACTCAACATTCAACCTATATAAGTGATCAGCAATAACATTTTCAGACCCTTTCTTATCTCGAATTTCGAGATTGAACTCTTGTATCAAGAGTATCCATCGAATTAGACGAACCTTAGACAAGAGATATTTCAATGCAACATGGTCAGAATGTATGATGACTTTAGATCCTATCAAATAAGATATAAACTTATCCAATGCAACACAACATTTAGTAATTCTTTCTCAGTTGTTGAATAATTTAGTTGAGCATCATTAAGCGTTTTACTAGCATAGTATATCACATAAGGGAGTTTGTCTACTCGCTGTCCTAAAACAACACCTACAGCATAGTCAGACACATCACACATAATTTCAAATGGTAAGGTCCAATCGGGTGGTCTGACTATAGGGGAAGATGTGAGAAGAGCTTTCAATTTCTCCCATGCTTCCTTACAAGCATCATCAAAGACAAATGCAACATCTTTTGCGAGAAGACTACACAGGGGTCTTGAAATTTTACTAAAATATTTGATGAATCGCCGATAAAAACAGGCATGTCCCAAGAATGACCTTATCTCCCTCAAATAGCGAGGTTGAGGCAAGTTTTGAATGAGATCAACTTTGGCTTTATCCACTTTTATGCCTTTTTCAGAAATGATATGCCCTAGATTGATGCCCGAGTTAACCATGAAATGACATTTTTCCCAGTTCAAAACCAAATTCTTTTCTTTACATCGAATTAACACAAGAGTAAGATGGTACAAACATTCATCGAAAGACGACCCAAAGACAGAAAAATCATCCATGAAGATTTCAAGTAATTTATCTACCATGTCAGAAAAGATACTCATCATTCAACGTTGAAAAGTAGCGGGTGCATTACACAACCCAAAAGGCATGCGTCTGTAGATGGTGGATTTTCGACAAGGGCTAAAATCGTGAACTCATAATTATACGAAGCTCTGATCCAGCAATCAGACGTGAGTATTGAGACACGGGTCTCTCATCGAATTCTCAACGGAGAGTACTTTCACTCGGAATACATGTAGATATGTAGTCTCACGACTGGACAACGGCATATCTCATGAACACTGAACACTTTCAGTGATTATTTCTATATAGTATCACGAGATGGACGGATCCTAGACAGCTTTCTCTACTAGTATAGAGCGATAACGTCTTCAGGAACAAACAACGAGTTTACCCTGACTATATAAAGGATATGACTTACCGACAAGCTCATATCGGGATAATTAATGCTCCTAGACAGCTTGCTCTGCTAGTATAGAGACAGAAAGTTAATTATTCCTAATTAAGATTAATTATGTCGTGACATTCACTACTGAATTCCCAGAATAATCTATTATTGCTCCTATTCCATGGTCGAATCCACGACTGGTCCCATGGAATGGCAATAAAAATTGCTCATATTCCATGGTCGAATCCACGACTGGTCCCATGGAATGGAAATAAACAATTGTTCTGATTCTATGATCGAATCCACGGCTTGATCTCATAGAATATCAATAACTATATTATCTCATTACTCCGATTTCATGATCGAATCCACAACTGGTCTCATAAATGGTAATAGATAAATCTTAATTACTCTGATTATATGGTCGAATCTACGATCCCATGGAATGGTAATGCTCACTTTATTATTTTGAATTCGTAGTCAAATCCTCAGCTGATCCTATGAATTAATAATAAACATCTTATTATTCAGTTTTGTGAATTATTCTCCACTGAATTCCACAATTAGTAATAAATAATCAACAACCGGGCGTCTGAGCTACCTCTAAGTAAGCCCCGATTTATATGGTGAAAGTGTATTCAACGACAATGCACTAACAGTCACCGCACGAACGAGTATTTCAAAATACAACGAAACGATGAACCTATGCAAAATAGGAAAGAAAATAATAAATAATTAAAAATATTGACCAGGGTGCTGGGAGCACGGACACACGACCAATCGATCGTGTCGTGGTCAATCCCACGCCACTTTTATATTTTTAATGCATTTTTTATTATTTTCCATGATTTGATGAAAATTCTCTCGTTTTATCAAATCTCCTTCGTCTCGAGGAAACTCCTCGGCTTCACGGTGTTTTCATAAACCCATGAAAATAATATAAAATTAGGAAAAATAGTGTCGGGCGTGACCATTGGCCAACCGGCCATGCCTTGGTCCCAGCATGCCCCACACCTTATGGTTCCTCATTATTTTATTATTATTATTATTTCTCTGATTTCATGAAAAAACTCCTTGATTTCATGGTATTTTGCAAAAATTAGGAAATAAATAATATAAATTATGAAAAACTTGTGGGACCGGGCCCTAGCCGGTCCCACACGCCCCTTTATTTTATTATTATTATTTTATCTTCCTTGAATTTATCAAATTCCTTGATTTCATGGTATTTCTCTCAAATTTGGAAAAATTCCCTCAAATCATGAAAAAATACCTAAAAAATATTAAAAATTATGAAAAACCTGTGGGACCGGGACCTAGCCGGCCGGCCATGCCTCCCACGGCCCCACACGCCCTTATTTTTATTATTTTAATATTTTTGGCTTCCTTGAACTCATGAAACTCCTTTACTTCAAGGAAACTCCCTAAATTCATCAAAACTCTTTAAATCCATGATATTTTTCATAAAATCATCAAAATATTATAAAATTAAGGAAAAGGCACCACGGGACCGTGGCCACGACCGGCCGACCATGCCTTGGCCTCAGCGGTCCCACGCCTCCTCATTCCTTATTTTATAATTATTTTCCATCATCTCATAGTGTTTTCCTCAGTTTCGTCGAAACCCTAATTTTGGCATATTTTCTCGAATGGATGCTCAATTGCATGCCATAAAATATCAAAATTCTCAGGACTGAGACGTGGACGCCTTGGGGACACGAGCACGCTATCTTGACCGACCAAGATTGGCTCTTTGGCTTACAGAAGCCGGTCCCATCAAGTTTCACAATTTTGACCTAATTTGCACAATTGCACGTATTAGGTCCAAGACTCTTCCAAACACTTTGTATTTTCATGAAGTGATCATCAGGCGGTCACGTGACTACCCAGGGCCGGTTTCATGACCCCATGGTCGGTCCCTCACTCCTTCATAATTAATTAGGTTTTCTCACCTAAGGCTCAGATGAGCATCTTCGAATAAATGATTAAACCAGCATTTAATCATTCTTTCACCAACAAATCGTCAACTCTTCAGGTGTTCTTTGTATTTTCTCATGTGAGCATATGGAAACTACATGGTTGATCTACGGTCCCATGTAGTCGCTCCCTCCTTCGTCCCATGGTTAAAATTCTGACGAACCATGAATTGATCATCAATTGATCAAATTAGGGTTTCTGAATCCAAGGATCATCATTCCAGATTTCAACCTTAATAATTTTACGAAGTCATAAATTGACTAACATTCCATGAGACGTCAATCGTGTCACTTTGGTGGATATCACTTAGGGTTTTGGTCTGGCGGTCTATGGCACGTGTGTTCAAACACACGATGGAATGTGAGCAAGTCGTGCAATCAGTTGAAGGAATTCACAAGGTAGTGGGTGGAAAATCGACCAAGTCTCCACACGTTGAGCAACTGGTTTCAAACACGATCTCCACTTCCCCACTCCTTGATTTCATCAACTGTCACATTTCATGGGATCATGGTGTCTAAAATTCCAGCAATATAAATAAGTCTCTGAATCATGATTGAATCATCAGCGTCAACAATATCATCAATCTCACGTCTCATCGACAGCACGATATCATCAACTCATCAATTGAGCAACTACTCTCAATTGAGCAATTTCAATCATTCATAGCTTATCATATTCAGAATTCATACACCCACAATCTTTGATTACCATTGATTCCGCACATTTCCCAGCTTCCCTTCTACAGATCAACCCATCCTCTCTTGTGACCGAATTTACTCTGGAACGATCATTGTCCTGATTTAGGCCGGAGTATTACATATCGATCTCTCGAATATAAAGCACCCCCTTTGCAGCGGTGCATCTGTGTGAGGTTTAACATTTCGCTCGGTTCGAGGAGTCTCCTCCTTACGGTCGTCTCCTCAATTCCTTAAAAACCAGCAAATCATTTTTCCTCATTTACAGATTGGCGACCACAGTGGGAGATTAATCTCTCGGTTGCAATCTAACAATCTCACAAGATGGTTGGTCTTAGGACTAATTCAACTAATTCAGATCAGAGTATTTCGAACGGCAACATTCCTCATGTTACACCTGGCGGCATGGAAGGAAGAGGGATCCCGACTTTGGCAGAGTTGGCTCAAATTCTAGAGGTCCATACCAGGAACATGGACCTGATGAAGGAGACGATAAACCATATCCTCGACTTTCTCATCAGATTAACATCTGAGTTAGGCGGTATCTCTGCTCCAGAAGCCTCAACACCGGGGATTGAAGCATCATCTGACCCTCAAATCAACAGCTTCACCACATACGAGAAGCCGGTGGAACGAGAGGTCACACATTTGATTGAAAATCTATGTGAACTCCTGCACTTCTCCAGGGATCAGCGCACAGATACATTTTCAGCACTCAACCAGATATCATCCAGCGTGCAAATAACGCCACCAACACCATCAGTTGAAGAAGTCTCCCTAGTGCCTGGGAATTCGATCGACAACATCTCTTTTGGATAAGAAGATCGCATGACGGATGAAGGACACAACCGAGCATTGTATGTCACTGGTTTCATCAAAGGCACCGAATTTAGATGATCTCTTGTCGACACTGATGCTTCCACCAACATTGTCACTATGAAGACTCTCAGGATGGCCAGATTCCCACAAGGTAAAATCGTTCGCTATCCCATCCTAATGACAGGATTTGAAGGAAGTCAAAGCCATACATATGGATATGTATACATAGATTTGAGGGTGGGGCCGATTCGATCGAAAGCAATGTTTCATGTGATCGAGCAAAAACCTGACTACCACATAATACTGGGACGCCCATGGCTCCATGATAACAAGGTGGTTCCTTCAACATACCATCAATGCATGAAGGCTCTGCTCAACAACAAGATCGTTCGTATTCCTGCTTCATCATCTCCTTATGCTCCCGTCTATGATACCGAGTTCCTTGAATCTCAAAAAGGCGTCCCGGAACCTCCAAGCAGGATTCGCAGTACTCCACTTCCAAGCTGGAAGACTATCGAGAAGGCTGATAACGATCTGTCATCCTCAGCTTATAAAATGATCAAGTCACCTACTACACCGACTAAACTCCATAATGATCAAGTCTCAACTCCAGGGTCAAACTTCACGACCGATCGAGAAGTAGAAGGGAGAGTCATTTATCCCAACGGAAAGATTAGCAATTAATCGGATAGAACGATGAAAAGTCTCCCCACCATGAGGAATCGTGTCAGAGTGAGATATCACTTGAAGAAGAAGTCCAGGATGCCCCACGACAACTACAGGACGACACTGACTCTACCACTGACGGTCTTGAAACAATCAACATTGGGACTGAAGACGATCCAAGGCCAATCCTGATCAGTTCAACACTATCACCAGAGGAGCGGACCGAGCTGATAAAATTATTGAAAGAATATCAAGATGTCTTCGCCTGGACGTACGAAGAAATGCCGGGTCTGGATGACAAACTCGTCACCTATCACCTGCACATCGTCCATGGTTACAAAGCTGTCAAACAACCGCCCAGACAATTTAGACACGAAGTCGAGGAGCAAATCAAGGTCGAAATCCAGAAACTGTTGGCAGCAGGGTTCATCAAGCCTATTCTTCATCCAATGTGGCTGGCAAATGTGGTACCTGTTAAGAAGAAAAATGGTCAGAACAGATGTTGTGTCGACTTCACGAACTTGAATAAATGTTGTCCAAAGGATGATTTTCCTCTACCCAACATTGACATGCTCGTCGATGCAACCAGTAGTCACGGTATGTTCTCATTCATGGACGGTTATAGTGGTTACAACCAGATCAAGATGTATGGACATGACGCCAACAAGACTGCGTTCCGTACTCCCATTGGGAATTTTCACTACACTGTGATGCCCTTTGGATTAAAGAATGCTGGTGCCACCTATCAACGAGCCATGAATGCCATATTCCACGACATGATGCACAAGCAAGTAGAAGACTATGTTGATGATGTGGTGGTAAAATCGAAGACTCGAGCATCTCATCTCGAAGTTCTAAGGCAGGTGTTTGAAAGATGCAGAGAATACAAATTAAAAATGAATCCTTTAAAATGTGCATTCGGAGTTTCTTCCGGAAAATTCTTAGGATTCCTGGTCACGGCTGAAGGGATCAAAGTCGACCCATACAAGGAAAAAGATATTACCACCATGCCTCCTCCACGTACCGTAAAGGAACTACGGATCTTTATGGGCAAGGTAAATTATACTCGACGCTTCATTCCTGGATTAGCTCAACTCATTGCTTCGTTCACACCTCTGCTAAAGAAAGGAGCAAGCTTCACCTGGACAGCTGTTCAACAAGAAGATTTTCATAAAATACAACAGATACTATTGTCACCGGCCGTCATGAGGTCTCCAGTGCAGGGACGACCTCTGATTCTTTACACAGCCTCTAGTGACGTCGCCATCGGCGCAGTCCTCGCTCAGGAAGACGACGATGGCGTCAAACGACCGATTTACTACTTCAACCGCACAATGAGAGATGCTCAACTCCGATATCCAAAGGTTGAAAGGGCATGCCTGGCATTGGTACATGCAATCCAGAAGTTCAGACATTACTTACTATCTAACAGGGTCGTCATCATCTCAAAAGCTGATCCCGTAAAGTTCTTGCTATCAAAGCCATCCTTGATAGGGAGACCAGCGAAGTGGCTACTCCAGATGTCAGAATTTGACATAGCTTGCACGCCACCTAAAGCCATCTAAGGTCAAGTGGTCGCAGACTTGCTCGCTGCTTTTCCAGGGGAAGACACAACAACACTACATGAAGAAGTGCCCGACGAATTCCCAGACATCTTGGTCATCAAGGAAGAAACATGGATTCTATACTTTGATGGATCTGCCACCCATAGTAGTGACACCGGAGGAGCGGGCATAGTAATGGTGTCTCCATCTGGTGAAATTTTCTCACATTCGTTCAAGTTAGATTTCCACTGCACCAACAACTCGGCAGAATATGAAGCCTTCCTATTAGGATTATCCTTGGCCAAGCAAGCAGGAGCAACACACCTTGAGATAAGGGGGGATTCAAAATTATTGGTCAACCAAATGAATGGAACGTATTCTCTCAAGGAAATCACACTTGCTCCATTCAGAACCGAAGCTCAGCGACTGTTGACCTATTTTGCTGACGCAACGATCGTCCATACTGGACGGACTAACAATAGGCATGCTGATTGCCTAGCAACTCTCGCCTCTAAGCTGCAATTTGAAGGAGCAGAGAAAACGATCATTGTACAGAGGCGTACCGTATCTTCAACTTGGCTCACTCAGATAGAAGACATTCCAGCAAACGATTGGCGAGCACCCATTATTCATGAATTGAGAAGCTCTGTTTCAGAAGGCCAAGTCAGCCTCAAAGAATTGAAGAAATACTTCTTGCTCCGTGGAGGACTATACTATCGAAATCCTGATGAATCTCTATCACGATGTCTTGGGAGCAACGAAGCGTAAGAACAACTCAAGCGCATACATGAAGAAATCTGCGGGAAAACGTTAGTGGTAACACTTTACAGAAAGCTTCAAAGAATGAGATACTACTGGCCATCCATGGAAACTCAGTCAAGATCTTTACAAGGATCTTGTCCTGATTGCCAAACACCTCCTCATCACCTGAAGGTTTTGACAGTCCACCACACTGGGGACTGGAAGGAGCCTTACATCAAATACCTCCGGATAACGAACTACCACTGGAAAAGAAGCAAGCATTCAAACTCATTCAGAAAGCTAAGAGATTCGTCTATCTCGATGGGATCTTATACCACAAAAGCTTTGGTGGGAATTTACTGAGGTGCTTAACCGAACATGAAATCCCTACAATCTTGAAGGAAGTACATGATGGAGAACATCAAGGAAAGAGGAAACTATTTCTTCAAATTCATGAGAAATATTATTGGCCACCCATGGAAGATGATGCAGCCGCACACGTTCAGAGGTGTCACCAATGCCAAACCCATGGTAATGTCATCCACACATTTTTTTTCTCCCGTTGAATTCTGTGAATAGTCCATGGCCATTATACAGCTGGGGACTAGATATCATTGGGAAGATCAATCCAACATCTTCAAAACAACATGAATACATCATCACTGCGACAGAGTACTTCACCAAGTGGGTCGAAGCTATTCCTCTTCGAAGCACCACTGGAGTTACGATTGCCGCCTTCATCAAAGAGCACATAATATGCAGATTCGGAGTTCCTAAGCATATCATCACAGATAACGGAACTCCTTTTTCCAATCAAGATGTTGAGAAGCTGCTCAATAAATATGGGATCAAGCAAATCTTCTCCACGCCTTACTATCCACAAGGAAATGGTCAAGCAGAAAGTACCAACAAGACTTTGATCAGGATTATCAGTCGGACGATTTATGACAATCTTAGATCATGGCATGAGCAATTACCCTTGGCTCTATGGGCTTACAGAAATGCACCAAGGAGCTCGGTCTGTACTTCGCCATATTCCCTTGTCTATGGAGCCGACGCCATACTTCCAGCAGAAATCAAAGTTCCCTTAGCCAGAATTGCAGCATCCAGTGGTGTACAATGGGATGAGGCTGAAATCTCCAGATCAAGAATCGCTGAGCTAGATATGCTTGAATCAAGGAGAACCAAGGTGGAAAAATATGTGGAAGCTTACAAACAGAGGATCTCCAGAGCCTACAACAAAATGGTAAGACCTCGAACATTTCAAGTAAGAGATTTGGTATTAAAGACGGCAAAGCACATTCAACAAGACATGTCTGCTGCTAAATTCTCTCCTAAATGGGAAGGACCGTATGTTGTTATCAAAGCAGTGTCTAGCGGATACTACAAAATTTTAGCAATCGATGGAGGAAAGGAAGGAAACATCATCAATGACAAATGGCTCAAAGCTTATTATGCCTGATCCATGAAACAAACTACCTCTTCATCATTTCAAGCATTTTCAAAAATGTAATTTCATTCCTCCAAAGAGCATGTGAATGCTCCTTTTTTCATTAAACATTTCATAAATGAGAAAAATTCGTTCATACCATGATCAACTGTTTCACTTAACTAGAAACTCAGATTTATTCAAAAAAAACAACCACAAATACTCACTCAGAGCAAACCATCCAGCAACGGATAATCCCTGTAAGAAGCCTCGTCAAGCTTCTTCTGAAAAATCTTGGTCTTTGCCTTCAAGTCTTCGACCACTTTCTCAACCCTTGCTGACTCCAGATCCAGTATCCTCTCCTCATCCAGTAAAGCGACATTCATGGAAATTGCATCGGCAGCCTCTGCCGCCTTATGAACCTTGATTATCTCAAGACGACGACGGAGCCAGCTTACATTGAATCGCAATATCTCACAATTCGAGATCATTTCATCCCATTTGTGCAGTTCATGGTTTTTGACGTCTCGCAAATGCATCTGGTTCATTTCGTCGATGATCGGCAATAGCCCCGCTACCCTGGTTAAAAGAGTTAGAATAAAACCTTTCCACACTTCTGTGGTAGCAATGTGACCATACCTCTTCCAAATCTTGGTGTACAGAGGCGTATGACATTTGGGAATCATGAATCCACCGACCACTTCATTGTCTGGGAAGGTATTAATCAATGGAGCTTCGAATAAGAGTCCAATGGTTGGGTATTCACGAACATTGACACTGTCTCCAGTCTCCACGGATCCTGCAGAATCTTCACATGCTTGGTTGCTGCTTTCCTCAACCTCAACCACGGTCACGGACTTTCCACTCTTTCTTCGTCTAACATCGATGACGACACGGACATCCGCCTACGATGAAACAAAGGAGTGTTAATCCCGGGACTCAGTACAATCTCAAGAGTCATAGGTTTACTTACAGACAATCCAGCTTCAGCACGAGCCGATCCATACCGGGCAGGAGCTCTAACAGTCCGCTTAGGCCTTGCATTATGAGGAGTAGCATTCTTCTTACAGTCCTATGACAAATCATTCTCTTGTGATCAACAATCTCGATCGAACAGAGACAAGAAAGGAGAAGAAGAAGAAGTGTACAACTTACTGAGATAGACGTTGTTATTTCACGCTTCGACTGAAGATCATCTTGAGAAGAAATGCTATTGCTCGACATGACGGCAAGAAGGTAGGATCAAAACTTCTCTGCACGATGAAACTGACTCAGGAATAGAAGAAATATTTGCGTGGATCATAGATTTGGAGTCTTGAAGATATATATACCATGCGATAGTCATCACTCGCGAATAGTCAACTCAGTTACGAGTTTCACTGAAACCCTAGGCTTCAAAGATCGATACTAAAGACGCGGAGGAAAATAACTCACTGGGGACTGAACATCACGGGTCAAAGGATAGGCCACGCGGCCTTGTACACGTCATGAATTCTCAGCCGTGTGTTATGTTACTTCTCATGAAAATCGACAATTCATGATGAATTTGGATGTATGGACATTGGTCGATGTCATGGATTAGAAGAAATCGACGTTAACAAAATGTTCATCATTCAAAAGAAAAGTCTAATTGAAGTAAAGTCATTTAAACAGTCAAAATAAAGATATCCACTATGAAGACTAAAAGGGAATGCTCTAACGTTTAAAGAAGATGGAAGTAAAACTACTCGTCGGACTCATCCGAATTGTCAGATTCATCGTCACTATCCTTCTCGGAATCATCTTCTTCAGAGTCACTGTCAGAATCATTGGTGAAGTATGGTGGATGGAAGATAATATCATCATCATCTGAATCCGAGTCATCTTCTGCTGCAGCTTCAGCTTCAATTTTCTTCATCATCCTCTGATGCTCTCTTTCATATAGATCAGGCTTAATGTAACGCTCGGATGGTTCCCATGTGATCTCTTCTTCAGAAGCATCAGCATCAGAATCATAAGGCAATCCATCCAAGAATCGACGCTTCTCCTCAACCCTCTGTCTCTTACGCCGGGTGCGATCTTTCTCACGTTGACGGACATCCTCCTTTTTGTCTTCAACTCCTCTTTTCTTGAGTTCAGAAAAAGAGACTCTTCGCTCACCCAAGGGAACATTAGACTTTGCCCCTTCATGGGGAACCCTAGCCTTTGATTTCGCTACAAGAGCATCAGAATCCTCATCATAAGAGCCAGAGGAAGAAGCGGAATACCAGTAATCGTAATTGCTGTTGTTGTTGGTCAACATTTTCTGAAACCCGAAGATCAAAGATTACTACTATGTAAGAAAACCAACATCAGCAAAAAAGGTAACTCTGAACTCTTACCTCTTCACAATTCTACTAATGGTAGTAGTTATGCCGTAAGAGTTAACACCTCAAAATCGTTCGTCTCCTCAAAAACTGCAAAAACGAACGAAACTTTAATTAATTTCCGAAACTGATTTTTCATAAAATCACGGACACAATTTTCATGATGTGAACATTCACACAACTGACCTATGAAGTTTATAACAATAAAAAATTTCATTATAAATATATTGTCTATCTTCGAAGGTTCCTCAAAACACACGCTTTGATTTTTCGAAAAAAGCAGCAATTAATGCAACTTGCATACATAAACTCTCAAGGATTTTATTTAATGAAAACAAAATCATGAAAATAAAATATATCATTATATTTTGCACAATATATGTCACGGCTGCATATATATGAAAAAAAAACTATTTTTCCTTCGTATCGTCGTTATTTGTCTTTAAAACGAAGGTTTATTTCAAAACACTGTGAAAGCTCACAATTTATACATATGATAAAGTTTTGTATTTACATGAAAGATCATAAGAAAAATTTATCACTGGACACAAGTTCATCATATGAACCCTTCGAGTCGTCGTAATTTGCCTTTAAAACGAAGGATTATTTCGATTTCGTGAAAATTTACTCCTTTTATGATAAAACCGTGGTACACATGAAAGCTCATACGCTAAGTTTTATCACTGGACCTAAGTTCATATATTAAAAAAAAAAATCTCTCCTAAATCAGGGATTATAGTTAGTTTTCAAAACTAACGATCGAACGAACATACGTTTTCAAAAACGAGGGTTTTCATAAAACTCGTACCAATATATACACACATGTATATGGTTTCATCATGATCAAAACATGAAAAACTCATGAAGGTCACAACATCAGCAAACATCAAAAAAAAAAAAAAACGCACGCACCTGGTCGGCCGGAAGTTGGTCGCCGGCGGCGGCGATCAGGTGGTGGCGGAACTTCAAGCATAGTCAGACACATCACACATAATTTCAAATGGTAAGGTCCAATCGGGTGGTCTGACTATAGGGGCAGATGTGAGAAGAGCTTTCAATTTATCCCATGCTTCCTTACAAGCATCATCAAAGACAAATGCAACATCTTTTGCGAGAAGACTACACAGGGGTCTTGAAATTTTACTAAAATCTTTGATGAATCGCCGATAAAAACAGGCATGTCCCAAGAATGACCTTATCTCCCTCAAATAGCGAGGTTGAGGCAAGTTTTGAATGAGATCAACTTTGGCTTTTTCCACTTTTATGCTTTTTTCAGAAATGATATGCCCTAGATTGATGCCCGAGTTAACCATGAAATGACATTTTTCCCAGTTCAAAACCAAATTCTTTTCTTTACATCGAATTAACACAAGAGTAAGATGGTACAAACATTCATCGAAAGACGACCCAAAGACAGAAAAATCATCCATGAAGATTTCAAGTAATTTATCTACCATGTCAGAAAAGATACTCATCATTCAACGTTGAAAAGTAGCGGGTGCATTACACAACCCAAAAGGCATGCGTCTGTAGATGGTGGATTTTCGACAAGGGCTAAAATCGTGAACTCATAATTATAAGCTCTGATCCAGCAATCAGACGTGAGTATTGAGACACGGGTCTCTCATCGAACTCAACGGAGAGTACTTTCTCTCAGAATACATGTAGATATGTAGTCTCACGACTGGACAACGGCATATCTCATGAACACTGAACACTTTCAGTGATTATTTCTATATAGTATCACGAGATGGACGGCTCCTAGACAGCTTTCTCTACTAGTATAGAGCGATAACGTCTTCAGGAACAAACAACGAGTTTACCCTGACTATATAAAGGATATGACTTACCGACAAGCTCATATCGGGATAATTAATGCTCCTAGACAGCTTGCTCTGCTAGTATAGAGCCAGAAAGTTAATTATTCCTAATTAAGATTAATTATGTCGTGACATTCACTACTGAATTCCCAGAATAATCTATTATTGCTCCTATTCCATGGTCGAATCCACGACTGGTCCCATGGAATGGCAATAAAAATTGCTCATATTCCATGGTTGAATCCACGACTGGTCCCATGGAATGGAAATAAACAATTGTTCTGATTCTATGATCGAATCCACGGCTTGATCTCATAGAATAGCAATAACTATATTATCTCATTACTCCGATTTCATGATCGAATCCACATCTGGTCTCATAAATGGTAATAGATAAACTTTAATTACTCCGATTCTATGGTCGAATCTACGATCCCATGGAATTGTAATGCTCACTTTATTATTCTGAATTCGTAGTCAAATCCTCAGCTGATCCTATGAATTAATAATAAACATCTTATTACTCAGTTTTGTGAATTATTCTCCACTGAATTCCACAATTAGTAATAAATAATCAACAACAGGGCGTCTAAGCTACCTCTAAGTAATCCCCGATATATATGGTGAAAGTGTATTCAACGACAATGCACTAACAGTCACCGCACGAACGAGTATTTCAAAATACAACGAAACGATGAACCTATGCAAAATAGGGAAGAAAATAATAAATAATTAAAAATATTGACCAGGGTGCTGGGAGCACGGTGTAGATGGTGGATTTTCAACAAGGGATAAATTTGTAAACTCATAATTATGTGAAGGTTTGATTCCGCAATCAGACGTGAGTATCGAGACACGGGTCTCTCATCGAATTCTCAACGGAGAGTACTTTCTCTCAGAGTACATGTAGATATGTAGTCTCACGACTGGACAACGGCATATCTCATGAATACTGAATACTTTCAGTGATTATTTCTATATAGCATCACGAGATGGACGGCTCCTAGACAGCTTGCTCTGCTAGTATAGAGCGATAACGTCTTCAGGAACAAACAACAAGTTTACCCTGACTATATAAAGGATATGACTTACCGGCAAGCTCGTATCAGGATAATTAATGCTCCTAGACAGCTTGTTATGCTAGTATAGAGCCACAAATTTAATTATTCCTAATTACAATCGCTCCTGTCTCATGGTTGAATCCACGACTGGTCCCATGGAATGACAATAACAATTGTTCTGATTCTATGATCGAATCCACAGCTTGATCTCATAGAATAGCAATAACTATATTATCTCATTACTCCGATTTTATGATCGAACCCACAACTGGTCTCATAAATGGTAATAGATAAACCTAAATTACTCTGATTCTATGGTCGAATATACGATACCATGGAATTGTAATGCTCACTTTATTATTCTGAATTCGTAGTCCAATCCTCAGCTGATCCTATGAATTAATAATAAACATCTTATTACTCAGTTTTGTGAATTATTCTCTACTGAATTCCACAATTAGTAATAAATAATCAACAACTGGGCGTCTGAGCTATCTCTAAGTAAGCCCCGATTAAAATGGTGAAGGTGTATTCAACGATGATACACTAACAGTCACCGCACGAACGAGTATTTCAAAAATACAACGAAACGATGAACCTATGCAAAATAGAGAAGAAAATAATAAATAATTAAAAATATTGACCAGGGTATTGGGAGCACGGACACACAACCGACCGAACGTGTCGTGGTCAATCCCACACCAGTTTTATATTTTTAATGCATTTTTATTATTTTCCATGATTTGATGAAAAATCTCTCATTTTATCAAATCTCCTTCGTCTTGAGGAAACTCCTCGGTTTCATGGTACTTCCATAATTCCGTAAAAAATAATATAAAATTAAAGAAAGGAATGTGGGGCGTGACCATTGGCCAACCGGCCCCACACCCACGGTCCCTTATTATTTTATTATTATTATTATTATTATTTCTCTAATTTCATGAAAAAACTCCTTGATTTCATGGTATTTTTGCACAAATCATCAAATAATAATAAAATAAAATAAATTATGAAAACTTGTGGGACCGGGCCTTGGACGGCCGGCCATGCCCTAGACGGTCCCACACGCCCCTTTGTTTTATTATTTTATTATTAGTTTTCCTTGAATTCATCAAATTCCTTGATTTCATGGTATTTCTCTCAAATTAGGAAAAATTCCCTCAAATCATCAAAATACCTAAAATCATTATAAAATTAGGAAAACTCGTGGGACCGGGCCCTAGACGGCCGGCCATGCCTTCCCCGGTCCCACACGCCCTTTTTTTATTATTTTAATTTTTTTTGCTTCCTTGAACTCATGAAAACTCCTTCAATTCATGGAAACTCCCAAAATTCATCAAATTTCTCAAAATTCATGAATTTTTCATAAAATCATCAAAATATTATAAAATTAAAGAAAAGGCACCACGGGACCGTGGTCGCGGCCGGCCGACCATGCCTTGACCAAAGCGGTCCCACGCCTCCTCATTCCTTATTATATAATTATTTTTCATCATCTCATGGTGTTTTCCTCAGTTTCGTCGAAACCCTAATTTTGACATATTTTCTCGAATGGATGCTCAATTGCACGCCAGAAAATATCAAAATTCTCGAACTGAGACGCGGATGCCTTGGGGAAACGATCACACTATCTTGACCGATCAAGATTGTCTCTTTGTCTCACGGAAGCCGGTCCCATCAATTTTCACAGTTTTGACCTAATTTGCACAATTGCTCGTATTAGGTCCAAAACTTTCCCAAACACTTTGGATTTTCATGAAGTGATCGTCAGGCGGTCACGGGACAACCCAGGGCCGGTTTCATGACTCCATGGTCGGTCCCTCGCCTCGTCATAATTAATTAGGTTTTCTCACCTAAGGCTCAGACGAGCATTTTCGAATAAATGATTAAACCAGCATTTAATCATTCTTTCACCAACAAATCGTCAACTCTTCAGGAGTTCTTCGTATTTTCTCACGAGAGCATATGGAAACTACATGGTTGATCCACGGTCCCATGTAATTGCTCCCTCCTTCGTCCCATGGTTGAAATTCTGACGAACCATGAATTGATCATCAACTGATCAAATTAGGGTTTCTGAATCCAAGGATCATCATTCCAGATTCTAACCCTAATAATTTTATGACGACCTCATGGTCATTAATTTTATTAATTATGCTCGGTTCAACGACCAGTATTCGAATTAATATTTTGGTACGTTGCCAATAATCCATCAGACGAGCAACACATGCTCAGACGATCAAATATTCAACAATTCATCACATGAGCAACACTTGCTCAGATGATAAATATTTGTTCAAACCAAGGAATATTGGTTCAACAATCAATATTCAACGATCCACCGAATGAGCAATACTTGCTCACTTCATCAAAAGAACTATACCTCTGTCTCATGACATGTTCAATTCACGAGTTTCAGAACATCATGTTCAACTCAACGACTACATGGACTCATCGTCCCATCAAACCACGAAGTCATCAATTGACAAACAAACCACGAGACGTCAATCGTGTCACTTGGAGGGATATCACTTAGGGCTTTGGTCTGGCGGTCTACGACACGTGTGTTCAAATACACGATGGAATGTGAGAAAGTCGTGCAATCAGTTGAAGGAATTCACGAGGTAGTGGGTGGAAAATCGACCAAGTCTCCACACGTTTAGCAACTGGTTTCAAACATGATCTCCACTTCCCCACTCCTTGATTCCATCAACTGTCACACTTCATGGAATCATGGTGTCTACAATTCCAGCAATATAAATAAGTCTCTGAATCATGATTGAATCATCATCAGTATCATTAATCTCACGTCAAACTAACAACACGAGATCATCAACTCATCAATTGAGCAACTACTCTCAATTGAGCAATTTCAATCACTCAGAGCTTATCGTATTCAGAATTCACATACCCATAATCTTTGATTACCATTGATCCCACATATTTCTTAGCTTCCCTCCTACAGATCAACCCATCCTCTCTTGTGACCGAATTTACTTTGGAACGGTCATTGTGTTGATTTAGGCCGTAGTACTACAGATTGATCTCTCGAATCTAAAGCATCCCCTTTGTAGCGGTGCATCTGTGTGAGGTTTAACATTTCGCTCGGTTCGAGGAGTCTCCTCAATTCCTTAAAAACCAGCAAATCATTTTTCCCCATCTACAGATTGGCGACCACAGTGGGAGATCATTCTCTCGGTTGCAATCTCACAATTCCACAAGATGGTTGATATCAGGTCAGGTTCAGTTACGAATCCAAACACAAACCGTGCTAGCACTAGCAACAACAACAATCAAAATATCCCGGAGACAATTCCGACCTCCAACACTGATGGTGGTGACACTACTCCTCCTCACGCCGAAGGTCATCCACTATCCGGACGACTCTCCTGAAGAAGTCAGAGGAGATCCACCGCCTAACATTGCTGATCTTATCAAAGCACAGGAGACTCTTGCAAAGAACCAGACTGACATGGCTGCTACACAGAAGGAGCTGTGTAATTATCTCAAAACTCTTACTGACAAGATGTCATAGAAGACTCAAGAGAAGGGAAAGGAGAAGGACAAATCCTCGGACGACGGTCCTGAAGTAATTCCAATCCATACAGTAAAAGACGACGAAGTCCAAAAAACTGCTGCAGACAACTCATCAGCGAAGGGATCATAGAATTTCATCACTCGCGAGGATCTGGAGCACCTCTTAGAGAACCATGGAAAAGGCAAGACATCGCATGACCATCGTCATCAACCTCCTTATCCTGCCGCTACGCAGAGGATTCCACTCCTCAAAGGTTACGTTTCTCCAACTTTCACCTTGTATGATGGAACTGGCAATGCTCGGGAACATGTCTCTCGTTTTCTCGAAGCCTTGGGAGAACATGAACATAATCATGTCGTCCGTCTCAAGGAATTCTCAAAATCTCTGAAAGGCAGGGCATACACCTGGTACAACAGCATCACACCAGGGACCATCAATAATTGGGGAGAAATGGTTAACGCATTTTACAGGAAATACTTCTTCGTGTCAGAACAAGTCACCCTCTCCGACCTCGGAAGAATATTTCACAGGGTCGGTGAAAATCCTAATGATTATGTGAAAAGGTTCAGAGCCCAAGCCCTGGATTGTCATGACCCAAACGTCACGGAGCAACAACTGGTGGACTTGTGCATCAATGGCATGCTCCCGGTCTACATGGTCTTGCTAGAAAACCTTCGATTCCATACTTTCTCATAGCTTCATGAAGCTTCGAAGAGGTCGGCAACCACTGCACCCGCTCTTTTGGAAAGACCAAAGTCTACAAAGACTGAAGATTCAAAAGACACACGAGGAAGCAGGCGTCTGATAAACAAGCAGTATAACCTGCAACCTTCAACAAATGCTGTCGCAGAAGGAAATAAGCGAAAAGCAGAACCACAACACAAGCAGACTTCCTCCACCCCTTCAAAGACACACAAGAAGGAGAACTCGAAAATCCCTCCTCAGCATACGGAAGATCCAGAAGCACCTGATTTTCCCTGTTCAATGGAAGAAGTTAATGAACTACTCGAAGCCTGGATTCAAGACGGCGCAATCAAATTGCCTTATGTCAAGAAGGAACCAACTGAAGAGGCCATGGAAAATCCTCGGTATTGCCGCTTCCATAGATACGTCAGCCATCCCACGAGTGATTGCAAAATTTTGAAGCACATATTCAAAGAAAAGGTCGAATCAGGAGAGCTCAACCTAGGGACTGAGGGGGTGCACAAAAACCCCCTCCCAGTCAGAACTTTTACCATCTCCGAACCTCCTGTCAAGGAAACGGTCCAATATCTGATCGAACATGTCTGCGAGCTGTTGTATCTTTCGAAAGCTCAAAGGAAAGACATGTTTGCTGCACTGAACCACATCGTGTCCGGAAGACGTCCGCTGATCCAAGAGACTATCACCGGACCTTCAGCTACTGACACAGAAATGTATGACTGGGGACTGCTCACCACAGTGCACATTAAAGGAAATGAGTTCAAGAGGGCGTTCATCGATGTTGGTACCTCCGTCAACATCATCCCTTTGAAAACTCTCAGAGCTGCTGGTATTACTCGACGGGAATCCACCCACGCTCCCATGGCAATCAGGGATCACGAAGGAATCTTCAGAAACGCATACGGCTTCATCACTCTCAAAGTTACGGAAAGATCAATCTGCACCGAGGCCAAGTTTTTCATAATCCGGGAAGACCCTGGATACGACATGGTCCTTGGGAGAACTTGGATTCATGCTGAAAGAACAACGATGCCTTCAACACATCCTGTCATCGACAAGGATTCTGAGTCGGAAGACGAAGCAGAGGACGCACCACCGTTTGAGCATCTGGAAGAAGTAAAAACTCTGATGGGACTTACACAAGAACTTGGAGATAATCCGCACACCTTTTTCAGAAGGTTTCGAGCTCAGAAAAGTCTTATTCCTCCTCTTGCTCCAATATTACCAATGTTCAAATACACTACTATGGTCCAAGGACTTCTCCCCATGAATAATTTAGCAGTCATCAAAAGATACGAGTGGGTAACTTCACCTCATCAATATTACACTGGTTCAGAATTTCTTCAAATCGGTCACTCCATCGAGAGGTTTATTGCTGAAGACTTGGCTAAGCATGATCAACACTATGCTGGATACTCTCTTCCGCGCGAGTTTCCATACAGGCCACAATCGAGGAATTCCATCAAACAGGGAATTCCGAATCAACGGAAGATATTCAAGGCACGATCGACCAAGCCTAACAAGTTTCATGAAGGGGACCTGGTTCTCAAAGAAGTTCAGCGCGGTCTTCATTCTACAAGGAACTCCAATTAGGAAGGACCATTCATGGTCGCTGAATCCGTGGCCGTAGGATACTACAAATTGACCAACACAGATGGCAGAACCCTACCAGTAATTCACGAAAATTGGCTCAAGGCGTTTATCTGAAATTATTGGATATTTAAGGTATTGGGCGTTTGAAGCACTCATGGTGTTGGGATTTAACATTTAGGATTTTCTTTCATTTGTATTTCAATTCCTCCAAAACATTTGCAATACTTGCAATCAGTATTTGAATTCAGCAATTTATCAAAATTTAGTTCATATTTCGTAAAAGAAAATCTCTATCAAATCTACAAGAAAATCCTCAACCATCAGTCAATCCAAAACCATCTAAATATCAAAAACCCAAGTATAAACCTCACATCTCTCAGAAGTTCAAAAGTTCAAGAGATCAGCAAGAAAAGACTTTCGCTCATCAGCATCCTTCAAGATTTGCAAAGCCGCCCTCTCCTTGTTCAACTCCTCGGTCAGCTTGGCAATCTTGTCCTCCTTCTCCTTCACAACATCGTTTGGAAAGGGTATGTTCTTCTCACATGAATCCTTGATAACGTTTATTTGCTTACGAAGCCATTTCACGTTGAGGCCAAGCCTTTCTGAATTCTCCAAGTTAAACTCCCAATCAAAGAGTATATCAGGAGTCACGGCATTCCTGGGTCTCGTATGCATATCACTCACGACACGCAAGATAACGCCTACTTGCATGATTAAAGCATAAGAACGCCCAGGGTTCCTGTCAACGATCATATGGCCGAACTTCTTCCATATCGTCTCATACAAGCGTGCATATCCAATGGGAACGCTGAATCCACCGATCAGTTCATGATACGTGAGTGAAGTGTTAAAGGGAGGATTGAAAGCGACCCCTGCAGTTGGATATTCATACACTATTATACGGTTCTCGGTCACTGGAGTGGCTCCCACGACTAAAGCAACAGTTCCTTCAGTATTCTCCGCTGCTGTCTCGGTTTCTTCTATCACTGAGGCAACAACCATCTGGGTTTTCATAACAACAGAAGCGACCTTCTCATGGACTTGAAATGCAGGGATGGTTGTCTCTTCATCAATAACTCCGGAATGGTTAAGAGTTATCATCGTTGGCTCCATTATCCTCAACTTCGGTATTTAGCACCTAATACGAAGATTACATGAGGTTAGAGTCACGATTTCAAAGTAAATTATGAAACACAGTATACCATCAAGGCAACATCATCAAGGTTCATCATACTACATTCAAGGCACGGGCAAATAACATGGAAGTCATGAAAACACATTTTACGATGAGTCCGTCTGAAGAAACTGAACTCTGCCCTGTACTAGGAGACGAACTGGGAGCAATCTACAAGGCATCCGAGTATGTTTCATATTCCATTCTCTTCGTATGGATGTCCTCTATGACATGTCAAAATTTCATGACAATCCGATGAACGAGCAAGTAGATGTGGCCAAAATATCAAGTGATGCGCAATCTGAAAAAGTTCTGGAAGTCTCCTGGAAGTTTACTACTTCGCATTTTTCAGGCTCTGAACGTGCTCAAAACTTAAAAATCTTCTTACATAAAGCTTGGAAATTTTTCGGGCTCGAATTTTCACATGCAAATCATCAAAATCTGACTCCGGATGAAGATTCTACAGCGTTTCTACTAAAAAGCTGGGTTCTGGATTTTCTGACGACAAAATTCGACTAAGTTTTCACATATTCACATGGGTTCTCATTCATTCATTTACAAGTCAGCACTTTTATACTTCTATGAATAATGTACAGGATATATACTTACTTGAGGAGTCTCAAAAGTGTCAAAGGGGTTGGAATTGTCCACATCAACGACAAGAGGAACATCACTTCCATCCGGCTCTGAATCTTGGGAATTACCTCCATTCCTATTCCCAGAGGATGATTGAGTTCCAGAATTCTCCATCTCCATGACGACATCCTCCTGTACACGTCTTTTACAATCAATATTTTCATCTATGAAGCACCCTATTTGAACATGTGAAGAAATACTTACAGTTTCTTCGTCACTCAAATCAGCAATTGCTTGTTCAGTAGCAGAAAATTGAAGACCTTCAAGACTTGATGGAGTAAAATTCTGCAAAAAAATTAAAAACATTGGCTTCATGATTCTAATGCTAATAGCAATGAAAGTCACGTTGAGAAATATTGGGAACTCACCAAAGAACCAACTGGGGACTTTACGGTATTAGGTAACAGCTTATAACCTTTATGCCTGCCTTCTCCGCCATGAATAAACGCCTCAGTCTCTGAGTAATCTACACCGATTCGAGGTCGTATATTACGACCGTCCTGTGGTGAAATCCAGTAATATAATCAGAATACAGTTCTTATAATTTCGTGAAGATTATATGAAGAAACATACTTGAGAGCATCCTGGAGACGACTTTCGTTTATCACCAGAAAGATACTTCAATCTTGGTCGACTAGAAATCATCTCAGACGAAGGAAGATCCTTGAATGGAGGTCTGGGAAATCTTACAAAGCCACGCAAACGTCCAAGTTGCTGGTCCCAGAATTCTACATAACCTTGGGTTACATAGGCGAATCTATCAGAACCAGGAAACCAGTAGCTACTCCCTTCCACGTGAGTATGATCCAAATGAGTCCTGAGTTGCTCAACTGATGGATTCCTTCTCCGTATGGTTGGAACACACTGATCCATACCTATTTGTCGAGCTGCTCTATCAATATTATACTCCTCCAATGAAAGCTCTCCAAACGTGACTGATAGCAAATGACCAGGAATGCAACTCAACATGAAAGATCTTTCGCCATCACTCAGATGCGCACCAGACGTCAAACTCGTGCCTTCTCCAGTATTGAAAGTCATCGGCTGAGAAACATAATCAAGGACTGACACCCACGGGCGAAAATTGAACTCAGATTCTTCATCTAACACATCAATAGAACGTATTTTAGAACGAGGCTGCTTGGTGGACCAACACATGATCCTAGCATTATCTTTCTCAGGGAAAGTATGGCGTGCATCAGTATTCGGTCCTTGCAGAACATTACGTGGAGTAGGTGCATAATTCTTAAAATGCTCCCACATCAAAGCTTGAAGAAACATCGTGTTGGCATAACACTCAATCTTCATAGAGACGTTCGACACACTGGAGTATATAATCAAGGAGTCCAGGTTGTAATACAAGGAGCCTAAGAATAAACTACCTATCGGAAGTTGCTTACCTAGAGCCATCTTAATAGCAAAGGGAATCACAAAAGGCTTCAACAAGTTTCCACTATCTTCAAAAACGTCTCTGGACAACCATAAACATAAGAAAGCAGCAATGGGTAACATACCGTCGATGGGTTTATCAGAAACCTCGTCTTTGGGCCACCAGTGTGTCAACCAGGAAGCATAGCATCCTTTACTACCAGCCTTATTCGCTTTCTCCATTGCAGCTGTCAAGACATGAGAAACGACGGTCTCCTCCTCTGAAAGATCCCCAGGAATATTTCCCGTGACCGGGAGATGCATCAGAGCCGCCACGTCTTCCAAGGTAATGGTAAACTCTCCCCATCTACATATGAAAGTGTGAGTGGGAATGCACCAATGAGCAAACAGAGCCACAATACCACTTGCGTCATGATAAATGAACAACTCTCTAGAAGCTTGAATAGCTCTCGTCACCTGCGCCTGGTCGAGCATAGTCCTCACATGAGGAAAACCCAACATATGCCTCTCCCAGCCAGCAAATTTCTCCAAAGGTCGTCGAGAAAGCTTAAACTCTATGATTGATGAGGTGAAGACCCATCGTTCAAGACAAAATCGAATCACTATCTTAGGAGTCACCAATTTCTTCTGAGTAATAGTTCTGGGATTCATCAAAAGACGATACACTGGGGATTTCAAATATTGCTCAACTCCTGGGATATCTTTTTCAAAGAATGCATCATCTATGTTCTGGACATTCTTAATCATAGAGATTTCGTCTTCGTGTCCCCCGACGGAAGTTTCATCCATGCATGTCTCATCTCTGGAGATACCATCATCAACGCACATCTCTTCCCTCGAGGCATCGTCAGCTTGGGAATTGGACATCTTTGCTAAGTAGCTGAAAAGGTTCACACTACATTCTACTTCAGTATGCCGTCCAGATATAAATAAAGGAAATACAAGAAAAAATGGTAACTCTTACCTTTTATACTTCCTCTAACAATAGTGATAGTAATGCTAGACTTAACACCCCAAAATCGTTCGTCTCTTCGAAAACTGCAAAAACGAACGAAACTTTATTTAATTTCCGAAACTGATTTTTCATGAAATCACGGACACAATTTCCATAATGTGAACATTCACACAACTGACCTATGAAGTTTACAACAATAAAATATTTCATCATAAATATATTGTCTATCTTCGAAGGTTCCTCAAAACCCACGTTTCTGATTTTTCGAAAAAACAGCAATTAATGCAACTTGCATATATAAATTCTCAAAGAATTTTATCTAATGAAAACAAATTCATGCAAATAAAATATACCATCATATTTTACACAATATATGTCACGTCTGCATATATATAAAAAAATATATTTTTCCTTCGTATCGTCGTTATTTGTCTTTAAAACGAAGGTTTATTTCAAAAATATTGTGAAAGCTCACATCTCATACATATAATAAATTTTTGTATTTACATGAAAGCTCATAAGCAAAATTTTATCACTGGACACAAGTTCATCATACATATTTTCCTTCGTGTCATCGTTATTTGTCTTTAAAACGAAGGGTTATTCCGATTTCATGAAAATTCACTTCTTTTGTGATAAAACCGTGGCACACATGAAATCTCGTACACTAAGTTTTATCACTGGGCCTAGGTTCATATACTAAAAAAAATCTCTCCTAAATCAGGGATTATAGTTAGTTTTCAAAACTAACGATTGAACAAACATACGTTTTTCAAAAACGAGGGTTTTTTCATAAAACTCACACTAATATACACACATGTATATAAATTCATCATGATCAAAGCATGAACAACTCATGAGGATCATAAACATCAGCAAACAAAAAAAAACGCAGCTGGGCGAATCGGCCGGAAGTTGGCAGGCGGCAACGGCGACGGTGGTGGCGGTCGGACGGCGGCGAAGCTCTGGCAAAAAAAATTTCCTCCACTCGCTGCTGACGTGAAGGTGATGAAGGTGTTGTCCGTGTGTGAAGGATAAATAAAGAAAAAAAAAGATTAATTCCTTTTATACCAAATTTTATTTCCAAAACCTAATTTCACAAGGATTTCCTTATTAGGCCCGGCCCGCGAATCCTAACCGACTACGGACTCGTCGTCCAAACCAGCGGTTCAACATCAATTCATGCTCATCAAACGACGCTCTAATCATGACATTGAAGCCTTCATCAAGTCGTTTTTTTCTCATGCTTTCTAAATCCGATAACGTCTCAACTTACGACTAAGTTCAATTATTGGTATTATTATTTATGGTCGGAAAATCACCATTTAATGCTGACTGAGGAACACCGCTTTCCTCAGTAAGCAGGGGACTTAATGTAGATGGTGGATTTTCAACAAGGGCTAAATTCGTAACCTCATAATTATACAAAGCTCTGATTCAGCAATCAGACGTGAGTATCGAGACACGGGTCTCTCATCGAATTCTCAATGGAGAGTACTTTCTCTCAGAGTACATGTAGATATGTAGTCTCATGACTGGACAACGACATATCTCATGAATACTGAATACTTTCAATGATTATTTCTATATAGCATCACGAGATGGACGGATCCTAGACAACTTTCTCTGCTAGTATAGAGCGATAACGTCTTCAGGAACAAACAACAAGTTTACCCTGACTATATAAAGGATATGACTTACCGGCAAGCTCTATCAGGATAATTAATGCTCATAGAAAGCTTGCTCTGCTAGTATAGAGCCACAAAGTTAATGATTCCTAATTACAATCGGTCCTATCCCTTGGTCGAATTCACGACTGGTCCCATGGAATGATAATAACAATTGTTCTGATTCTATGATCGAATCCACAGCTTGATCTCATAGAATAGCAATAACTATATTATCTTATTACTCCGATTTCATGATCGAACCCACAATTGGTCTCATAAATGGTAATAGATAAACCTTAATTACTCTGATTCTATGGTCGAATCTACGATCCCATGGAATGGTAATGCTCACTTTATTATTCTGAATTCGTAGTCGAATCCTCAGCTGATCCTATGAATTAATAATAAACATCTTATTACTCAGTTTTGTGAATTATTCTCTACTGAATTCCACAATTAGTAATAAATAATAAACAACCGGGCGTCTGAGCTACCTCTAAGTAAGCCCCGATTCAAATAATGAAGGTGTATTCAACGATGATACACTAACAGTCACCGCAGGAACGAGTATTTCAAAAATACAACGAAACGATGAACCTATGCAAAATAGAGAAGAAAATAATAAATAATTAAAAATATTGACCAGGGTGCTGGGAGCACGGACACACGACCGACCGACCGTGTCGTGGTCAACCCCACGCCAGTTTTATATTTTTGATGCATTTTTATTATTTTCCATGATTTGATGAAAATTCTCTCATTTTATCAAATCTCCTTCGTCTTGAGGAAACTCCTCGGTTTCATGGTACTTCCATAAACCCGTAAAAAACAATATAAAATTAAGGAAAGGTGTGTGGGCGCGTGACCGTTGGCCAACCGGCCATGCCTTGGTCCCAACCGGCCCCACACCCACGGTTCCTTATTATTTTATTATTATTATTATTATTATTATTATTATTTCTCTAATTTCATGAAAAAACTCCTTGATTTCATGGTATTTTTGCACAAATCATCAAATAATAATAAAATAAAATAAATTATGAAAACTTGTGGGACCGGGCCTTGGCCGACAGCCATGCCCTAGCCGGTCCCGCACACCCCTTTGTTTTATTATTTTATTATTAGTTTTCCTTGAATTCATCAAATTCCTTGATTTCATGGTATTTCTCTCAAATTAGGAAAAATTCTCTCAAATCATCAAAATACCTAAAATCATTATAAAATTAGGGAAACTCATGGGACCGGTCCCTACCCGGCTGACCATGCCTTCCACGGTCCCACACGCCCTTGTTTTATTATTTTAATATTTTTTGCTTCCTTGAACTCATGAAAACTCCTTCAATTCATGGAAACTCCCAAAATTCATCAAATTTCTCAAAATTCATGAATTTTTCATAAAATCATCAAAATATTATAAAATTAAGGAAAAGGCACCACGGGACCGTGGTCGCGGCCGGCCGACCATGCCTTGACCACGGCGGTCTCACGCCTCCTCATTCCTTATTTTATAATTATTTTTCATCATCTCATGGTGTTTTCCTCAGTTTCGTCGAAACCCTAATTTTGGCAAATTTTCTCGAATGGATGCTCAATTGCACGTCAGAAAATATCAAATTCTCAGGACTGAGATGCGGACGCCTTGGGGACATGAGAACGCTATATTGACCGACCAAGATTGGTTCTTTGGCTCACGGAAGCCGGTCCCATCAATTTTCACAGTTTTGACCTAATTTGCACAATTTCTCGTATTAGGTCCAAAACTCTCCCAAACACTTTGGATTTTCATGAAGTGATCGTCAGGCGGTCACGGGACAACCCAAGGCCGGTTTCATGACTCCATGGTCGGTCCCTCGCCTCGTCATAATTAATTAGGTTTTCTCACCTAAGGCTCAGACGAGCATTTTCGAATAAATTATTAAACCAGCATTTAATCATTCTTTCACCAACAAATCGTCAACTCTTCAGGAGTTCTTCGTATTTGCTCACGAGAGCATATGGACACTACATGGTTGATCCACGGTCCCATGTAATCGCTCCCTCCTTCGTCCCATGGTTGAAATTCTGACGAACCATGAATTGATCATCAATTGATCAAATTAGGGTTTCTGAATCCAAGGATCATCATTCCAGATTCTAACCCTAATAATTTTATGACGACCTCATGGTCATTAATTTTATTAATTATGCTCGGTTCAACGACCAGTATTCTAATTAATATTTTGGTACGCTGCCAATAATCCATCAGACGAGCAACACATGCTCAGACGATCAAATATTCAACAATTCATCACATGAGCAACACTTGCTCAGATGATAAATATTTTTTCAAACCAAGGAATATTGGTTCAACAATCAATATTCAACGATCCACCGAATGAGCAATACTTGCTCAGTTCATCGTAAGAACTATATCTCTGTCTCATGACATGTTCAATTCACGAGTTTCAGAACATCATGTTCAACTCAACGACTACATGGAATCATCGTCCCGTCAAACCACGAAGTCATCAATTGACTAACAAACCACGAGACGTCAATCGTGTCACTTGAGGGGATATCACTTAGGGTTTTGGTCTGGCGGTCTACGACACGTGTGTTCAAACACACGATGGAATGTGAGAAAGTCGTGCAATCAGTTGAAGGAATTCACGAGGTAGTGGGTGGAAAATCGACCAAGTCTCCACACGTTGAGCAACTGGTTTCAAACACGATCTCCACTTCCCCACTCCTTGATTCCATCAACTGCCACACTTCATGGAATCATGGTGTCTACAATTCGAGCAATATAAATAAGTCTCTGAATCATGATTGAGTCATCATCAGTATCATCAATCTCACGTCAAACTGACAACACGAGATCATCAACTCATCAATTGAGAAACTACTCTCAATTGAGCAATTTTAATCACTTAGGGCTTATCGTATTCAGAATTCACACACCCACAATCTTTGATTACCATTGATCCCACACATTTCTCAGCTTCCCTCCTACAGATCAACCCATCCTCTCTTGTGACCAAATTTACTCTGGAACGGTCATTGTCTTGATTTAGGCCGAAGTACTACAGATTGATCTCTCGAATCTAAAGCACCCCCTTTGCAGCGGTACATCTGTGTGAGGTTTAATATTTCGCTCGGTTCGAGGAGTCTCCTCCGTACGGTCGTCTCCTCAATTCCTTAAAAACCAGCAAATCGTTTTTCCCCATCTACAAACGGACAGACGACCCACTGATCGTGTTATGGTCAATCCCACGCCAGTTTTATATTTTTAATGCATTTTTATTATTTTCCATGATTTGATGAAAATTCTCTCGTTTTATCAAATCTCCTTCGTCTCGAGGAAACTCCTCAGTTTCACGGTGTTTTGGGGGTATGGGAGAAACTTTTTAGTTGCATTAATAAACTCCAGAGCCTAGAAATTTATGTTTATTAAGGATCGCACTAACTAATCTAAGTGGATGGAAGCATTTCGGTTGTAGGAGTTGAGGAACCAATCTGATTAGATGTCAATATCTAAAGAGTCTATTCATAAAAGCACAGAGCTCAGTTGTTAGAAATAACATGATAGTTTCACCATATCTCGTTGAGTCCTTTTCACTTCTATTTGATGTTGTTTTGTTTTTAAACTATGTTTCTCTAAGTGATTAGGTGGGGCTCACGATTGAAGTTGTTACCAATGCAAGGGTGAATTAGAGTGATTGAGATACCATGAAAAAAAAAAGAAAAAAAGAAATTGAGACCAGACCATTTGACCAAAAGGAATAAATTCAATAAAGTCGACCACTGGTACCCTTGTATATGCCAGTTGTGTTGACCTAGAGTTAGGTTATCGACCACTGGTTCCCTTGTATAGTATGTTGATATTAGTCAGACTAGTACCTCAATCGATTATGATAGGTTCATTTTGGCGGAGGTCTTCAGACAGATATGGGAAATGCCGTTCACTTAGTAAACATCAAAACCATCTATGTTTTTCTCTATATCCATCTTCTTGATCTATCCATGTGATTAGTTTTGACTCCGGATATTGATGTCCATAGTGAAACTATCTGAGTAGAGCCCTGTCACTTATATATGAATTTTAGTATGCTTGATTGCAAACTCGTGTACAACAATTGGAATTTCGCATCAGGGTACTTCCTCTTGTAGTCAATAAGTATGCCAACCAAGGAGATTCTTTAGTTCCTTCCAAGGTTCTGCGTCGATAGCTAGGGTCTGGAGTAAAGGTTTTGTGGGTACACCTCTGGTAAACCCTCCCGAGACTATAACTCGGTCGTTATGAATTTTATTTCTATTTTATTTTTTCTCGAGGACTAGCAAATAATAGGTTTGGGGGTATTTGATGGACACATTTTTGTGTCCGATTTGTCTCAATTCTATATATTGTTAGGGCTCATTTTTGTACTTATTATGGTGTTTTATGTATGTGTAGGTATTTTTGGCCAATAAACATTTTTGGAAAAATCGGCTCGAAAAGTTGCAAAAGGCGCCTCAGAAGGACACGTGCTATTCGGACCCCCAGTTTGGATAAGGGGTACCTCGATTACTAAGGGGCACCTAGTGGATAAGGGGTACCCTCTTTACTATTTACCACCACCTGCTATTTGCACCCCTACTCTTGTTAGGGGGCTCTCCTTCTTCTTCATTCAAACTACATTTTTGGCGGGAAAAATGGCAACAACGAAGCAAGATTTGTGTTGGATTTATCGACGAGTTTTAACGAGATTCAATGGCTTATTTTTGGTGGGCTGGACTTCCTATAATATAACAGATTTGGTGCGATTGATTAGGACCCAACCAGTGGGCTAGATAACCCGGGAGAATGTAACAGAGAGGTGAAGTATCGATGAGATTTGCTGGAGATGATTTGGTCCATATATCCGGTAACTCCTTCTTGGATTTGGCTTGCAATGGGACTGTTTCGATGGGACAGGGAAGGTAACTTGGTTAGATTCGATAAAATAGCGATAGATCCTCGGCTTGGTTAAAACAGGGAATGGAGAGTATCACGGGATTTTCTTTGATTATATTTGGCAGTTATAGGAGATTTGAGGCAAGATAACCTTGCCTGAGATTCAAATCAATCTAATAGAGGGACTGGAATGACCTGTACAGCTTAGGAACGCGTAGAGAAGAGTTTGAAAAGTGGAGAAGTCCGAGACTTTCTGCCGAAGCAAGGAAGGAATTAAATCGAGGTTTAAGGCTTCTGTTGGCTATATAAGTGCTGCTGGAAGTCGAGAAAGGGTTACGTACTTTTTTGGGAAGTTTGGAAACAAAACAGAGCTAAGAAAAATTCACAGAGAAGAATAGCCGAGTTGTAGTCGAGAGGAAGAAGAAGAACAGAGAACCGTCACCTTTTCTTTCAAACTGTAACAATTACCCAACAATTATTACTGTTAGTATTTCTCTGTAACACTGCTTTCTGTGACAGTGTGTTTTGTAACAATTACAACTGTTACAAACACGCTGCTTCATACCTTCTCTTCTATTTAATCAACTTTTGAGCAACAAACATGTATCTTGAGCAAGTGATCAACATGAGGATCTAAACCCCCTTGCTGAGGCGACGGAGGAAGCCGTTTTTCCAATTATTATGTGGTAATTTCTATTTTTAATTATTTTTGCAATTTCTTATATGATTTTGTGCCTTGAATAAGCATAGGTTTAAGGACTAAAAATTGATGTAGTTTTTATGTTGTTGTAGAAAATGGTAAAAGGTTGTCGTTCACTCAGACTTGTGAAGATTCGTTTTAGAAAAGTAAAATAGAAAACTCAATCAAAGTTTTTATCAAGATTATAAAATATACTGAGACTTAGGATTCCACCATTAACCAATTATCAGTGATTCAATAATATCATGCAATTCTTTTCCGTTTAAAGTGATTCTAATATTGCAAAAGTAGATTTTCAAAGTAACAATTGTATATCTGAGCATAGAACATCAAGAACCCTAGGCTAAGCATGCTCTATCAAAATAAACCACAACTGCTCAATTATTAGTCTTTAAAACTATTTTTATTCAAGGCACAAAATCATATAAGAAAATGCAAAAATAATTAAAAATAGAAATTACCACATAATAATTGGAAAAACGGCTTCCTCCGTCACCTCAGCAAGGGGGTTTAGCTCCTCGTGTTAATCACTTGCTCAAGATACATGTTTGTTGCTCAAAAGTTGATTAAATAGAAGAGAAGGTATGAAGCAGCGTGTTTGTAACAGTTGTAATTGTTACAAAATGCACTGTCACAGAAAGCAGTGTTACAGAGAAATACTAACAGTAATAATTGTTGGGTAATTGTTACAGTTTGAAAGAAAATGTGACAATTCTCTGTTCTTCTTCTTCCTCTCGACTGCAACTCGGCTATTCTTCTCTGTGAATTTTTCTTAGCTCTGTTCTTTATAATAACACTAGATTCGATAACCGTCAGAAGTTTGACCCATATTCAGAAACCTATAATCCTGGTTGGAGAAACCATCAGAACCTTTCATGGTCTAAGGGACAGAGTCAAGGTCAGTTTAGTAATTCTAATGCTCCCCCAGGTTTTGGTTCAGATAAGAACTCTTCAGTTCAGTTTCAGAACTCTTTAGAGAATAGAATGACGAGCTTAGAGGAATCTTTTAGTATATTAAGAAAGAGCCAGGATATGTTTGCACAGAGCCAGGACATGTTAGTAAAGAGCCAAGTTAGTTTTCAACAGGAAACCAAGCAGAACTTTCAAACTAATGCTCAAACTCTTGCTAAGTTAGAACTTCAAGTCGGTCAAATATCTAAGACCTTAAGTGAGAGAGATAACGGAAGGTTCCCTAGTCAGACTAATCCAAATCCTAGAGGAGTTCATGAAGTAGGTACAAAATCATCACATCAGTTGAATGTTGTTAGAACCCTTAGGAGTGGTAGAGTAGTAGACAATAAGGTAACCATGCCCGATAGTGAGCATACTGTAGTTCACCCCTCATGACCAACCATCGCTGAGGAGACTGATAAAGTTTCTGATGATGTCAATTCGGTTCTTGAGAGGCCCTATTTTATGCCTAGAGCCCCATTTCCACAGCTATTAGTACCAACAAAGAGTGAATCCAACTTTAATGACATAATGGAGGTTTTTAGGAAAGTTACCATAAACCTTCCGTTACTAGAAGCAATTAGGAAACTTCCGGCTTATGCCAAGTTCCTTAAGGATATTTGTACGCGAAAGTGAAAGCTTAGTGTCCCTAAAAAAGACTTTTTAGATAGTCATGTAAGTTCGATCATTCAGAACCCCACAACTCCTAAGTATAAAGACCCAGGTGAACCTACCATTGCTTGTACAATAGGAAAACACATGGTATACAAAGCTTTACTTGACTTAGAAGCCAGTGTGAACTTACTCCCATACCATGTGTACTTAAATCTAGGGCTCGGTGAATTGAAACCTACCAAGATAACATTGCAGTTAGCTGATAGGTCTGTCAAGATTCCTCGTGGTGTGATAGAAGATGTTCTTATTGAGGTCGACAAGTTTATTTATCCTGTGGATTTCGTGGTCTTAGATACCCAACCTGTCCCTAACCCAGAGAACCAAATACCTGTGATTTTAGGTCGCACATTTTTAGCTACGTCTAATGCGATCATAAACTGTCGAAATGGTATTATGAATCTATCTTTTGGTAATATGACTATTGAGTTCAATATTTTTAATTTCAATAAGCTACATTCTGAGCTAGATGACACGTGCATTGAAGAGGTGAACATGATAGGAACCTTAGTTCAGGAGTCATTACCAAATATCGCATCGGAAGATCCATTAGAGAGTTGTCTAGCCCACTTTAGCATGGATTTCGACGAAGATAGCAACATTGAGCAAATAAATGCTATGTTGGATTATATTCCTATGTCAGATACTGATAAATGGAAAGCTAGGATCGAACCGTTACTAGCTTTTGAGTATACCTTAATCCCTTGTTTAGAAGAGCCTCCTAAGTTGGACCCTAAATATGCATTCTTAGGCCCATCTAAGACTTTGCCTGTAATTATAGCATCCAATCAGGACAGTAGGCCAGAAATCGTTCTTTAAGACAATAAGGAAACTCTAGGGTTGACCATACATGATATGAAACATATAATTCCTACAGCTAGTATACCTCAAAAGAATTTAGAGGATGAACCACCTGATTATAACTCAGAGAAAGCAATTGACCTTTTTCAGGAACCTGATGGTCTAGAAATTAGGAATATTGTGACTAGTCTATTTAGAGACACTCAAAAACATAAGTTTGGGGGTAGTGATCGTCAATTATCCCCATTAGAAGTCCCTAACTTGGGACTCGAGCCTACTGCATATGAGGTATCACTTGAGTCTATTCAGACTCCTCAACCCGATCCTCCTGATACTGTCCAGGAGGAAATCCAGCTATTAAAGTCCCGTTGTTCGGATGAGTCTGTTTTTCAAGACACTCATATGAAGCCCAAATGGGCACCCCAAATAAATCCAGTTGTCTTGCAAGAAACTTTCAATGAGGTTGTGCTCCTTATGTTATTTTTTCCGATCATGTGCAGTTGTTTCATATTAGTGGCAGTTTTATTTGGTTTTGATGACCCACAGTTATTTCGACTACTGATATATGATTTGAAAGGTAACTAGACATTTTATGAAACTTGATGTCTGGCTGAAGACTTTAAACTTGGTACTTCTTGGGAGGTAATCCAATCTCATGCAACACAACAATATCTTTCCTTAACTATTTTGCTTCAAATGGTAACCGTTTCTCCTTGTTCATGCTTTTAATTTTATCTTTAGAACATTGAGGACAATGTTAGATTTAAGTTTGGGGGTATGGGAGAAACTTTTTAGTTGCATTAATAAACTCCAGAGCCTAGAAATTTATGTTTATTAAGGATCGCACTAACTAATCTAAGTGGATGGAAGCATTTTGGTTGTAGGAGTTGAGGAACCAATCTGACTAGATGGCAACATCTAAAGAGTCTATTCATAAAATCACAGAACTCAGGTGTTAGAAATAACATGATAGTTTCACCATATCTCGTTGATTCCTTTTCACTTCTATTTTTATTTTTTATTTTTTTAAACTATGTTACTCTAAGTGATTAGGTGGGGCTCACGATTCAAGTTGTTACCAATGCTAGGGTGAATTAGAGTAATTGAGATACCATGAAAAAAAAAAGTTGAAAAAGAAAAAGAAAAAGAAAAAAATAGATGAAAAAAAAGAAAAAAAGAAAGAAATTGAGACCAGACCATTTGACCAAAAGGAATAAATTCAATAAAGTCGACCACTGGTACTCTTGTATATGCCAGCTGTGTTGACCTAGAGTTAGGATTATCAATCACTGGTTCCCTTGTATATGCCAGTTGTGTTGATATTAGTCATACTAGTATCTCAGTCCATTAGGATAGGTTCATTTTTGGCGGAGGCCTTCAGACATATATGAGAAACACCGTCCACTTAGTAAACATCAAAACCATATATGTTTTCCTCTATATCTATCTTCTTGATCTATCCATGTGATTAGTTTTGATTCCGGATATTGATGTCCATAGTGGGACTATCTGAGTAGAGCTCTGTCACTTATATATGAATTTTAGTATGCTTGAGTGCAAACTCGTGTACAACAATTGGAATTTCGCATCAGGGTACTTCCTCGTGTAGTCAATAAGTATGTCAACCAAGGAGATTCTTTAGTGCCTTCCAAGGTTTAGCGTAGATAGCTAGGGTCTGGAGTAAAGGTTTTGTGGGTATATCTCTGGTAAGCCCTCCCGAGACTATAACTCGGCCACTAGGGCCACCTAGGGGTTTAAAGGCTTATTGCATACGCTAAATGCAATCGACGATGCCTGCGACAGTGAGTTAGGATTTTATTTTCTAAATTTGATTTGCTCTAGGACTAGCAAATAATAAGTTTGGGGGTATTTGGTAGACACATTTTTGTGTCTGATATAATCTCAATTGTATATATTGTTAATGCTCGATTTTGTATTTATTATGGCTTTTTGTGTCTTTGTAGGTGTTTTTGGAGAAATAAACATGTGTGGAAAAATCGTCTCAAAAAGTTGCGCGGGAAATCCCGGAGGACAGTTGCTAAACGGACCCCAGAATTGGCTAAGGAACACCCAGGCTATGTATAGCCCAAATTTATCCTCATCACCCATATTTGTCCACAACACCCAAGGCAATGTTATTCGCACCCTATCAGAGGATAAGGGGAGGTCATCTTCAACAATTCAAAAACGAGATTTGGCGTGAAAATTATTGGCAGCGTTGTTGCAGATTAGGGTTGGATTATTGAATGGGTATTAACGAGATTCAATCACCAGATTTTAATGGCATGGACTTGAATTACCTAAGCAGGCCTGGTATAGTCGTTTAGTTGAACTCAAATTGGCTAGAACTCGGGTTGGAGCAAAACAGAACCGGAAGAAGTTCACGGGTCCCTGTTTGATTTATTTGTGGAATTTCGGGGAGACTGAAGGCAAGATATTCTTTCCTAAGATACTCTTATATTTAAGGAAGAGTTTGGGATTTATTGGAAATCTCAGAAACGCGTCAAACAATTGTGGGAAGAAATTATTGTCGTGACTTGCACGGAAGGAAAACATAGAATTAATCGGGCTCTAGAGGGTTTGGAGGTGTATAAAAGGCGTTCTCGAGTCCCAAATAAGGGTATGAAAGTTTAGGAGAAGTTAGAGGAATTTTAGAACACCACAGAGTAGAGAAATCGAAGTTGTAGGAAGTCGAGTTCTGCTGTTGTTGCTGAAGAACACGAAGAACATTAGACCCTTCAGAGCAGTCTTTTATTCAACAACATATATTTTCTATCGTTTCCTGTAACAACACCTATTGCAACAGTTCTCTGTAACAGTCAGTTTGTAACGCCTATAAAACGTTGCGAACTGTCTGCCTTATTAGTTTCCTCTCTTTTTTCACCCTTTTGAGCTATGAACACCTATTTTGAGCACCTGAATAATATGAGGAGCTAAACCCCTTACCCGAGGCGACGGAGGAAGCCATTGTTCCATGAAAAGTGATATATTTCTATTTTAATTAATTCTTGCAATTTCTTTTATGATTATTTGCATGGAACTAATATTGGAAAATTGATTTTTATTGAATGATTGTGATCAGTTTTGATGGAGCATGCTTAGTTTAAGACTTTTGATGTTTCATGCTTGATGTATACAATTGTTACTTCAAAAATCTACTAGAGGCAATAAACTAGAATCACTTTAAACGCAAAGAATTACATGAATATTGATTAGATTAAATCACTTAATTGGTCAATGGTGGAATCCTGAGTCTTGGTGCTTTTTATAATCTTGATAACAACAACTTCTTAAGTTTTCTATTGAGTTTGAATCTAAAATCGAATCTTCACAAGTCTGAGTGAACGATACTTTACTACCACTTTCTACAACAACATAAAAACCACATCAATTTTTGGCACAAAATCAAGAATAGTTTGCACAACATCCCCGGCAGCGGCGCCAAAAATTGATGCGGTTTTTTTGTTGTTGTAAAAAGTGGTAGTAAAGTTGTCGTTCACTCAGACTTGTGAATATTTGTTTAGACTTAAATTAAAATAAAAACTCAAGATGAAGTTGTTATCAAGATTATAAAAAGCACCGAGACTCAGGATTCCACCATTGACCAATTATCAGTGATTCAATCTAATTAATATCATGCAATTCTTTTCCGTTTAAAGTGATTCTAATATTGCAAAAGTAGATTTTCAAAGTAACAATTGTATATCTGAAGCATAAAACATCAAGAACCCTAGGCTAAGCATGCTCTATCAAAAGAAACCACAACTGCTCAATTATTAGTCCTTAAAACTATTCTTATTAAAGGAACAAAATCATATAAGAAATTGCAAAAATAATTAAAAATAGAAATTACCACATAATAATTGGAAAAACGGCTTCCTCCGTCGCCTCAACAAGGGGGTTTAGCTCCTCATGTTAATCACTTGCTCAAGATACATGTTTGTTGCTCAAAAGTTGATTAAATAAAAGAGAAGGTATGAAGCAGCGTGTTTGTAACAGTTGTAATTGTTACAAAACGCACCGTCACAGAAAGCAGTGTTACAGAGAAATACTAACAGTAATAATTGTTGGGTAATTGTTACAGTTTGAAAGAAAAGGTGACGGTTCTCTGTTCTTCTTCTTCCTCTCGACTGCAACTCGGCTATTCTTCTCTGTGAATTTTTCTTAGCTTTGTTCTGTTTCCAAACTTCCCCAAAAAGTACGTAACCCTTTCTCGACTTCCAGCAGCACTTATATAGCCAACAGAAGCCCTAAACCTCGATTTAATTCCTTCCTTTCTTCGGCAGAAAGTCTCGGACTTCTCCACTTTCCAAACTCTTCTCTACGCGTTCCTGAGATGTACAGGTCATTCCAGTCCCTCTATTAGATTTATATGAATCTCAGGCAAGGTTATCTTGCCACAAATCTCCCATAACTGCCAAATATAATCAAACAAAATCCCGTGATACTCTCCATTCCCTGTTTTAACCAAGCCGAGGATCTATCGCTATTTTACCGAATCTAACCAAGTTACCTTCCCTGTCCCATCGAAACAGGCCCATTGCAAGCCAAATCCAAGAAGGAGTTACCGGATATATGGACCAAATCATCTCCAGCAAATCTCATCGATACTTCACCTTTCTGTTACATTCTCCCGGGTTATCTAGCCCACTGGTTGGGTCCTAATCAATCGCACCAAATCTGTTATACTATAGGAAGTCCAGCCCACCAAAAATAAGCCATTGAATCTCGTTAAAACTCGTCGATAAATCCAACACAAATCTTGCTTTGTTGCTGCCATTTTTCCCGCCAAAATGTAGTTTGAGTGAAGAAGAAGGAGAGCCCCCTAACCAGAGTAGGTGTGCGAATAGCATGTGTCGGTAAATAGTAAAGAGGGTACCCCTTATCCACTGGGTGCCCCTTAGTAATCGAGGTACCCCTTATCCAAACTAGGGGTCCGAATAACACGTGTCCTTCTGAGGCGTCTTTTGCAACTTTTCGAACCGATTTTTCCAAAAATGTTTATTGGCCAAAAATACCTACACATACATAAAACACCTTAATAAGTACAAAAATGAGCCCTAACAATATATAGAATTGAGACAAATCGGACACAAAAATGTGTCCATCAAGTTGGCTGGACATGATGCTATTTTAATACGCTCAACATCAATGCTTCATACATGCTGAATATATTCGACGCATTACATGCATAGAATTCACGTGATATTTTACAAGTATCAAATTCCCAAATAACTTAGTTATTTAACCTAGCATTACATGCTACTTCCTGTGGGTCCCACGATTCACACAATCGAGATATCAATCATGTCACAAACTGGGGGATACTTACTGGGGTATTGGTCAGGAGGTTTACAGCGTGCAGCGCACAACATGCATCACAAGAATGTGTCAGGAAGTAATGGACGGATAAGGATGATAGGAGAAGTGGGCAAGACTGATCGTGTGACACTCCACTACTCCAGCACTTCACTTTCTCCACTTCCTAGAGAGACGTGAGTAAGGCTCAATGACTTGTATAAATAGGTTTTCCTCCCTATTTCCAAGACAACACAAGACAGAAACTAAGTGTTGATACAATCGTATCCAAACACCAAAACTGATATCTTACATTTTGCAAGCCAGTTCAGCTTTCTGATACAAGTCATACATAGACAACACCTTCACAATCTCAACACCTTCTTCGCTTCCCTCCCTAAGATCAACCCCATCTCCTTCACTTTGTGACCGAAGCAAGTCTGGAACGGCCATTTATTGGTTTAGGTCAGAGTTGTACAAATTGATTTCTCGAATCACAAAGCACTCCCGTGCAGTGCATTTGTTTAGGGTTTAGATTCATTCCTCATCCACACACCCCAAATTACCAAATTCGGCAGGAATAGTTTTCACCCATAAACAAGTATACACGATATTTCATGAATATCGATTTCCTAAATAACTCAGTTATTTAACCTAGCATCGTATGCTACTCCCTGTGGGTCCCACGATCCACTCACTCGAGACATCAATAATGTCACAAACTAGGGATATCCTATTGGGGTATTGGTCTGGCGGTTTACAGCGTGCAACGTGCAACGCTCCCTTACAAGAACGTGTCAGGAAGACATGGACGAATAGCGATGATGGGAGAAGTGGGCCAAGACGTGATCGTGCAATCACTCACACACGACCCCACTACTTCATCACTCCACTTCCTACACTTCCTACGAGAGACGAGGTTTATGCTTTATGACTTGTATAAATAGGTACATCACCTATTTCCAAACAACACACAGACAAGCATAGAAAATCCAGTGTTGTCATCCGTATCCAGAAAACACCAGAACTGATAGCCTACATCATTGCAAGCCAGTTCCTCTTTCTGATACAAGTCATAAACAGCCAATACCTCTACAATCTCACACCTTCTTCGCTTCCCTCCCTAAGATCAACCCCATCTCCTTCACTTTGTGACCGAAGCAAGTCTGGAACGACCATTTCTTGGTTTAGGCCAGAATTGCACAGATTGATCTCTCGAATCAAAAGCACTCCGGTGCAATGCATTTGTTTTAGGGTTTAAATTCATTTGTCATCCACACACCCCAAATTACCAAAACCAGCAGAAATAGTTTTCACCCATAAACACTGTGATAACGACATTATTTGGGATTCGCCATCTCTTCTTCAGTTGGCGGACGTCTAAGAGGAGGTAGCTTGATTGCATCATTTTGAATCCATGCTTCCAGGAGTTCAATGACTTCATCTATTGGAAATGGGAAGTCTGGAGCATCTCCAGCTTCAGGAGCTTTAGTCGTGGCTTTCCAGGATGGGTTCGTCTGTGATGGTGTTGCGCGTTTGGGTTGTTGCTCCGTTGCCGGAGCTTTCCTTTTCCCTCCTTCGCATACCACGCTTACCGAAGGACCAGTGTTGTATTGCTTGTTGATAAGACGCCTATTCCCTCGAGTTTCGCGTGCATCCTCACCTCTAGCCGGTCTGGTTCTTTCTAAAAGTGCTGGTGCGGTCGTAGCCGATCGTTTAGAATCTTCATGGAGTTCAGAGAATGTCTGGAAGCGCAAGTTTTCCAGTAAAGCACGATAGATGGGAACCATACCGTTAATGCACGACTCCACCAATTTATGTTCGGTCATATTTGGATCGTGACAATCCAAAGCTTGAATTCTGAATCTCTTAACGAAATCGTTCAGATGCTCATTGTTTTCGCTGAAACATTCTTCCTAAGTCCGAGAAAGTGATTTGCTCGGACACAAAGAAATACTTTTTGTAAAAAGCGGTAACCATATCACACCAGTTTGATATGTTGTTTGGTGCGATGTTGTTATACCAGGTGTATGCTCTTCCAGTAAGCGACTTTGAGAACTCTGTCAGGCGGAGGACGTGATTATGTTCGTGTTCTCCCAAAGATTCCAGAAAGCGAGAGATGTCTTCGCGAGCGTTACCGGTACCATCATAAAGGGAAAACTGAGGAGAGAAGTGTCCTCTCGGTAGGGGAATTCTCTGCACATCAGGAGAATACAGAGGTTGGTGCTGGTGCAGGTCCATAGGGTTTTCCTTGCCTCGATTTTGGAGAAGTCGTTCCAGATCCTCACGGGTGATGAAGTTGGATGGCTGGTTCCTTTCCCATGGGCGTTCAGGCGCAACAAGAACTTCCTCATCTATGAATGCACGCCCTGCTGAAGTGCTTGCGCCAAGAGTGTTGAAGGTACTTCTTACGGGTTCCATGGGCTGGCGCGGTTCCTGCGGTAGTCGCTCTGTCAGTGTCTTAGGAAAGTCAACACTTCTTTCTGAGTCGAAGACTTGTCTGTGTGAGCCTTAGCGAGAATTTTTCTTGCCTCTCCATCAAATCAACAATGGTAATAGGAGGTTGGCCTCCTCTGATTCCTACAACCCCTCGTCATGACGGGGGAGTAGCAACTGCTTTGGTGACAACCGGAGGGGTTACACTTGAAGAATTGTTGGGGTTTGCGGCTGTTCTGGCTCTAGTGATGGGAGGTGTTACCGAGGGAATCTCTGCTCCGCTGGTGTTGGTGGTAGAGGACGTAATTCCACGAGATGGATTGATCGTATTGACAGGTTGTATGGTAGCGCCACTGACAGGGACATCAACGCCGAGAGTGTTGTCGGTGCTAGTTCCATCGGAATTGGTCGCCGATCCAGACCTAAGATCCACCATCTTGAATTTTGATAAAATTCATTTCAAATTGATCTTGCAACCGATAGATTAATCTCCCACTGTTGTCGCCAATTGTTTATGGGTAAAAACCGATTCTGATGTTTTTTGGTAACTTGGGGTGTGTTGAATGAGAAACGAATCTAAACCCTAAGCAAATGCACTGCACGAGAATGCTTTTAGGTTCGAGAAATCAATCTGTAAGACTCTGGCCTAAACCAAGAAATAGTTGTTCCAGATTCAATTCGGTCACAAGGTGAAGGAGAAGGGTTGATCTTAGGGAGGGAAGAGAAGAAGGTGTTTGAGATTAGAGTGTTGAATGAAGGTGTGGTTGTTTATGACTTGTGTATCAGAAAATGGTTTCTGGCTCCTTATGTTGATAACACTTGTGTTCAGTCTCCATTTGAATAGGTTGAAAACCTATTTATACAAGTCATTTGAGCGCAACTCTGATCTCGTAGGAAGTGGAGAAAGTTAAGTGGTGGAGTAATGGAGTTGTGTAAGAGGTGGTGAACATTGCGTGATCACACCTTCATCCACTACTCCATCATTGTTAATCGTCCGTCTTTTCCTAACACGTTCTCGTAATGAACGCATTGCACGCTGCACGTTGTAAACCGCCAGACCAATACCCCAGTAAGCATCCCCCAGTTTGTGACAATTTTGATGTCTCGAATGAGTGGGTCAAGTCGTGAGACCTTCCACTGAGAATAGCATGGTGCTATTAGGTGAAACAATTAAGTTTTTCATGGGGCCAAAATAAAATATGTATGTATTCGACGCATGTAAAGCAACTCAAATTAATCGATGTGTATGAAGCATCATTGTTTTTGAGCTTGATTGAATAATTCGCGAATAAGCGTCTTAAAAGTGGAAGCGTGATCGACCACCTTTGGGTGATCGTTTGGTGGCTCTAGAGGCCCGCCATTACTTGGCCGATCGCGTTATGTTGAATAAAGATGGCCGGTCTTCACAATGTTGCTTTGCTTGTTTTCTAAAAATAGATCTATACCATCCAATTAGGCTGGCGAAGTTGGATGGTTGTGATTGATTTGCGGCAGTTTCATATTGTGTTGACGCAACTTTAGGGTTTAGGGAGCTGTGTGGCCCACCCTATTTGGGCGTGCATTTCGAGGCATTGAGCCATAGTTTGCGTAGGACGATCAATCACATGTAAAGGTGGGACCACAGTGATCACGTTGACATCTTCGGGGCCGTTTAAAATTAAATCTAAGCCATTCGAATAGGCTGGAGAACATGGATGGTTATGATCGATTTGAGACAGTGACATGCGGCCGCAAAAGCCAATGCGCGTTCATCCTACTTTGGGTGAACGATTCTATTCTTTCCAAGCTTGCTATGAGCAAGTCGATAGACCGACAATGTAGTTGGGTCGACGGCAAACGTGTTAGCATCTCGTTGGCCACCTGAAATTAGATCTATGCCGTCCAACTAGGCCGGCGAGAATGGACATCTGTGATTGATTTGCGACAGTTGTTCAATGTCGCAAAATGGTTTTAGGGTTTCTTAAAACAACGTGTTCACGCTACTTTGAGTAAAAGTTTTAATGCTCTCTGATCGACCAAGAGAGAGCTTGGGCCGACAATGAACACATTGGCACCTCTTTGATCACTTGAAGTGTGATCTAAGTCGTCCAACTAGGCTTCCGAAGTTGGACGGACACGATCAATTTGCGACAGTTGTGTACTGCCGCGACCCGAATTAGGTTTTTGAATAAAACGTGTTCTCTTAAGTTTGAGCAACCGGTTGTGCGCCTTATAGGCTTGTCGTAGTCGATTGACAGAGGGGAAAATTGGGCTGCCAATGAACATGACGGTATTCCCCTAATCGTTCATAGGAAGATCCAAGCCTTCCAACTAGGATGGAAAAGTTGGACGGATATGATGGCTTTTGAGACCGTTTTTTTACGGTTTTAGCTCGTTCGAGCTTGGTTTTACGCAGCGCAATCGCTCATGTTTGGGTTAGCGTTTGAAGCGCTCATGAATGAGAAACATTGGGGCCGATCAACTAGAGGACTGGTGGGCCCGCCGGTGGTTACTACGGTGGTTGCTTAGTCCTGCTAGAAGTAAGCTATGCTTGTTAAATTGTGCGGCCAAGTTGTGTGGCCGTGATCATTTCAGAGACTGACATTAACAGTCAAGATTTTCTTTAAGAAATAAATGTGCATTTGATCACACTAACTTTAATTAAAAGTGAACACATTGATCTCTTTGCCAGAGAGTGATGCAGCTCGTGTGGGTATTTTTCACGCAGATCTGAATACTGGCACTTCGGGAGATTCATGCTACTCTGCTGAGAGTGAACACTTCATCGTCATGTCATGTCAATAATGAGAGTTCGGCTGGGAACATAGCACGAGAAAGTACCAGGCAAATCAGGCATTAATTAATAATGCTGGCATAAAATAGAATTTACTGAATATTTGGGATTGCTACTATGCGCACCATTCTGAATGAATTTCGTGCATATACTGAGTTGTTCAGCACATGCGTAAAGGAAGAGGTTTGAGCACTCGTTACTTTCAAGTGGCCTTCATTCCTTTGCAGGATCACAGTGCTAAGTATAGGGTTTTACGATTTTGACCCTAAAATAAAAACCACCATCAACAACATTAAAAACATTTAATTCCACAGTCATGTTACCAAAAGATAATTTCAGCACACCATTATGACAGTTTATGATAGCATTGGACGTTGCCAACAGTGGACGTCCTAAAATGACAGGAATCTGATTGTTTGGATTTTGCACAGGTTGAGTATCCAATACAATGAAATCCATAGGGAAATAAAATTTATCAACCTCGATTAACACATCTTCAAAAATACCTCGAGGGAATTTGACAGATCTGTCCGCTAATTGCATCGTGACAGGAGTGGGTTTCAGCTCCCCAAGACCTAATGCCACATACACAGAGTATGGCAATAGATTCACACTTGGTCCTAAGTCTAACAAAGTTTTTTGACCTTATGGTTGCCTATAGTGCACGAGATTGTTGGACAACCTGGGTCTCTAAACTTAGTTGGGGTCTTGTTTTGGATTATGGAGCTTACTTGCTCGGTAAGAAATGCACGCTTATGCACATGGAGCTTTCGCTTCTGTGTGCATACATCTTTCAAGAATTTAGCATCAGCATGTATTTGCTTGATTTCCTCGAGAAATAAAATGTTTATATTAACTCGTTTAAACATTTCCAATATCTCGTTATATTGGTTTTCCATTTTCTTTTGTTATACCAACCTTTGTGGGAATGGAGCAACAAGCACATGACATGGCAAAGAAACATTCATATCAGCAGAACTTTTAGATTTATCAACATGCTCAGATTCATTTTTGACTACAGGTGTTCTCTGTGGAGTAGTGTGCAATGAGTTTGACTCAGACCCACTTGACTGTGGTACATCTACATTATTATTGACAACTTTACCACTATGAAGAGCAGTGACAGCATTGACATGATCATGTGAGGTCTCATTGCAAGTTGAGTACTTACCTGAAATGTACTTTTAGGATTTTGCTGAGGTTGACTAGGGAGTTTACTCGCAAGTCTCTGGTCATTTAACTTCTGATATTGCAAGAAATTTTGATTCGTTTGGTTTACACCATCATCCAAATTATGCTTTTTCTCAACTCGGTATTGGGTGTGAGACTGCACTTGGGGGTTTCTAGGATATGAATATCCTTGGTTATTTCCTGCCAAACCCCCTTGTACAGGTCCTTTAGACCAAGAAAAATTAGGGTGATTTCTCCACCCTGAGTTGTAAATATGAGAATACGGGTTGTTCTCATGTTTTTGGTACAAATCATTGGCCTGTTGAAGTCTAGACTCTTTAACTTCATGCAATTCAGGACAGTTTTCAGCTAAATGTTCTGAGCTATTACATAAATAACACATGGACATTTCTACCTGATTACATGAGCCTGATGTATTAGGTTTATCACCCTTTTGAAGTTCTAAACTGTCCAGTCTTCTAATCATAGATGTCATTTTTACATTAATTTCAAAATCAGACTTTATCTTATGAATACCAGTTCTATTGGCAGTTTTCCTAGGTTCTCTAATGGTCTCCCATTGCCGAGTTTTCTCGGCAACTTCATGCAGAAAGGCCCACGACTCGTCGGCACTTTTATCAGTAAACTCGCCATTGCACATAGACTCAACCAGAGTTCGAGTGGCGAAATCCAACCGCTCATAAAGGATTGTTGATGATCTCCACTGCTCGAAACTATGATGGGGACACTAAAGTAACAGATCGTTAAACCGTTCTAGGTATTTGGACAATGTTTCACCATCCAGTTGCACAAAACTATTTATACTCTGATGAATGGTGGCTGTTTTGTGATTTGGGAAGAATTTTTTGAAAAACTCTTTTGTAAGTCATCCCAGGTTCTAATGGACTGAGGTCGCAAAGCATACAACCAAGATTTATCTTTCTCCTTCAACGAGAAGGGAAACAGACGCAATTTCAGGGACTCTTCTGTCATTTGATTGAACTTCAGAGTCCCACAAATCTCCTCAAAATCTCTAACATGGTGAAGGGTTTTCAGCATCAACCCCTCGAAACACAGGGAGCATATGTATTATGCTCGCCTTCAACTCAAACTAATCGGAAGTTGCGGGTAAAACGATACATGAGGGTTGGTTTGTCCTCGTTGGGTACATGTAGTCCTTTAGACTACAGGTTTAGTTCAGTTCTTCACCCATATTCTCTGTTTGGTCAGGGCTGTTTACAGGTCTGTTCACTACCGCGATGGGTATTTCAACAATGTCTTCTTGGCTAATTCTAACTAAACGATTTGTTTGGTCACGAAAGGAAACAATCATAACCTAGCCAGCACACCACTAAACATATTACAGTGACCAGAGTTAACATCAAGAGAATCAGGCCACATATGATGCTTCGAGGACAGACATACAGATTCAGAGAAGCACACCGACACAAGCTTAGCAAACCGAGACAACAATTTTAGCTAGCAATGAATTTACTCTATTGTCACAGAGTCATGAATATGTCGCAGTGGTTTGACAATGGTCAGTACGCAACTAGTTCAACACACAATTATGGTATACCCTTTGAGACAGAACAAAAAGTTTAGAAAACAATACCGCCGATATAAAATCGGGTTTAGGCACGAAAAACTGGTTTTGCTGCTCCTTTTTCTTCTCCTCCTTGTAGTTCGCAATTGTATTGCAGGTACCTGATTACTCGAGAGAGAATTTCAACACCCAGAATATGCAACCAAAGTAAAGAGACAAATGAGTTAAACTTATATAGAAAATGAAATGATGAACAATGACTCTCTTTTTTATTGTTTTTTTTTCTCTCCACTTATATTTGTCTGTACTGTAGTTGTATATATTAAGTTTAAGATATCTTACTTTGTTAGCTGTAAGTCCAAAGTAGTAATCACTCATTTTTCTTTGTAAATCATTTCATTTTGCGTTAGTTTATTTTCCATTTAGTAGTTGCGTCTGCCAGTTTTTCAATCACTTAGAATTTGGCTAAACATTTGTTTAGATTAGTCGTACTGAATGCATTCTAATAGTTTAGTCCATCATAATTATGTAGTTCAAAGTTATATATCGTAGTTTGATTCACATGAAAGAAGATTTCTTAATCTCATATGATAATCACACATCTCATATCTATCGTAATCCTGTTGGCAACCTATTTCGATCGGGGCTCAACACAGGCACTTCTACTCTTGGATACCTATAAAACAAGATTTATTAATCTCATATGATAATCACACATCTCATAATACACTTTTTGGTTCTTCATTAAAATATAGGGTTTGCCCTTCTAGGGGGAAACCGGGAAACAATGTAATCATGAGTAACTAAATTCTTGTTGATTATGATGAATTCTATGTTCCGGTGTGAAGCTTAATTATCATACAATGTTTATTCAAAGTTTTTATCATATTATCAATTGTCTTTTCTATATATAGGGTTTATGATTAATTACTAGATTGTTCAAGTGTACAATTGAATTAATCTTTTGATCATTCTAATGCTAGTAGAAGTTGGGTGATAAGTGTGATAGTCATATAACTCTCTACACAAGTAGAGACCTTACAAAGGGATTTTGTGGAGCAATTGTGAGTGAATACAACATCAACAAGTGAACCTTGAGTTAAGAGTTTAACTACTGGGATCAACCTAATTCACAAAGCTTAAAGCATTCGATTGGATTACACCTTGAGTGAGCTACTACTTGGTGGTTCGGTTAGATATAATCTGATATTGGAGAGCTTCCGTACCGTGGTAAAAGGAATTTTAGGGATAGCACCGAGCTAGCTGTTATTCTACGGTTGATGATAATTGATTCTTACGAAAGGTAAACGAGTATATTATGCAAGTCAACGTTTGGTAACGGCGAACGTCTCCTAATCATCTTTTCATCTTATTGTTTATTATTATTTTAATTATTCAAACAATCCCCTTTGTCGTTTATTATTTTGTTGAACTAAATAACTTATCAGTTACACAACTCTTTGTGGGCACGATCTCTTACTACCGCTATATTACTAGTTAATTAGTGGGAAATATCTTAATTAATTTGTTGCACTTACGACGCGCATCAAATTTTAGCGCCGCTACCGGGGAGCGATTGCTAATTGATTTGTTATTTGTTTAGCTTGTATTTATTTTCGTTTTTAGATTATTTTTTTTAGATTTTCTATTTCTTGTGAGTCGTCATATTTCCTAACGGAAATAACATGTACGGAGCACAAGATTACACATACAACAGCGGTAATCAATATGGTTTTCAATCTCAATATTATGACAACTACCAACCATTCCATGGGTATAATCAAAACCAATCTTTTGACTGTGATCAATATCCTATGGAACCTTATGGTTATTCTCATGCATATAAACAACCTTATGACGGGTATGTAACTGAAAAACCACAAGGATGGGGGGATATTTATGCTTCTAATCACGATTCTTCTAGTCTTACAGATCTAATGCACCGATTTATGGATAATATGGATCGGGAAAATCATAAGTTGGACCAGCACATTCAAATGATGGATGAACGCGACCAGACTACGGAAGGTTATGCTCCTAAAGATAGTTCTTCTACTCTCGAAGATCTAATGCACCATGAAAAAGCGGGGGTCTAACAACCACACCCAATATTTCACTTAGCAATCTGCATGGACTAAATCCAATATACTTTTAAGAGAATCAACTAGTCAGTCAGACTCTATCTTAATAAAAGTATATCAAAGATTTATATCTTACTTTCTCGATTCAATACTTACTCAAGCAAATAGAAATCTACGAGTCTAATTGAATACAAGAGAAACTACTTGAACGGTACCAAAGACCAATGTTCAAGGATCAATCAATTTAAATCAGTAACCAAAGGTTGGATTTCCGAATTTATCAATTCAACGCACAACCTATTAACGAGGAAACCACAAATGCAGAAAAACCTCGGGACCTAGTCTAGATTGAACATACATTATATTAAGCCGCTACAGACACTAGCCTACTACAAACTAACTTCAGTCTGGACTGTAGTTGAACCCCAATCAATCTCCCACTGATCCAAGGTACAGTTGCGCTCCTTACGTCTTTGATCCCAGCAAGATACTACACACTTGATTCCCTTAGCTGATCTCACCCACAACTAAGAGTTGCTACGACCCAAAGTGGAAGACTTTAATAAACAAAACTATATCACACAAAAAAAATCTACGGTAATAGATAAATCTGTCTCCCACAGAAATACCTACGAGTTTTTGTTCCGTCTTTTAATAAATCAAGGTGAACAGGAACCAATTGATAACCCGGACTTATATTCCCTAAGAACAACGTAGAATTATCAATCACCTCACAATAGTCTTAATCGACTAGCGAAAGAAGATATTGCAGAATCACAAACGATGAGACGAAGATGTTTCTGACATCTTTTTATCTTGCCTATCGGAGAAATCAATCTCAAGCCAATCTTGCGATTCTACTAAGTACGATAGAAACAACAAGATCAGATCACGCAACTACAAGAAAATAGTTGGGTCTGGCTTCACAATCCCAATGAAGTCTTCAAGTCGTTAACCTACAGGGTCTTGGTAGAAACCTAAGGTTAAAGGAGAATCGACTCTAGCTTATACAACTAGTATCACACAGGAGGTGTTGGGACCAGGTTTCCCAGTTGATAGAGTTCTCCTTTATATAGCCTTTCAAATCAGGGTTTTCAATCCAAGTTACCTTGGTAACAAAGCATTCAATATTCACCGTTAGATGAAAACCTGATTAGATTCAAGCTAATATCTTTCAACCGTTAGATCGAAACTTAGCTTCTTAAACACAAATGAAATGCACGTTTTTAGGTTTGTGTAACCGTACCCAAACATGTTGTACATTTAGTTGGTTCAACAATAGTTAACCAAATGGTTATCCATATGAGCACTTTCATATCAACCATATTCTTCTTTACCATAATTAGTTCAAATGACTCAAATGAACTAGTTAGAGAGTTATTCAATTGCTTAGATCTTATAGAATTATACAAGATACAGTCGAAGCAAAAACGATTTGGTTCATTCGAATCAATTCATGAACTTTATAACCACGGTTTGCAAATATGCATTCCTTAGTTTATATAAGTTTAAGTTCACGAATAATTGTTTTCAGAAAATAACCAACCTAAGTACGCGGACTTAAGTACCCAGAATAATTTTGTTTTTAATTCACAAACTCCAACAGATTTTCACGGGACGTGAACTTCCGATGGTGCGCGTATTGGTTGTTGATGGTGGATTTTAGTTCAGGTCTAAAATTGTAAAACCAAATCTAATGCGCTGAAATCCTGCAAAGGGTAAAGCCGTTTGATAAGTGATGAGTACCTCTTCGCTTTATTTGAAGCAATACAATAAATATACAAAATTCACCCAGAATAGTGCATGTAGCAACCATCCCAAATATTCTGGGAATTTATAGCATTATTAATTAATGCATGAGTTTCCTTGTATTTCCTGTGTTGTTCTCAGCAGAACTCTCATTATTGGTGCGGCATGACGACTGAGTGTTTACTCTCAGCAGAGTAACACGAATCTCCAAGTGTCAATAATGAGGCATGCACGAAATACCCATACAGGCCATACCATTCTCTGAAAAAGAGAATCTCGTATCAGCATGCTTATATTAGCCTGATCGAGCAGGCGATCAGGCTATGCAAGTTGTCCACATAATTTAACAATCCTAGACGAAACCTAGCAGGAGCAGGCGATCACCGCAATGACCACCAGCGGGCCTGTTTATACCCTTGGCCGGTCGAACACATGCTATGCCCCAAACCAACCATCGAACGCCAGCCTGAAGTAAGATGGTTGAGCTGGTATGGAGAGGCTCGGAAGAGATCGTACGAGCAAGGCTGTCAAAGATAGTCTTAAAAGAGGTCGCGACCGTCCAACTTCTCCGGCCTAGTTGGACGGCTTGGATCAACCCGCGATCGATCGGTGAAGTGTTGGCATGCAAATTGGCGGGCCCACTTTTCACCTACCTGACCGACTCCCTCACAGCCTAGTCATAGAGGAAGAAACGTTTGCTCGAAGAGAGGCTGGCGTGATGCTTAAAAGGTCGCGAAAATTCCACTAGCGTCTTAAATCGATCACAACCATCCAACTTCGCAAGCATACTTGGATGGCTTAGATCGCGCCTAGGACCGTCAGGGAGGTGCACATATGTTCACCGCCAGCCCAACGTGGGCCCCACATGGTCGGTATCCCCAAAGGAGGACCATGGCATGCCAAACCGTTTGGCCAAAGTTGCGCACGCGTGACTGTTCCAAAACCCTAATTAGGATTTGCGGCATTGCATAATTGTCGTAGTTTGATCATGACCATCCATCTTCACAAGCCTGGATGGAGGATGTAGATATAGACTTAAGAGGTCCCGAGAGTATCAACGAGATCACCGTGGGTCCACCTATGTGCATGCAAGATCGGCCAAGTCCAACCATGGATGAACGCCTCGAAACACGCGCCCATAGGAGCCATGTCGACACGGCTTCAAAATCCTTCACGGTAATGGATTTATGTCGCAAATCAATCACGACCACTCATCTTTGCCAGACAAATTGAGTGGCCTAGATCGCACCTCAATAAGACGAAGTGGCATGGACTTGTACACCGGCAAGCTGTCTACACGCATACCCGGTCGGTCCCACCAAAAGAGGTGTCCATGCTTGATTTCGGTCAAGCCAAAAAGTGATGCTTGCGCACCTCTTTAAAACCCTAAAATCCATCAACGGTCCCAAACGCGTATCGCAGATCATCTCCCCCGTTCAACTTTGCCAGCTTGGTCGGACAGCCTAGATTAAAGGTTAAACGGAGAATGAGGCATCTTGGTGATCACCGTCCGTCACTATACCACAAGGAGTGATCGTCCGAAGCAAGGCTTTCCTATGCAGCCTCCAAACAATCACTCGAAGATGGTTGGACATGATGCTATTTTAAGACGCTTGATCCGCGACTTATTCGGTCAAGCTTTAAAACAACGATGCTTCATACATATTGATTTCATTCGATGCATTACATGCATAGAGTATACACGATATTTCATAAATATCGATTTCCTAAATAACTCAGTTATTTAACCTAGCATCGTATGCTACTTCCTGTGGGTCCCACGATCCACTCATTCGAGACATCAAGCATGTCACAAACTGGGGGATACTTACTGGGGTATTGGTCTGGCGGTTTAAACCGTGCAGCGTGCAACGCGCCATTACAAGAACGTGTCAGGAGGCATGACGGTTAGCGGTGATAGAAGAAATGGGAAAAGACGTGATCGTGTAACAATCACAACTTCTACACGACCCCACTACTCCATCACTCCACTTCCTCCACTTCCTACGAGATGAGGGTTGCGCTCAATGACTTGTATAAATAGGTCCTTCACCTATTTTCCAAACAACACAAAAAAAAGAGACAACCAAAGAAAACCAAGTATTGTCATTCGTATCCAGAAAACAGAACTGATAGCTTACATTTTGCAAGCTAGTTCAGGTTTCTGATACAAGTCATAAACAACCAACACCTTCACAATATCAACACCTTCTTCGCTTCCCTCCCTAAGACCTACCCCATCTCCTTCACTTTGTGACCGAAGCAAGTCTGGAACGACCATTTCTTGGGTTAGGCCAGAATTGTATAGACTGATCTCTCGAATCAAAAGCACTCCCGTGCAGTGCATTTGTTTAGGGTTTAGATTCATTTCTCATCCACACACACCCAAAATTACCAAAAACGGCAGAAATAGTTTTCACCCATAAATACTGGTACGCAGACTTTAGTTCGGATTTTCCTGATCAGCAAAGTACGCATACTTTGGTTCAAGGAATAAGGACTTACACATGTATGAGTTATCACACAATGTTTATATCCAACAATAGTTATATATTCTAAACTCTTATTTCAATCATTGAAACATTCTTAGAGGACGTTATATAGTTGTTATTCGCAAACCATTTTTCGTCAAAGCAATCAAGTAATTGAAACTTAATATGACTTTCGTCACTAGTAAAGATGAACTTGGCCAAAGCGAAAGCTTACCAACACATATTTCGAGAAACAGATAAGCGAGATAGATTCGGCTCGAAATTGTAAATGTGTATAATCATAGTCTATATAGAAATACGACTTTTGTCTCAAGATAGGAGATAGAGTAGATAAACTTTTGAGTGATAGATAAGTTCTAGTCGATGAAGTTCCACCAGTTCCTTGAGTAGTTCTTCGTCTTTGTATGATGATCGCCATGGAGTCTAGAGCTTAACTACACTTTCTATCCTAGTCCGAGACTTAGCTATAAGTAGACTAGAAATCAAGACTTATGGTTTTGATCACTAACATTGACAAATATGCTTGAGATAGCAACACATGCGAGTTCGACCGAGAAGTTCTCTAACAATCTCCCCCTTTGTCAATTTTAGTGACAAAACTATCAATAATATGAATACAAGAAATAGATATAAACTTTTGTAGCTTCTCTTCCACATGCCTGATATTCTTGGTTCCTCAACATTACTCGAAATCTTCGTCACTTCCAAGTAATCCAATGACCAAAGGTTGTAAGTTTAGTATCATCGTTGTTAAAAAACTGTATCCATAACATTGAGAAAACAACAATTCTCAATCATTGTTACACAATGTCATAGTATTATTATACAACATCAAAGTTCAATTGTATCACAACTTCGACAACAATACTATGGTGATATGTATCACTCCCCCTTAGTCAATACTCCATCTCACATGGAAACCACTCCCCTTACATAATGATCCGAAAACCATATGTATTTGTAGTGTGAACTACACATTAATTCCTTCGTCACTTCCAAGTAATCCAATGACCAAAGGTTGTAAGTTTAGTATCATCGTTGTTAAAAAACTGTAGCCATAACAATGAGAAAACAACAATTCTCAATCATTGTTACACAATGTCATAGTATTATTATACAACATCAAAGTTCAATTGTATCACAACTTCGACAACAATACTATGGTGATATGTATCACTCCCCCTTAGTCAATACTCCATCTCACATGGAAACCACTCCCCATTACATAATGATCCGAAAACCACATGTATTTGTAGTGTGAACTACACATTAATTCTCCCCCTTTTTGTCAATAAAATTGGCAAAGGTACGAAAACTAGTGGGATCCTAATTAAATTTCCATAGAGACATTTCATGACCAAAAGCAAACACATATCAACTTTTTAGATGCAATCATATAGCCGAAGCTAAATGCTTTCATCGAGGAGTTTATAAAGATACAAGATAACTCCTACAATATTCCACAACCGCACTCCCCACAAAGATTTGGCAATTAAGAACAAGTTCAATCAAGAACTCTCCCCCATAAAATGTCATTCCCGAAAGAACAACAAGTGCGACCTTATTTTTTACGAGAAAAGAAGGATTTCTTTGGACACCAAAAATCACAAAGAAAATGATTTTGTATCCAAAAATCTCAACTAAACTAACCACAACAAAACCCATGATTAATTTAATCGGAATACTCAACCAAACTAACCACAAAAGAATTCATGATTAATCTAGTTGGAAATGCTCACATAAGAGAAATTACGGAGCCACACAATATTTACATAAAATATGGATCAGGGAAGATCAATACTGCGGAATAGACAAATATTCATTCTATTTTTATCACTATTTGCATAACGATATATAATAGACATAATCTTTGTAAACAAAAATTCATCCTATCTTCCATCAATTATTTGCATAATGACATAATAGGTTCAATTTTTGTTTGTCAAAAGTTCATCGATCTTTTATCAATACATTCATATCGACATATGAAGGAGATAACTTTTGACAAAGTACGGGACAATCATAGTTCACAGACGCAAACATACATATCCCATAACAAATTGCAATACATAAAACCAATAAAGATTAATACTGCAAAAACAATCTTTGCCCTTTGAAGGTAGATTCAATCTTTTTCACACGGATTTACACTAAGAGTGGTTACCAAAGGCGTATAAAAATATTTTCTTAACAAATAAGAACATACAAAGTCATTAAATACCATGCATCATAGTTCACATAAGATGATTGTGAATATTCAAGAATCCCATAGCAATGCGTACTACTGCCTATTCTTGAACTTCCTTCTTTGTGATTCACCAACATCATTCTTGTAAAAGCTACAAATGAGCTTATAAGAGAATTACTCCAAGAATCCAAGTGCCCAAGTCCAACATAAGTAGAACAAGTGCGACGAAACGGAGCAAATTACTCAAAAACAAGATACGGGAAAATACAAACCTCAACTCATTCAAATTTAGGATTTCTCATCACCATTTTGAAGAGAATTCAAAGATTAAGAGAATTCAAAAAGAATGAGGTCATTCCGAATTTGGACGAAGAAGTTACGGCCAAAACAAATTTACCGAGTATCAACGTCAAGTATGCATACGGGTTTGCAAACGAATTTCCGTATCCTGGAGCAGTATGAAAACGGGTATGCGTACTTAAACCCCTGTATTTTGATTTTAAATGATGTTATGCATACTTGGTATGTGTACCATGAAGTCCAAACATCCCGAACTACTATTTTCAAACCTAAACATACAAGAACCTTAAACACATATCCAGTTAGGTAGAAATGAACGATAAGCAAGGTACATGGATCATTATAAGTTCTCTAAGAAAATAAAAACACAAATCTTGCTCAAGTTTATAGGCATACCTTTTTAGAAGAATCCAGTTGAATTCTACAATCTTACCGAACATAATATGTGCGCCGCATTTTTCGTGCTTCCCTCACCGTATACATAATAGGGCATTCCTTGGTGAGGATGCACTTACAACACACTCAAGTTGTGTTGAGGTGAAAAATGTCTTGCTCACCATAAGTGACTTTTGGATTATCATGAAAGAGATCGCTTTTAGAACCTTTCACATCCAAATCCATCTTTCCAAAGAACTCTTTAAGTTCCAACATCATGGATACTGCCTTCTCCATAGTCATGGAATTTTCTAGGAGATCATTACTTTTCACACTCAAAGCGTCATTGACTTTCTTTGGAAACCACTTATGAGTGCATTTAGAAACAACCAGAACATTCTTCCCGTTACTCTCTTCGAGATTTCTCGAAAGAGAATTGGATTGACTATTCTTTTGCAAGTTAGTATTTCTCCAATTGGGAGCATCGGATCTTGTCTTCGTATTTATGAAGTTATCCTTTTGATAACCATTACGATTGTGAAAGGGCTTCGTATGACGTTTATATGCAAATCTAGGTTTATCACATCAATGATTCCTTTGCCTAAAGGTTGGACAGTTACAACATGTAACGTTAAGAGGATTAGTCTTAACGTATGATCTTGGTTTCACAACTTCTTGTGATGCCCAAACAAGAACATCATGAAGTTTCTCATTCCTTATATGGAAACGACATCTCCTTTCCAGGTGACCTTTATTTCCGCAATAGTGGCAAACATAAGTAATGTTCTTACCTCGATATGTATGTGTTGTCTTTGGAGGTTGATATATATTGTTCTTTCGAACTTTAACTGCCGGTGAAGGTATTTCACTTTTACCATCAGTGGAAACCTTTTTTCAAGAAGAATCACTAGCCTTGACAAATTTTGCCTATTTGCTAATACTTGGAGCATCAATTCCCTTACAGCCCAATCCTCGTGTATCACGATGATTTTTACTTGCTCCTAGGATAGTGGCTAATTTTCTTGAACTAGTATTGAACTTTTTAAAGTCATCTTCCAGCATCTTAATTTTATCAAGAGCAGCAGCTAAATCAGCCTCAAGGCGTTTTTCTCGAGCGAGGTAAGCGCTTTCTCTGTTATCAAAACTTTCTTGCTGAGAGTTAATCCTTGCTTCAGTTTCTCCAAGTTTTTCTTCCAACAAGAAGTACTTTTGATAAATATTATCACATTCAAGTGACTTCATACGTAGGTTTTCCTCAGAATCCTTGAGGATCGATTCGCTAGAACGATTCGAAACATAAACACCTGCGTAACATCTTCTCAATTTCTTGTTTGTACGACATAGATTAGTCAGAAAAGGTGTGACATGAGAAGTTGTCATCTTTTTATTTTCCAACGAATTCAAAAGCTTAACATACTCTGAGACTTAATCATCAACATCTCTATCAATATCTGAATCACCTTCATTAGAAAGTTCATCCAACTGTTCTTCTAGGCGTGTTTCCCAGACTTCAACAGATTTTACATTAAGAGAATGTTTAGATACAGACCTAGATGTGACGGTTCTCTCAGGTGAATCCAAGCTTTGAAAATCATCTGGTAATTTATGAACTGGTACGTTATTAGAGATAGACTCGTCCATAAAATCAGATTGCTACAAACACAGACTTATAAAGTCTTTAACGTTTTTGCCTGTTATGATACCAATTGAAAAAGCGGGGGTCTAACAACCACACCTAATATTTCGCTTAGCAATCTGCATGGACTAACTCCAATATACTTTTAAGAGAATCAACTAGTCATTCTTAATAAAAGTATATCAAAGAGTTATATCTCACCTTCTCGATTCAATACTTACTCAAGCAAATAGAAATCTGCAAGTCTAATTGAATACAAGAGAAACTACTTGAACGGTACCAAAGACCAATGTTCAAGGATCAGTCAATTTCAATCAACAACCAAAGGTTGGATTTCCCAATTGACTGATTCAACGCACAACCTGTGATATTTTAATTATATAACAAAATATAATGCGGAAAAGAAATAACACAGACACTAAAAGTTTTGTTAACGAGGAAACCGCAAATGCAGAAAACCCCCGGGACCTAGTCCAGATTGAACACACACTGTATTAAGACGCTACAAACACTAGCCTACTATAAACTAACTTCGGTCTGGACTGTAGTTGAACCATGATCAATCTCACACTGATCCAAGGTACAGTTGCGCTCCTTACGTCTCTGATCCCAGTAGGATACTGCACACTTGATTCCCTTAGCCGATCTCACTCACAACTAAGAGTTGTTACGACCCAAAGTCGAAGACTTTTGTAGATGGGAAAAAACGATTTGCTGGTTTTTTAGGGAATTGAAGAGACAGGCGTGTTGTCAAGACTCCTCAACCGAGCAAACTGTTCAACCTCACACAGATGCACTGCAAAGGGAGTGCTTAGATTCGAGAGATCAATATGTAGGACTACGGCCTAAACAAAGTCAATGGACGTTCCAGAGTCAATTCGGTCTCAAAGAGGAAGATGGGTTGATCCGTAAGAGGGAAGCTGAGAATTGTGTGGGATCAATGATGATCAAGGATTATGGATGTGTTGAAGGTTTCTGTGAACCTATGAGTTCGAATAAGTTCTGGGAGATTGACGAATTCTTGAGAGTAATTGCTCGAGGAATTCTATGTAGACGAATGTTGTTGTCAATCATGGATTCAGAGACTTATTTATATTGATCCCTGTAAGTGTGACGGTTTCTTGAGTGAAAGAGTGGGGAAGTAGGAAATCTTGGTGAAACCTGTTCCAGGTCGTGCAGAGACTTGGTTAACTGTTCACCCACTACTTTGCTAACTCCTTCAACCGTTTGCACGGCTTACTCACATTTTTCATCGTGGATGAATCCACGTGCCGTAGGCCTCCGGACCAAAACCCTAATTGATATCCCCCCATGTGATGTGATTGATGTCTCACGGATTGTGGAGTTTGTATGACAGACATGTATTTTATTAGTCTTGTTGACTGATTAGACAATGAGTCTAAGTTTTTTTGAATCGAGCATGAGTGATCGAATGCTCGATGGTTCATGGATTGAACATGTTAGACATTCTTAGATATTGATCGTCTGAGCAAATATTGTAAATTCGAGCAACTGATAGTTGAATCAATATTTGAGCAACTAAGAAAGTATTGCTCAGTTTCGACGAATTACTGATAAATTACTGAATATTGATAGTTGGATCAATGTTCGAGCAACTGAGCAAGTATTGCTCAATTCGACGAATTATTGATAAATTACTGAATATTGATAGTTGGATCAATATTCGAGCAACTGAGCAAGTATTGCTTAATTCGACGAGTTATTTATTGGTGACGTGACCCAATAAAATATTAATTAAAATATTGGTAGATTACCGAATATTATATAATTAATCCATATGTTGATTGCTGAATCAACATAAATTTATTAGTGTTTGAAATTGCTCATATAACGATTTGTTGAGCGTTTGTTCAAAACCCTAATTTTTTATCAATTGTTCGTCAATTGATTGATGAATTGCTGAAACAGTTCATGAGTGATAGAGGGATCGACCACATGGGATGATGGACGTCCATGTGGTGCCCAAATGCTCGAGTGAGCATGCACCAGGGTTCTTAGTTGGCAAGCTCGTAAAAGAATGATAATTTAAATGTCGGTTTCATCATTTATTGAAATAGTACTCGATTGAGAATTAGGTGATAAACCTAATTATGGAAAAGTGAGGGACCGACCAAGAGGGCATGAAACCGGCCCTTGGTGGTCATGGGACCAGCGGATGGTTGTTTGAGCAAATTCCAACTTGGTTGGAAAGAGTTTGGACCCAATATGAGCAATTGAGCAAATTAGGTCAAAATTATGAGAATATGTGGGACCGGCTCCTTGCAATGCATGCCCGTGTCGCCACAATGTCCGTGTCTCAGTCCTGAGAGTTTCAATATTTTCTGATGTGCGTTTGAGCAATATTTTGGATTTTCAGAAGAGTTCAATCTTTGACTGAAATTCTTGATTTTGCTCGAATGAAAAGGTAGAAAGAAAGAAAAACCAAACAAAAGCTCAAGTAGAACTTTGCTCGTTTGATCAAAATTCGGAAAATATTAAAATAATAATATTTTAATATTTGGTGCGAGTAGCCTAGTAGGTCATGTGATCATTTGACCTTTTGGCTTTTTCATGGTTTGAGCAATATTTGAGAAAATATGATAAAACCATGATTTTTGCTCAAATTGAGGAGTTTCATGAGATGAGAGAAATAATAATTATGAAGATTAGGGATTGTAAGGTGTGGGACCGGCCATGGCTAGGGCATGCCCGTCCGGCTAGGTTTCCTGGTCCCGCAACACCTTTCCCTATTTTATATTATTATTTCTCATGAAACCGTGAAACTATGGAGAAACCGTGAGTTTTGTTGAAACAGAGAAGGTTCATGAGATTAGGGAAATAATAATTATGAAAGGACAAGGGATTGCAAGGTGAGGGACCGGCTACGGCTAGGGCATGGACGGCTGGCTAGGTTGCCCGGTCCTGCAATACCTTTCCCTATTTTATATTATTATTTCTCATGAAACCATGAAAATATGGAGAAACTGTGAGTTTTGCTCAAACAAGGAAAGTTGCTAGAATGAAGGAGTTTTTCATGAGTTCATGAAAATAACAAAATAAGGGAAAATAATGGAAGAGGCCAGGCATGGGACCAGCCACGGCTAGGACACGGCCGGCCAGCCAGTGGGCCCAGCCCATGAGCACATCTTTTTTATTATTTTAATATTATTATTTTATCTCTCCTGTTTTGTGTAGGATTCCTCGTTTGTCTATATTTTCGAATGCTCGTTCGTGCATTAGGATGCTCGGTCGTGAATCATTGTTGAGTACACTTGCACCATTTTCTTGGGGCCTACTCAGTGATAGTCAAGATGCCCGGTTATTGAGTATTTATTACTAATTTATGAAATTCAGTGGAGAATGATTCATGAAATTGAGTAATAAAGGTGAGTAGTTATTTATTATCAATTCATAGGATCAGCCGTGGATTCGACCATGAATTCGGAATACTAAAATGAGCATTACCATTCCATGAGATCGTGGATTCGACCATAGAATCGGAGTAATAAAATTATCTATTACCATTCCATGAGATCAGTCGTGTATTCGATCATGAAATCGGAGTAATGAGATAAGATAATTATCTATTACCATTTCATGAGATCAAGCCGTGGATTCGACCATGGAATCAAAGTAATGAGATAAAATAGATTATGTTCTAGGAATTCGGTGGTGAATGTCATGGTAGAATTAATCTATCGCAGAAGGGATATTAGCCAGTTAAAGCGTCATACCCGTTTTGAAAGGTGCATAGTCAGGAAACAGTGAGTGTTTCCGAAGTCCTGAAGGCGTTAATGCTCTCAATCTTACGGAGAACCACCTGGATCTATACACGGTCTCTCTACATAGTCAGGGAACAGTGAGTGTCACCGACGTCCTAAAGGCGTTATTGCTCTCAATCTTACGGAGAAGTGATAGACGCATTTATGTGTCTATTTTGTTCTCAATGTTCTGTATTAATTGTTAGACTCGATTAAATACTTATTGTGTTATTTTATATTTTTGTAGATGTTTTTGGAAAAATAAGCTCTTGCGGCGAAATTGGCTCGAAAAGTGGTGTTTTACACCCTAGGATAGAGTACTAAAGACACCCCAGAAATGCACCGGAGGAACCCAGAAAAAGTGTTGGAAACACCCCAGAAAAATTACTAAAGGCACCCCAAGGGACATGTGTTATTCGGACTCCAGCAACGGATAAGGGGGCGACCACTGGATAAGGGGTGACCTTCTTCACAAATTCAAAAAAATATTTTGGCGGGAAAATATTTGCTCTTCACTGGCAGATTTTCTCGATTGCATTTAGACGTGATTTTATGCGATTCAATCGCTGAAACTTTGTGGAAAGATGTAATATATCATAACAGAGCTGGTATGGGTGGTTGTTTCGACTGAATTTGGCTGGATAATCACGTGGAAGAAATCAGGGCAACACGGGTTTGAAAATGATATTCACGGATTTTCAGCAAGTTTGATGTATGCTGCTCGTGTTTGGATAACACTTAGTCATTGAATATGCGTGTAGAATCTAAATAAGGGAGTATCGGAAGCTGTTTACGCGTGGAGAATCATTTCAGGGAAGAAAATATTCGGAAAATATTTTCTTTTAACACCGAGTAATGGAGGATCATGGAGAGTTAATGAGCGTGATTTCTTGTCGATGTTGGGTATAAATAGGTTCCCTGGGTGTCCTAGAAGGGGTGTCAAGAGTTTGGGGTCGATAGGAGAGCTCAGGAGCGAGAAATCAAGAGTTGATGAAACTCTTTTTCTGCTCCTGCTGATGATGAAGAACACCAAGAACACGAAGAATAGACTCGCAGGGACAGTCATTTATCAATAGTGAAACAGACTCACGGGCGTGGGTCGTAGGTGTGGGTCTTAGAACCACATCGACAATAACACTTCTCTTTTATCGTTCTTTTGTGACGCTTCCTGTGGGTCGCACATTAGATGTTTACACCATTTTTTCTTCTTCTCTTCATTGTAAACACCATTTGAGCTATAAATAAATATTTTGAGCGTGTTTTTATCATGATGAGCTAAACCCAACACTGGGACGACGGAGGAGGGTGAACTTCATACACGGGTAAATTTATTTTATTCTTTCTTATGACTTTTGCATTAATTTAAAATTGAAATATGATTTGAATTAATTGGTTGTTATTTAATTTGATGATGTATGCTTAGCTTAGGTGTTTTGATACATCATGCTTAGGACTTACAATCGATGTTTTGAGAATCTATCTTGGCAAAATCAGAGTCCATGTTAATTTTATTGAGTTTTAAATTGTCAAAGAATATATGAATGAACCCTGCTGTGTAGTGAATTCGGCCAAATTCTTAGTCCCAGTACCTCTCGCCCATTGTTAATATTTTTTGTATATATATTTTTTTTATTAAATCTAAAAATTCCATTTCCTTCACAAGTCTGAAACGAATCCTATTTACTACATTCACAATCAAAAATCTTAATCATTTTGGCGCCGCCGACGCGGATTTGTGCTTAAGTAGAATTTTTAGGTTTTTTATTATTTTTTATTATTCCATTTGTTCTTTTTACGTCTCTTTGGTTGTGTCTTTGTATTACAGGTTTGAAGTTGGATACTAAAGACCTTGGAATCAAAGCTTAAAGCTAAAAGAGAAGGAAAAAAGACAAAGCAAAAAAATAAAGAAAAAAAGAGAGAAAAAAAACAAAAAAGGAGAGAGAATTATTATTATTATTTTTTTAAGAGACTTTCCATTTTTTTGTAATTATTATTATTATTATTTTTCTTTTCTTTGGACTGGACTTTGGACAATTAATTTTAACTTTAAACCCTACGGAAGGGTTATATAAAAAAAAATTAAATATAAACTGTTTGCAGGGAAGGACGACGATTACAATATCGTCTCGGCCCCTCGGGTTCTCACATGACATAGGAGTCGTGGCCCGAGTCGACTTCAGCGGTTCTGCGCCCGTCTGGTAGGGGAGGTAAGCTTTTGAAACACCCGCGAATCCCCTGTCAGCGGGTTTATTGTATTCCTTAAGGTGAATATGTGCTGAGGATTTGAATACGATTGTTTTAATTTCCTAGTAAAGGGAAAGGACTGGACAAATTAAGATCAGGACTCGGATTTCATCACCGTTTCCTTCTTGCCCGCTTTAGGAAAACGAAACCAAACGCGAACCTAAGCTTAAAATTTTGACTAGAACGAGACCTATAGGGTAACGAGCTTAGTAGGAAAGTCGTTCGAAAAATATTGGTTACTCTTTTAGCATACTTCGAAGTTCATGATGGTTTCTGTGAGTTGAATGCGTGATTGCACCGCCTTGTGATAACGGTGAGGCCTTGGGTATCAAAGCTCCACTGAGCTTCCCTCGCCTCAATTCAACTTACTTTGACTCGGATTGATTCCAGAGGGGTTTGCTTAAATTGTAACGAATTCCCTTTCGAAGGATTAGAAGATGGTCTAGAAACAATCTAAGTGGAGCCATCATGCTTGTTGTTTGCTAGATTTTATAGGTTTGATTTGGTCGAGTCAGCCTTGTTTGTGATTGTGTAGAATTCCCTTGCAATTAAGAATGTCGAACTGGTATGATAGAATCCAATACAATGATTATCGACCTGAATTTGAATATGGACATCATCCTTTCTATGACCATGTTGGGAATAGTGGTTGGGAACGCCATCCTTTTCAAGGTTATGGTTCATACCATAGTGAGCCCAATTACTATCCACACGAGAATTGGTGTTACGAGCAAGAAAATCAGGAACATTATAGTACTAGTTACGCGTTTTTGGAAAATTACTTAAAAACTAGTCCTGATTATGATATTTCTGAACCTGTTCCTTCTCTAGAAGAGACCCAACAACGGATTAAAAGGACGTATAAACGTTTAGTTGTTATGAATAGTTTAAAAGAAGAGTGTACACGGTATTCTGAGATGATAAACGAGAGTAGTGAACGTATAAGTGTTATGCTCAGTGAAATTCAGGCACGTCTAGAGGCAGAAAATGAACAGTTAGCTAATGCTGCTCGAAATGATCTAAATTTCCAAAATAGTGTTTCTAATTCTACCCTTGATATCAATAGTGAATATTTTCCTAATTTAGAGGACGAGGTTAGAATAAAAGACACTACTTATTTAGATAAGTTTCAATCATCTTCGTACTATTATGATGAGGATAGTAGTAATGAAGAATCTGAAATGTGTAGGCATAGTGATCAGGAATCTATTAATCCAATTGAGCTTTATAATGATTCTAGTTCAAATCCAAATAATTTTTATGATTATTCACATATTCAAAAGGATGAGGATTTGATTAGGGATACCACCGTTTTAGGCGATGTAGTTTTTCCTTTTGATTACGAAGCCGATAATGTTTTAGAGGAACGGGTTTATTCCGAAAATGTTGTTTTAGAGTCTAGCGACTTAGAAACAATAGTCTTAGACGAAGAAAATGAACTCGTAGAGCTATTAAATATGAATAAGGATGCGTCACTTGAGTATAACCTCGAAGGAGCAATTGACTATTTTCAGGATTCCAATGATCTAGAAATTAAGGAAATTGTAGCTAGTCTATCTAGAGATACCCAAAAATCTAAGTTTGGGGGTGATTATCATTCTCCTTGTGCCATACCTTTAGCTATTACAAAGATCCCTCATTTTGGACTTGATATATCTGCCTCGACCATTTTACAAGATTACCTTCATACTCGTTTTCCCGAACCTAATGATGTCCAGGAAGAAGTTCAGTCATTAGAAACCCATACTCTGGTTGATGTGGTTTTCCCAGGCAATAATACCAAGATTGAATTTGTTTTCCCACCAAATTGTTTGCTTCCAATTGTGGGGACGTATAAATTTCAAATGTGTCACTTATTAAGTTCTAAGACTAAGCCTAAGTACTTTAGGTTGATAGAATCGACACATTTTCTTAAGAATGACCACTACTCTCATTGTGGTCAGTTATGTAAGTCAAACCTGATTGACTTAGAGGATCCTCAATTATTTAGGTTATTGTTTTGTGCTTCTAAGTTCTTATTTGAGTTTTTCCAGACTCTAGGACCTAATGATTCGGATCCCACCTATGAAGAAACGCAACCAATGAAAATATTTTATTTAGACCCTTTCATAGAACCTGAACCTGAACCTGAACCTGAACCACAATTAGATATAAGTATCTTAATCAGGAAACTAGATAAGGGCATGCTATCCTTGTTCACTTTCTTAGGTTATTGTAGTTTCCTTTGGTCAACTCTTTTTGGTTTTGAAGACCCACAATTATTTCGACTGTTACTTTTTGATTCTATGAGATGACTAATTCCTTCTGATGTATGGCTGAAGACTTTAAACTTAGCGCTTCTTGGGAGGTAACCCAATCTCATGCAACGCGGTAATATCTTTCCTTAACTCTTTTGCTTCAAATAGTAACAATTTCTCTCCTTGTTCATGCTTTTAATTTTATCTTTAGAACATTGAGGACAATGTTAGATTTAAGTTTGGGGGTATGGGAGAAACTTTTCAGTTGCAGAATAAATAAATAAACTCCAGAGCCTAGAAATTTATGCTTATTAAGGTTGGCACTAACCAATCTAAGTGGATGGGAACATCTTGGTTATAGGAGTTGAGGAACCAATCTGATTAGATGGAAACATCGAAAGAGTCTATTCATAAAAGAACAGAGCTCAGGTGTTAGTAATAACATGATAGTTTCACCATATCTCGTTGAGTCCTTTTCACTTCTATTCTTATTTTGTTTTGTTTTTAAACTATGTTTCTCTAAGAGAGTAGGTGGGGCCCACGATTCAAGTTGTTACCACTGCTAGGGTGGAATAGAGTGATTGAGATACAAAAAAAAAAGAGACCATACCAATTAGACCAATCAGAATAAACATTAACACTTGGATATTCATAAAAGAACAGAGCTCAGGTGTTAGTAATAACATGATAGTTTCACCATATCTCGTTGAGTCCTTTTCACTTCTATTCTTATTTTGTTTTGTTTTTAAACTATGTTTCTCTAAGAGAGTAGGTGGGGCCCACGATTCAAGTTGTTACCACTGCTAGGGTGGAATAGAGTGATTGAGATACAAAAAAAAAAAAGAGACCATACCAATTAGACCAATCAGAATAAACATTAACACTTGGATAGCAAAATGTGTGTGTTCTCCCTGTCTCCGTCGCCTAAGCAAGCGTGGAATGCAGGACACGTGGGAACTATCATGTAATCTTCTGACAAGAAGCATGCGCTTGGATCCAAAAGATCTATTCATGCCGTTAATCAAAAAAAAAAATTGTTTTATGTAGTCAATCACTGGTTCCCTTGTATATGCCAGTGTGTTGATATTAGTCAGACCGGTATCTCAGTCCATTAGGATAGGTTCATCCTAGTAGTGTCCTTCAGACAGATATGGGAAACACCGTTCACCTAGTAAACATCAAAACCATCTATGTTTTTCTATATCCATCTCATTATCTATCTATGTGATTAGTTTTGACTCCGGTTATGATGTCCATAGTGAAACTATCTGAGTAGAGCTCTGTCACTTATATATGAATTTTGGAATTTCGCATCAGGGTACTTCCTCCTATAGTCAATGTTTGTATGACAACCAAGGAGATTCTTTAGTGCCTTCCAAGGTTCTGCGTAGATAGCTAGGTTTTGGAGTAAATGGTTTTTTGTGGGTACACCTCTGATAAACCCACCCGAGATTAACTCGGTCACTTTTCAAAAATAAATTTTGCTCGAGGACTAGCAAATAATAAGTTTGGGGGTATTTGATAGACGCATTTATGTATCTATTTTGTTCTCAATGTTCTGTATTGTTAGACTCGATTAAATACTTATTGTGTTATTTTATATTTTTGTAGATGTTTTTGGAAAAATAAGCTCTTGCGGCGAAATTGGCTCGAAAAGTGGTGTTTTACACCCTAGGATAGGGTACTAAAGGCACCCCATAAATGCACCGGAGGAACCCAGAAAAAGTGTTGGAAACACCCCAGAAAAATTACTAAAGGCACCCCAAGGGACATGTGTTATTCGGACTTCAGCAACGGATAAGGGGGCGACCACTGGATAAGAGGTGACCTTCTTCACAAATTCAAAAAAATATTTTGGAGGGAAAATATTTGCTCTTCACTGGCAGATTTTCTCGATTGCATTTGGACGTGATTTTGTGCGATTCAATCGCTGAAACTTTGTGGAAAGATGTAATATATCATAACAGAGCTGATATGGGTGATTGTTTCGACTGAATTTGGCTGGATAATCACGTGGAAGAAATCAGGGCAACACGGGTTTGAAAATGATATTCACGGATTTTCAGCAAGTTTGATGTGTGCTGCTCGTGTTTGGATGACACTTAGTCATTGAAGATGCGTGTAGAATCTAAATAAAGGAGTATCAGAAGCTGTTTACGCGTGGAGAATCATTTCAGGGAAGAAAATATTCGGAAAATATTTTCTTTTAACACCGAGTAATGGAGGATCATGGAGAGTTAATGAGCGTGATTTCTTGTCGTTGTTGGGTATAAATAGGTTCCCTGGGTGTCCTAGAAGGGGTGCCGAGAGTTTGGGGTCGATAGGAGAGCTCAGGAGCGAGAAATCAAGAGTTGATGAAACTCTGTTTCTGCTCCTGCTGATGATGAAGACCTCCAAGAACACGAAGAACAGACTCGCAGGGACAGTCGTTTATCAACAGTGAAACAGACTCACAGGCGTGGTTCGTAGGTGTGGGTCTTAGAAACACATCGACAATAGCACTTCTCTTTTATCGTTCTTTTGTGACGCTTCCTGTGGGTCGCACATTAGCTGTTTACACCATTTTCTCTTCTTCTCTTCATTGTAAACACCATTTGAGCAATAAATAAATATTTTGAGCGTGTTTTTATCATGATGAGCTAAACCCAACACTGGGACGACGGAGGAGGGTGAACTTCATACACGGGTAAATTTATTTTATTCTTTCTTATGACTTTTGCATTAATTTAAAATTGAAATATGATTTGAATTAACTGGTTGTTATTTAATTTGATGATGTATGCTTAGCGTAGGTGTTTTGATACATCATGCTTAGGACTTACAATCGATGTTTTGAGAATCTATCTTGGCAAAATCAGAGTCCATGTTAATTTTATTGAGTTTTAAATTGTCAAAGAATATATGAATGAACCATGTGTAGTGAATTCGGCCAAATCTTTAGTCTCAGTACCTCTCGCCCATTGTTAATATTTTTTGTATATATATTTTTTATTAAATCTAAAAATTCCATTTCCTTAACAAGTCTGAAACGAATCCTATTTACTACAACCCCATCAAAAATCTTAATCAAGAAGCGCCCAATCGTTCTTCTATATAGAGGGTATCTCTCTCATGTATCAGGGAACATCGAGTATCACCGACGTCCTGAAGGCGTTAATGCTCTCAATCTTACGGAGAATCGCCCAATTATATTATTCTACATAGAGGGCATGATGAAATGGGATGCATCGAACAGTCAGCTAGTGGAGGCTTTTAGAGAAACATATTCATCATGGCTCGTAAAATATTAATCGTCACATGCCTGAAAGCCATGTCAGAAACATGCAATATCACGATTTTACGATTTTGACCTTTGTTGAAAATCCACCATCAACAACTTTAATAAACAAATCTGTATCACACAAAAAAGTCTACGGTAATAGATAAATCTGTCTCCCACAGAAATACCTACGAGTTTTTGTTCCGTTTTTTGATAAATCAAGGTGTACAAGAACCAATTGACAACCCGGACTTATATTCCTGAAGAACAGCCTAGAATTATCAATCACCTCACAATAATCTTAATCGACTAGCGGAAGAAGATATTGTGGAATCACAAACGATGAGACGAAGATGTTTGTGACTTCTTTTTATCTTGCCTATCGGAGAAATCAATCTCATTGTACTTAGTACGATAGAAAAAGCAAGGTCAGATCACGCAACTACAAATAAAATAGTTGTGTTTGGCTTCACAATCCCAATGAAATCTTCAAGTCGTTAAGCTACATGTTCTCGGTAGAAACCTAAGGTTAAAGGAGAATCAACTCTAGCTTATACAACTAGTATCACACAGGAGGTGTGGGGATTAGGTTTCCCAGTTGCAAGAGTTCTCCTTTATATAACCTTTCGAATCAAGTTTTGCAATCTAAGTTACCTTGGTAACAAAGCATTCAATATTCACCGTTAGATGAAAACCTGATTATATTCAAGCTAATATCTTTCAACCGTTAGATCGAAACTTATCTTGTTACACACAAATGAAATGCACGTTTTTAGGTTTGTGTAACCGTACCCAAACATGTACATTTAGTTGGTTCAACAATAGTTAGCCATATGAGCACTTTCATATCATCCATATTCTTCTTTACCATAACTAGTTCAAATGACTCAAGTGAACTAGTTAGAGAGTTGTTCAATTGCTTAGATCTTATAGAAGTATACAAGACAAAATCGAAGCAAAAACGATTTGATTCACTCGAATCGATTCATGAACTTTATAGCCACGGTTTGCAAATATGCATTCCTTAGTTTATATAAGTTTAAGTTCACGAATAATCGTTTTCAGAAAATAACCAACCTAAGTACGCGGACTTAAGTACCCGGAGTAAGTTTGTTTTCAATTCACAAACTCCAGCAGATTTTCATGGGACGTGAACTTCCGATGGTGCGCATACTGGTACGCGGACTTTAGTTCCGGTTTTCCTGACCAGCAAAATACGCATACTTTGGTTCAAGGAATAAGGACTTACACATGTATGAGTTATCACACAATGTTTATATCCAACAATGGTTATATATTCTAAACTCTAATTTCAATCATTGAAACATTCTTAGAGGACGTTATATAGTTGTTATTCACAAACCATTTTTCGTCAAAGCAATTTTCAAGTAATTGAAACTTAATATGACTTTCGTCACTAGTAAAGATGAACTTGGCCAAAGCGAAAGCTTACCAACACATATTTCGAGAAATAGATAAACGAGATAAACTCGGCTCGAAATAGCAAATGTGTATAATCATAGTCTATATAGCAATACTACTTTTGTCTCAATATATGAGATATAGTAGATAAAATTTTGAGTGATAGATAAGTTCAAGTCTCCACATGCCTTTTAGTCGATGAAGTTCCACCAGTTCCTTGAGTAGTTCTTCGTCTTTCTATGATGATAGCCATGGAGTCTAGAGCTCAACTACAATTTTTATCCTAGTCCGAGACTTAGCTATAAGTAGACTAGAAATCAAGACTTATAGTTTTGATCACTAACATTGACAAACATGCTTGAGATAGCAACGCATGCGAGTTCAACCGAGCAGTGCTCTAACACACCAATTTATGAATAGTTTGGATCGGGAAAACCAATAGTTGGATGAGCACAACCCAAAGACTGAAGATACACTTCAAGAACTTCAAGAGGTTATTGAAAACCTAAGAAGAGACATGGATCAAATGAAGAAGGAAATAACTAAGGAAGAAGTTTGGCTTCAAATCCAAATCAATTCTGACGTTCCCATGATCAATAATAGATATACGATTCATCAGTATCTTGAAGATGAGCAACCTTTGGAAAGTACTTTCAATAATGGTAAAGTTATTCCAACTCCGGATCATTATAACGATCACTCGCCTATTAAAAAGGAGGAGAATGGATATGACACAATTTTTGTTATAAATGGTGTAATGTACTCAAACAATGATTTTAGGATTTGCACCAATGAACTAAACTTTATAGGAGATGATTCTGATTCCGATGAAGAGGTTGTTGAATAGATAGAGATTGGGAATGAAACCAAATTGATTGAAGTTGTGGAAGACCCAATTGAGTTATCCAAGGATTATAATGATGCTGAGATTTTGATTGAAGCAGAAACGAACGAAGAATCTCTAAATAGTTTGATAGAGGACCACGATACAAACGAGGTAAATAATTCATTGCAATTCTTTATGGATGATGAGGATTCTGTAATACAAGAGATTGTGGAAGATTTGTCTAATCCTTTGCATATTTCTAAATCTTTTGATCCACATCACTTAAGATTGGAGTTGTGTGCTTCCAAAGTTTTAACGGATTATTTTGCTTCTAAGTATCCACCACTTGATGTGTTTGATTCTAGCATTGTGTAGGTTCACCAAGCTGAGGAACCTATAAAAGTTCCCTTATTTTATGTTCTCTATCCACTTTCGAGTGTAGAAAGGACTAAGTGTGGGGGAAACTTCCAAGCTATGACAATTTTATTATTCATATATTATGCTAATCATTGTGTGAAGTTGTTATTAGAATTGCAGATAATTTTCTGGGTGGACTACTAAATTTTTAGGTTATTGGTTTATGGACGATAACGAGAAGGTCAGGTTGAGGACGTTAAACTAAGCGCTGCATGCGAGGAAACCCATAGGTTTTGTATTTTCTATCCTTTTTGTTTTTAGTTTTCTTCTTTTGCGTATCATATTAGGATTTCCCACCTTGATTTTACTTAGGATGAGTCAATTACATTGAGGACAATGTAAAGTTTAAGTGTGGGGGAGTGTTTGGATATTTTGCATATAGAGTTTTTCAAAATTTTGTAAATATTTGCATAAAACCTCAAACTTTTAGAGATTTTAGAGTCACTAGCATACTTCTAGGTATGTTTACATAGAGATTTCTGACCGACATAACTGAACTTGGAAGTGTTAGGGAACTACGTTCGGATTTCTTACTTGTTAGAGTGTGTTAAATAATGGATTTAATCATGCCGGTGGCGAATGAGGTGCAGGGGGGAATGCATTATTAGAGTTGTTGATCAATCATTAGTGGAGACTACCTATTTTCAAATCAATAGAGGCACCAAACCAAAATTCTTTGTAGATGACTAAAGAGCTTTTTTTTAGTGTGTGTCACCGTACGCTAATTCCGGGTAGAATGGTGAGCTACCCAACTTCACACTATTTTTGATCTCTTGAGCGCTAATTTTGTCAACCATGAGGGTGACGTCTATATATGGAAACCATCTTCTTGTAGTTTGATTTGCAGTAGCACCATTTTCCCTCTCACCAACAACAGGTCCATAGAAACACATCATCATCAACAAGTGGAGCTTCATCAAAATCTACAAGGAAAGTTGAAGACGTTTGGGGTTTACAAGCAACAATACAAGAAATAGCAGATTTCATATCCAAGTAAAGAAACATACAATGAGCAGATTTTTACATATATGTTGAAGACTTACAATACAATGAGCGGAATTCCATATCCAAGTACGAAGACTTATTTACAAGAGCGAAGAAAATCAAAAGATCATAGTTGTTGAAGTTTAGGATACAAATACAATACAAGTTGTGAAGAACAAAGTGGTAAAGTACTTATTTCATGGCCATGTTAATTTTAATTTCGTTATTATTTTTGTAGTTGCAATCTTTTTGTCGAAACAAAAAAAAATAAATACAAAAAAAAATACAAAAAAAAAATAGACAAAAAAAAGAAGAAGAGAAAATACAAAAAGATTTGCATTTAGGTTGTTATTTGTTAAATAAGGCCATGGGGAAGAAAAATCTATAAGGAAGTTTCAATCAACAAGAAAATTGAATAGAAAGAGTTACAAATTGTCAGAGTTCTACGAAGTTCAAGAGTTTATCATCAACAGTTGAAGACCGAAGACCAAGAAGATGAATAAGACGAGCCGATCAAAGACGTTTCTATTGGATGCTGTGAGAGTGGTGCTATCATTACTGCTAATCATATGTGAAGGTGAGTGAGTACTCCCAACCTTGCATATGGTTGATTTCCTTTCTTAGAGATCATCATAAAAAGTCTTTTATTTCCCACGATTTTGTGGGGTCTCCGGAAATAATTCGGAAGGTATCCTTCCCACCATTCAACGTGTGTCATATTTCTCTCTTCATCCCTACCTGCACACATGTGAGACCAATAAAAAATCCGTCTTTTTGAATGCAATTATCATAAAACCCTTTCAAGTGAGGTAAAAGTCGAGGCGAAATGATTATTGGTCGCTCTCAAACACGCGTTCTCTCATTATGGTGTGGTTATTTCTCACTTAATATTTAAGAATGAGAATATGTTCTTTGGTATTTCTAACTTCTTATTACTAGCATGCAGAAACTCTATGTCCTCATAGCTCTTTGGATGTTTGGGACGCTGGAACGCTTTGAAGTTGTAGTAAGTTTTGTGGGTATACCTCTCGTAAGCCCTAACGAGACTATAACTCGTCCACTAGGGACACCTAGGGGTTTAAAAGCCTATTGCACATGCTAAGTGCAACCGTGACTTCGACGACAATGAATTGTTGTATTTTACATAGTTTTCTCGGGGACTAGCAAAAGCCAAGTGTGGGGGAATTTGAAGTGCATATTTTTCATATATTTAGTGTCGAATCCATGATAGTAATTTCTATATATTCTTGCGAATTATCGTATATTATTCTTGTTTTCTCTTATTTATGTTTTGCACGTAATTGTGCAATAAAAGAAGTTATCTACAAGTGGAGAAGTGCCAAAGACCAAGTAGAGATCGTTCATATATAGAAGTGAAAAAGCATGGGTACAACAACAACACCCAATATTTTGATTAGCAATCTGTTAGACTCAATCTTAATAAAGTATATCAAAGAGTTATAATATCTCTATTTCGCAATGTAATCAGCAAATCGAACAGATAGAAATCCATGAGCCTGATTATTATGTGAAATAACTTGAACGGCACCAAAGACCAATGTTCAAGTGTCAATCAATGTAAATCAACAACTAACACTAGTACAAACCTTCACATAGGCCACATTTTTTGGTTTACATCCCAACCACGTTTCGGGTTATTTCCGTTGCTATTGGTCATCAATGTAACTATAGCCACATTTTGTGTTACCATGTATCCATAGTACACCATTTGGTCACGGGTTTAATCCTAAACCCATCAACTGTAGCCATAGGGTATCGTTTGGTCATAGTTTTCAGTCTAATTCCATCACATGTAGCCATAGATGCGTATATGGCCACATTCAATAATTATGTATTTGCGAAAGTGTAGGATGGTAATAGACACACCTATTAATCCGTGACGGAAAGAGGATTTATTTAGCCACATTGGTTTGTTTATGTGTCCATAATATCAGGTTTATTAGGCACGCATATACTAAGGAATTGACACATTTTATCAAACATGACAAAAGATTGACATATGGTTACACCATTTTTTTTTTGAGGATTATGATATGGCTACACGAGAAACAAATTGTGACCATAGCGTCGGATCCATTAGACACATGAGATTGAATTTTAACTTTTAAAGTACTAGCCATGGTTGTTACTGAGTCTTTTCTAGGCCTAATGATCCTAGTATGCTTAATTTTCAAGCAACATATGATGGCATAATGTTTATGCTTGTTCACTGCAATACAGAAACCTTAAGCTCTGGTGTATAGAAGGATACATTACAAGTGATTGTGGCTTCCAAGGGAATTGCAATACAGCGGGTGCAGCCGGGTGTTTTGTGAAAATAAAACATGTATAGTGGAGTTATATTGTGTTATTTTCTCCTAGAATTACCGATATACATTATTGATAACCACGCCAAAAATCCAAATGGGAAACCATATCTTAAACTTTTCATACAAATCCAGAAGGGACTGCAAATGATGGGAGCCATCTGTGAGACCAACCAAACCTGTTTAACTTATCAATTCACAAAAGCTTGTATATTTTTATCCAATATATTTAATGAAAAAATTCAGATCTACAACCAATATTTTTTATTTACCTCTTTCGAAAAGAAAAAAACTAAAATATTACATCAAATTGATATTGGAGCCAGACATTCCAAAACTGCGATTGTAGTAGGAATGCATTTCTTTTGCTCTTTATATAACAAGACAAAACAATCCCATAATCAAATTCTTGATATTTTAGATGCAGAGTTCGTGTCCTACAATCCGAGTGTCAAACTTATAGAGGCATCTGATGGCATAAAAATGACTTCGTCAAAGCTCATGGACGATGTAGAGTGTTGAATAGCCACAACGAACCTGCAACAGGAAAATAGGGTTCTGAGTTCAACAAAAACAAGGAAGAAAGAACGAGGGCACAACAATTAATACAAGGTGTCAGCCCAACTCAACATAAATTTTAGTCAAGACTTCTTACAAAGAGTACTTTCACAAGATATGGGAAAAACCCTGTCAAGTATTCAAAACGGTTGAGGGTTCAAACTGGAACAAGGAAAATGAGATTAAAATTCACTATTCTTCACACAGACTACACAATACAAACTCCTCACACAAGTAAGTGAACCGCTACATGCAATTCACTTAGGAAAGAGCATCAGTCCGCGCCCAAATGCTTTCACCATAAAATTGAGAACCATAAGACCTTTAGCACCATCATTTTAAATGCTTGTTTTTGTGGTTAATGAACTGGAGGTTCCATCATACATCTACAGGGTTATGAATCTAATTTGGAGTACTTGGAATTCAATTTCACTGTATGCTTTGAGTAATGTTATGAAGTATATAAAAGATTTCTGAAATACAAGTACAACGTGCAGTTATAGTGCATGTGCCCATAAATATATCCAAGCAATAGGACAAAAACATACCAACTCTCATTCTCTTGGATATCTATTTAAAAGTGACCAGAATAGAAAGTTTCCAAGTACAGTAGTAGCAATTTCAATTGAAGTTCCATATGAGACACAGATAGAATGATGTTACTCATTTTACAAAGGATAAAGCACGCAAACATATAGAAAGCATGCTAAGGAACAGGATTAAACATAAGGTCTATCATTTTCGTTCTATCAATATCATGTCACTAACTGAATAACCACAGATTAAATGAAATAAAGCGACGTACCAGCGGGAGTGTGTCATTTTGGCTTGCGTATAAGTAAACCCCGGCAGTCAGTTCAGAAGTAATCATTTCGGGATTCTTTACCCAAGTCTTGTGGATCTACAGACGGCAAGATATTATCATTCCCAGAAAAGATTACTGTACTGAACTCCTCATCGTTGCAAGACAGTTCTGAACTCCAAATGGTATGTTCTTTTTCCAAGTATTTAAATATATATTGTTTTGAGAGTTCCATTTGTTGATGTTAATGTAACATATATGTTTGCAGTCTGAAAAACACAAACAAAAGTCTCTTGCATCTGAGCATCTGCCCCTTAATTCTCCGGAAGAGTCTCAATTGAAAGACAAAACTGAACTTTCAACGGTATGTCCGTTTCACAAATATTTAAATATATATTGTTTTGAGAGTTTAATCTGTTGATGTCAATATAACATATATGCTTTGCAGATTGGTGGTAAATGCAAACTGGCTCATGCTTCACTGAGAAATATCATTGCATTGGGTAGCGTTTTTCCATCAGTGCCAGGTCAGTTAGTACATGGAGATAAACTCAAGGATGATTGTGTCAGAGTGACGGTTGAAGAATCGGTACTCAAGAAACATTTTTTTCCAATCTCATATACTCATCTCAAAACAGTAGAGGATGCTGTAAAATCTGTTGTAGCTTGGCCTAAAGAGTTTGTGATATGTTGCTCTACTGTAAGTTGTTTTATTATACATGGTTTATTACATTCTGCATCCTGAGCATATAACTGTTAATATGGTTTGTTTCTATAATTATACATCCACTTGCTTGCTGCAGGGCCAGCCAATTTCAGACCCTGATGAACATGATGCCGACCCTAACACTAAGAAGAGAAAGAAGAAGAAACCTTCAAATACAAAGAGTGGGGAACTGAAGTCTCGGATATCCAGTAAGAGACTCAATATTGCAGCTTAATTATTAAGAGAAATAGTCGAGGACCGTAGAATTTGGATGTTTAAACTTGTGAATCTCCCTTTGAAATTTTGTTATCTTAAGGTTATTGCAGAATTGATCAGATGTTGAGACGTTTATCATATGATTAACAAAATTATTTTGGTTCAATTCTAATTTTAGTGTGATTAATTTTTGTGGATAGTTATTAAGGTGAGGTTTGATACACATGATAGAAAGAAGTGGCCAATAGGTCCCTGAAGTCTCGATATAGTGGCCAATATTGTGTTTGAATATAAAACACGCCACCATTTAGATTTTAAACAATGGCCAAAGAATAAATTGAGCTAAGAAAATTGCAATATCTGAGTGGCTAAAAGCTAATATTTGCCACATTGAATACGTTTTGTGTCATTTTATAAAGTTTATTGCCATGGTTTGTTGTATCTTCTGTGTCCGAAAGTTGAGCAACAGCCACGTTGAGAACATTTGATGTGTCTTTGGCCAGTTTTTAGCCACGGTGCTACAATTTTTTAGTGGCCGTAAATTATTAATTGGCCATGTAAAATGTTTATCACGTGTCCGAAAATATGGACGACCATGGTACTATAGATTAAACGTGACTACAAGTCATGTATTAGCCACGTTAAATTATTTTTCGTGTGTCCAAATAATAGAGATGGCCATGGTTAAGAAAAATTAGTGTGGCTGCAACTCATGAATTGACCATGATAAAATGAATTTGCGTGTCCAATTGATGACAAAGGCCATGGCTATAATAAAATTCACGTGACTTTAACATAAACTTTAGCCATATGTAATCTAATTGTGTGTCTATAAGGATCCTATGGCCATGGTGATAGTGAAAATGCTTAACTACAAAAAAAAACTATGAGTACCATATAGACACGGTTATAGAGGTATGGCCATGGTAAATCATATTTTATAGCCACCAAAGTTTATGTAGCCATACAGGTACCTCTTTGTCACGGCACCTGATGCCACATTTTTGGAGTAAAAAAAAAAACCAAAAGCCTATGGACACGGTGATTAAGTGTGGCCAATGTGAAGATTTGTACTAGTGCAAAGGTTGGATATTCTAATTGATTGATCTTAACGCACAAGCTGTGATATTTCAACTATATAACAAAATATAATGCGAAAAAGAAATAACACAGACACCAGAATTGTTAACGGGGAAACCGCAAATGCAGAAAAACCCCGGGACTTAGTCCAGATTGAACACACACTGTATTAAGCCACTACAGACACTAGCCTACTACAAACTAACTTCGGTCTGGACTGTAGTTGAAACCAAAACAATCTCACACTGATCCAAGGTACAGTTTCGCTCCTTACGTCTATGATCCCAGCAGGATACTACACACTTGATTCCCTTAGCTGATCTCACCCACAACTAAGAGTTGCTATGACCCAAAGTCGAAGACTTTAATAAACAAATCTGTATCACACACAAAAGTCTACGATAATATATAAATTTCTCTCCCACAGAAATACCTACAAGTTTTTGTTCCGTCTTTTGATAAATCAAGGTGATCATGAACCAATTGATAACCCGGACTTATATTCCCGAAGAACAACCTAGTATTATCCATCACCTCACAATAATCTTAATCGATGCGGCGAAAGAAGATATTGTGGAATCACAAACGATGAGAAGAAGATGTTTGTGACTACTTTTATATCTTTCCTATCAGAGATATTAATCTCAAGCCAATCGTTACGATTGTATTCAACACGATAGAATCAACAAGAGTAGATCACACAACTACAAGAAAGTAGTATCGGTCTGGCTTCACAATCCCAATGAAGTCTTCAAGTCGTTAACCTACAGGGTATCGAGAAGAAACCTAAGATTAAAGGAGAATCGACTCTAGCGAATACAACTATTATCACACATGAGGTGTAAGGATTAGGTTTCCCAGTTGCTAGAGTTCTCCCTTATATAGTCTTTCAAATCATGGTTTGTAATCAATGTTAGCTTAGTAACAAAGCATTCAATATTTACCGTTAGATGAAAACCTGATTAGATTTAAGATAATATCTTTCAACCGTTGGATTGAAAACTTAGCTTGTTACACAAAAATGAAATGCACGATTTTAGGTTTGTGTAACCGTACCCAAACATGTACATTTGTTGGTTCAACAATAGTTAACCAAGTGGTTAGCCATATGAGTACTTTCATATCAACCATATTCTTCTTTACCATAACTAGTTCAAATGACTCAAATGAACTAGTTAGAGAGTTGTTCAATTGTATAAATCTTATAGAAGTATACAAGACACAATTGAAGCAAAAACGATTCGATTCACTCGAATCGATTCATGAACTTTATAACCACGGTTTTTAAATTGCATTCCTTAGTTAATATGAATATAAGTTCACAAATAATCGTCTTTAGATATAACCAACTCATGTACGCGGACTTAGTTCACGGTCTTAAGTTCCCGGAAGGAGTTCACAAACTCCAGCATATTTTCTCGGGATGAGAACTTCCGCCAGTTCGCGGACTGAGTTCACAGCTCTAGTTCCGGTTTTCCTGATCAACAAAGTACGCATACTTTGGTTCAAGGAATAAGGACTTATACATATATGTGTTACCACACAATGTTTATATCCAACATTGGTTATATAATCTAAACTCTCATTTCAATCATTGAAACATTCTTAGAGGACGTTATATAGTTGTTATTCACAAACCATTTTTCGTCAAAGCCATTTTCAAAGTGATTGAAACATAACATAACTTTCGTCACTAGGTAAAGATGAACTTGGCCAAAGAGAAAGCTTACCAACACGTATTTTGAGAAATAGATAAGCGAGATAAACTCGGCTCGAAATAGCAAATGTGTATAATCAAAGTGTATACAACAAAACGACTTTTGCCTCATTATAGGAGATAGAGTAGATAGACTTTTGAGTGATAGATAAGTTCAAGTATCCACATACCTTTTAGTCGACGAAGTTCCACCAGTTCCTTGAGTAGTTCTTCGTCTTGTATGATGATTTCCATGGAGTTCTTGAGCTCAACTACACTTTCTATCCTAGTCCGAGAATTAGCTATAGTAGACTAGAAATCAAGACTTATAGTTTTGATCACTAACATTGAAAAACATGCTTGAGATAGCAACGCATGCGAATTCGACCGAGCAGTGCTCTAACAATTTCCCCATTTGTCAATTTTAGTGACAAAACTACCAATACATATGGAATACAAAAATAAATGAATAAACTTTTGTAGCTCCTATTCCACATGCCTAATCTTCAACATTACTCGAAATCTTCGTCACTTCGAAGTACTCCAATGATCCAAAAGGTTGTAAGTTCAGCATCATCATTGTTTAAACCCCGTAGCTATAACAATGAGAAAACAAGTATTCTCAATCATTATTATTGTTAGAGCATAGCTCGGTCGACCTCGCATGCGTTTCTATATCAAGCATGTTTGTCAATGTTAGTGATCAAAACTATGAGTCTTGATTTCTAGTCTCCATAGCTAAGTATTGGACTAGGATAGAAAAGTGTATTTGAACTCAAGGACTTCATGGTGATTTATCATACAACGACGAAGATCTACTCAAGGAACTGTGGAATTTCATCAACAAAAAGGTATGTGGAGACTTGAACTTATCTATCACTCAAAAGTCTATCTCTTCTATCTCCTACTTCTTATGAGACAAAAGTCGTATGCTATATAGACTGGATTATACACATTTGATATTTCGAGCCGAGTATATCTCGCCTATCTATATCTCGAAATCATGTGTTGGTAAAGCATTTCACTTTGATCGGGTTTATCTTCACCTAATGACGAAAGTCATAATGTTTCAATCACTTTGAAAATCGCTTTGACGAGAAATAGTGTAACAACTATATAACGTCCTCTTAGAATGTTTCAATGGTTGAAATGAGAGTTTAGGTCTATATAACCAATGATGGATATAAGCATTGTGTGGAAACACATATGTGCATAAGTCCTATTCCTTAATCCGAAGTTTGCAAACTTTGTTGATTGAGATAAACCGAAGGAATTGGATTTGCCAAGTCCGCGAGCTCAGTTTGTGAACTCAGTCCGCGATCTGACGGAAGTTCTCTTGCCGAGAATTTCTGCGGGGATTTTCCATAAACTAATTTGCGTGTTTAGTCCGCGAACTTAGTCCGCGAACCTAGTACGCGAGCTGGCGGAAGTCTCCTTGCCGAGATTTTCTGCTGAGTTTGGAAAACTCTGTCGGTTGTCTTAAGTCCGCGAACTTGTTTGCGTACTTGAGTAGGTTATGATCTAAAGATGTGCTTTGAACATGAAACTTAAATTACTAAGGAATGCAGTATGCAAACCGTGGATATAAAGTTCATGAGACGATTTAATCGAATCAAATCATCTTTGTTTCAATTGTGTCTTGTGTAGTTACATAAGATCTCATAGCAATTGAAAAACTCTCTAACTTGTTCATTTGAGTCAATTGAAATAGTTATGGTGAAGAAGAACAAGGTTAATATGAAATTCTCATATGGTTGACCTTTTGGGTTACTATGTTGAACCAACATACATGTACACGTTTGGGCACGATTTTCACAAACCCAATAAACGTATATCTCAAGTGTGTGTGACAAGATAAGTTTTCGATCTAACGGTTGAGGAATATTAGCTTGAATCTAAATCAGGTTTTCATCTAACGGTGAATATTGATTGCTTTGTAACTAAGGCAAAACCCTGATTTGAAGACTATATATAGGAGACATCTAGCATTGGGCAAAACTAATCCCCACACGTCTGTGTGAATACTAGTGCGCTCGCTAGAATCGATTCTCCTCTAACCTTTGGTTTTCTTCTCTAAAACCAGTTTAACGACTTAAAGACTTCATTGGGATTGTGAAGCCAGACCGATACTACTTTTATCATAGTCGTGTGATCTGATCTTGCATCTTCTATCATGCGAGTACAATCTTTGATTGGCTTGAGATCGTGAGAGTTCTCCAATAGGAAAGATAAAGAAGTCACAAACATCTTCGTCTCACTGTTTGTGATTCCTCGACGTCATCTTGTGTATTCAAGTAAGACTATTGAGAGGTGATTGATTAATCTAGGCTGTTCTTCGGGAATATAAGACCGGATTATCAATTGGTTCCTGTTCACCTTGATTTCATATCTTAAGACGGAACAAAAACGTAGGGTTTTTCTGTGGTAGACGGATTTATCCTTTGATAGACTTTTCTGTGTGAGACAGATTTGTTTATTATCAAGTCTGCGATTTTGGGTTGCAGCAACTCTTGGTTGTGGGTGAGATCATCTAAGGGAATCAAGTGCGTAGTATCCTGCTGGGATCAGAGGCGTAGGAGTACAACTGTACCTTGAATTAGTGGGATACTAATTGGGGTTCAACTATAGTCCAGTTCGAAGTTAGCTTGGAGTAGGCTAGTGTATGTAGCGGCTTAATACAATGTGTATTCAATCTGGACTAGGTCCCGAGGTTTTTCTGCATTTGCGGTTTCCTCGTTAACAAAACTTCTGGTGTCTGTGTTATTTCTTTTCCGTATTATATTTTTTATATAATAGAAATAATACAGGTTGTGCGTTAAGATCATCAATTGGAAATACAACCTTTGGTTGTTGATTGATATTGATTGATCCTTGGACATTGGTCTTTGGTACCGTCCAAGTTATTCCTTGTGTTTGATTAAAGACTCGCTATTGTTTTACCTTGAGTAAATCAAAACAAGTGAGAGATATTAACTCCTTGAGATACTTTTATCTAGATTGAGTCTGACTGTCTAGTTGATTCTCTAGCAAAGTATTTCGGAGTTAGTCCATACAGATTGCTAAGAGAAATATTGGGTGGTGTTGTTAGCCCCCGCTTTTTCAATTGGTATCAGAGCAGGCAAACACATTAAAGACCTTATAAGTCTGTGTTTGTAAGCGATCTGACTCTATGGACAGTAGTGCTATCTCAATAAATGCACCACCAGATCCAGGGATTTCAGATTTCTCTTCCATTAATGATTTAATTAAATCTGTAGAAGAAATTCTATCTAAACCTCCACCATGTTTAAAATCCCTTGAAGTGTTTTTAGGGCTAGAAGCTTGAGAGCTTATCTCTTGATGTTGAGTTATACCTCCAGAAAGAGCAAGAATCTTTTGACAGGCTAAATCAAGTTATGATGAATAATATTTATGTTGAGGTTGATATTGATTTACTAATCAGCGAGCAGTGCTCCTCCTCTGCGTAATCCAATTAGTTGTAACAAACTAAACGAATTACAAGAGGAGTTTAAATCTCAGTAATTTGAGTGTATCACCTCAAAGCATGAATTGATTCATTGCTCAATTCCTGATACTTCATATCAAGATAGTAGTATTGCCTTCTTTTATGAAGAAGCTAGGATGTCTCTGTTTATCAAAAGAGTTTCTCTCGCAGTACTAAAAACTATCTGCAGAAACTGTTTTTTATAAGTTGGAAAACAAGAAATCAGAAACACAAATCCTTTTGGGTTCTCTTGAGGTTCTTTGATAGACTTATAAAAACAGATCCTTGGGTGTTTCTCAACATTACAAGATGTAAAAGTTGCTGGAAAGAAACTCTCTCTTGGTGCCATGGTGAGCAAGACAATGTTCATCTCAACACAACTTGTTTGTGTTGAAAGTGCATCCTCACCAAGAAATGCCATGTTACGGTAAAGGAAGCACGAGAACTGGGGCACACAGATTGTGTTCAGTAAGGCTGTAGAATTCGATTGAATTATTATAAAAAGGTATGTATATACACTTGAGAAATATTTGTGTTTTTACTTGCTTAAGTACTTATTATGATCCATGTACCTTGCTTATCGTTCATTTCTACCTAACTTGATCTGTGTTTAAGCTTCTTATATGTTTAGGTTTGAAAATAGCTGTTCGGGATGTTTGGACTTCATGGTACACATTCCAGGGATGCATACCATCATTTAAAATCAAAATTCAGGGGTTTAAGTTCGCAAACCCAGTCTGCAAACTTTTTTTGTCATGAAAATTCGTTTGCAAACCCGTATGCATACTTGACGTCGATATTCGGTAAACTTGTCTTGGCCGTAACTTCTTCGTCCGAACTCGGAATGAACTCATTCGTTTTGCATTCTCTTCCTCTTTGAATTCTCTTCAAAGTGGAGATTAGAATTATTGATTTTGGATGAGTTAAGATTGGTATTTGTCATGTCTCTTGTTTTAGAGTGTTTTGCTCCACTTCGTCGCACTTGTTCCACTTCTCTTGGACTTGGGCACTTGGATTCTTGGAGTAATACTCTTCTAAGCTAATTTGTAGATTTTACTAGAATGTTGTTGGTGAATCAAAAAGAAGGAAGTTCAAGAATAGAAATTATTACGCATTGCTATGGGATTCTTGAATGTTCACAATCATCCTTTGTGAACTATGGTGCATGGTCGTTCGTGACTTTGTATGTTATTCTTTGTGAAAATATTTTTATACGCCTTTGGTAGCTATTCTTGGTGTAAATCCGGGCGGAAAAGATTGATTCTACCCTCTAAGGACAAATCATCTTATATGTGCATTACGAGTTTGTCTTGATGCCAAGGAAACTTCTTATGAGAATTTATTCTTGTTTTTGAGAAGGATTACTAGAGTTTGGAATAGCCATTATTGTGATTACACATAGATATGTCCAACTTTTTCATCTTCATATTTTTTAGGTTTATTGGTTTTTAAATTCTAAATTTATTTGAAGGATTATGTTATTGCAGTATTAATCTGTTTGATTCTGAAGTATTGCAATATTTTATGGGATATGTATGTTTGCGTCCGTGAACTTGAAGGTCCCATATGTTGTCAAAAGTAAATTCGTTCATATATTAATATTCGTATTAATGAAAGGACGAATGGACTTTTGACAAATACAAAAGTTATGCCTATGCAGTCATTTATTTGATGGAAAATAGGATGAAATCTTTTGTAAGACAAGGATAAAGTCTATTATGTCGTTATGCATATAGTGATGGAAAATAGAATAGATCCTTGTATGTTATCACTGTATTGATCTTCATTGATCCATTTTTTTATGTATTACCGTGAAGGCTCCATTATGTGTCTCATGTTGAGCACGATACAACTAAGTCGATTAATTTTGGCTTTTTTGGTTGTTCCGTGAGATGTTATATGTTGAGCATTCTTGAACTAAATTAATCATCTTGATTGGTTATTTAGTTATTTGCTCCGAAAGTCTTATTTTGTCGAGCAAATCCTTTGACAATTAAATTGATTACTTCGGTGATTATTTTGGTTGTGTATTCCAATTGGATTAATTATAGGTTCTCTTGTAACTAATCTAGTTGAGTTTTCATATATTCCACAAGTTCTTGTGTTGAGTATATGAACGGCTATACTAATCATGTTATATTAGTTAATGTAGTCGTATATTCCGTAAGGTTTTCCTTATGTTGAGTATTTGAACGGTTAAGTTAGTCATCCCCGTATGATTGTCTTAGTCGTAGCTCCGTGAGTTTACTTATGTTGAGCACTATCAATTAAATTGATCACTTTTGTTGTTTGATTTAGTTGTGTATTCCAATTAAATTAATCATGGGTTTACTTGTGATTAATTTGATTGAGTTTTGTATATATAAAATCATTTTGGTGTCCAATTAAAAATCCTTTTTTTCTTTCGAAATTAAGGTCGCTCTTGTTGTTCTCTCGGGAATGACATCAAATGGGGGAGAGTTCTTTTGAACTTGTTCTTAATGGTAATATCTTGCGGGGTGTGCGGCTGTGGAATTTTATAGGGGTTATCTTGTATCTTAAAACTCCTTGATGAATGCATTCAGCTTCGGCTTTATGATTGCATCTAAATTAAGTTGGTATGTATTTCTTCTTTTAGTCTATGAAACGTCTCTTCTCGGAAATTTCATTAGGAACCCGTTCTTGTACCTTTGCCAATTTTATTGACAAAAAGGGGGAGAATTAATGTGTAGTTCTACTACATATACATATGGTTTTCGGATCATTGTGTAAGGGGGAGTGGTTTCCATGTGAGATGGAGTATTGACTAAGGGAGAGTGATACATATCACCATAGTATTATTGTTAAAGTCGTGATGCAATTGGACTTTGATGTTACATAATAATACTATGTCACTGTATAATGATGATCGAGAATCTCGATTTATCTCATTGTTATAGCTACGGATCTTCAACAACGGTGATGCTAAACTTACAACCTTTGGGATCATTGGAGTACTTGGAAGGACGAAGATTTCAGGGAACGTTGAAGATTAGACTATGGAATAGAAGACACTAAAGTTTATCTTTTTTTGTATTCCATATGTATTAATAGTTTTGTCACTAAAATTGACAAAGGGGGAGATTGTTGGAATGAGAGTTTAGGTCTATATAACCAATAATGGATATAAGCATTGTGTGGAAACACATATGTGCATAAGTCCTATTCCTTAATCCGAAGTTTTCGAACTTTGTTGATTGAGATAAACCGGAGGAATTGGCTTTGCCAAGTCTCAGTTTGCGAACTTAGTCCGCGAAATGACGGAAGTTCTCTTGCCGAGAATTTGTACTGGGATTTTCCAAAAATTTGTTTGCGTGTTTAGTCCGCGAACTCAGTACGCGAACTGGCGGAAGTCTCCTTGCCGAGATTTTCTGCTGAGTTTGGAAAACTCTGTCGGTTGTCTTAAGTCCGCGAACTTGTTTGCGTACTTTAGAAGGTTATGATCTAAAGATGTGCTCCGAACATGAAACTTAAATTACTAAGGAATGCAGTATGCAAACCGTGGCTATAAAGTTCATGAGCCGATTCAATCGAATCGAATCATCTTTGTTTCAATTGTGTCTTGTGTAGTTACATAAGATCTCATAGCAATTCAACAACTCTCTAAATAGTTCATTTGAGTCAATTGAACTAGTTATGGTGAAGAAGAACAAGGTTAATATGAAATTCTCATATGGTTGACCTTTTGGGTTACTATGTTAAACCAACATACACGTACACGTTTGGGCACGATTTTCACAAACCCAGTAAACGTATATCTCAAGTGTGTGTGACAAGCTAAGTTTTCGATCTAACGGTTGAGAAATATTAGCTTGAATCTAAATCAGATTTTCATCTAATGGTGAATATTGTTTGCTTTGTAACTAACGCAAAACCCTGATTTGAAGACTATATATAGGAGACATCTAGCATTGGGCAAAACTAATCCCCACACGTCTGTGTGATACTAATGTGCTCGCTAGAGTCGATTCTCCTCTAACCTTTGGATTTTTTCTCTAAAACCAGGTTAACGACTTAAAGAATTCATTGGGATTGTGAAGCCAGACCGATACTACTTTTATCGTAGTTGTGTGATATGATCTTGCATCTTCTATCGTACGAGTACAATATTTGATTGGCTTGAGATCGTGAGAGTTCTCCGATAGGCAAGATAAAGAAGTCACAAATATCTTCGTCTCACTGTTTGTGATTCCTCGACGTCCTCTTGTGTATTCAAGTATGACTGTTGAGAGGTGATTGATTAATCTAGGCTGTTCTTCGGGAATATAAGACCGGATTATCAATTGGTTCCTGTTCACCTTGATTTCATATCTTAAGATGGAAGAAAAACATAGGGTTTTTCTGTGGGAGACAGATTTATCCTTTGATAGACTTTTCTGTGTGATACAGATTTGTTTATTATCAAGTCTGCGATTTTGGGTTGCAGCAACTCTTGGTTGTGGGTGAGATCAGCTAAGGGAATCAATTGCGCAGTATCCTGCTGGGATCAGAGGCGTAGGAGTACAACTGTACCTTGAATTAGTGGGATACTTATTGGGGTTCAACTATAGTCCAGTCCGAAGTTATCTTAGAGTAGGCTAGTGTCTGTAGCGGCTTAATACAATGTGTATTCATTCTAGACTAGGTCCCGGGGTTTTTCTGCATTTGCGGTTTCCTCGTTAACAAAACTTCTGGTGTATGTGTTATTTCTTTTCCACATTATATTTTTTATATAATAGAAATAATACAGTTTGTGCGTTAAGATCATCAATTGGAAATCCAACCTTTGGTTGTTGATTGATCCTTGGACATTGGTCTTTGGTACCGTCCAAGTTATTCCCTGTGTTTGATTAAAGACTCGCTATTGTTTTAGCTTGAGTAATCAAAACAAGTGAGAGATATTAACTCCTTGAGATACTTTTATCTAGATTGAGTCTGACTGTCTAGTTGATTCTCTAGCAAAGTATTTCGGAGTTAGTCCATACAGATTGCTAAGAGAAATATTGGGTGGTGTTGTTAGACCCCGCTTTTTCAGTTATACAGTGTCATAGTATTATTATACAACATCAAAGTTCAATTGTATCAAAACTTCGACAACAATACTATGGTGATATGTATCACTCCTCCTTAGTCAATACTCCATCTCACATGGAAACCACTCCCCCTTACATAATGATCCGAAAACCATATGTATTTGTAGTGTGGACTACATATTAATTCTCCCTCTTTTTGTCAATAAAATTGACAAAGATACGAAAACGGGATCCTAATGAAATTTCCAAAAGAAACATTTCATGACCAAAAGAAACCACATATCAACTTATTTAGATGCAATCATATAGCCGAAGCTAAATGCTTTCATCAAGGAGTTTATAAAGATACAAGATAACCCCTATAATATTCCACAGCCGCACTCCCCACAAAGTTTTGGCAATTAAGCACAAGTTCAATTAAGAACTCTCCCCCATAATATGTCATTCCCAAAAGAACAACAAGAGCGACCTTAATTTCAAAAGAAAATAAGGATTTCTTTGGACATAACAAATCACATACGAGTATGAATTTGAATCCAAAAATACTCAATTAAATTAACCACAAGAGAACCCATGATTAATTTAATCGGAAATATACAATCAAATTTACCACAAAAAGTGATGAATTTAATTGATCATGCTCGACATAAGAGAACTTACGGAGCCTCACAGTATATACATAAAATATGGATCAGGGAAGATCAATACTGCGGAAAACACAAGGATTCATTCTATTTTCCATCACTATTCGCACAATGACATATAATAGATATAATCCTTGTAAACAAAAGATTTTAACCTATCTTCCATCAATAAATGACATAATAGGCTTAACTTTTGTAATGTCAAAATCTCATTCATTCTTTTATCAATACATGCATATCGGAATATGAAAGACTTAACTTTTGACAAGGCATGGGACAATCATAGTTCACGGACAAAAACACACATATCCCATAACAAATTGCAATATATAAAACCATAAAGATTAATACTGCAAAAATCATCTTCCAAACAATTTTAGAATTTAAACAAATAAACCATAATGGCTATTCCAAACTCTAGTTATTCTTCTAAACAAAACAAGAAAATAAAAGATTTACTAGACATTACGACCTTTGAAGAATTCTTTATCGTCCCCGAACTCCTTGTCGTCAACAACCATTGGGACATAAGGTTCATGAAGATAGGAGTTAATGTCAATAAAACTTCTTGACTGATGTCGAACCAGGGCCTTCTGAATCTCATGAGTCTTAAACACAAAAGCCTTTATTTGTTGAATCTCCTTTTGCATCTCCTTCAACACTTCAAGAACATCAGAAAACTTCTGACAATTTGAAGGAACAACTCTAGGCTTCCTCACATTCCTTCTTTTTCTTTTCAATGTCGGAACCAACAGAGATTTCTCTTTTTCCTTCATGATTGATGGTTGGACAATCATATTAACATCTTTTCCATAAGAAGACATGATACTTGGAGTATCCATAAATGTATGGGTTTGTGAGAGGAAATCACAATCTCAACAAGTGGTCTTAAGATAAAAAGAGGTTTCAAGGAAGGAAAAAGGAATGTAGGGTTAACCTTTAATAGGTTTGTGCACGCACAATTCAGAACCTTAAAGAGAGTAGAATTGTCGAGAATAACCCTCCTTTATTGATAGACAGGGATTCCAAAAACAAAACTAAGAAAAGAAGAGAGCAACCTTTTCCTAAAGCCCGAGAGGTACATAATCTTGTCTCTTTTGATCAGGCACATGAGACAAGATTTACAAATCAACATAATCAAGTTGCGTTGCGGTGAACAACAATTTTTCCACCATTTTCCTCTTGAGAGGAATCCACAGACTTACGTCTATCAAAACGGTTTGACCATACTTTTTTTCTAATGGTATTGTTTTGTCCTTGGAAACTAACTTCTTAGACGAAGATAAAATCTTACATACCTCAGCGGTCTTCTGAGCAAGTTTAAGCTTATTTCCTAATCGATTTGCTCTTCGTTGAAGTTCGTTGACATGCCTCAATTTGTGTTTGTACTTGTAACACTTTGATAGTTCATGGCCCTTTAGAGAACAATATGAGCACGTCAATCTTGGATAAAATTCAGGCATGTGAGATGTGCAAGCAGCTAGACACATAGTGGAACCTGAAACATCACATATAGAGTTTCCAAAGAAGGGGTCAATTTTTCTTCCAGATTGGTTGAGTTTTCTTCTGAAAGAATCTCAAGATTGATGTATGTATTGCTACAATTATCAAAATTAATATTTTCACCAAGAAGTGCAACACTTGATTTCTCGTCTTCATTAGAATCATAGCTGTTAGACATTTCATCAAGAGTTGCAGAAAGACCTTTGTTCCCAGTGTATTTCTTACGATTTGGACACTCATTTACAAGATGACCAAAACCTTTACACTTAAAGAACTGAGGCATATCCTCGTCATCAGTTTCATCAGTGTCCTTATTTTTAAGAGGAATACGATTATGAGGTTTGACTGATGCTTTAGGCTTATCTGTGGAGAATCGTTTACTTCTCTTCAACATAAGATCCCTAAATTGTCTTGTGATCATCGAGACCGATTTGTCAAGATCTTCATCTGATGAATCAGTCTCAGAGTGATCGTCTTTAGAGATATACACTTTTTTATTTTATCAAGTAATTTTGTGTCATTTATAAGATGACCAAAACCTTTATACTTAAAGAACTGAGGCATATCCTCGTCATCAGTTTCATCAGTGTCCCTATTTTTAAGAGGAATACGATTATGAGGTTTGACTGATGCTTTAGGCTTATCTCTGGAGAATCGTTTACTTCTCTTCAACAGAAGATCCCTAAATTGTCTTGTGATCATCGAGACCGATTTGTCAAGATCTTCATCTGATGAATCAGTCTCAGAGTGATCGTCTTTAGAGATATACACTTTTTTATTTTATCAAGTAATTTTGTGTCTTTTAGTGCTTTGAACGCAACATCCTTAGATTTGGATGAATGCTCGTGATCAAAGATCTTAAGCTTCCCAACCAGCGTATTTTTGGAGAGATTATCAAGGTTATTTCCCTCAACGATGGCATGCTTCTTAGAGTCGTATCTAGATGGCAGCGATCTGAGAATTTTCATCACAATGTCCTTTTCAGGAATAGTCTTACCCAATGCAAAAGATGCATTAACAATTTCAGACACTTTGTGATTAAACTCATTAAATGAATCTTCATCTTCCATACAAATGTTTTCCCAATCGGAATTAAGGTTTTGAAGCCTGGCTTCCTTTTCACTGGTATTACCTTATAATACGGTTTCTAAGATATCCCACATATCTTTAGACCTAGTGCAATTTGGCACATGGTGCTGAAGATTTGGGGTAATGGCATGTATGATGGCATTCAAACCGTCGGAATTTTGCTTTGAAGCAAGTATCTCGGCAGGACTGTATTCAACAATGTTCTTGTGAACGTTTACATTTCCTATTGCCACAACGGGAGCATCATAGCCATTAACTACATATACCCATGATTGAAAATCACGTGCTTGAAGAAAAGCTCGCATAGAAATTTTCCACCATAATTAGTTAGAGCTATTGAAGACTAGTGGTACGTTAATAGAGATAGCACCTCTGTCCATTGAGTCAGATCGCTACAAACACAGACTTGTTAGGTCTTCAAACGTGTTTGCCTGCTCTGATACCAATTGAAAAAGCGGGGGTACAACAACCACACCCAATATTTCGATTAGCAATCTGTATGGACTAACTCCAATATACTTTCAAGAGAATCAACTAGACTCAATCTTAATAAAGTATATCAAAGAGTTATAATTTCTCTATTTCACAATGTAATCAGCAAATCGAACAGATTCTGTGAGCCTGATTATTATGTGAAATAACTTGAACGGTACCAAAGACCAATGTTCAAGTGTCAATCAATGTAAATCAACAACCAAAGGTTGGATATTCTAATTGATTGATATTAACGCACAACCTGTGATAATTCCATTATATAACAAAATATAATGCGGAATAGAAATAACACAGACACCAGAAATTTGTTAACGAGGAAACCGCAAATGCAGAAAAACCCTGGGACCTAGTCCAAATTGAACATACACTGTATTAAGACGCTACAAACTAACTTCGGTCTAGACTGTAGTTGAACCCCAATCAATCTCACACTGATCAAAGGTACAGTTGCGCTCCTTATGTCTCTGATCCAAGCAGGATATTACACACTTGATTCCCTTAGATGATCTCACCCACAACTAAGAGTTGCTATGACCCAAAGTCGAAGACTTTAATAAACAAATTTGTATCACACAGAAAAGTCTGCGATAATAGATAAATCTGTCTCCCACAAAAATACCTACAAGTTTTTGTTCCGTCTTTTGATAAATCAAGGTTAACAAGAACCAATTGATAACCCGAACTTATATTCCCGAAGAACAACCTAGTATTATCAATCACCTCACAATAATCTTAATCGACGCGGCGAAAGAAGATATTGTGGAATCACAAATGATGAGACGACGATGTTTGTGACTACTTTTAAATCTTGCCTATCGGAGATATTAATCTCAAGCCAATCGTTACGATTGTACTCAACAAGATAGAATCAGCAAGATCAGATCACACAACTATAAGAAAGTAGTATCGGTATGGCTTCACAATCCCAATGAAGTCTTCAAGTCGTTAACCTACAGGGTCTCGAGAAGAAACCTAAGGTTAAAGGAGAATCGACTCTATCTAATACAACTAGTATTACACATCAGGTGTGGGGATTAGGTTTCCCGGTTGTTAGAGTTCTCCCTTATATATATTCTTTGAAATCAGGGTTTGCAATCAATGTTAGCTTGGTAACAAAGAATTCAATATTCACTATTAGATGAAAACCTGATTAGATTCAAGCTAATATCTTTCAACCGTTGGATCGAAAACTTAGCTTGTTACACACAAATGAAATGCACGATTTTAGGTTTGTGTAACCGTACCCAAACATGTACATTTGTTGGTTCAACAATAGTTAACCAAGTGGATAGCCATATGAGCACTTTCATATCAACCATATTCTTCTTCACCATAACTAGTTCAAAAGACTCAAATGAACTAGTTAGAGAGTTGTTCAATTGTATAAATCTTATAGAAGTATACAAGACACAATTGAAGCAAAAACGATTTGATTCACTCGAATTGATTCATGAACTGTATAGCTACGGTTTGCAAATTACATTCCTTAGTTAATATAAATATAAGTTCACAAATAATCGTCTTTAGATATAACCAACTCAAGTACGCAGACTTAGTTCGCGGACTTGAGTTCCCTGAAGGAGTTCACAAACTCCAGCAGATTTTCTAGGGATGAGAACTTCCGTCAGTTCGCAGACTGGGTTCGCGGACTGAGTTTACAGCTCTAGTTCCAGTTTTCCTGATCAACAAAGTACGCATACTTTGGTTCAAGGAATAAGGACTTATACATATATGTGTTACCACACAATGCTTATAGCCAACATTGGTTATATAATCTAAACTCTCATTTCAATCATTGAAACATTCTTAGAAGACGTTATATAGTTGTTATTCACAAACTATTTTTCGTCAAAGCCATTTTCAAAGTGATTGAAGCATAACATGACTTTCGTCACTAGGTAAAGATGAACTTGGCCAAAGCGAAAGCTTACCAACACGTATTTCGAGAAATAGATAAGCGAGATAAACTCGGCTCGAAATAGCAAATGTGTATAATCAAAGTCTATACAGCAAAACGACTTTTGTCTCATGATAGGAGATAGAGTAGATAGACTTTTGAGTGATAGATAAGTTCAAGTCTCCACACACTTTTTAGTCGGTGAAGTTCCACCACTTCCTTTAATAGTTCTTCGTCTTGTATGATGATTGCCATGGAGTTCTTGAGCTCAACTACACTTTTTATCCTAGTCCGAGACTCAGCTATAGTAGACTAGAAATCAAGACTTATAGTTTTGATCACTAACATTGACAAACATTCTTGAGATAGAAACACATGCGAGTTCAACCGAGCAGTGCTCTAACAAGAGGTCCTTGATATCATCTCGAAGAGGACGAAAAGACCAAGCCAATGGTGAAACAATAGAGTCAATCCGACGTCGTATGAAGAATATGAAAGCATTTGAAGCAAGCCGAAGTTGTCGAAATCTATAGAATCTACAAAACTGTTATATGCACCCGAGTTTCTACTCAGATCGGCCACATAATATTAATTAAACAGTCAGTCTTCTATGACTGACAGTTGAATGTGAGCTGTTATTCGTGATCTTTTGGGAGATGACAGTGTAATGGTAATCAAGTTTCAGGAGACGACCATGGAAGAGAAGGGAAGATGATGCCAGCGAGATGAAGTTGTTGTAGGAGCTGGCAGTGATAACAATATATCCTGTTATTCTCAATGGAGCTGAGAACTGAGTTAGGTTGATGGTTGCTGCCATTATCGATGATGAACATGGAGATAGTTCGAGTTTTGTTGATGCTGGCACTTGCTGTAATGCTGGAAAGAGTTAGCCGAGAGATATCAGTTGAGCTCAAGATGAGGAGTTAGCTGGTGGTTCATGGAAGTGATGCTGTCGAGAAGCATGTGATAGAGAGAATGATGGCAGTGATGTTCGATGGAGAAGTTTGTTGATAGCCATTGGAAGTTCTCAGAGAAGCTCGAGAATGGAAGATGCCTAGTTTGGGTCGATGTTGATGGGGTATGCAATTAAGCAAGGGAGTTGTTGATGGGCTGTGATGATGAACTAATGGTGATGCTAGAAGATATCTGGAAGGAGGGACGTGGTGTAGCCATTAGTGGTCATGGTCGAGCTTGGCAGAGAAGACCATTAGCTAATGGTGATAGCGATGGAAGTTGGAGCTGTTGTTACATCGGTGATGAAGAAGAAATGAGATGGCGTTGATGATCGCTGTCGTATGCATCAAAAATAATTTCACTTTCTCACTCTACTAATATAAATGAAGTACGTGGTAAGAAAGAATTCGTTCCCACAGAGAGGCAATTGTTGTTATAAAATTCCAGTTTCTAAAGTAACCAAGGGGGATTTTTGTTTTAGCAAAGCAATAAAAGTGATTGAAAGCGATAACATAATTTGAATAATCAATAAGGAGAAGATATTGGTCACGGGATAGTATCATTCACAAACATGTATTTCCACCAATGACTAGAATTGGAATTTTAATCTCTCATTTACTAAAAGTCCTAGGATACCTTGATCGCAAGTATATCCCGCTAATTCCATGATTTCATCACAACCACATTAAAAGATGTATATGTGAATTCTTCCTAGAAAGCAACCTAAAATGTAAAAGAACAATTAAGTTTAACTCCCTAAAAGCAGTAAGTTCTATGGAATAAGACTAATCAAGGCAACCAAACGTGTAAAAGCACTAATTCGATTTAACCAAGGTTATGATCCACTTGTGACTAGTAGGATATATCACTACAAGCACTACCCACAATTATGCTACTTATGATCAGGAATTATTCAACTTTTACGTATTGAAAACCCTAATCTAGCAATAAGGATGAACACAAACTCAATCGATTCCGGACTCGACTAAACAAGCATTCAAACTATGTAACACTATTAATTGTGAATCATAAACAATAAATTATTGAGACAAAACTAACTCATAGATGCAAATATCATATTTGAGAAATCAACTTTATCCCATAACCAATATTATTTGTTTAACTACTCATAGTTTTTGAGTTCATCATAATCAATAATAAAAATGAAGAAGATGAAACATAAAAATGAAAGCAAACCCTAGTAGAATCGCCGCTCTCCTCCAAAGCTCCAAGTAGAAAAATACGTCATCCCAAAGGAAGTAGAAACTTTCTCCTTTTGTAGCTTTTCATCTTTCCAAAATTAGGTCTTCAAAGCCCAAAGTCCAAGTGGTCCAACAAGCCCATAAGTGAGAAAAACCCATGTAGAAAAATATGTCCCATAAGTAGTCGCCGGAAAACTGGTACAATGGCCAGAACTTGGCCAAAGAAGTAATCGGGAAGTGGCTTAGGTGACCGGCAAAGTCAAACCAGTCACCAGTCAACTGGGTCAGCTCGGTCAAGGTCAGATCGAGTCAGCATCTTACTCAGCTGGATGGGGTGAATGGTCAAGGCCAGAGCCATTGCAATCTTACACAGGCCATAAATTGTGTTACACCAACATGGTTGTACCTCCCCAACAAATCAATCATGTGGCCTCAGCATTCCATACTCCAATTGCAGCATCAACTCCATTAGCGAACCACCAACTCCTTGGCTATAAACACCACCATCTTCTCATCCATGTACTGCAACATCACCATTTACTCAGTTGTAGCTCCAGAACTGCTCATCTATTCAATGCCATTCCTGCAACCATCAGTTCCTTAAACCACCAAAATCAGTTGCGTGGACTGCAATAACTTCAGTCGAGCTGCAAAACCCATGAATCAATTTCATCTCCTGCTGCACCAACACCAACTCATCCACAATATCACCTGTAAATCTAACATTCATCTACGCGATTCTTGAACCAACACAACATCATATTAATTCCAGCACAAAGCTCGACTGCAACCATTCTCTTCATTTCTGTCTTCTACCAACACTCCATCTCTTTTAGGCCATCAACTGCTAAAACCCATGGTAACCACCACCAGTCACTGCACTGTAACATACTGAACTACCACCTGCAATTCATCTTCATTTCCATCTCAGTAATACCACCTGTGTACATCCATTGCAGTTGAGCAGCTGCACAACAACACTACCTGCATCACTAACTGCAGTATCAGTTAAGTTGCATCACCACATATTTCCTCCACTACGAATCTGCAATTCTCATAAACAAGCGAATACTGAAACTCCTACAAACCTAGCCAACATCACAGCTGCACAACATCAGCTGAGCAGCAGTACCTTGAACTGCAGCTTTAATAATTCATCACATGCAGTTCTGATGTAGGACATCTAGACCAAGTCACCCCCATTTGAACATGATAGTCAAACCTTATTCTATTTCTAGTACTGTTCCCTAATTTATGATTTCCCTATTCTAAAACTGTTCTAGAACTTAATAGTTTCCTAGTTTAGTATGATTTTCTTTTTGTAGTTTTACTACGTTTAGGAAATAGTGAAGCCTATATAAGAAGAGGCCTAGTCTTGTAGAATTTCTACACATTCAACATTATTATCTTATTTGATTTATCAAAGATATTTTATTTAGTTATTGTTCTCTAGTTTTCTTATAGCTTTTGTGAATCTATTGATTTCACACTAGTTTTCACTATCTTTTGGATCCTTGATCCAAGTTATTACGCTTCCGCTATGTTAAGTGGTACCAGAGCCTCGATTGAGAGACTCCACTAACATGGGTGATTACGAAGATTGAAGAGTTAAAGACTAGTTTGAAGAAAGACCTAGAAGCTGTTGTGCAAGCAATTGGAATCAAACTAAAAACGAAGTTAACCACTGAGTTAACCACAGTGATAGATGAACGTTTTGAAGATTTTAAAGAGTGGTTTTCTACCAAGTTCATGGGACACGAAGGAAAGAAGGTAAACGAAGGAAAGAATGTAACTGGAGAATTACCTAAAACCCAAGCTGAAATTGTCCATCTTCATACTTCTACCCCTCCCAACTCCACCACTCATCTTCAAACCCCTCCAGTCACTTCCCAACCTTCTCACAGCCATGATACTTCCAAAAATAAGTCATATTACCATCCATTATTCACTACCCCAACTTACTCTTCCTGTCCACCTTACACAACCCCACAATTTGAATTTTTTGAAGATTTCAGCTCTTACTCTACTCCCCATAACTTAAAAAAATCTTCTGCAAAGCAGCAAGCAGTTGATGTTGAAGACTATGAGCCATATTATTATCCTCCACCACCGCGCCATCAGAGGAACATGGGAAATCCACAAACCTATCGCCCCAAGGCTGATATAACCCCGTTTGATGGAATTCTACACATTGAAGATTTCTTAGATTGGTTGTGTACAGTTGATCGTTTCCTTGCTTATATGCGCATACCTGAAGATCAACAAGTAGAACTTGTTGCTTTCAAGCTTACAGGGCCAGCCTCCTCATGATGGGATCATCTTCAACTGGAAATATCCAACCAAGGAATGCGATAAGTTCAATCCTGGCCAGCCATGAAGCAGCTATTGAAGAAGAGGTTTCTGCCTCCGGATTACATGCAGACCTTATTCATCACTTTACAAAACTGTCGTCAAGGAAACCGTTCAGTACAAGAATATGTGACTGAATTTTCGCGTTTATTGTCTCGGAATCAGCTGAATGAGACGGTTGATCAAACAATTGGACGTTTCATCAACGAACTTGATTGGAATATACAAGAAAGGTTAGTTACTCAACAATATACTTCTCTTCATGCTGTCATTAATAATGCTCTAAAAATAGAATTTTTCATGCTTTCTCCACAACCATACCCAAAAACCTCATCCTTTAGCCCTAGAAAACCTCTATTTCAAAGTTTTCCCAATAGGAAACACCCATCTCCATACCAATCTCGTATTTCTCCTACTACCACTACCACTACCACTAGAGCTGGAAAACAAGCCAAAACCCGCGGGTTTGCCCGGCCCGGCCCGTAAAAAACCCGCACCCGGCTCGGCTAGTGTCTAAACAAGCCGAGTTAGGGTTGGAGAAATGTCGGCTTGTAGGAAAACGGGCTAACCCGTCCCGAACCGTAAATCCGCGGGTACAACCCGTATACCCGTCCACAGTGCTTAATTAATAAGTTATATTTAATACTTACCGTCAGATTATCTAGGGTTAATCATATCCTTACGTTTAAGGTATAAAAAGGAAAGGCTAAACCTAAAACATCATTCTCTTTTCTTCTTCTGCTCGTTCTCTTCTTCTGTGTTCTTCGGCAGGTGGAGAATTAGAGATGATAGTGAGAGATTGAGACCGAGAGTTGAGAGGAAAGGTTCTGTTGGTGTTAATAATTGTGTTACTGAAGTTAGTTAAATAAAAAGAAGATGATGACGAAGCTGTGAATTGAAAAGGAAAAAAGTTAGGGTTTTCTCTGTGGTTAAGATTGAGTATGAAATTGAGGAAATATAGATCGAAGTATGGTTGTTGGTAGTGTTGTTGAGTCGAGAAATTGATTCCGACTCAAAAGGGCGAAGTAATTTAGAGATGATTAGAGTTTTGTGAGTTGAGGATTGATTATCAAATTCAAGATGGGTTTTAAGATCGTGAGATGAAGAAGAAAATAATTATTCTTATTTGAAGATTGGTTTACAGAAAAAAAGAAGATAATTATTGTAAACTCAGGATGAATTTAGAGTTAGGGTTTTATTATAAGAATCATAATGAATCTTTTCTTTGATTCCATGTTGTTCAACTGTGGTTGTTTTATCTAGTAGATTTTATGCTACTTTTCCAGTTCAATTCTTGAATCTATTACTTTTTGATTTTTGATTGATGGGGCAACATCGTCTCTCAGAAGAAGAAATTAAAGCAGCGGATGGGTTTTTGGTAAAGAAGACAATGAAGATTTTTTAAATCATTAAATGAGATTCGTATGAATTTTGATCCATATGTTGTTTCTGACGATATAATATCTAACGGAATTTAAAGTACTTCATCCTTTTCATATAATCTTTACTAACCTTGATGTTCTGTGTTGAGCAAGTTGTTGTGATTTGTATGATAAACTATGGGTTGTTTTCCTGATCTTGAATTCGTTAATTGCACAAATAGCTTAATCAGATGGATGTAATTGATTTTGGGCTCAAGTCCCTTTGATTAATTTGGAAATTATGTCATAAATTAATACTTGTAATTAAGTTTTATTTTTAATATTAATTTTACGGGCTAACCCGTGAGCCCGCAGGTTTTGCCCGTTACGGGCACGGGTTGAAGAAATGACAACCCGTGAAGAATATCAACCCGCAAGCTTAGGCTTGTTTTAACCCGTAACCCGCGGGTTGGTCACAAGCCAGCCCCGACACGCCCGTTTTCCAGCTCTAACTAACACTACCACCCAACCATCTTCTTCCCAAACCCCACCTTCCACGAAGGCTCCGCCACCTCCACCCCAACCTAATAATGCCCAACCCATTAGGTCAAGACCTCCAAACCCTTATGCCTACCCAACTGAAAACAAGTGTTATAAGTGTAAGAAACCAGGGCACACATCAAATCAATGTAGAAGTGGGCGTACATTGATGACCAAAGAAGAATCTGTTGTGCATGAGGAAGAAAATGAAGATGTTCATAGAAATATCGAAGATATACAAGCATATGCGGAGGAAGGAGATGAAAGTTATTATGTCTCTTATGTTATTCGAAATCTATTTTCCATTCCTCGTGTTGATTATCCAACCCGTAATCGTCTATTCCACACTCAGTGTCGTATGCAAGACAAGATATGTGATATGATCATTGACAGTGGAAGTTGTCAAAATATTGTTTTCTTCAGTTTGGTGGAAAAGCTGCAATTATCTACTCATCCACATCCAAAACCATACTCCATTGGTTGGATTGATGATAACAACAAGAAGAATGTAGATTCTCAATGTTTCGTGTCATTTAAAATTGGAGTATATAACGAGACAGTGGTTTGTGATGTTATGGATATTACTTCTTGCCACATATTACTTGGACGCCCATGGCTATATGATGTAGATGTCACTTATCGAGGTAAAGCTAATACGTATTCGTTCATGTACAATGGTAGCAGAATCACATGGAAACCATATTATGTGAAACCTAAGCCAAGTCTACAATAACAAGAGACTACGATGTTGGTTTCCCCGGATATCTTAGCAGATGCATAAGAATCAGGTATGATTTATGCCTTAGTTGTACAACCTTCTACTCCTGATCTTCCTACAACTATTCCTACTCAAGTGAAGTCTTTACTAGATGAGTTTGCATGTGTTTTACCATCTGATATGCCTGATTCTTTGCCACCTATGAGAAATATTCAACACCAAATAGATCTTATGCCCGGTGCAAGTTTACCTAACCTTCCCCACTACCGTATGAGCCCTAAGGAGCACGATATACTTCGAGGTCAAGTGGATGAATTGCTGTATAAAGGTTTCATACAACCTAGTTTGAGCCCTTGTGCTGTTCCCGCCCTCCTTGTGCCTAAAAAGGATGGAACTTGGCGTATGTGTATCGATAGTAGAGCTGTTAACAAGATCACAATCCGTTATAGTTTTCCAATTCCAAGATTAGATGATATGCTTGATATGCTCTCCGGTGCCAAGATATTTTCGAAGATTGATCTTAAAAGCGGGTATCATCAAATCAGAATTCGACTTGGAGATGAACGGAAGAGTGCATTTAAGACAAAGGATGGTATCTTCGAGTGGATTGTTATGCCATTTGGATTGTTTAATGCTCCAAGTACATTCATGAGGCTTATGAATCAAGTTCTACAACCCTTCATTGGTAAGTTTCTTGTGGTTTATTTCGATGATATCCTTATCTATTCGAAATCTGAAGAAGAACACCGTTCTCACTTGTGGGATGTTTTCAATGCTCTCAAAGAGAATGAATTATTTATCAATCTAAAGAAGTGTCAATTTTTCACTTCTAAGGTTCTGTTTTTGGGTTATATTTTTTCTGCTGATGGTATTCAAGTAGATGATACTAAAATCACAGTTGTTCGTGATTGGCCTACTCCTAAGACAGCCTCCGAAGCTCGAAGTTTTCATGGTCTAGCTTCCTTTTACCGTCGATTTATAAGAGATTTCGGCTCAATTGCAGCCCCTGTTACTGACAGTTGGAAAGATAAAAGGTTTGAATGGACGGATGAAGCTGAATCAAGCTTTTAATTACTCAAAGAAAGGCTTACTTCTGCTCTTATCCTTGCACTACCTGATTTCAACAAGCTTTTTGAAGTACATTCCGATGCTTCTATATTAGGAGTTGGTGTTGTTTTGTCACAAGAAGGTAAACCTATTGAATTTCGTAGTGAAAAACTTACAGAAGCTCGTCAAAAGTGGTCTACTTATGAGTTAGAATTCTACGCGGTGATTCGTGCACTACGGAAATGGAGACATTATTTAATACACAAGGATTTTGTCTTGTATACTGATCACCAAGCCCTCAAGTATATTCAGAATCAATCACCATCCAACAGAATGCATGCTAGTTGGATTTCCACCTTACAAGAATATACTTTCTCTATTCAGCACAAGTCTGGTTTAAACAACAAAGTTGCTGGTGCATTTAGCCGTTTCAATAATCATAGTGCTCACGAGTTGCTCCTTGTTACCATCCATGCTGAAGTGATTGCTTTTGACTCTCTTAAGGAATTGTATCCTACCGATCCCGAATTTTCATTACTATGGCAGAAATGTTCTTCCAAGCAACAAGGTATGGGCAATTTTGCTTTACATAACGGGTTTCTTTTCAAAGGTAGTCGTTTATGCATTCCTGATGGTTCCATTCGTGAACACCTTATTAAGGAGTTACATAGTAGTGGTCTTTCTGGCCATTTCGGGCGATATAAGACTATATCTTTAGCCGAAGCTCGTTATTTTTGGAATTCTCTCAAAAAGGATGTCCATGATTTTGTGCGACATTGTATGATTTGTCAACGAAGTAAGGGTCATGCACAAAATACAGGATTATACATTCCTCTTCCAGTTCCAGATGCTCCTTGGGAAGATATATCAATGGATTCTGTGCTAGGTTTACCAAGAACCCAAAGAGCTCATGATTCTGTTTTTGTGGTTGTTGATCACTTCTCAAAAATGGCACATTTTATTCCTTGCAAGAAGACTATGGATGTTGTGACTACGGCAAATCTTTTCTTCCGTGAGATAGTCCGTTTACATGGTATTCCAAAGACCATTACTTCTGATCGAGACACTAAATTCTTAAGTTGGTTTTGGAAGAAACTTTGGACTCGTCTCCAAACCAAACTACAGTTTAGTAGCACAGCTCACCCACAAATAGATGGGCAAACTGAAGTAGTAAACTGATTATTAGGGAATATTATTCGTTGTTTATCTGGAGATAAGCCACGGCAGTGGGATTTATCTCTTTCTCAAGATGAATTTGCCTACAATTCAGTTCCTAATCGATCCAAAGGTTATGCACCTTTTCAAATCGTTTATTCTAAGGTTCCTAACCACACATTGGATCTTGTCTCTTTACCATCAGTACCTAGTTCCAATGTTGCAGCTGATTACATGATCGAGTCCCTACATGTGCTACATGATAAGCTCAAGAAAAACTTGGAAGCTGCTAATGCAAAGTATAAGCTAGATGCTGATCGTCGACGTCATTTTCGGTCTTATGAAGTTGGTGATCTAGTTATGGTGTACTTAATCAAGGATCGTTTTCTTACTGGCACCTACAACAAGACGAAGTACAAGAAGATTGGCCCCATTCGCATTCTCAAGAAGATCAGCGACAATGCTTACGTTGTTGACCTCCCATCTCATATGAATATCTCGTCCACATTCAACTTTAAGGATATCTTTCCTTATTTTCTAGGCGATGAGGTTTCTCTTCCAACACCGAACTCGAGGACGAGTTCTTTTCAAGAAGGGGGGCCTGATGTAGGACATCTAGACCAAGTCACCCCCGTTTGAACATGATAGTTAAACCTTATTCTATTTCTAGTACTGTTCCCTAATTTATGATTTCCCTATTCTAAAACTGTTCTAGAACTTAATAGTTTCCTAGTTTAGTATGATTTCCTTTTTCAAGTTTTACTACGTTTAGGAAATAGTGAAGCCTATATAAGAAGAGGCCTAGTCTTATAGAATTTCTACACATTCAACATTATTATCTTATTTGATTTATCAAAGATATTTTATTTAGTTATTGTTCTCTAGTTTTCTTATAGCTTTTGTGAATCTATTGATTTCACACTAGTTTTCACTATCTTTTGGATCCTTGATCCAAGTTATTACGCTTCCGCTACGTTAAGTTCCCTTTCTAACCAGTTCACCATCATTCTCAACATCACCAGACCTTCAATCCTGTAATTCACCAACACAAGGCAAAGCATCATTTCTTTCATCTGTGGATGCACCTTAAACACCACCAGATTCATTCTTGGCTCCTTTCTCTGCAAGCTTCAGTCATAATCATTCATACACAGCTCAATCACTCAATTCATCTCAGAACTTCAACTCATCTTCTCGATCTCCAATTTCTTCATCTGGTTTTAGCTGAAACAGAAACCCTGGCTTCTTCTGATTCACCTTCTTCTCTGTAATCTCTGACTGAACACAACAACCAGCTTCTACACCTCAATCATCAAACCCATCTTTCTGAGCCCTAAATTTCTCTGAATTCCAGCACAACTGCAGAAACACCGAAAACCCATCTAACCCATCTCATAATCCATTAATCTTCAATCGATTTCTCCATATGATTTCTCCCTCCAAATCAACATCAAAACTTCATCCGAATCACCACCATAAGCAACAGATTCATCATTCTTCTTCTTCTCTGTAACTATAGCGGATTCACATCCCGTAATCATCAACAACCTAATCAACTTAAACCTATCTCCTCCACAGCCTCAGATCAAGCAGCACCATCTTCTTCTCAATTTCAACAACAACCAATTCGATCTATCCCCATCGTGTTCTTCTTTAATTCATCTTCACAGTAATGATGTCGCCTTTCCTCTCTTGATTTCAGGTGGAGAAAGTAAAGTAAAAGATAAAGAGACACTGAATTTTAGGTTTAGTGTAGGAATTTTTCTGGATATAGCCACCCAAATGAACTAGATAAGGGCCAGCCAAAATCATATATGACTTGTCAGTTTCGCGGAACTGACAAGCTAATTCCTTTTTCAACTCAATCGTCAGTTGAGGGGAACTGACAGTTCATCCTTCGCCTCCCTTGCTTCATATCCTTCGTTGGCTCCAAGTATCACTCGCATGTGAATTGACCTTTGCATTTTACGCTCCAAATGTACGATTTCTCTTTCTTTTGCTCCAAATGACTCCAAAGCACCTGAAAACTCAAAAGTAAACATAAGATACATAATTTACAAGAAAAGTAGCAAAGGAATCATAAACAATATAAATAACAAGGTGTTTACAATACCTATCAGTTGAAGCAACTGAGTTTACAAAACTCAAAAGAACACAATTCTCACGGTTAGCAGACTGTACGTGAATGACCGGAGTAAAAGTAAGAATCCAGGGAAAAATAATTTTCATGGACAGATATGTGTCCGTGGAATGACTATGTCGAAACAAAACTCAGGGAAATTTATTCTTCTCGGACAGTCTGGTATCCGCGGGAGTATTAGCCGGAGTTCGAAAAATTCATATGTTTGTAATACTCACGGTGGGTCTGGTAATCGTGAGTTATTTCCGGTGAAGTAAAAATCCAGAAGAAATAAATTTTCACAGATGTACTTGTGTCCGAGATTAGGTGCAGCTGAAAAATAGGTTGTCAGCCTTGCCAAACCGACAAGCCAAAAAGTTTAACAGGCTGGACTTAAGCAATTGTATGCATGGCCCATTGGTTGTGACTAACTTTCATTCACGACTAGACTTGGCCGGTGGCCTACTTAGGCGACTTATTTTGGAATTTGGCTAGACTTTGGTAACCTATTTTGATTGGGGCTCAAGACGGGCACTTTTACTCTTGGATACCTATAAAAGAAGATTTCTTAATCTCATATGATAATCACACATCTCATAATATACTTTTCTTCTTCATTAAAATCTAGGGTTTACCCCTTTAAGGGGAAATCGGGAAACAGCGTAATCATGAGTAACTAAATTCTTGTTGATTAGGATGAATTATATGTTCTGGGTGTGAAGATTAATTATCATACAAAGTTTATTCGAAGTTTTTATCATATTATCGATTGTCTTTTCTATATCTGGGGTTTATGATTGAATACTAGATTGTTCAAGTGTACAATTGAATTAATCTTTTGATCATTCTAATGCTAGTAGAAGTTGGGTGATAAGTGTAATAGTCAAATAACTCTCTACACAAGTAGAAATCGTGAGACCTTACAGAGGGATTTTGTGGAGTAATTGCGAGTGAAGACAACACCAGCAAGTGAACCTTGAGCTAAGAGTTTAACTACTGGGATCAACCTAATTCACAAAGCTTAAAGCGTTCGATTGGAATACATCTTGAGTGAGATACTACTTGGTGGTTCGGTTGGATAGAATCTGATATTGGAGAGCTTTCATATCCGTGGTAAAAGGAGTTTTGGGGATAGCACTGAGCTAGCTGTTATTCTACGTTTGGTGATAATTGATTCTTACGAAAGGTAAACGAGTATATTATGCAAGTCAATGTTTGGTAACGGAGAATGACTCCTAATCATCTTTTCATCTTATTATTTATTATTATTTTAATTATTCAAACAATCCCCCTTGTCTTTTATTATTTTGCTGAACTAAATAACCTATCAGTTAAACAACTCTCTGTGGGAACGATCTCTTACTACCGCTGTATTACTAGTTAGTTAGTGGGAAATATCTTAATTAATTTGTTGCACTTACGACGCGCATCAAGGGCCTCAATTTAGCGAAACAGAAAACTTTCATGAGAATTTCAGAAATTTTTGAATAGTAATGTTGTCCAATGTGGTCCACATTTCTAGCTCGTTTGTCCGAGTGATGTGAAATTTTTAAATATTGTAGAGGACATCCGTACGAAAAGATTGACATACGACCCATCCTTATATTTTTCACCAATTGCTCCCCGCTTGTTGTTTTGTATATGACATTGCAAAATTGCTTGATATGAACTCGTTGCAAGAATGCCTTTTTAGGTATTTGGACATCTGCTTGTATCTTGAATGCTTGATGAAGGAATTTGATGTCATTGTTTCACTTGTGCTCTTAACCTCTTGCTTGACGCATGAATCTGGTGCTTGCAGTATTGTCTTTGTTTTCGTGAGTTGTGGAAACATCTCTTCTGAAACTTTATTGGTCTTCGGATCATGGCTGAGGTTGCTTTGGATAGTAAAAAATGTACGGACCATCGTTGTATATCTTAGTTATAGCATGCCCTTGATGATGGATAGTTAACACGAACTATCATAATGCTGGTCACGTGCTTTTGGACTACCATCATGGTCAGTGGACCGTCAGTCCCCAGTATTTTCAAATTCCTCTTATCATTTTTTCTCTTCCTGGAAAGATCTAGATAGACGACCAGAGAAACTTGATGTTTACATAGGCGGTCATAGGTGGAGGTACCTTTGTAAAGACTTGGTGGAAATATCTAAGTGGACGTTGATCGACTGTGAAGGTTATGAATCCCGTCTAGATTTTTCTGCTCGCATGTCATTTACTCCGAATTCTGTAGAACTTCATACGATGCCGGACTTTGGCGTTTGACCCCAAATTTCTAAGCTAAGAGACTAATCTGTCATATGCAAAAATAACCACTCAATTTGGAGTTTTCTAGATTAGTCAATGACGTGTGAACATTTTTAATTTGTCACCCCTTGCAAATTTTCAGATCCCAAAGACTTGAGTGTAGACTGTGTAGGTCGTATCTCTCAGTTTGTATGTACGATTGCACGCCTTTTTCATATGTTGTAGTAAAGGTATAAACGAACATCTTTCGTTAGATAAGTATTGTTCCATTCCCCAAATATTGATAGGTTTTTATGAAACAATGGTGTTAGATCAATGCTCGGTTGAACCCACAAGTTTTGCTATCTCAAGCTTGTTATCAATGTTAGTTGATCAAAACTATATCTTGATTTTAGTTTACTAAGTCAAGTCTCGGACTAGGTTAGAATTCGGTAATTGAGTATCTGATATCACCTTCGAAGACTGAAGATCGACAAATACATTTGGAGAACTTCTTTTATCAGGTATGTGAAGAATGAACCAATTTATTTACTCACTATCTTATCATTCTACTATTTGACACTATGTCGTATGACTTATAGTAGATTAACAAAGAAGGAATTTCGAGTCAAGCTTGTCTTTTTAAATATCTCGAAATATGAATCTAGCATATATTTTCGAAGGTCCTTAATAATATTAGTTCAAAACAATTTATAGTTTGAGAATTAATTAGTGGATCAATTGAAACGCCCATACAAATGATTTTATCGTTTGGGAATGTTTCAAACATCACAAGAGAGAAATTCAGAACTTCTAATATTTCTGCTCAGGTAGGTTGGCGAACCATTTTGCAAACCATAGATATCCGAGTTACATAAATACTGGGAAGACTAGCGAACCAGTTTTCAAACCGTAAGTTCAGTTGGCGACAGTTCACGAACCGTGGTGATATGAATTTTTGGTGTTGGTATAAAAGGCTTAAGGTTGGCGAATGATGAGCGATTAATTCTTACATATTTACTACCCAAAATATATATTGTTGGTGCTTATTTTGGTATTGATTGTGTTTTTGTAGGTAAATGAATAAAATGGGATCTTCTAAGAAAATCGGCTAAAACTAGGATTCCAAGAAGAAAATATGGACTTCGGAGTACATGGGTCGTGGATACTTTTGGATCTAAATGGGATAGGCCCAATTTAAGTTAGTGAAGGAGATGATGGGCTGAAGTTGGTTTAAGAAACTAACATGCTCGGGAATTTTGGTCTTGTGGATTTTAGTATGAAGGACTTGGTGATTAGTTCTCGAAGGATTTAGGAGGTATCACGTAAAATGAAAAATCCTACTCAATAATTAATGTACGAGGTATGTCGACATGGTGGAGGAAGAAAGGAAACTAAATATCTTTTGCAACTAAAGAAGATTGATTTTGAGCATAATATATACTTCACCACATTAATACATGACGCCTTTTTTGGAATTGAGATAATGACAAATTGAGTACTTACCTCGTACATAAGATCAGTATGTGCTCATATAATATTTCTTTCCCATGAAAAGAAAAGCAAGTGGTCGTACATGTGGCGAGTCTTTATTAGGTGATATTGTGTATTCTTAGATAAGTGGCACACTCCCATTGGACATGACATGTGGAAGAGAATTAAAAGAGGAAGGTTAGATGTTGTTGAAATCTATATATTGATGTCGAGAACAGGAAACCAGTGAGTCATTTTTTTGGAGAGCCGGTGAACCGGTGGCCAGTTTCACAATTTTCTTTTATTTCTTCTATTTAGTTTTCTTTGTAATAATGAGGAACTAGAATCACATGCTGGGACGACGGATGGAGCCATTTTTCATCATTGTGGCAAATAAATTAATTTGTTTTTATGACTACTTGCACTGTTTATGAAATGATTTATGATTTTTATTGAATGAGTGTCATTTCAATTGATGGGTCATGCTTAGCTAAAATGTTTTGATGTCTCATGCTTTAGATTTACATTCATTGCTCTCAAAATCTACATTAGGCAAGGAACTAGAGTCAACAAATTGTTATCATACAAGCTATAATTGTGCAGGAATAATTTTGAATCACATGAATGGAATTTGGTGAAATTCTTAGTCCCAGTACCTCTCACCATTGTTAACATTATTTATATATTTATTTTTATTAAAATTAAAAATCGAACCTTCACAAGTCTTAGACGAACTCTACTACTACAACAACTTTTGAAACCCATTTAATTTTTGGCGCCGCCGACGTGGATTTGTGCTTAGGTAGAATTTTAAGGGTTTTTTTTATTTCATTTATTCTTTTTACGTTTCTTTGGGTGTGTGTTTGTATTACAGGTTTGAAGTTGGATACTAAAGACTTGGAATCAAAGATTAAAGCCAAAAGAGAAGGAAAAAGACAAAGCAAAAAAAAAAAGAAAAAAAAAGAGAGAATTTATTATATTTTTTTAGAGACCTTCCATTTTTTGTAATTATTATTATTTATTTATTTTATTTCTTTTCTTTTGCACTTTATTTGGACTTTGGACTTGGACATTTTTTTTAAACCCTAAGGAAGGGTACATTAAATATAAAACTGTTTGCAGGGAAGGACGACGATTACAATATCGTCTCGGCCCCTCGGGTTCGCACATGACATATGAGTCGTGGCCCGAGTCGACTTCAGCGGTTGTGCACCCGTCTGGTACGGGAGGTAAGCTTTCGAAACACCCGCGAATCCCCTGTCAGCGGGTTTATTGTATGCCTTAAGGTGAATATATGCTGAGGATTTGAATATGGTTGTTTTAATTTCCTAGTAAATGGCAAGGCCTGGCCAAATTAAGATAAGGACTCGGATTTCACCACCGTTTCCTTCTTGCCCGCCTTAGGAAAACGAAACCAAACGCGAACCTAAGCTTAAAATTTTGACTAGAACGAGACCTATAGGGTAACGAGCTTAATAGGAAAGTCGTTCGGAAAATATTGGTTACTCTTTTGAGCATACTTTGAAGTTCATGATGGTTTCTACGAGTTGAATGCGTGACTGCACCGCCTTATAATACCGGTGAGACCTTGGGTATCAAAGCTCCTCGCAGCTTCCCTCGTCTCAATTCAACTTACTTAAACTCGGATTGATTCCAGAGAGGTTTGCTCAGATTGTAACGAATTCCTTTTCGAAAGATTAGAAGATGGTTTAGAAACAATCTAAGTGGAGCCATCATGCTTGTTGTTTGCTAGATTTTATAGGTTTGATTTGGTCGAGTCAGCCTTGTTTGTGATTGTGTAGAATTCCCTTGCAATTAAGAATGTCGAACTGGTATGATAGAAGCCAATACAATGAATATCGACCTGAATTTGAATATGGACATCATCCTTTTTATGACCATGTTGGGAATAATGGTTGGGAACACCATCTTTTTGAAGGATATGGGTCATACCATGGTGAGCCCAATTACTATCCACATGCCCACCGGTCATACGAGCAAGATTCTTATAATTCCTCTCCTCTCGATGAAGCACGTAAGATACTTGAGTCAACGCGTAAGTTAACTGAGTCAACACGTGAGTTTGCTGAGTCACCACGTAGGCTTAAATTAGAGACGGAAGAAAAAACTGCTCGAATTACTCTTGATTTCCAATACATTCTTTCCTATATCACCCATGAAAATAAGGATAATTTTTATCAAGATGACGAGGTTAGAATTGGTAACACTACTTTAGATGAGGTTCAACCATTTTCATGTTATTATGATGTGGATAGTGTTGATGAAGAATTTGAAATTTGTAGGCATAGTGATCAGGAATTTGTTACTCTAAATGAACTTTATGATGATAGTGTTATTTCTGGTTCAAATCTCGATAATTTTAATGATTATTCACCTATTCAAAAGGACGAGGATTTGATTAGAGATACCACCTCTTTAGATGATGTAGTATTTCCTTTTGATTACGAAGTCGATAATGGTTTAGAGGAACGAGTTTATTTTGAGAATACTGTTTTAGAGTCTAGCTATTTAGAAACAATGGTCTTAGACGAAGAAAATAAACTCGTAGAGCTATTAAATATGAGTGAGGATGCGTCACTTGAGTATAACCTAGAAGAAGCAATTGACTATTTTCAGGATTCCAACGATCTAGAAATTAATGAAATTGTAGCTAGTCTATCTAGAGATACCCAAAAATCTAAGTTTGGGGGTGATTATCATTCCCCTTGTGCCATAACTTTAGCTCTTACAAAGATCCCTCAGTCGGGACTTGAAATTTGTGCCTCAGCCATCTTACAAGATTATCTTTATACACTTTTTCCTGAACCTAGTTGTGTCCATAGGAGAGCTCAGTTGTTAGAAACCCATCCTCTGGTTGATGTGGTTAACCCATGCTATCATACCAAAATTGACTTTGTTTTCCCACCAAAAACTTTTCTTCCAATTGTGGGAACATATGATTTTCATATGTGTAGGTTATTAAGTTTCGAGACTAAACCTAATTACTTTAAGAGAGTAGGGTCGACACATTTGCTTAAGGAAGACCACCTCTTTCTTTGTGGTCAGCTGTGTGAGTCAAACCTGATTGAATTTAAGGATCCGCAGTTATTTAGGTTATTATTATGTGCTTCTAAGTTTTTACTTGAGTTTTTCCAGACTCTAATACCTGAATCGGATCTTAGCTATGAGGAAATGCAGTCCATGAAAATATTTTATCTAGAACCTTTCATAGAGCCTGAACCTGAACCACAACTAGTTGTAGTTGTCTTAAACAAGGGTATGTTCGGTATCTTCTTGGTCTGTTGCAGTTTCCTCTTCTTGTGGTTAGCACTTTTTGATCTAGATGACCCACAGTTATTCCGGCTAATTTTGTATGATACTATGAGGTGACTAATTTCTTCCGATGTCTTCCCATTTTCATGCGACACGGTAATATTCTTCCTTGTTTCTTTTCCCTCAAGTGGTAATAGTTTCTCCTTGTTCATGTTTTTAATTTTATCTTTAGAACATTGAGGACAATGTTAAATTTAAGTTTGGGGTAAGGGAGAAACTTTTAGTTGCAATAAATAAACTCCAGAGCCTAAAAATTTATATTTATTAAGGTTGGCACTAACCAATCTAAGTGGATGGGAACATCTTGGTTGTAGGAGTTGAGGAACCAATCTGATTAGATGGAAACATATAAAAGAGTCTATTCATAAAAGCACAGATCTCAGGTGTAGAATTAAAAAAACATGGTAGTTTCGCCATATCTCGTTGAATCATAATCTTCTGTTTTTATTTTTTCAAGTGATTTGGTGGGACACACGATTCAAGTTGTTACCATTGCTAGGGTGAAATAGAGTGATTGAGATACAAAAAAAAAAAAAAAAAATTGAAAATTGAAAATTGAGACCAGACCATCAGACCAACCGGAATAAATTCAATAAATTCAACCACTGGTGCCCTTGTATATGCCAGTTGTGTTGACCTAGAGTTAGTTTTATCGACCACTGGTCCCCTTGTATATGCCATTTGTGTTGATATTAGGCAGACTGGTATCTCAGTCCATTAGGATAGGTTCATCTTGGCAGAGGCCTTCAGACAGATATGGGAAACACTGTTCACTTTAAACCATCTATTTTTTTTTCTCTTTATCCATCTTCTTAATCTTTCCATATGATTGGTTGACTCCGGTTATGATGTAAAGAAACTATCTGAGTAGAGCTCTGTGACTTATATATGAATTTTAGTATGCTTGAGTGCAAACTCGTGTACAACAATTGGAATTTCGCATCAGGGTACTTCCTCCTGCAGTCAATGAGAGTATGCCAACCAAGGAGATTTTTTAGTGCCTTCCAAGGTTCTTCGTAGGTAGCTAGGGTCTGGATTAAAGGTTTTGTGGTTACACCTCTAGTAAACCCTCCCGAGATTAACTCGGTCACTAGGGCCACCTAGTGAGTTTTTATTTTCTAGAATAAATTTGCTCGAGGACTAGAAAAATATAAGTTTGGGGGTGTGATGAGCGATTAATTCTTTCATATTTACTACCCAAAATATATATTGTTGGTGCTTATTTTGGTATTGATTGTGTTTTTGTAGGTAAATGAATAAAATGGGCTCTTCCAAGAAAATCGACTAAAACTAGGATTCCAAGAAGAAAATATGGACTTCAGAGTACATGGGTCATGGATACTTTTGGATCTAAATGGGATAGTCCCAATTTAAGTTAGTGAAGGAGATGATGGGCTGAAGTTGGTTTAAGAAACTAACATGCTCGAGCATTTTGGTGTCGTGGATTTTAGGATGAAGGACTTGGTGATTAGTTCTCGAAGGATTTAGGAGGTATCAAGTAAAATGAAAAATCCTACTCAATAATTAATGTACGAGGTATGTCGACATGGTGGAGGAAGAAAGGAAACTAAATATCTTTTGCAACTAAAGAAGATTGATTTTGAGCATAATACATACTTCACCACATTAATACATGACGCCTGTTTTGGAATTGAGATAATGACAAAATGAGTACTTACCTCGTACATAAGATCAGTATGTGCTCATATAATATTTTCTTTCCCATGAAAATAAAAGCAAGTGGTCGTACATGTGGCGAGTCTTTATTAGGTGATATTGTGTATTCTTAGACAAGTGGCACACTCCCATTGGACATGACATGTGGAAGAGAATTAAAAGAGGAAGGTTAGATTTTGTTGAAATCTATATATTGATGTCGAGAACAGGAAACCAGTGAGTCATTTTTTTGGAGATCCGGTGAGCCGGTAGCCAGTTTCACAATTTTCTTTTATTTCTTCTATTTAGTTTTCTTTGTAATAATGAGGAACTAGAATCACATGCTGGGACGACGGATGGAGCCATTTTTCGTCATTGTGGTAAATAAATTAATTTCTTTTTATGACTACTTGCACTGTTTATGAAATGATTTATGATTTTTATTGAATGGGTGTCATTTCAATTGATGGATCATGCTTACCTAAAATGTTTTGATGTCTCATGCTTTAGATTTACATTCATTGCTCTCAAAATCTACATTAGGCAAGGAACTAGAGTCAACAAATTGTTATCATACAAGCTATAATTGTGCAGGAATAATTTTGAATCACATGAATGGAATTTGGTGAAATTCTTAGTCCCAGTACCTCTCACCATTGTTAACATTATTTGTATATTTATTTTTATTAAATTTAAAAATCGAACCTTCCCAAGTCTTAGACGAACTCTACTACTACAACAACTTTTGAAACCCATTAGCGAACCCATTTCACGAACTATGTCCATCTGAGTTCATAAAATCGAGTACGGTTGGCGAATACAGTTCTTGAAAAGTATACATCTAAGTTCTCGAGCCGAGTAGGGTTGGAGAACTCAATTCACGAAGCGTAATGCCTTGACTGGTAAACTTTAGCCTTACAGTTCACAAACCGTTTCACCAGCGATCCTAGCAGATGCTCAAGGACTTATTTTTCAAATATACATTTAGCATTGCTATGACTCTCTTATACACTTATAAGACTTCATTAATTACTTAAAAACTTATGTACGTGCATCATGATTAAATTCTTAGGTGTTTAAATGAACATCAGTTTGTCTGTTGTTCACATGGCATATTTGCTAAATTGAACAGTCATTATAACAGTTCTATAACCATACCATTGTGCATATTCTTCTATTGTATTTTCAAGACCTAAAATATTTGCTTGATTATGAAGTTATCTTTGCTTGAATTCTACGCAACCCTAAGTCTTGATAAACTATAAATTGAGATGCTCTTTCAACTGGCAAATTAAATCCCTGACACTTTGTGACCTAGTTGATAGCTAGAGTCGTCCTCTATGAACCTAGTTTCCTCTGAGAAACATAATTAGGTGTGCGACTAAAAAACTTTTCTTTAGGGATTCGTGAATCCAGATCCAACTATCTTTACCTTGATAGTTCGTGTATTCTAATCTTTCTTTTCTGTTATCGAGGTTTTCGTAATCTCTTTCAGGCAAGATAGACAGAAAGCGTAAAGTTCTCTTCGTCTTAGACTTCGTGATTCCTCAAGATAAATATCTGAAAACTGGTCTTAAGTGATAAGTTGAAGATTGTACTTGAGAGGTAGTTAAGAATTTAGGCTTCTCTTTCGGAGTCGTAAGTTCCGTATTTTTGAGATTTGATAGCTTGTCTACTGCAAACAGATTTCCTCACCTTGATCTCATGATCTAAATAGAAATCAAATAAGCTTATCTGTTAGAGGCAGATTCGTATCAAAAGTATTAACTGAGGTTGAAGCAACTCTTAGGCTATAAAGGGCGTCAACTAAGGGAAGCAACTGCGTAGAACCTTGCGAGGTTCAAGAGATGTATGGAGCGTGGCTGTATCTGAATTTCATGGAGGGTAGATTCAGTTCCAATTGCATTCCAGTCCGAAATTTGATAGTAGGCTAGTGTCTGTAGCTGCTTAATACAGTTTGGTGTTCAAATCTGGACGAGGTCCGGGGTTTTTCTGCAATTGTGGTTTCCTTTTTAACAAAACTTATGGTGTCTTGTGTTTTTCCTTTTCCACATTATATTGTTTATTTTTATAATTAGATTTATGCAAGTAGTACATATTCAATTTTAGTAGATACGTTCATCCAATTGTGATCGATCATGAGACTTGTTTCTTGTGGAATACGTATCTTGAAAGAGAGATAACAAGTTAGATTACTTAGGAGAATTCCGATTCGATTATTTGGATACGACTAGTTTGATCTTGGATATTTATTTTTGAGATCTTCCAAGAACTCTTCTTAACAATCAGGTTCATGGACTCTTTGTCTTATACATACCGATTGAGAAGGGGTAGAAATATAAACTCTATATACATATTTTCAAGGATCATTAAGTTTGTCTGCTTGCAATTGTATTAGGTTTTGTCCATACAGGTTTCCGAATGAAAAAGTTGGTGGTGTACTTGGTACCTCCTCCTTTTCATTTGGTATCAGAGAAGGCAAACAATTTTAGACCTAACAAGTCTATGTTTATGGCGATCTGAATTATGGACAAGAGTACAATCTCTAATAATGTACCACCTGACCCAGGGATTCAGAATTTTCTTCAATGATTGATCTTATAAGATAAGTTGAATAATGTCTGACCAGACCTCCTCCTGGTCAAAAATCTCTTAAAGTATTCACTGATCTTGAGAAGAAATTGGAAAATCTTACTCTTGATAAGGACTTATATCTTCATAAAGAACAAGATTCTCTTGACAGATTGAACAATATCATGATGAGTAACATGTTCGTTGAGGTTGGTATTGATCGGTTAAAATTTGAGTGTTATACTCCCTATGCGGATGACGTAGTAGGATTTAATTCCTCTGTCACTCCAAAGGTAGAGACAATTTATCCCTCTGAATATATTACTCACATTGACCATGCTCTGATCCATCATAATGACTATATCTTGTTTGTTCAAAAAAATAGCGTGAAAAAGAGTTTTCTATATAAAATTAAAATTACTTTCCATGATGAAAATGTAAAATATTCACTCTATATCAAAAGAGTTATCTTGTTAAGTGCTAAACGCTTTCTCCAAGCTGTTTGCGGGTAAAAACGACTTGCTAGTTTTCTGGTAAAAAGTGGTGGAGGAGGCAAGTGCTCGATAAAGCAAATCGTCTGAACCTTTAAACAAATATACTGCACGGGAGTACTTTGAATTCGAGAGACTAGTCTGTATAACCCTGGCCTAAACCAAGACAACGACCATTCTAGGTTCAAATCTGTCAATAGGAAGGAGAAGGGTCGGTCTATAAGGAGGGAAGTTGAGAACGTGTGGTGATCAATGGAGATTGGATTGATGATATGATGTGTTGAGCTGCTTTAAAGATGAATTCTCTGTGTAGACGAGAGAAATTCTCTGTAAGTATTTGATAATTGACAGTGATGAGTCTTACCCAATTCAATTATCTTTGTTGTTATGTTCTTTTACCAAACCATAGGTTGAGGAACCTATTTATTGCAGCACATTGATCTTATGTAAGTGGTAATAGTTGAAAGAGGGGGAATAATGGGGAAGTGGGAGAACGTGCAAACACCACTTCCACTTTGCGTATAAGACTTGGTTGATTAACCATCCATTATTCCATTTACTCCTTAACTATCAGCACGACTTACTCACATTTCTTATCGTGGATGTATTGCACATCGCACGTGTTGTAGGACGCCAGAACAAAATCCTAGTGAATATCCCCCCATGTGACATGAATTGATGTCTCATGTGAAAGTATGCTTTGCGACGTGTTTTCTTTGGTCAATCTTTGACATAATATTATGAGTCTTAACTGATGAACTAAACAGTTCATAGTTCAAGGTCATGATGGATGAAGCATGGAGTGCATGCTGGAATAGCAACATGCTTTGTGGACCATAGACGTTGAATTAGGTCATTGATGACTGTGACATATCATAATGCTAGTTGAAGCAATAATGATAGTTGAATGACTTGGATTGATGAGCATAGGTTAATAAAGTTGCTAGACCGATCATAAACCATTATGTTGGTGCTTTGAGCACTTTACAGGAAGTCGTAAAAAAATCATTGATGAATGATCATAGGAGGTTCATCTCGATCCATGTATCATGAGTCAGCCGAATGAACAAGGAGAGATTTTAATATAATGGTCGACTGACGAACCAAATGTTGTTCGATGGATCAATTGAGTATTGGTTGATGAACCACTAAAATAATGATAGCTGAATCAATATAAGATACTGCTTCTCAAATATTGATAGTCGAATCAATATTTCCAGAAGTGGCAGGGACGATCCTGAACCTTGTTGGCTGAGCCAACACATTGCTAGTTGAAGCAATTAGGGTATTGGTAGATGGTGCAATTGATAGTCAAAGCAAATATTGCGAGTTAGAGCAAATACCGCTTGATCAACGAACAATTGGCAATAAGACCAAATTAATTAAAAAAATACCGATAGCTAGACCGAATATTATATAATTAATTAAAATATTGATTGTTGGATCAATATAAAATATATTAGTGTTTGAAACTGTTCATAATTATGCTTGAAAAAGCATTAGGTCTAAAACCCTAATTTAGATCGATGGATGATCAATGGATGAGTAACTGAGAATCAACCAATGGATGATTAACTAACCTAGCAAAAAGAAAATACCACCTACATTAGGTGATGCACCAATCATGTAGTGTCTAGATGCTCGACTGAGCATTCACCAAAGTCCTTTGCAGAGCAGTTGGTGAAAGGATGACTAATTGCTGCTTAATCCATTATTAAAATAGTGCTTAACTGAGCATTAGGTAGTAAAAACTAATTATGGAATAAGGAGGGACCGACCAAGGGGTATAGAACCGGCCCTTGGTGGTTGTGGGACCATTTTATGGTGAATGAATCATCTTCCCAGTTGCTGGAGAGAGTTTGAACCAAACATGAACTGTGAATAATTAATTAGGTCATTAATCATTGAAGGGGCCACCAATAATGACCATGGTGGCATGCCCGTGTCACCTTGTTGTCCGCGGACCAATCCTGAGAATTTTGGTATTTTCTGATGGTCCATCGAGCATTATTTTATCCTTTTATGAAGAGTTTGATTTTTACTGAAACTCTTAATCTTGGTTGAAAGACCAACTATTAAATACATTAAAATAATATTTTTTATCGTAGAAATACATAATGGTTGCAGGAGCATTTGCTTTGCTAACCATATGGTGCATGGAGCAATATTTGGAAAGATATGGAAAAAAAGATTTTTGATCAAAAGAGGAAGTCCTTGAAAGAGGAAACCCTAAATAATAATAATAATATTGTAGATGGTGAAATTTGGATAAGGGGTAAAAACGCCATTTCAATACTTTAGACAAAACTCAACTCTCACAGGAGAGGTTAAGCCCTTGGTCCTCAAGGCACCCACATCCACGATTTCTAATATACGTCCCCGCGAGACACTGCTGGTCATGATGTCATGATTCCTGGCGCACATCCTCGACGAGATACTGCTGGTCACGTAGATTCTGTAGAGCGTAAAACGTCCCAACAGACTTATGAAAAATTTGGGGCCGGGGATTCAAATCGGAGTCCGTATGAAGATTTTACTTCCATTCTCCCTAAGTATCTCAAATCTGAAGATCCATGACAAACCTAAACGAAGAGAATCCTTGACACGTCTACTTTAATTCATTCGATGGCGGAAGAAGTATGCATCATAGATGATTAAAGAGAAATAAAGTTTAATACTTACCGAGGATGCCTCAATGAAGAACGAACGATGGGTATCTACATCATCAAATCCAATATCATTAGCACTTCTGCTATTTTCTACATCATCAGATTGAGGACTAGTATCGATCGTTTTGAAAGACGAATGTCGCTATCACCTAAACAAAGGAAGACGTCATAGAAACATTCATGCCACGATTATAATTCAAGGGTAAAGAATTAAATTCAAGCATTAAGAATAATAAATGGGTTTCCTGCAATATCAATTCTACGTCAAACAGAAAGAGGAATTTGACTCGAACAGAGAAAGCCGAACATTTATTTCCCTAAAATCATGCCAAGCCCCAAGACTTTCCATTCATATATGACCAGCTGTGGACGATGCTCAAGCATTCCTCTTCTTCTCAAAATCAAGGCTCATCAGGGTTTTTGACGAAAAACCCTTGGTTCAAAGTTTATAAATAGTTTCGAAAGGGTATTATGGTAATACAAGGAGGCGGATCGGTTAACTCAACTAGTGCACGGCCAAAACTACATAAAAGACAAGTTATATTCTCTAATATTATCTCAAGAAGGAATATCTCCAGCAAAAGGAAAAGGAATTAGAGTTAAACGAGGAAATTAAAGGAATTTGGCTCAAATAAAAACCAAGGCCTTTTCTCCTTCCAAAACTCCTCTAAGCCGTGACCAAGACCTTTCGATGCGTGAGAATGGTCTCCTAGGCCATTTCCATGTCACTTTTATTCTCTCGGAATTTTTTCATAGGAACCAAAGTCAAAGAGAATTTTTGAAATTAGGACCAAATTTCAAGAGTTTGGCGAAAAAGGGATTTACTCTAAAAGAGAAGAGGACGAGCCTCTCCATATTCTATTGGACGGTTCTCTAAACATCTCCCGTCTCCTTTTATCTCATCACTCTTCAAAAATAATGAGCTCATAAGGGATTTTGACCAAAATACCCTTATTTCGCAATTTTGAGTATTTTCAAAGAAGAAATCCCTAATACAACCAGAGACCAAACAAACTCTCATCCACTCATTCCAAAGGCTTCATACACGTGAATATTGAGTTATCTAAGTGTTTGGAGAAGAATGGATTGAAACGGAGTCCAGGAAAAGCAGAATTTCAGAGAACATAAAGGGAATTTAGCTTAAAGAGGGAAGTTCGACTTCATAACTTCCAAATGCAGGACCAGACACGTGCCTCTCTCCATCTATCAAGCCGTGACCATGCCTAGGAAATCTCATGATCTCTCTCATTCCAAATAAAATCAAGCTCATAATGGTTTTTGACGAAAATACCCTTAAGTTTCAAAAGTATGTATTTCTCTAATAAAGAGGTATCTGATTTGTACAAGGGATTAAACAAACTCTTAAGCCTCGTCAAGCCTCTCCAGAGTATCTGAAGGATCAGACGCGAGCAAAAGAGAAATTAGGGTTTAGGTACAGTACAAGCCTGAATTCAGAATTTACATGGGATATTGACTCCGTAACTTCAAAAGTAAGCGCCTATCTTTTCTCACGGATCTTCACCAACAACAAGGCCAGCCAGGAAGACGTTCAAAAACCCTCTCTTCCCCGCATACTCGCCTATACAAACTCGAAAGCTCAAGGATGCACAAAGATAGAAAATTAGGGTTTTGGCCAAGTAAACCCTAATTAACAAATTCCGTTCGGTTAAGACGGAATATTTGTCTCGCTAAGAATTCATTATCATGTCGTTAATGTCTAACACAAAATCCCAGGAAGTTCCAAAGTCTAGAATCGAATCCAAGATCATAATCAAAACAACCGAAGACTAAACATCAATTCGGGGACTCCACAAGTCTAGAATACCGAGTAGATTGTAGTTTGAATGATCTGTCATCATCTATATACTCATAATATAACAATCAAGGTTCTACTCTGATCATGGGACTTAATATAGATGGTGAAATTTGGATAAGGGGCAAAAACATCATTTTAATACCATAGACAAAGCTCAACTCTCACAGGAGAGGTTAAGCCCTTGGTCCTCAAGGCACCCATCGCCACGATTTCTAATATACGTCCCCGCGAGACACTGCTGGTCGTGATGCCGTGATTCCTAGCGCACATCCTCGACGAGATACTGCTGGTCACGTAGGGTTCTGTAGAGCGTAAAACGTCCCCGGTAGACTTATGAACCAGAACATCCACAATTCCAGCATGTCTTCGCGAGACGTAGTTGATTGTGATGCCATGATTCCTAGTATACATCCTCGACGAGATATTGCTGGTCATGTAGGCTTTGTAGATGTGTAAAAACGTCCCCGACGGACTTATGACCCAGAGCGGAGACATACATGTCTCCTGTAAGCATGACTCACCCTATTTGAGATCAATGACTTATTCTTAGTACATCATCGCGAGATACACTAGTCATGTCTACTTTAGGCTGTGACACGACTCACTGAGGCTTCCGAATAATTCTTAGTACATCCCCACGAGATACACTGGTTATTATTCCTCCGATCCCTTTCGACAGACTCATAGAACATCCTTTCGAGATACACTGGTCTTGTCGGCCCCATCATATGGACACAGTTGATTCCTAGCACATTTCTGCATGATACGCTGGTCAAAGACAAGTGAGCCAAAGGCTCATAGAGACATTAATCGGGCGCACAAATCCCTTTACCTCTTTTCAGGACGAGTCACAACTGACCATAGAGAGATTCGGATCCGTCAATAAAATCTCGGAGAGATTCACAGCTCTCCTTAAAATTCCCGAGAGATCCACATCTCTTCTCAAAATCCCGGAGAGATTCACATGTCTCCGCAAAATCCCGGAGGGATTCACTTCTCTTCGCAAAAGCTCAGAGGGATTGACATCTCTCCTCAAAACCTCGGTGAGATTCAAATCTCTCCTCAATCTCTGGAGAGATCCAATTTCTCCTCAAAATCTCGGAGACATCCAAATCTCTCCTCAAAATCTTGGAAAGATTCAAATCTCTCCTCAAAATCTCGGAGAGATTCAAATCTCTCTGCAAATCTCTCAGGAAAATCTCATACAAGGCTGAATATTCCCTATGATAGGCACGAGCCTCATGTAGGAATCGAGTCTCCTTTTCAGACTCTCCACACAAATTCTGAGGCATCTCATGCCTTTTCACGTGACTCATCCTAATCCTTCTTGCAGATCGGAGAATATATCTTTATCTTAGCTAACTCGGCTAGAGATAATATTTCTCTCTCTCTTTACACATCATCACAAAGGCTGACTCAGCTTCACACAGTAGGGGGATAACAATTAGGGTTTTGGTCTGGCGATCTACGACACGTGTGAGAAATACCCGTCTTATTTCTCACCTCAGAAGAGAGTAAAGGCGTCGGAATAATGAGATAAACTCAACCTAGTTTATTTTTATTTATTTCTGAAGAGACAGGAGAGTTGCTCCGCACGACACGGAAAGCAATTCTTATCTTCACCGACCTGAGATTAGGGAATTCAGCTATAAATAGATCATCTATTTGTCTAAGCTACGATCAACTTTCTCATAACCTCTCAGAGCAATTCTTCTTCAAACCCTAGAATTCTCTGAACTTTGTCTTCATCTACTTCCCTCTCTAAGACTAGCCCTAAGCCTCTTCCATGTGACTGAAGCATCCTTTGGACGACCACTGTGCGTGGTTTAGGCGAAGACTGTTCGTGCTCAACCTCCCGTAACTCACTTTCAGAAACCCTAGAATCCCACTTTATCCTCTCACCTATTTTAGGTAACTACAAATATAATAATAAATAGTATTACATTAACTAGTTGGAAGCCTAACAGGCTAAGCTCCAACAACGTACCACTACATTAATTGAAAAGGTTGTCGTGCTAGCCTACCTGAGAGCCTCATGGGTAACCTAGCTAAGGGAGCTAAAGCGGATGTAGGGGCTGAGATTGTGTCACAAGGGGGAAAGCTAACTCTACCTTCCATGTTAATTCCTGCAATATTACGCCATTGGGGGCTCGAACCTGGGACTTCCTGGCGCGCATGAAACTTTGGGAAACGGGGATGACCAACTAAGCTATGTGCCCGTGTGGGCCCACCCCTCACGGTTTCCTTGTTATTATTATTTTTTCTCTCTTCGTTTTCCTATTTTGATACAACTTCCATATCCTTGTTTTTCCATGTTTTTGGATGCTCCTTTGAGCATTATTACTAAACACACTCGTGCATGTTACTCGGGGGGTTCCTTTTATGCCCAAAAGGTGAATACCCATTACTATTCCATGGGATTCAGTTGAGAAAAGCCATGAATCTGAGTAATTGAATATTAGGGTTTAATTAGTGTATTTTTCTAGGAATTCAACTGATGAATACTGCACTAGGTTTAATTAAGTAGTTGCTTTATACTAGCATGAAATATGTCTAGGGCATTTAATTGTTTCAAATATGATGTGATCAGTATCATATTAGTTCTGAATATTAATCTGCGGAAGTCGGACACCAGAGATGAATTCTGAATTCAAAGAAATATCGAGTCTTTTAGCTTAACTGTAAAATACATGAAATATTGAAGGTTATACTTCAGAAGCCTTAATATTGCTATCATATATTATCACATTTGATGAGGTTACATAAATGCAATTCACTTCTTTTGCGGAAGGTGAAGATATGAATATCTTATGATTCAGATGCTGATTAGAGATGCATAATTTCCGAGGTGATTTTACAAATATAATCTTCATCGAAAATCCATCATCAACATTAAGTCCCCTGCTTAGTGTGGGACAATCATGTTCCGCAATATGCATATAGATGGCGATTTTTACTAACATAAACAAAATGAATGAACAAGCTTAGTTATCAGATATTACCAGGAATTCAGATCTAATAATGCTCCAATGATGTCGAATGATCGTTGGAGAAGAAATAATAGACATAGAAGCACTTGCAGGATGACTAAGAATCTCATGGAGAGTAGAAATTGGCGACGCACCGCTGATTTGGATAGAAGAAGAACCATATTGACCTTGTATGGCATGGGCATCGTTTGAAAGAGGAAATTTTAGTTTGACCAAAATTAGGAAATCCAAATAATCCATATAAAAGGGAGTGAAACCCCTTTTCTTTTTATTCTTCTCGACTAACCACGACCGACCAGCAACACCTCCCTCTTCCTCTTCTCCCCTCCAACGTCCGGCCAACACGAATGTCCGTCAGAATTCTTGCCGTCCGATCAAGTACCGGCCAAACTCCGGTATATATTTTTTTTGTTTTCTTTTTCACGTTTTACATCAATCATGGAAAAATAATTATTATTTTAGTATTTTTCTTGAATTAATCACGATTTAGATCAAAATACCGTATTTTTGACTTTCGAGTGCTTCGATCGTCTTTGTAGGTGCTTTAATCATCTTTAGTGTAGCAAAGAGGATGTCCTTAAAGCATCAACTCTTGCATCATCACCACTGGTCGTTAGCGGAAGCATTGTGGCGGGTGAAAATCTGTTTTACCCCATTATCCGTTACTTCAGAAAACTCTCTTGTCCCCGGTTCTGTTGTTGACTTCGAATATTCGTTTCCATCTTCTTCGTAACAGATCATGAAATCTCCAAATCATACTTATAACACTGATTCTTCAGAGAAACCGACTCATAGAATAAACAGAACACCAAGAATGAAGACCTTTGGAGATGTATACCCTCAACTGGAAGTTCTTTTCAGTGAGTTAAAGAAGTTAACGTAGGGGATGCCCCTTAATTGTCTCGATATCGTACACAGTCGTACTCATTCATTCTCAGATTCAATCCTGGCAGAAGTGGAACTAAGACGTGATGAAATCCATCAGAGGAGAAAAGCTGAGGATGAAAGACTTTTCGAATATCAACAAAAGCGTCATCGGTCATCCGTATTTGTGCTGACGTAGCTTTCAGTAAAAAAGTGCAATCAACTTGACCGTCCTCTGTAGATAAGTATATACTGTGTCACGCTCGTGCTGATCTTCAGGAATTTAGGGTTTCACACCTATATAAGTGTAGACTTCCGTCTTCTTCATCTCTGAATCTTGTAGATTTTAGGAAAAGCTTAAAACAGAATCACGTCCATAGTAACATGTCTGATATCATCACATCATCTCATGAATCTCTTTCGAGGCGCAAAGCTGAAGCAGCCAAGCAGGTAAGAGACACTCCTTCCTGCTTCTTTATCTTCATGATCGATAACTGGCCATGACATGATCTTTTGCAGGTACCAAGTTGATCGACTTTCTTCTTCTTCTCCCTACAATCTGAGACCTAAGAAGACTATCAAAGCTCATGCTCGTTTTGGTTATGTTCAGGTGGCCATCTTTTTTTTTTGGTAAGTTTTAATTTTTTTTTGGTAAGTTGTTCAGGTGGCCATCACTGGAACAACAATAAGTATTTTCTTCAACTGGAGATTTATTCAGAGCTTTATGTTGAATACCAACCCTTTTCCTTGTCATACCAGGTTGACATCCATGTTGACACTGAAAAGAGGCAGAATGAGAAAACTGTGCTAAAGTTGATGAGAAAACTGATGATGATGATGGGACTCCTGCCAGCTCATCGGCCAGCCGTGCTAAAGTTGAGCTGGCATTTCCATCCATGAATATCCAGCTGCCGGACTCTCTTTCGATCTTTACATGAAGAACTCATGTCGCCATAGCCAGCACGTAGGTGTTTTCATCATGCCCAAGCGTTATGCCGCCATCTGCACCAAAATATAGAAAAGGTGTGGACATATAGCCACCACCGAGGTATGAAGATACATTCCACAGACTTTCGTGACTTATGTAGCTAGATTGTTGCCCATAGTCCAGGAGATGGAGAAAAAGAATCTTCATGATGTCCGAAATAAGGAATTATATAAGGGGGACGACATGATTTCCAATTGCGAAGCCCTCAGCTTCAATGTCGGCTGGATCCGTCATCATCTCGAGATCATCAAGATCGACAGGGCGGTCATTGCTTCCAATGTAATTATGTCCGCCAATGTTATCATAGAGGGGAAAAAACTCTGGCCACGGAGTCTGTAAGGGTGGACAAGGCTATTCAACACTTAAGGATCAAGACTGAAAACTACCAGAAGAGGCTTGAAATGGAGTACAATAGGAACTACTTGTTGCTGGATGGGATGCTTTAGAGTTCTTTGATGTTTTATAGGTTTAGAATGTTTTCTTGAATAAGGTCTGATTGACTGATGATGAATGAAGAATTTTTTCTTAGATTGATGCGATCTGTTTTTGGGGTCTGTGAATGATCAATGGAGCATTCACGAAATTGCTATTTGGAGGAATAAAAATTGCACTCTAAATTTAAACAATTGTCGACCTACGACTAAGCATAATATGCTTTGAGTTACTTGCCATTGATTATGGTCCCTTCAGCACCTCCTATAACAGCCAGGATTTTGTAATAACCGTTGGGTGATATTTTAATGAACATATATGGACCTTCACATTTTGGTGAAAATTTCAGAGCAAACATGTCGTGCTAAATATGCTTTGCAGTTTTCAGTACTAAATCTCCCACTTGAAAAGTTTTTGGTTTTAGCATTTTGTCATATGCTTTGGAAACCCTTCGTCTGTAAGCCTTTGCGTATTTCTCGACTTTGGACCTTCATGATTCAAGCGCGGGCTTAGCTCAAGATGAGGAACAGGCGGAAGCTCTAGCAGCACTGGAATCCATTAAGTGGGCAAAAGCTTCTTCTGTGGGTAAGTTACACCTTGAAGGAGACTGCATCAACGTAGTTAATGCCATAAATGGCATAGTAGGAAATGTCCGATGGACTAATAATAATATAATTCTAGACTGTAGAAATCTGTTAGTCAGTTTTAAAGATTGGAAATGCACTTTTGTGCATAGAGAATCTAATGAGGTGGCTAATAGCCTATCTAAAAGAGCTAGAATTTCTAGGAATGCTGAATGTTGGTATACAACATTTCCAACTTGGCTGCAATCTCTTATTAGAGATGAACTGAGTGTAAACATTTCTTAAAAAGTTATTAATGAATTCTCTTTTCTTATTAAAAAAAAAGGATTCAAGCGCGTCTAGGTCAGCAACTCTGGTATTTGATACTTCAGCTTCATCCCACTGTATTCCGTTATCCATTGCAATCCTTGCTGAAAGAATCTTTATTTCGACTGGAAGACTATCATCTACATCGTAGACGAGGGAGTATGATGAAGTTCTAGTTGAAATTCTTGGCACAATTCGATATGTCCATAATGCCATAGGTAGTTGCTCGTGTCAGGTTCTTGCATTATCATGCACTGTTCAACTAATGATCCTGATCAAAGTCTTATTCATTCTCCGTGTTTGCCCGTTCCCTTGCGGATAGTACGGCGTACAAAATATTTGTTTGACACCATATTCCTGGGGCAACTCAGTTACATGCTTGTTGGAAAAAGAAATGTCATTATATGTGATGATGTGTTTAGGAACACCAAATCTGCGTATGTTGTATTCTTTGATGAATACTGCAATAGTGACACCAGTAGTGTTTCGAAGAGGAATGGCTTCAATCCATTTTGGTGAAGTATTCACTTGTTGTGATAATGTATCCATGTTGTTTCGATGACGCGGGATTGATTTTATTAATGATGTCCAGTCCCCATCTGTAGATGGGCCACAGACTACTCACAGAATGTGACGGAAATCAAGGAGTATGAATGAGGTTACCATGAACTTGGCACTGATGACATTTCTGAACATAGGCAGCCGCATCATCCTCCATGGTCGACCAATAATATTTCTCGTGAATTTGGAGAAATAACTTCCTCTTTCCGCGATGTGCTCCCCCATGCATTTATTTTAATATCATTGGGATTTCAAGTTCTGATAGGCATCCTAGCAGAATTTCCCCAAAACTTTAATGATATAAAATTCCATCGTGAAAAACGAACCTCTTAGATTATTGAGTTAGTCGGACTGCTTCTTTCTTCTCTGATGGTAGGTCGTTATCACGAAGGTATTTGATGTAAGGCTCTCTCCAATCCCAACATGGTGAATCTTCAGAGCCTCAAGTTAATGTGATGACACTTGGAAATTCGAGCATGATCCTTGCAGTAGCCTCGACTGGGTCTTCATGGTGGGCCAATAATATTTAAGGCGTTGAAGTCACCTATAAAGAGTTATCACAAGTGTTTGTCCACATACTTCGTCATGCATACGGTTGAGTTATTGTTGTGTTTCGTCATATCCAAGACATCGTGATGACGATCCGTCCGGGTAACGATGGTACAACGCTCCATGAAGCAGGAAAAAGCTTTTTAGTTTTTTTAGACTGATCTTTCCTTCTAGAAGATAGCTACTCAGTTTATGGATGATATGTGTCCTCTAATCACTTGCTTTGATGTCTTCATCTTGTATGATCCAAGTGGACGATACAGAACGTTTATGTTCCGATATGGTTTTCTCTGATCCTTCAAATTGTAGTTTCGAAGCAAGCGTTGCTAGACAATCAACATGCCTGTTGGTACGACCAATATGGATAATCGAGGCATCAGCAAAATGTGTTAATATAATTTATGAAACATAAATCAATAATAATATAATCCTGACTTCTTACATGAGTTTAATCATATCTACTTATGATCATTTGATAAAATCATCCCACATGGTTAGATCCGGAACCTGCTTATATCAAAGAGTCACAACATCATAAGAGATATACATAATATGAGGTCGGAAATATTAGGTTTTGATCAAAATCGAAATAATATCTCATAAACCGAAATCAAAGCAAAAATAATAATTATTCAGCTCAATCACTGCATTCATAACTATCAAAAGAATGACACAAATAATTTAAAATAAAAACTTAATCATTCATATTATTGATAATTGGAATAAATTTTACACAAACATTGATTAGTTTACACAAACATTGAATAAATTTAAAATAAATCAATAATTGATTAGTTTATTCAAATAAAAGACGTTAATTAAGAATCGAATCTTACAAGTCTTTCTGACGCATCTTATTCCTTCATACTCCCAGTACTTGATAAAGGTAGGTGTTGATGGGTGAAAAAAATTTGCTGTTTTTTTAGGAAAAGTGGAGAGACGAGCGATCGGTCCCTCGAACGAGCAAATTTCTTAAACCTTTTGCAAACAGATGCACTGCACGGGAGTGCTTTGAGTTCGAGAGATCAATCTATATGACTCCGGCCTAAACCAAGACAATGGTCGTTCCATAGTCAATTCGGTCACAAAGGGAGATGAGGGTATATATGTAGGAGGGCAACTGAGAAGTGTGTATGAGATCAATGTTAATCGAAGGATTGTGTATGTGTTAGAGAGTTCTGCCAGTTATCTGTGAACTGTTGAGTTCGAAGATAAGTTCTGATTGATAAAATTCTGCTATGATGAGAGTTCTTGTTCAAATGATAATTCTTGTTGTTCAATCGTGGGTTCAAAAACTTATTTATATTGCAATAATAATATACATATTGATCCCCAGTAAGTGTGACGGTTACTGGAGTGAAAGAGTGGAAAAGTGGTAAATCGTGGTTAAACCAGTTCCACGTGCATGGGAGAGTTGGTTGATTCTCAATCCACTACCTTGCTAACTCCTTCAACTGCTTGCACGACTTACTCACATTTTTCATCGTGGATGTACACACATGTTGTACGCCGCCAGACCAAAACCTTAGTGAATATTCCCCATGTGATGTGATTGATGTCTCATGAATGTGGAGTCTGCAAGGCATACGTGCATTTAATTGGTCAATTATTGACTTGACTAGACATGAGTCTTGTCCTTGGTGAGTCGAGAATAGTGGACGAATGTGAAATTCTCTGAGACTCGAAGTTGAACACGTGAGATGTATGTTGAGACAAAGTGATGCACATACGTTGAGTCTTGATAAATTGTGTATATCATTTTACCAGTTGAGGTACTAATGAGATGATAATGATTTTCTGATAATTTAGATTGACGCGCATCCCATGAGATTGCTCGATCATGGTCCTATTCTGATATGTCAAGCATTTGACAGGAAATCAGATATTGTTTATTTATGTAGAATGCTCATTCCCGACTTAATATGTCATGAATTTTCGAATGACAAAGTAGGAATCAGAGTATTGGATTCGATGGTTGGCCGTCCGAACCATGTTGCTCAATCGAGCAAAAATGTTGGTAGCAAGACCGAATGTTAAATATAAAATTAATATATTGATTGCTAGATCAATATAAAAGTTATCAATATTTATCGAATTATCGTAAATTCGAAACCCTAATTTTGGGGAACTCTGGATCCTGGAGTTGGAGAAGTGTCCAATATGGGTGAAGAAATATCGACCAATCAATGGTAATGGGAGCCGGCCATTGATGGTGGATGGACGTCCGAGCGTGCGGAGAAATGTCCTTGAACAAGGATTCATTAACGCGGAATCCTGAAAAATATGAATTATTACTATTTAAAATAATAATGGAGAGACGTGGGACCGGCTGGCCATAATGGCCAAGAGAACGTCCAGGTCCGGTCATGGTGGTGCATGGGCTACCATGACCCTTACATGTTCATTCCTTATAATTTTAGGTATTTTGTTGCTCGTTTGAGCAAGATTTTGGATTTTCAGAAGAGTTTGATCTTGACTAAAACTCTCAATTTTCGCATGAATGAGCAAGTAGGACTTTGCTCGTGCGACCAATATTTTAAGAATATTAACATATTTTCCGTGAGAAGCCCGGACGGTCGTGGGACCATTTGACTTTTTGGCTTTTTTCGGAGATTTGAGCAATATTATAGAAATATGGAAAAATTAGGTTTTTTGCTCAAACGAGAGAGTTTCATGAGATGAGAGAAGCAATAATAATAAAATAAGGAATTCGAGAGGCGTGGGACCGGCCACGGCCGTGGCATGGCCGGCCGGCTGGTGGTCCCGGTCCCGTGACGCTTTTTCCTATTTTTTATTATTATTTTTCTAACTTGTGTGAGAAATATGGAAAACTAGGATTTTTGCTCAAACAAGGGAGTTTTCAAGAGATGTGGAAAAATAATAAAATAGGTTTAAAATATGGAGTTTTCAAGAGGTTAGTAATAGAGAGGCGTGGGACTGGCCACGGCGGCATGGCCGGTCGGCCAGTGGGTCCAGACTCGTGCACGCCTCTTATTTATTTATTTATTTATTTTTATTATTTTCCTTTCCTATTTTGCATAGGTCTCCATATTTCCTCGTTCATCCATATTTTGGGTGCTCGTTCGTGCATTATTCATAAGTACACTTGCACCATTTTCTCGGGGCTTACTTGGATGTCGCCAAAATGCCGAAAAAGTGAATATTTATTACCTAATCCATGGAATTCAACTGAGAAATGCCATGAAACAGAGTAATGAGATAAAAACAGATTATTTTCTAGGAATTCATTTGATGAATATTGCGCTAGAATTAATCAATGAATGGCTCTATACTAGCAGCCAATCTGTGTAGGAGCGTTATATTTATTCGAGAGTCGAGGCATGAGATGGTAGAAGCATCATACTCGCTCTGAATGTTTATGCTATATAGTCAGGGAATATTATGACATCTCGAAGATGTTATCGCTCTATACTAGCAGGCAATCTGTCTAGGAGTCGTCCAATCACAATCGATTTTATACAGAAATGAACACTGAAATTGTTCAGTGTTGATGAGATATGCAAAACATTGAAAGCTCAGCTGAGAGACTTTAATGATTACATATTCATGCGTGCTCTGAGAGGTTGTACGCTCAGTCAGAGATTGTGACATGAGCTTTCACGTCTAATCCTAAAATACGAATTTCACATACGTGTCTGAAGTTAGGTCAGAAATATGCAAAATTATGATTTTATGATTTTAACCTTTGTCAAAAATCCACCATTAATATTAAGTCCCCTGCTTAGTGAGAGACAGTCATGTTCCACAGTAAGCACTGGATGGTGATTTTTATAATTATAAACGAAATAAGTAATTGAACTTAATCATAAAAGATGTTACCATAATTCTCACTCCAATAATGTCATGCACGTGCAATGGCTTGAATAAAGGCTCTGGCAGGTATGATAGAGCGTCATCCAGCGAGCGTGGAGTGATAAGGCACTGCTGATTTGGGTGGTGGAACGTCCAATCTTGGTCGGTTTAGCACTTACGGGCCCGGGCCCCAGAAAGAAAATTCTTGTTTAATTATGTTTTTGGAAATAAAAATTATTATAAAAGGGATGAAACACCCTCTCTTTTTATTTCTAATTTCTCCCATAGTCGGCCAAGCTCTCTTTAACGTCCGAGAGAGTTTTTTTTTTTCTCGTTACCATTTGGCGGCAAACAGTCGCCGCGGCGACTTCCATCCGGATTTCCGGCCCGACCAGGTAAGCCTTTTTTTTATCGTATTTGACTTGTTCACATTAAAATATATGTGTGTGTGAGAGCTTTCACAAAAGTTTTGCTTTAGGAACGAACGTCTGTTAGTTTAAGAATCGAGCAATCATCCCTAGCATAAGAGAGACTTTTTTTTTGCATAAACATGCGTCTTAAGGTAGTAAAATTTCTGTCCATGAGCTTTCATGAAAATTTTGTTTTCAATATGTGAGTTTTCACAAATTTTCGAGAATGGGTTATCGTTTCAAAGACAGACGCTCGTCCGAAGATTTTTTTTTTTTAAATTACGTGACTTATTCACGTTTAAATTCTTTTTTTTTTAAATAAAAATAAATTTACGTGACTTATTCATGTAAAAATAAATATTTGGTTTTTTTTTGCTTACGTGAACTGTTCATTTTTTTTTTTTGTAAAATTAATGATTTGATTTTTGAACAACTGTCGAAAGTAGACAATTATACACGGTGAAGTAATGTATTTATGTGAGCTTTCACAATTTTAGAATGGATGTCTGTCCAATTTTGAAAAGTTGGTGGATGTTCAAACGGTACAAATCATGTGAGTTGTTCACGGTTTATAAAATCAAGTTTTGATTTTCGAATAATGAACTTTGCTCGTCTTTGCAGGTGTCTTGAAGAAACAAGCAAGTATTTAAAAGCATAAACTTTTACATTATGATCACTATTGTTAGTGAAATTGTAAAAAGGTAAGAGTTGGATAGTTACCGTTTTTGTAGACGTTTTTAGTTGACGTGAACATCTTTATTATTCCATTGGTTTGCTTCAATTCCGTTGCTTTGCTGAAATTGCACCTTATATGAATGATATACTGAAGTAAAAGTGATGTACGGATGTCATAGCTATTTTGCAGGGATGTCAGTCGATAGATATTGAAAAAGCGGGGGTACAACAACCTCACCCAATATTTCTATTAGAAATATGTATGGACAAACTCCAATTTACTTTCAAGAGAATCAACTAGACTCAATCTTAACAAAGTATATCAAAGAGTTAATATCTCTCTTTCTCGATTCAATTCTTACTCAAGCAAATAGTAATCTGCGAGTCTAATTGAATACAAGAGAAATCACTTGAACGGTACCAAAGACCAATGTTCAACTATCAATCAATTTCAATCAACAACCAAAGGTCGGATTTCCAATTGATTGATTCTAACGCAAAACCTGTGAATTTCGATTATATAAAAAAATATAATGCGGAATAGAAATAACACAGACACCAGAATTTTGTTAACAAGGAAACCGCAAATGCAGAAAAACCCTGGGACCGAGTCCAGATTGAACGCACATTGTATTAAGCCGCTACAGACACTAGCCTACTAAAAACTAACTTCGGTCTAGACTGTAGATGAACCCCAATCAATCTCACACTGATCCAAGGTACAGTTATGCTCATACGTCTCTGATCACAGTAGGATACTACACATTTGATTCCCTTAGTTGATCTCACCCACAACTAAGAGTTGCTACGACCCAAAGTCGAAGACTTTAATAAACAAATCTATATCACACAGAAAAGTCTACAGTAATAGATAAATCTATCTCCCACAGAAATACCTACAAGTTTTGTTCCGCCTTTTGATAAATTAAGGTGAACAGGAACCAATTGATAACCCAGACTTATATCCCCGAAGAACAACCTAGTATTATCAATCACCTCACAATAATCTTAATCGACGCGGCGAAAGAACATATTGTGGAATCACAAACGATAAGACGAAGATGTTTTTGACTACTTTTATATCTTGCCTATCGGAGATATTAATCTCAAGCCAATCGTTACGATTGTACTCAACACGATAGAATCAGCAAGATCAGATCACACAACTACGAGAAAGTAGTATCGGTCTGGCTTCACAATCCCAATGAAGTCTTCAAGTCGTTAACCTGGTTTACAAGAAGAAACCTAAGGTTAAAGGAGAATCGACTCTAGCTAATACAACTAGTATCACGCACGAGGTGTGGGGATTAGATTTCCCAGTTGCTAGAGTTCTCCCTTATATAGTCTTTCAAATCAGGGTTTTCAATCAATGTTGGCTTGGTAACAAATCATTCAATACTCACCGTTAGATGAAAACCTTATTAGATTCAAGATAATATCTTTCAACCGTTGGATTGAAAACTTAGCTTGTTACACAAAAATGAAATGCACGATTTTAGGTTTGTGTAAACGTACCCAAACATGTACATTTGTTGGTTCAACAATAATTAACCAAATGGTTAGCCATCTGAGCACTTTCATATCAACCATATTCTTCTTCACCATAACTAGTTCAAATTACTCAAATGAACTAGTTAGAGAGTTGTTCAATTGCAAGGAAATCTTATGTAACTACACAAGACACAATCAAAGCAAAAACGATTTGATTCACTCGAATCGGTTCATGACTTTATAGCCATTGTTTCCATTTTGCATTCCTTAGTTAATAAAAATATAAGTTCACAAAAAATCGTATTTAGATATAAACAAATTAAGCTCGCAGACTTAGTTCGCGGACTTAAGTTCCCGGAAGGAGTTCTCAAACTCCAGCAGATTTACTCGAGTCGAGAACTTCCGCCAGTTTGCGGACTGGGTTCGCGGACTGAGTTCATAGCTCTTGTTCTGGTTCTCTTGATCAACAAAGTTCGTAAACTTCGGTTCAAGGAAAAAAGACTTATACATATATGTGTTACCACACAATGCTTATATCCATCATTGGTTATATAATATAAACTCTCATTTCAATCATTGAAACATTCTTAGAGGGCGTTATTATATAGTTGTTATTCACAAACTATTTTTCGTCAAAATAAGCAATTTTCAAAGTGATTGAAACATAATATGACTTTCGTCACTAAGTAAAGATGAACTTGGCCAAATCAAAAGCTTACCAACACATATTTCTAGAAATACATAGGCGAGATAAACACGGCTCGAAATAGCAAATGTGTATAATTAAAGTCTATATAGAAAAACGACTTTTGTCTCAAAGATAGAAGATAGAGTAGATAGAATTTTGAGTGATAGATAAGTTAAAATCTCCACATAACTTTTACTCGATGAAGTTCCTCCAGTTCCTTGAGTAGTTCTTCATCTTGTATGATGATTTCCATGGAGTTCTTGAGCTGAACTACACTTTCTATCCTAGTCCGAGACTTAGCTATAGTAGACTAGAAATCAATACTTATAGTTTTGATCACTAACATTGACAAACATGCTTGAGATAGCAACGCATGCGAGTTCGACCGAGAAATGCTCTAACAATCTCCCCATTTGTCAATTTTAGTGACAAAACTATCAATACATATGGAATACAGAAAATAAATGAATTAACTTTTGTAGCTCCTATTCCACATGCCTAATCTTCAACATTACTCGAAATCTTCGTCACTTCCAAGTACTCCAATGATCCCAAAGGTTGTAAGTTCAGCATCATCGTCGTTAAAAATCCGTAGCTATAACAATGAGAAAACAATAGTTCTCAATCATTGTTATACAGTCATAGTATTATTATACAGCATCAAAGTTCAATTGTATCACAACTTCGACAACAATACTATGGTGATATGTATCACTCCCCCTTAGTCAATACTCCACCTCAGATGGAAACCACTACCCCTTCCATAATGATTCGAAAACCATATGTATTTGTAGTGTGAACTACGTATTAATTCTCCCCTTTTCTGTCAATAAAATTGGCAAAGGTACGAAAACGGGATCCTAATGAAATTTCCAAAAGAGACATTTCATGACCAAAAAAAAGCATATATCAACTTGTTTAGATACAATCATATAGCCGAAGCTAAATGCATTCATCAAGGAGTTTATAAAGATACAAGATAACCCCTATAATATTCCACAGCCGCACTCCCCACAAAGATTTGGCGACTAAGCATAAGTTCAATTAAGAACTCTCCCCCATAATATGTCATTCCCGAAAGAACAACAAGAGCGACCTTAATTTCAAAAGAAAATAAGGATTTATTTGGACATAACAAATCACATACAAGTATGAATTTGAATCCAAAATACTCAATTAAATTAACCATAAGAGAACCCATGATTAATTTAGTCGAAAATGCTCAACATAAGTGAACATATGGAAACTCAAAAAAACTCAATTACATTAATCACAAGAGAACCCATAATTAATCTAATCGGAATACACAACCAAATTAACCACAAAAAGTAATCAATTTAATTGGTCATGCTCGACATAAGAGAACTTACGGAGCCTCACAATATAGACATAAAAATATGGATCAGGGAAGATCAATACTGCGAAATATACAAGGATTCATTCTATTTTTCATCATTATTCGCACAATGACATACAATAGACATAATCCTTGTAAACAAAAGATTTTAACCTATCTTTTATCAATAATTGACATAATAGGTTTAACTTTTGTATTGTCAAAAGTCCATTCCTTCTTTTATCAACACATGCATATCGACATATAAATGACTTAACTTTTGACAAGGTATGGTACAATCACAGTTCACGGACGCAAACACATATATCCCATAACTAATCGCAATATATAAAACCATAAAGATTAATACTGCAAAAATCATCTTCCAAACAATTTTAGAATTTAAACCAATAAATCTAAAAACATGAAGATAAAAACGTTGGACATAGCTATGTGTAATCACAATAATGGCTATTCCAAACTCTAGTTATTCTTCTAACCAAAACATGAAAATAGAAGACTTACTAGACGTTAAAACCTTTGAAGAATTCTTTATCTTCCCCGAACTCCTTGTCGTCAACAGCTATTGGGACATAAGGTTCATGAAGATAGGAGTTAATATCAATAAACCTTCTTGACTGATGTCAAACAAGGGCCTTCTGAATCTGATGAGTCTTAAACACAAAAGCCTTTATTTGATTAATCTCCTTTTGCATCTCCTTCAACACTTCAAGAACATCAGAAAACTTCTGAGAATTTGAAGGGATGGCTCCAGACTTCCTCACATTCCTTCTTTTTCTTTTTCAATGTCGGAGCTAATGGAGATTTTTCTTTCTCCTTCATGATTGATGGCTTGACAATCATATTAACATTCTTTCCATCAGAAGACATGGTACTTGAAGCATCCATAGGCTATGGGTTTGTGAGAGGAATTCACAATCTCAACAAGTGGTCTTGAGATAAAAAGAAGTTTCAAAGAAGGAAAAAGGAATGTAGGGTTAACTATTAACAGGTTCGTGCACGCACAATTCTGAACCCTAAAGAGAGTAGAATTGCCGAGAATAACCCTCCTTTATTGATAGACACAAAACTAAGAAAAGAAGAAAAACAAACTTTTCTTAAACCCTGAGAGGTGCACAATCTTGTCTCTTTTGATCATGCACATGAGACAGGATTTACCAATCAACACAATCAAGTTGTGTTGCGGTGAACAACAATTTGTCCACCATTTTCCTCTTGAGAGGAATCCACAGACATCTGTCTATCAAAGCGATTTTACCATACTTTCTTCTCTAATGGTCTTGGTTTATCCTTGGAAACTAACTTCTTAGACGAAGATAAAATCCTACATACCTCAGCGGTCTTCTGAGCAAGTTTAAGCTTATTTTCTAATTGATTTGCTCTTCGTTGAAGTTTGTTGACGTGCCTCAATTGGTGTTTGTTCTTGTAAAACTTTGAAAGTTCATGACCCTTTAGAGAACAATACGAGCACGTGAATCTAGGATAAAAATCAGGCTTCTGAGATGTGCAAGCAGCTGGACACATGGTGGAACCTGAAACATTACATATAGAGTTTCCAAAGAATGGGTCAATTTTTTCTTCCAGATTAGTTGGGTTTTCTTCTGAAATAATATCAAGATTGATGTATGTATTGCTACAATTATCAAAATCAATATTTTCACCAAGAAGTGCAACACTTGATTTTTCGTCTTCATTAGAATCATAATTGTCAGACATTTCATCAAGAATTGCAGCAAGACCTTTGTTCCCAGTGTATTTTCTACGATTTGGGCACTCGTTTGCAAAATGACCAAATCCTTTACACTTAAAGCACTAAGGCATATCCTCGTCATCGGTTTCATCAATATCCCTATTTTTAGGAGGAACACGGTTATGAGGTTTGACTGATGCTTTAGGCTTATCTCTGGGATGTTTACTTCTCTTCAACAGAAGGTCCCTAAACTGTCTTGTGATCGTTGAGACCGATTTGTCAAGATCTTCATCTGATGAATCAGTCTCAGAGTGATTGTCTTCAGAGATATACATTTTTTTACTTTTATCAAGTAATTTAGTGTCTTTTAGTGCTTTGCACGCAACATCCTTAGATTTGGATGAATGCTCGTGATCAAAGATCTTAAGCTTCCCAACCAGCGTATTTCTGGAGAGATTATCAAGGTTATTTCCTTCAAAGATGGCATGCTTCTTAGAGTCGTATCTAGAGGGCAGCGATCTGAGAATTTTCATCACAATGTCCTTTTCAGGAATAGTCTTACCAATGCAAAAGATGCATTAACAATTTCAGACACTTTGTGATTAAACTCATCAAATGTATCTTCATCTGCCATACGAAGGTTTTCCCAATCGGAATTAAGGTTTTGAAGCCTAGCTTCCTTTTCACTGGTATTTCCTTCGAATACAATTTCTAAGATATACCAAGCTTCTTTAGACTTAGTGCAATTTGACACATGGTGCTGAAGATTTGGGGTAATGGCATGGTGCTGAAGACTTAGTTCAAACCGTCGGAATTTTTCTTTGCAGCAAGTATCTCGGCAGGACTGTATTCACCAATATTCTTGGGAACATTTACATTTCCTACTTCCATAACGGGAGCATCATAGCCATTCACAACATATACCTATGATTGAAAATCACGTGCTTGAAGAAAAGATCGCATAACAATTTTCCACCATAAGTAATTAGAGCCATCGAAGACTGGTGGTACGTTAATAGAGATAGCACCTCTGTCCATAGAATCAGATTGCTACAAACACATACTAGTAAGGTCTTGAACGTGTTTGCCTGCTCTGATACCAATTGAAAAAGCGGGGGTATAACAACCTCACCCAATATTTCGATTAGCAATCTGTATGGACAAACTCCAATATACTTTCAAGAGAATCAACTAGACTCAATATTAACAAAGTATATCAAAGAGTTAATATCTCTCTTTTTCGATTCAATTCTTACTCAAGCAAATAGTAATCTGTGAGTCTAATTAAATACAAGAGAAATCACTTGAATGGTACCAAAGACCAATGTTGTATCAATCAATTTCAATCAACAACCAAAGGTTGGATTTCCAATTGATTGATTCTAACGCACAACTTGTGATATTTCGATTATATAACAAAATATAATATGGAATAGAAATAACACAGACACCAGAATTTTGTTAACGAGGAAACCGCAGATGCAGATAAACCCAGGGACCTAGACCAGATTGAACACACACTGTATTAAGCCGCTACAGAGACTAGCCTACTAAAAACTAACTTCGGTCTGGACTGTAGATGACCCCAAATTAATCTCACACTGATCCAAGGTACAGTTATGCTCATACGTCTCTGATCCCAGCAGGATACTACACACTTGATTCCCTTAGCTGATCTCACCCACAACTAAGAGTTGCTACGACCCAAAGTCGAAGACTTTAATAAACAAATCTGTATCACACAGAAAAGTCTACATTAATAGATAAATTTGTCTCCCACAGAAATACCTACAAGTTTTGTTCCGTCTTTTGATAAATCAAGGTGAACAGGAACCAATTGATAACCCCGACTTATATTCCCGAAGAACAGCCTAGTATTATCAATCACCTCACAATAATCTTAATCGACGTGGCGAAAAAATATATTGTGGAATCACAAACGATGAGATGAATATGTTTGTGACTACTTTTATATCTTGCATATCGGAGATATTAATCTCAAGCCAATCGTTACGATTGTACTCAACACGATACAATCAGCAAGATCAGATCACACAACTACGAGAAAGTAGTATCGGTCTGGCTTCACAATCCCAATGAAGTCTTCAAGTCGTTAACCTGGTTTACAAGAAGAAACCTAAGGTTAAAGGAGAATCGGTTCTAGCTAATACAACTAGTATCACACAGGAGGTGTAGGGATTAGGTTTCCCAGTTGCTAGAGTTCTCCCTCATATAGTCTTGCAAATCAGGGTTTGCAATCAATGTTAGCTTGGTAACAAAGCATTCAATATTCACTGTTAGATGAAAACCTGAGTAGATTCAAGCTAATATATTTCAACCGTTGGATTGAAAACTTAGCTTGTTACACACACATGAAATGCACGATTTTAGGTTTGTGTAACCGTACCCAAACATGTACATTTGTTGGTTCAACAATAGTTAACCAAATGGTTAGCCACCTGAGCACTTTCATATCAACCATATTCTTCTTCACCATAACTATTTCAAATGGCTCAAATGAACTAGTTAGAGAGTTGTTCAATTGCAAGGAAATATTATGTAACTACACAAGACACAATCGAAGAAAAAATGACTTTATTCACTCGAATCGGTTCATGAACTTTATAGCCACAGTTTGCTTTTTGCATTCCTTAGTTAATATAAATATAAGCTCACAAAAAATCGTCTTTAGATATAACCAACTTAAGTTCGCAGACTTAGTTCGCGGACTTAAGTTCCCGGAAGGAGTTCTCAAACTCCAGCAGATTTTATCGGGTCGAGAACTTCCGCCAGTTCGCGGAACTGGGTTCGCGGACTGAGTTCACAGCTCTTGTTCCGGTTCTCTTGATCAACAAAATTCGCAAACTTCGGTTCATGAAAAAAGGACTATACATATATGTGTTACCACACAATGCTTATATCCATCATCGGTTATATAATCTAAACTCTCATTTCAATCATTGAAACATTCTTAGAGGACGTTATTATATATTTTTTATTCACAAACTATTTTTCGTCAAAGTAAGCAATTTTCAAAGTGATTGAAACATAACATGACTTTCGTCACTAGGTAAAGATGAACTTGGCCAAAACAAAAGCTTACCAACATATATTTCGAGAAATAGATAAGCGAGATAAACTCAGTTTGAAATAGCAAATTTGTATAATCAAAGTCTATATAGCAAAACAACTTTTGTCTCAAAGATAGGAGATACAGTAGATAGACTTTTGAGTGATAGATAAGTTCAAGTCTCCACATACCTTTTAGTCGATGAAGTTCCACTAGTTCCTTGAGTAGTTCTTCGTCTTGTATGATTATTTCCATGGAGTTCTTGAGATCAACTACACTTTGTATCCTAGTCCGAGACTTAGCTATAGTAGACTAGAAATCAAGACTTATAATTTTGATCACTAACATTGACAAACATGCTTGAGATAGCAACACATGCGAGTTCGCCCGAGCAATGCTCTAACATGTATGATACCACTTCAATTGATGATGGTGAAAAAGAAGAATTGATAATTAAGAAGATTCCGAATACGGATGACGATTTATTTGTAGTTCAGTATAGACCCGAAAAACGTCTCCCAGATTCTGTATTTCGTCTCCTTATAAATCCAAGAGAAATTACTCAGAGAAAGTTGGTGTATCCACAAGAAATAATCCGATTTTGTCTGCAAAGCGGACATTATTCTGCTTCACCCATAGAATTTAAGCTTTCCCGAAGACCTTTAGCAGAGTTTTATGGATGGACGAGGCACATGCTAGGTCATGACCACCTTCAGTCCATGTTAGACCATGCACAGATAACAGCAGTTTTTTCGAGCAGCTGGAAACTTGTTTGTTTATCATGACGTACAAGGTATAATAGCCTTGGTCGCTCGCTGGTGTATTCCTACTCACACTTCTATATGCAGTTGGGGATAGTTCACCATCACTTTGTAGGACGTAGTAGCCTTGTTGCATCTTCCTGTCAGAGGTAATCTTCTTGGAGATCTCAGCAGAAGAAACTGTGATGTCTGAAGTTTTGACAACTAAGATGCATGACTTTAATAAATCATCCGGTAAATGTTATGCTCAGTGGTTGAGGTATTGGTGGCCAATATATAAGGATTCCGATAGGCCTAATCATGGTACATTGACCATTGTTGCTTTCTTGTCTTTGTGGTTATCCAGAGATGTGCTTGAAGACAGTGGACACTTGTTGAATCCATTCATGATTCCTTTCGCTATTAAAATGGATAAAGGTGAGAGACTTCCTATTGGTAGTCTGTTCTTGGGCTCATTATTATCCAATTTAGACTTCTTGGTTGTAGACTCCAGCGTCTCTAATGGATTTATGAAAATTGAATCATATATTAATTCAATATTTATCCAAGCATTATTGTGGGAGCGCTTCAAAAATTATGCACCTATTCCTCGTAGTGTCTTGCAAGGGACACATGTTGATGTGCGCCATGATTTTTCTGAGAGAGACAACACCAGAATCATGCGAGGATATACAAAGTAACCTCGGTCCAAGGTACGCCTTATAAATTTGTTAGACAATGAGTCTGAATTTAATTTCCGTCCATGGGTATCCGTTCCTTATTTTTTTTCTCATTTGATCACTTATAATGCTGGAGAGAAACTTTATGATGATTTGTACTCATGGCCATTTGGTATCCGTAATGCAGTTGTTACTCAGGAAAATCCGTAATGCAAATGGGTCCCGTAATGCTGATTTTAAAGTATTCATTTACATCGGCTTAATACAGTTTGGTGTTCACTCTGGACTAGGTCCCGAGATTTTTCTGCATTTGTGGTTTCCTCGTTAACATAACTTCTGGTGTCTGTGTTATTTCTTTTTCCGCATTACATTGTTTATCTTTATAATTGAAATATCACACGTTGTACGTTAATCAATCATAGTAGATACACCCGACCTAGTTTGTTGGATACGACTTGATTGGTTATTGGACATTGGTCTTTGGTACCATCCAAGTAATCTCTTTGTTATTAGGCTCACGGATTTGATTTTGTAAACGTTTTAATCGCAATAGAGAGAGAGAGAGAAATATATAACTCTAGATACTACTCGTTTATTGAGTTTAACTCTCGGAGTTGTATTGAATTTGTCCATACAGATTACCTAAGAAAAAGTTGGTGGTGTAAATGAATACTCTAATATTTTTGAATACTCTCAGAATTAAGACGTTATACAAAGAACAAAAGCCAACTTCGTATAGTTGAGACCAAGTAAACTATCCCTAGTTACTTAGTTCCTCAGTATCCCTGCGTCTTCGACCTTTTGGTCACACACGTGAATCTCAAGACAAAAATCATTATCTCGAGTTACTTTACTCCTTTTGATCGTATTCTAAACATCAAAAGAATGAATCTGTTTGGTAACTACTCTATTCAATCTTTGGTAAAAGATAAATTTGATTTGTTGACAAAGGATCTTCCGTTTAATCTAATAAACTCCTTTGTCTGGTTCGATCAATCCAAAATATAATTACCAAAATAATCAATTTTCGTATTTGCAATCAAACAATATAGAAATCAAAGAGTAACTATAAAGTGATGTCGATCTTACACAACTAGATAATCACAAGTTTATCAAAGATAAACAAGATCTAGTTGGATCCCAGTTGATCAAGATGTGTGCACGAATCACGAGATACGAAAACTAATAAGAAAATCTTCTTCATCTTCGAATCTTCAATTTCCTTCTTAATAACCTGCAAAACACAAACTTGAATTCTCTTGTGAACAACCACACACAGAACGGAGTCTGTTAACAATGGATTATCACAAATGTATTTAGTTCCAACAATGGTTCTAAATATATTGTTGATACTTTGATCTAGTTAGAGTGACCCTTATGTCTGAAGAGAATGCTCTCAAGAATAATCAAACTAGGTGCGATCAAAGTTTCAACAACCGTTAGTCAATCGAATCAATAAACGAAAACTAAAATAACAATGTGTATTATGATAAAAACCGATTCTGGAGAAAAGAGTAAAAATGGGTAGGTTGATGAGAAACGAGTCTAGACCCTAAACAAATGCACTGCACAAGAGTACTTTAGATTCGAGAGATCAAGTTGTACAATTCTGGCCTCAACCAAAAAATGGTCGTTCTAGTCTTGCTTCGGTCATAAAATAAAGGATAAGGATTGATTTTAGGGAGGGAAGCAAAGAAGGTGTTGATATCAGAGAGAGAGGCTCTATAAGGTGTGGTTGTTTTATGACTTTTCTCAGAAAAATGGAACTTGTTGCAAAAAATGGTAAGATGTAAGTTCCCTGTGTTTTTTGGATACTTGTGTTAGTTGTTGATTGAATAGATTTAAATATCTACTTATATCAAGTCATAGTCGAACACCTTGATCTCATAGGAAGTGGAAGCTGTGGAGGAGTAAGAAGGTGGATATCGTGTGAAAGTGATGAAACCGTGTCCCTATCATGGAGGAAAGACTAGACGATTTCACGTCCATTACTCCTTTACTCTTGTCAACTGTCCGCCTTTTCTGACACTTTCTCGTAACAGGTATGTTGCAAACCGCCAGACCAATACCCTGATGAACATCCCCCAATTGCGACATGTTTGATGTCTCGAGTATTTTTGGTAGAGAGTGGCTCTTAGTCGTGATTTCCATGACTAAGTCGTGTGCCTATAAGGCTAAACCTTTTTTTTTGCTAAGTCCAATAGTTTATTAAGCAAAAAAACGTAATTACAAGAATTACAAGCAGGAGGCACAAGGACCCCTACCCACATAAACCAAAGAGGTAAAAATAAATAACTACTCTGAAATCTAGAGAAACTCATAACTGAAACACTAGGCATACCTGCATACCTAGGTATACCTCCATGGTAAGGTCCATATGACACAGAGCAGATTGTATCACGACTAGTAACGTGAAGCGTGATAGTTGTTGAGTGGTCCCACCATCATGACATGTGAGAAGTGGTCATCGAGAGTATAAGAATGAATAAGTGACTATTCCAGCAACTAACATGTATTGTGGGCGTTGTATGTAAAACCTACAAGTAGATAAATATTTCAACCAATCACCGCAAGCAGCAGGCGGTCATAAGTGACAAGTCAAGTCGTAAGAATGGGACTTGTCGTGAGTAGTACTCAAAAATTAGCACATGGTGCTTTAGGTTAAATAATTGAATTATATAATCGATACTCTAAAAACATCGTTTGTAAGTGATGCATGTGAAGTATCGTTTTCAAGCAAGGAACTCAAAATATTCGATGCATGTATATAGCCTGCCCGAATTAATCGTAAATTTCATAGTTACAAAAGTAACGTGACCACCCTCTTTGTCCGGACATTGGTGGATGCACACGTAGGCTACTAACGACGTGATCGTTCCATTAAGAAGAATGATGGAAATTTGCAATCATAGTACCTCATTGGTCACCTAAGATTGAATCTAGGCTGGCCAAACCATCTAGCCAAGTCGGACGGCTGAGATGAATTGTGGCAGTTATGGGTCGTCGTTGACCTAATTAAGACTCTTATAGGTATCTCGACTAGCATATTTTGGTCGACGGTTTAGAGCGGAGCATGTAGGCTAGGAGTGCTCTGATTGATTGAAATAATAGAAGGGCGACAAATAGTCACCGTGAAGCTTTCTCGGTCATGTCAGGAAGGAGCCAAGCTTGTAAATCTACCGACCAAGTTGTGTGGTCGTGATCATTCTGCGACTGACTTGGACGACCAAGATTTAAATTTGAATATAAATAGAAAGCTCGACTAGCCTACTTTAGTCAGCGATTTAGAGCGGAGCTTGTAGGCTAGGGGCGAAGTGATTGGTCGAGGCAATAGGTGGGTGACTGGTAGTCACCATGGAGCTTGCTCGGTCATGCCAGGAAGGAGCCAAGCTTGTTAAATCGACTGACCAAGTTGTGTGGTCGTGATCATTCTTCGACTGACTTGGACACCCAAGATATAAATTTAAATATAAATAGACAGATCGACTAGCCTACTTTGGTCGACCATTTAGAGCGGAGCTTATAGGCTAGGAGTGATGTGATTGGTCGAGGAAATAGGTGGGTGACTGGTAGTCACGACGACACCTTGTTTACTGAGACTTTAAGGGATTAGGCTAGTCAATTCAGCCAGCCAAGTTGGATGGTCGTGATCATTTTGTGACGGGCTTGGGCGGCCAAGATTTATTTCTTAAGAAATTAATAAGCTCAACCAGCCTCCTTTGGCTAACAATAGCTTATAGGCTAGAAGCGATGTGATTGGCCGATAAGAAAGAGGGGCGCAAGGACGGTCGGGCGTAAGAGGCTCGAGGTGGGTTAGATTTTCCGGCCAAGTGGCACAGTCAGTCTCATTTCGTGACTGACCTGGTCGGTCACGACTCCTCTTTAATTTAGTTTTCTAAATCGTGTTAGGGTTTTATCCCACCGGCCGCATGTTTTATTAATTCCTAACTTTCTTAGGTTTAGTTTCGACCAATAGGAATTAAGATATTCTAAATTTTGCAAGTTGACGCAAAATTAGGTCAAATAATTAAATTTTGTGTATCGGCACAAAATTGAGTAAATTAGATGAATTTTGCACGTTAACAAAATTATTAATTTTTTGGATAACCTTACATGTAGCGCACCTAATCTTATTGGCACGACTTGCAGTGCCTTTCATGCATATCTTAATTTAGACATGAATCCATGTTACTCAGCTAAGAATGAACATGAACGTCAAGCCAGTATTAAGAGTTCATCTAAGAACATAACATTAAATAAATACTCAATTGACTCTATACTAGTGACAAATGCATCTAGGAGCTTGAGTTTTCATGATAAAATATTAGAATACATGGGATTATTACAACATGCGCCAGTATTGTTCTGATAATTTGTGGGTACTGCATTACGCAGTGAATGTTGTTATACATATACATATATTTTGAGTTCATCCAGGCGAAGCCTCATAAACGTAGCTATACAAGAAGAGAGGCATAGGCTCTCCCTATATTTCTGATATATATATATATATATATATATCTTAAATTCCTTACGGAATGAAGATACGCCAAAGCATAGAATTTTGGATACCGAAGTATTACTACTAATTTTACGGTTTTCACCATAAGCTAAAAACCACCATCAACACAATACAATTGTCTAGTTTCCCACCAACGGTACTCGTAGAGCTTCTTGATCCCACAGAAGTCTTTAAACGAGTGGTCGTAAGAGATTTCTCCTAATTAGGGAATTGTCCTCTCCGGATAGACGGATCCACCAAAAACAACATGAATAAAGTTTGTCTGGCTTTTAGGATAGTTTGCAAGAAATGCAAACTCAAGTATTTGTAGACCAAGGTTGTTTCGACAACAAGGAAATTCCAAAACCGAAAATATTCTCAAGATTTTCATTAAAGTACCTAATTTCGGTTTTCCTATTTCCAATTAAATATCAAACAATATTTCCGAAATCTCTCTTAGAAAATTTCTATTATTAGTTTAGCACATTAACTAATAAACCTTTTCCTGAGGATATGCTTTAATTGCTGGTAATCAAAACATATATACTTGAAAATCATAATTAAATGTTTTTCAATATTTCGGTATGGGATCACCTTGAGCACCAAGAAGTATCTTTGGAAAATAAATGATAAGAGTCGTACACATGTTCATATAATTTCGACATCTATAAGTTTCTCATCTTAGCAAACCCTAATTCCTAATTCACACACAACATGAAGAAATGCGTGAACTTTGGAAACTCGGTTTTTCTCTTGGGACTGGTTATACCATCACTCCCAATATAGGTTATGACGGGTTATACCATCCTCCCAATGTAGGTTGCGATCGGTTACACCATGCTTCCCAATGTAGCTTGTGATCGGTTACACCTTACTTTCCAAAGTAGCTTGTGGTCGGTTACACCTTGCCTCCCAATTTATCTTGTGACCGGTTACAACTTACTTCCCAATGTAGCTTGTGACTGATTACACCTTACTTTCCAAATTAGCTTGTGACCGGTTACAACTTGCTACAAACTATAGGCTATGACCTGTTATACCTTGATTCTCAACATAAGTCAAGATAGTATCTACCTTGTCATCTTGTATTGGTCATCCAAATATATTCAATAAAGAATAGGACCAACACACTTGTGATTTCCCTTTCGATTATGAAACAATTTCATACATCTGCTTCCTTAAACCAATGTAATAATACATAGTTTCCAAGGATGAAATCACACCTATATTACAAATAATCAAGTAACTAAATACATAGATTATGTTGATGCCATATTTACGAAGTTCAAAAGATAAGCGTTATACTTCGTAATATAATTCCTTGATACTTTGATCATAATGCTATGACCAAGTCTAATTACTAGAGTGTCATAAATATAACTTCGCATGTTATGTTTTCAATATAAAGCGACTTGAAAGATACGTAAGGAATGTAAACAAGTCAAACCAGTATTATTAACCTCAAGTGTCTTCGTTGCAGTCGTTATTTCTTCACATTCTTCAGGTCTTCAGAGTAATACTTGTACGTCTCAACACTCCTAGACTTTCTAGTCTAACCTAAACGAAATTGACTCTAGTAATTAATCAAGCGACTCTAGATGAGCTTTGAGACTAAAATATGACAACCAAACTTGACATACCAATGCTTGGTGGTTTCAACCAAGCCATGCTTTAACAATATACGGTTTTGTCAATTTTAGTGACAAAACTCTATTACATATGGAGATAAACGAATTACAAAATAACTCATTCTTCATACGCTTGATTCCAAGTTTTAAAAACACACTATCCAGCATATATTCGAAAAAATAAATGTTGTTGTTGACATTTGAATAACAAAAGCTTTACCCTGCTTAAAGGAAAGCTAGGTAAATATTCAATCCGAACATCTTTGTTATTCCCCGATTCACGTCAGGTTCATATTTTTTCGATTTAAATAGTTTGTAAGTTTTTGGGGTCTATGAACCTCTTTTCTTGTAATCTATTTGTAAATATTGTTATTTATTAATACAATTTCGTACTTACCAAAAACATCTTTGTTATTCTCCTTTTGTAGTATGAAATACTACACATCAAGATGATATGTTTCTCCCCCTTAGTCTATGCATTACTCTTTCGTAATTAGATATAACGTTTATGCACATATACATTTTCCTAATTACCATAAATCACTTGTTTACTCCATATATTTCTCCCCTTTTTTGTCAAAAAAATGACAAAAAAACGAACAAACAAAAGAGCAAATCGAAAGGATCTTACAAATCCATAAGACTTGTACAACCAATAAGAGTTAAGCACGAAGGTTTCATATATCATTTTAGATAACCAATACTAAAACCTAAACTACAAAAGTAATCTTGTTTTAGTATGTTATCAAGGAAACAATTACCCGAAGCAATTTTCCCTTAGTCCGATAAATCAACTAAGATAACTTAATTCTTAACCGAACCGATTGTGTATGTACAATCGCTTGTTTAGATAAGACATAAATATAGATCAGAATTAACTCAATATAATTTATCAGGTTTTAATTTTTCATCAAATAATTTAGAACTTCCTTTAGACAATACAAACACTAGGTTAGTTAACTAGTTTTTCTTGTCAAGGACTTCGATTAACATGAATAACCGAATCCAACACTTGATAAGTCTAAACTAATATCAGAATTAACTTAGTTTTTCACATCCGGAATCAAAATGGACTAAACAAATGATCATGTAGTTTTGTTAAGCAAAAACAATAGATACAAATTAAATCATTGAATTGTCATAGTTTTTCTCAACCGGAAGCAATTGAAACAAGTATAATTCAATGGAAACACAACAATTGCACCGAATTTCGTTAAGCAAAAACAATTAATACCAAACAATTAAGAAGATATCAAATCAATAAGTCAAAAAAATTGACCTAATTTTTCTTAACCGAAAACAATTGAATCACAATAATCAATCCATACAAAATAATGGAAAATATCAATTGTACCTTAATTTTGTTAAGCAAAAGAAGAATGTATGCAATAAAATCAAGCTTTTCTTAAACAGGAAAAAGGATTAACTAACAAATAAAAATAGTTACCTCAATTTCCACAGCCACTTCTCCCCAGAAAGATATATCATTTAAGCTTAAGTTCAATAAGAACTCTCCCCCTATTTGTTGTCATCCTCTCGCCAGAACAAAAGAACAACAACAAGAGCAGCCTTTACCAGAGAAACATTAAATTGGTTTTAACTGTTGCGTGCCAATAGCGAAATTCACCTCACAAGTATAAAGCTTTTGGAATTAACAAAGTTTGAGTCGAAGAGAACTTTGATGATTTCTATCTAACTTGATCAAGTGAACAGCTCAACAATCAATCAATATTAGGATACTCGAGTTATCAAGGAAAAATAACTGCACCTGGGTCCACGAATCCCTATGAAGTCTTTGTAGTAGCTAAACCCTAAAAGGGTTAGGAAAAGGACGACTCTAGTTACAACTAGGACACACCGAAAAGTAGTGTAGGGATTCAAAGATCCCAGTTTCTTGAAGTTCCCCTTTTATAGACATTGAAAGCATAGGTTGCTTTAGGTTTAAGCTAAAATAGCTTTGGAACCAAAGTACAAATACCATAGCCGTTCGTGAGTCGGTTCAGTCACAATACGTGTATCGGTTTGTAAGCTAACGAGCCTAACCAAGTTTCAGAGTTAACAAATCTATTTAGGTATGCGTACCGGTCTGGATACCTAAAGACTATGACCAATTCCGGAGTCCACAGAACTATTTTGGTACGTGTACCTGCTTGGATACACAACCGAGTTCGGGAACACAGAACTATTTTGGTACGTATACTTGTTTGTATACTAACCTGGTTCCTTGACCACGGTTCCTAAATGGTTTGCATATGAGTATGCATACCGATCCGATTCATGAGTTGAACATATTTTTACATGATGTGCATAAGAATATGCGTATCACAAATCTACAAGTCGATATATAGCTACTCCGTTATGTGTACGGGTACATGTAATACGACCACATACTTATAACAGTTTTCCCAGTTTGTAAGACTGATAACACTGTCTTGTATCTGAATCTATAATAGTTCTATGTTTCTCTCTAAATCGATTTGAAACATTCTCGAATAACATCAATGACACATATCACTGTTCCAGGCTATTTTCAAATGATAAATTTGAATCATGATTTTGATTCCGAACAATAAATTGTTCTTAACCAAAATTCATCAAGTATGAATAAATGTTCATTAAGCTTAGTCATTATATTTCAAGAACTAATTATCAAGATAAACTTGAATCGAAATTCTTGTACGTGCATAATAGTATAATTAGTTGTGCGACATCGTCTCAATGATATAAATGTGAATATAACTTGAGAAATAGGTGGTTCAGTCTTCACTTACCTTTTGTTGATGAAGTTCTCCAAAAGCTTCAGTTGATCTACGCCTTCGAACGGTAGAACGCAAATGGCTTCTGTGATCCACTGTTTCTCAACTACATTTATATCCTAGTCCGAGACTTAACTAATTGTATATTAGAAATCAAGATATTTTTTTGACAACTGTGGATGGGGAAAAACAGTTTGCTGGTTTTTTAGGAAAGTGAAGAATCGAGCGTGTGGACAATACTCCTTAACCGAGCAAACTGCTGAACCTCACACAGATGCACTGCAAAGGGAGTGCTTAGATTCGAGAGATCAATATGTAGGACTCCGGACTAAACCAAATCAATGGCCGTTCCAGTGTCAATTCGGTCAAAAATAGGGAGATGGGTTGATCTGTAGGAGGGAAGCTGAGAATTGTGTGGGATCAATGATGATCAAGGATTGTGGATGTGTTGAAGGTTTCTGCAAAATTGATGAACTGCTGAAGTTGAGTTCTGTGAATAAGTTCTAATCGAGTTTTTGACGAATGATGATAATGATCGGTTGTCCTCGATTTGGACTTATTTATATTGCAAGAATGATGAACACCCTGATCCTTGTAAGTGTGACGGTTTCTTGAGTGAAAGAGTGGGAAAGTGGAAGATCGTGGTGAAACTAGTTCCAGGTCGTGCGGAGACTTGGTTAACCGACCACCCACTACTTTGCTAACTCCTTCAACCGGTGCACGACTTACTCACATTCTCATCGTGGATGAATCCACGTGCCATAGGCCGCCAGACCAAAACCCTAATTGATATCCCCCATGTGACGTGATTGATGTCTCACGAATCGTGGAGTCTGCATGACAGACGTGTATTTGATTAGTCATGTTGACTGATTAGACAATGAGTCTAGGTTTTTTTGAATTGAGTATGAATGACGAATTTCTCAGTAGAACATTCGAGTAACTGAGCAAGTATTGCTCGACGAATTACTGGATATCGATGGTTGGATCAGTATTTGAGCAATTGATCAAGTATTGTGAATTACTGAATATTGATAGTTGGGCGATTGAGCAAGTATTGATCAATTAGACAAATTACTGAATATTGATAGTTGGATCAATATTCGAGCAATTGAGCAAGTATTGCTCAATTCGTCGAATTACTGATAAATTATTGAATATTGATAGTTGGATCAATATTCGAGCAATTAAGCAATTGATCAAGTATTGCTCAATTCGACGAATTATTGATAGATTACTGATTATTGAAAGTTGGATCAATATTCGAGCAATTGAGCGAGTATTACTTAATTCGACGAATTACTTATATATTGGTGACGTGACCCAATGAAATATTAATTAAAATATTGGTAAATAACCGAATACTATATATGTGGATTCGTGTGTTGTTTGCTGGATCAACATAAATTTATTTAGTGTTTGAACTTGCTCAGAATGATGATTTGTTAAGCGTTTGTTCGAAACCCTAATTTTTGACCAATTGCTCATTAATTGACGTATTGCTGAAAATAGGTCAAGAGCGAAGGAGAGACCGACCACATGGGACTACGGACGTCCATGTGATGCCCAATTTCTCGAGTGAGCGTACACCAGGGTCCTGAGTTGACCGGTTGGTGAAGGAATGACTATTAAATGTCGGTTTCATCATTTGTTGAAATAGTGCTCGATTGAGTATTAGGTGGTAAAACCTAATTATGGAAAAGTGAGGAACCGACCAAGATGGCATGAGACCGGCCCTTGGTGGTCGTGAGACAACTGGTGGGCGTTCGAGCAAACTCCAAGTTGGTTGGGAAGAGTTTGGACCCAATATGAGCAATTGCGCAAATTAGGTCAAAATTGTGAAAACGTGTGGGACCGGCTCGTTGCAAGCCTTAGAGACTCCCTTGGTCGGTCAAGGGAGCATGCTCGTGTCACCATAATGCCCGTATATTAGTCCTGAGAGTTTCGGCATTTTTTGATGTGCGTTTGAGCAATATCTTGGATTTTCAGAAGAGTTCGATCTTTCACTGAAATTCTCGATTTTGCTCGAATGAGCAAGTAGAACCTTGCCCGCTTGATTAAAATTTCGTGAATATTAAAATAATAATATTTTAATATATTTTCGTGAGTAGCCTAGTCGGTCATGTGACCATGTTGACTTTTGGCATATTCATGGTTTGCGCAATATTTGATAAAATATGGGGAAACCATGATTTTTGCTGAAACAGGGAAGTTTCATGAGATGAGAGAAATAACAATTTATGAAAGATTGAGGATTGCAAGGTGTGGGACCAGCCACGTCTAGGGCATGGCCGTCCGGCTAAGTTGCCCGGTCCCGCAACACCTTTTTCTATTTTATATTATTATTTTTCAGGAAACCACGAAAATATGGAGTAACCATGAAAATATGGAGAAACCATGAGTTTTGCTCAAACAAGGAAAGTTGTTAGAATGGAGGAGTCTTCATGAGTTCATGAAAATAACAAAACAAATAATGGAGGAAGCATGAGACCGGTCGGTGGGCTCGGCCCATGGGCGCTCCCCATTATTTTAATGTTATTATTTTCTCTTTCCTATTTTATGCAGGATTCCTCATTTGTCCATATTTTCGCATGCTCGTTCGTGCATTTGGGTGCTCGTTCGTGCATCATTGTCGAGTACACTTGCACCATTTTATGGGGCTTACTCAGTGGTAGTCCAGATGCCCGATTGTTGAGTATTTATTACTAATTTATGAAATTCAGTGGAGAATGATTCATGAAACTGAGTAATAAAAGTGAGTAGTTGTTTATTATCAATCCATAGGATCAGTCGTGAATTCGACCATGACTTCGGAATAATAAAACGAGCATTACCATTCCATGGGATCGTGGATTCGACCATAGAATCAGAGTAATAAGATTATTACCATTCCATGAGATCAGCCGTGGATTCGATCATGAAATCGGAGTAATGAGATGAAATAGATTATCTTCTAGGAATTCAATGGTGAATGTCACGATAGAATTAATATATTACATAAGGGATATTAGCCAATTAAAGCGTCATACCCGTTCTGAAAGGTACATAGTCAGAAAACAGCGAGTGTTGCCGAAGTCCTGAAGGCATTATTGCTCTCAATCTTACGGAAAACCGCCTGGATCTATACACGGTCTCTCTACATAGTCAGGGAACAGTGAGTGTCACCGACGTCCTGAAGGCGTTATTTCTCTCAATCTTACGGAGAACCGCCCAATCGTTCTTCTGTGTCGAGGGGGGTCTCTCTCATGTAGTCAAGGAACAGTGAGTATCACCGACGTCCTGAAGGCGTTAACGTTCTCAATCTTACGGAGAACCGCCCAGTTATGTTATTCTACATAGAGGGCATGATGAAATGCGAGGTGTAGAACGCTCAGCTAGTGGAGGCCTTTCGAAAAAAATTCACCATGGATCGTAAAATATAAATCATCACATACCTGAAAGCCGTGTCAGAAACATGCAGTATCATGATTTTACGATTTTTTCCTTTGTTGAAAATCCACCATCTACATTAAGTCCCCTGCTTAGTGAGGGACAGTCATGTTCCGCAGTAAGCATTAAATGGTGATTTTCAATCGATGAGATCAGCGGTTGAACTCAGTCGTACAAAGGTATTTTCAGAATCCTTGATTTGCTCCAATGGTGTCATGTACGAGCAAATTTTCGGATGAGGACCCTGATAGTGTGATAGAGTGTGATTTCGTGAACACGGAGAGACGAAACATCGCTGATTTGGCCGTCCAAAACTCTAGTTTTGGTCGATTTAGGATTTATGGACCCAAGCCCAAAAAAGGAAACCCATGTTTTGTTAGGTTTTGGAAATAAAATTAATATAAAAGGGAAGAAACCTTAAAAAAAAATTCCTAAGCTGACCGACCATCTCTCATCACCCTCATACCTGAGCAGCAGGAGGAGGAAGAAAAAATCACGCCGGAATTTTCAGTCGTCGGCGATCGACGACCATCCGGCCAGTTTCCGGCCGGCACCGACCAGGTGCGTGAATTTTTTTAATTTTTTTCGCTGTGAGTTTTGTGTTTTTATGATTTGTTCATAAACACAAAAATCTCATAGTTGCATGCATGCATAGGTTTTGTGAAATTTGTTGTTTGTGAAAACACGTATGTCTGTTCGTTCAATATTTTAAGAAACGAGCAAAAATCCCTAACATGAAAGAGATAGATATATTACTGAGTAGACATGGTCTAGTTGCAGTAGAGAAAATTTTGTTTATGAGGTTTCATGGAAACCCAAATTTATTTTCAAAGCATGAACTTTCACAAATACTTTTAGGAACGTAGGTTCGTTCGTAGTAGAAGCAATAAATAATAATATTTAGAGTTAAAGGAATTTTGAAAAGACCTGTAGTTCATGATAAAATTTATTTGTGAACATTAAAAACTTTGTTTGGAACATGTAGACTTTACAAAAATAGTAAAGATCCTCGTTTTATAGACGGATCCTCGTATGAGCATTTATCTAAAGTTCACGTGAGTTACTAACTCACGATTTTTTTTTTTAATTATGTGACCTGTTCACGTTTTTGTTTTAAAAATAAAAATCAAACTTCGATTTATGGAAATTTTTTGAAAGTAAACAATATTTCCATGAGTTGATGAATTCGTAGTGTATGTATGAGTTTGGTGATTTTATAGTGTATGTACACGTAAAAAAATAACGGATGTTCATATGGAAGGTTATATGAATCATTCATGGTTCCGTGAAAAGTCAGTGGCGACTCTTGAATAATAGATTTTGCTCGTCTTCGCAGGTTTGAAGAAGTGAGCAAGTTTTCAAAGTTTTACGCTATTATTACTAAGTTCGTGAAACCGTAAACAGGTAAGAGTTAAGGATTACCATTTTTGTAGACGTTGATATGAGCATCATAATTATTATGTTGCTTTAATTCCATTTTGTTAATGAAATTCGTGTATGAACGTCACAACAACTTTCCAAAAAATGACTGATCCCCGTAGTAGCGCTTCTGAAGATGATGTTTCTAGAGAGGGAACTCCCAGAGAAGATGTTTCTACAGACGCATCTTCCAGAAATGATGATTCTTCTAGAGATGATGATTCTGGAGAGGATTCTTCCGGAGAGGAGGCTTCTGCTGATGTATCTTCAAGAAATGATGATTCTAGGACTTCTAGGAGAAAAGAGGACAAGACCAAGAACATCCCAAATGTTGATGACGAATTCTTTGTGTTTCAGTACAAACCCGAAAAGCGTCCTTCAGGTTCTGCATTTCGGTTGCTCATAAATCCCAAAAGCACTACTCAGAACAAGTTGGTAAGTCCTCTGGCGATAATTAGATTATGTTTGAGTGGGAAGCACTATTTGGGTTCTCATGTGGACCTCAAACTTTCTCGAAAATACCTGACACATTTCTCCGGATGGGCACGTCATATGTTGGGCTATAGCCATGTAAGAACTATGTTGGATCGTGTACAAGTGACACGAGCTATTCATGCGACTGGGGATTTAGTGATCAATCACGACATACCAGGTATGGTGGCTCTGCTTGCTCATTGGTGCATTCCTACTCACACATTCATATGCAGATGGGGAGAATTCACTGTTACCTTGGAAGATGTAGTCGCTCTGTTGCATCTTCCAATTACTGGCAATTTCCCTGAAAATCTCTCAGCAGAGGAGGATGCGATATCTAACGTGTTGGAAGCTAAAATGCGCAAACTCAACGAGTCATCCAAAACTTGTTATGCTGAATGGTTGAGGTACTGGTGGCCGAGAGATGGAGTTCATGAAGAACCTGTTGATAGTACTTTAACTATTGCTGCTTTCTTATGTTTGTGGCTCTCCAGAGACATTCTTGAAGATAATGGACATTTGTTGAAGCCATTTGTGATTCCCTTCGCTATAAAGATGGCTAAAGGTGAGAAACTTCCCATTGGTAGTCTATTTTTGGGTTCGCTATTTGCCAATTTAGATTCCCTAGTTGTAGACTCCAGTGTCTCTGATGGTTTCACGAAGATTGAAACATATGCTAATACCATGTTTCTTCAAGCTTTAATGTGGGAGCACCTTGAGAAATATGCTCCAAATCCTCGTAAAGTCTTGCAAGGACCCAATGCTGATTGTCGCTATGCTATCTTTGAGAAAAATAGTGCTAGGATTTGGTCTACAAAGCGACCACGACCAAAGACACGCCTCACCAACATTTTAGACAATGAGTCTGAGTTCAACTTTCGTCCTTGGACGACAGTTCCTCCTTTCTTCTCGCAATTGATTACTTTCAATGATAATAAAGAGATCATCACCTTGAAGTCTGGCACTGAGTTGAGTGATGGAGAGAAGTCTTTTATGATGAGTTGCACTCCTGGTTACATAGTGTCGGTGATGCAAGGAGAATTTTAGGTGGAAGAATATAATATTGACAGAGCAGCTCGACAAATGGGTCTCGATCAGTGTGCTCCAAGTCATCGAATGAATAAACCATCGGTTGAGTATTTGAAGGCTCATTTAGATAATACACATGTGGAAGGGAGCGATTATGTGTCTTCTTTTACCGACCGGGATATTTACGTAACTCCAGGTTATGCAGAATTCTGGAATCAACAACTCGAACGCTTGTATAAGTTTGTGATGGATGTCAAATCTCCGACACGAGTGTTTCCTTCTGCTGGAATACTCTTGGATCGCCCACAGTTCAAACCTCTTTCTAGTGGTGATAAAAGAAAAACATCTCAAGAATCTTCACAAGTAAATATTTTCTTATGATTTTTGGTAAAAGCATAGTAATCGCACCTTTAATTGTTTCGATTAATTCATTTTAGGATGGTCGTGTTGTGAGACCTCGAATTCTTGTAGACTTCTCTGAATGGCAAGACAGTCCCCAGGGTGGAGAAAGCAGGAGCAGGGTGAATTACAGAATGACAACGAATAATATGCAGTCCCCAGCTTCTTCTTTGGTGAGTAGTTAGCACTTTCCTTATCGTTGCGATTTTCTTGTCCATGTAATTAGGATCCCAAAAGAATGTTGTTAATTTGTTTCAGAATTTTGCTCCATCGATTATTGACGGTCTTCATCTTTCCTCCATACGAACAATCCAGGAATCCAGCATCGATGGAGAGGTTGATGTGAGTATCCTTTCGTGTAAGTGATTTCGACATTTCTTCGAATGAAATAATGATGATTATTGTTGATGCATCCAGGAGGAGATTGTTATGGAAATCCGACACAGACATATTGCTCATTCGTCTTCAAATAATGGTGAGAACGAGAACCTTCAAGAGTTGGAACCGAATGGAGGTAATGATGCTCCCAATGCTGATGCCGACCCTGTTAACCCTTCGAATGACTTGGAGACTCCTCAAGTAAGTTTCCATTTTGTATTATCTTCATAGAAGTATAATATTTCTTATTTGGGTTTGAATAAGTGAGAATCCATACGAATGAATGAAGAAACTTTAGTAACATACGTCACCAGAAAATTCAGAACTCAGCCTTTTAGCAAAAACGCCATAAAACCTTCATACGATGTCAGATTTTCGCGATCTGCCCATGTATCCTTATGCCCACGAAATTTCCAATCTTTTTAAAAGAAGCTTTTAGAGTTTTGAGCATGTTTAGAGCAACTGCAGTGGACGACTAAACCAAAATTTGGTGTCGAGTGGGCTGGCGGGACGGACCATCGATCAAAATTTGATCAAAGAGTAAAACTCGGACCAAATTTGGTCGGCGATTAAGACCAAATCCAAATATAGTCGGGCGTTTATATAATGTCCGCCTACCCGATGGGCGTTGGTATAATGTCCGCCTGTAGCCGCGCGTTCGTAAAGTTAACGCCTGATGCAGGGCGTTGGTATAATGTCCGCCTGGATGGGGCGTTGGTATAATGTCCGCCTGAATGGGGCGTTGGTATAATGTCCGCCTGGATGGGGCGTTGGTATAATGTCCGCCTGGATGGGGCGTTGGTATAATGTCCGCCGGACACCCAGGCGTTGATATAGTCATATACTGTTGTTCACAAAGTTTTGAAAACTTTGCTTGGGGCGTTGTCTTTATCAACGCCCCATTTTTTTTTTTTTTTTTTGAACCCGGGCGAACGTATAATCTCCGTCCCACACACCAGGCGTTGCTATAGTTCACGCCCCATACAGGCGTTATCTTTATCAACGCCCCATACCAGGCGTTATCTTTATCAACGCCCCATGCCAGGCGTAATCTTTATCTACGCTGGACGATGAAGCGGACTTTATATCAACGCGCGACCAAATTTACTCGTCACCCGCTACGCCACAGGACGGACTAAACCCAAATTTGATCTTTTTTTTTAGTCTTTGGTCTTTAGTTATGCTCGCACCACTATGGACTCTCTTAGGGGACGAAATCAGCGAAACAGTAAACTTCCAGGAGACTTTCAGGAATTTTTCAGCTGGCATGTAGTCCAATGTTTTGGCTAGAAATACTTACTCGTTTATCCGATTACTATGAAATTTTGATATGATATAGAAAACATCCATACAAAGAGAACGGTATATTACTCAACCTTAGATTCTTTACTCATTGCTCCCAGTTCATCATCTCATACAAGGAAGTATAAAATCTCTTCAGTCGGACTTACTGAAAAATGTGTTTTCATGACTTCCACACCATTTTCTCATGTATTGGATGCATAATAAAGAACTTAGATAGTATTATTTCACTTACATGCTGTACTTTATGATTTCCTTTGGTCCTTATGCTTGAATCCTTCTAATCTCATGTAATATTCGTATTAGGCGCCGGATATTGAAGTTGAGAATAACATAACCAATGTTGATGATTCGAGAAATATGGTGAACCAAAGTAGTGGCCTCACCAGCTCTGCACCTCCGGGTTATGAGAATATCGCTGCCGAAGCCGTGGAGGAAACTGAGACTCCAGTTGCTGTTGAAACCGAGCCAAGAACAGAAGAGACTGTCCCAGAAGAAGATGTTGCAATGACAATAGAGGATGCTCCAGTAGTTGAGAATCGTATATTAATACACGAATATCCCAATGCAGGGATTATTTGTGGGCCTCCATTTGGTTCTTCACTCACGTATCATGTATTTGTTGGTGGATTCAGCGTTCCCACTGGGTATGCCAGCATGTATGAGAAGTTCTGGAAGATGTATGGCCATATCGTCGTTTGATTATGAGATTTTTCGTGGTTGTAATAGTGAAGGTTCAAACTCTCGGATTTGTGAAGGATAATTTTTTTTTAGACTTAATAAAAATAAATAAATAATTTTATATGCACGATATTAACAAAATATGGGAGAGAATTTTTACCGGGGATCAGGATTCCATCATTCACCAAAATTTATGTGATTCAGTAACAATTCTTATCATGCAATTCTAGACAATATAACTCCAATCAAAGGAAATTGTGATTCTAATCATTGCCTAAATTAGATTTTGAAAACATCCACTGTTAATCGCGAGCATGAAGTATCAAAAGCAATTTACTAAGCATACTCCATCAAGAGAAAACACAATTGATCAATAAAAATCATTTACTCCATTTTTATTCTGTGCAATTAATCATAAAAGAGTTGCATAAATAAATTTAAATAAATTTTACCACATAACTTTTGGAAGAATGTCTTCCTCCGTCACCCCTGGGATTGGGTTTAGCTACTCATGCTGAAAAACCTCTCAAATTGATTCATTGATACTCAAAAGTTGTTTACAATCAAGAGAAAATGGAGAAAAACGGTTTACAACAGTGTTTGCGACACATATAGAGCGTTCAAAAAGAACGATACAACAGAGGTGTTGTTGTTCCGAAGTCGGGGAAAGGAATTGAGTATTGTCGCAATTAAGCGACACTAATCAACGACTGTCCCTGAGGGTATTATGTTCTTCGTGTTCTTCCTTGCACCAGCAGCAATCTTTTCTCCTGCGTGACTTTCTTTCGATTCTTCTCGGCTCCTAAACTATCCCAAAGACTCTCCCCAACTCTTCTAAACTCTTTAGCCTTGTATTTATAGTGTTTTAGAACAAAAATATCCAACCATAACACCGTATAATCTCCCATTAATCCCGTCATTGATCGCTGCCCATATTTAACAATAATTTCCATTTTTGGCTTCTACACACGTAAACTTTGATCCTGCACGCTCTAGTTAACCTTCCCCACGCCTCCGAAGTCATCGAACTCCTCCAAAACACTCCATGCATGGCAAACACACAATCAAACTCGTGTTACAGGACACATTGCTCTGTTTTGAGCTCGTGACTCAAACCAGGATTTCCAGCCAATTCCGATCGAATCTGATGCCCACAATGTGTTCCCTATCCCATATCACAACTTCCCACCAAATTTCAGCGATTGAATCGCACTAAAACACCTTCATTTTCTCGATCAAAAATCTGCCAGTTTTGAATATATTTTTCCCGCCAAAAAGTTGTTTTTGAATTTAAAGAGAAGATGGATGACTCTTAACCAGAGCTTGGGTGCGAATAGCAATTGGGTGGAAATAGTAATTTTTATGGGTTCCTCTGGGACATTTCTGGGATGCTTCTGGTGCATTTCTGGGGTGCCTACGATACATTTCTCCGGGGTGTAAAACACTGCTTTTTGAGCCCATTTCGCCGCAAGGGCTTATTTCTCTAAAAATTCCTACAAGGACATAAAAGAACACAATAAATACAAAATTGAGCACTAGCAATACATACAATAGAGACATATTAGACACATAAATGCGTCTATCAACACCCCCAAACCTTTACTCCATACCCTAGCTATCTGCGCAAAACCTTGGAAAGCACTAAAGAACCTCCTTGGTTGGCATACAATTATTGACTCTAAGAGGAAGAACCCTGATGCGAAATTCCAATTGTTGTACACGAGTTTGCACTTAAGCATACTAAAATTCATGTAAGTGACAGAGCTCTACTAAGATAGTTTCACGATGTACATCATACTCGGAGTCAGACTAATCACATGAAAAGATTAAGAAGATGGAAAAAGAAAAATGTAGATGGTTGAAAAGCGAACGGTGTTTCCCATATCTGTCTGAAGGCCTCTGCCAAGATGAACCTAACCTAAATGACTGAGATACCGGTCTGACTAATATTAACACACTGGCATATACAAGGGAACCAGTGGTTAATAATCCTAACTCTAGGTCAACACAACTGGCATATACAAGGGTACCAGTGGTCGACTTTATTAAACACACATTTATTTAAGAACTAACAAAATGATTGGACCTTGTGGACCGAAGCGCATGTTTCTTGTCAGCAGATTACATGGTGATTCCCGTGGATCCTGCATTCCACGCTTGTTTAGGCTACGGAGACAGGGAGAACACACACATATTGCTATCCAAGTGCTAGCATTTATTCCGATTGGTCTACTGGTCTGGTCTATTTTATTTTTATTTTTTTTGAAAAGGTAACTCAGTCACTCTATTTCACCCTAGCAAAGGTAACAACTTGAATCGTGTGCCCCACCAAATCACTTGAAATAAAAGAAAACTAAAAATAGAAAGTGAAAAAGGACTCGACGAGATATGGCGAAACTATCATGTTAATTCTAACACCTGAGCTCTGTGCTTTTATGAATAGACTCTATAGATGTTTCCATCTAGTCAGATTGGTTCCTCAACTCCTAAAACAAAAATGTTTCCATCCACTTAGATTGGTTAGTGCTATCCTTAATAGACATAAATTTCTAGGCTCTGGAGTTTATTTATTGCAACTAAAAAGTTTCTCCCATACCCCCAAACTTAAAATTAACATTGTCCTCAATGTTCTAAAGATGAAATTAAAAGCATGAACAAGGAGAGACAGTTACTATTTGAAGCAAAAGAGTGAAGGAAGGATATTACCGGGTTGCATGAGATTGGGTTACCTCCCAAGAAGTGCTAAGTTTATAGTCTTCAGCCATACTAAGAAATGTTTAATCACCTCGAATCATATAGCAATAGCCGAAATAATTGTGGGTTATCGAAACCAAATAGAGCTATCACAAGTAAAAGGAATCTGCAACAAGCCAAGAAAATGAACATGTAATGCATACCCTTATCTAGTTTCCTGATTAATATACCTATGTCCCATTGTAGTTCAGGTTCAGGTTCTATGAAAGGATCTTGATAGAATATTTTCATTAGATGCACTTCCTCATAGCTAAGATCCAACAGTTCAGGTTTAAAAGTCTGGAAAAACTCAATTAAAAATAATAACAACCTGAATAACTGGGGATTCTTAAAATCAATCAGATTTGACTTACACAGCTGACCACAAAGAGAGTGGTGGTCTTCCTTAAACAGATGTGTCAACCCTAATCTCCTAAAGTAATTAGGTTTAGTCTCAAAACTTAATAATTGACACATCTGAAATTTATATGTTCCCATAATTGGTAGAAAAGTTTTTGGTGGGAAAACAAAGTCAATCTTGGTATTATTGCCTGGGCTAACCTCATCAACCAGAGGATGGGTTTCTAACAGTTGAGACTCGTGTTGAATATTATTAAGTTTGGGAAAATGAGTACGAAGATAGTCTTGTAAGATAGTTGAGGCATTGATGTCAAGTCCCACGTGAGGGATTTTTGTAAGAGTTAAAGAACATGGAGAATGATAATCACCCCCAAACTTAGAGTTTTCGGCGTCTCTAGGTAGACTGGTCATAATCTCCCTAATTTCTAGGTCATCAGATTCCTGAAAGTGGGCGATTGATTTTTCTAAGTCAGGTTCATCCCCGCTAATCTCTACGAGTTCATCTAAGACTATTGTTTCTAAATCGTTTGACTCGAAAACAGTACTCTCAAGATAAACTGGTTCCTCTAAACCATCACCGGTTTCGTAATCATCGTCTAAAACGGGGGTATTTCTAGTAAAATCCTCGTCCTTTTGAATAGGTAAATAATTATTAAAATTATTTGGATTTGAACTAGAAATATCATTATAATCATCATCACCATCCTCCTCCTCATCATCATCACAATATAATTTTTGATATTCACGAATTCTCAAGCTTTGTTCCCAACTACATGGTCTATGTTTATAATATTTCTCATAGATCGTTAGAGGTGATTCCTCAATAAAAGTTGGAGTATCCATATATCGCTGCCCACGCATATATTCACCAAGAGTCATTTCCGAAGACGTCTCTTGATAACGAGAATTTCTAGACATATATTCTCGTAACGTCATCTCAGGTGGCGTCTCCTGAAAAGGATTTATCACCGAGGAAACACAAACTACAGAGGAATTATACACAATCACAAACAAGGCTGACTCGACCAAATCAAACCTATAAATTCTAGCAAACAAAAAGCATGATGGCTCCACTTAGATTGTTTCTAGACCAGCTTCTATCTTTCGAAAGGGAATTCGTTGCAATTTGAGCAAACCCCTCTGGAATCAATCCGAGTCAAAGTAAGTTGAATAGAGACGAGGGAAGCTTAGTAGAGCTTTGATACCCAAGGCCTCACCGCATTAGAAGGCGGCGCAGTCACGCATTCAACTCACAGAAACCATCATGAACTTTGAAGTGTGCTTAAAGAGCAACCAATATTTTTCGAACGAGTTTCCTATTAAGCTCGTTACCCTATAGGTCTCGTTCTAGTCAAAATTTTAGGCTTAGGATCGCGTTTGGTTTCGTTTTCCTAAGGCGGGAAAGAAGAGAACGGTGATGAAATCCGAACCCTTATCTTGTATTGGCCAGGCCTTTCCCTTTACTAGGAATTCAAAACAGCCGTATTCAAGTCCTCAGCATATATTCACCTTAAGGCAAACAGTAAACCCGCTTGCAGGAGATTCGCGGATGTTTAGAAGTTTACCTCCCGTACCAGACGGGCGAAGAACCGTTGTAGTCGACTCGGGCCACTGACTCCGGTGTCAGTGTGCGAACCCGAGGGGCCGAGACGACATAGTAATCGTCGTCCTTCCCTGCAAACAGTTTGTATTTAGTTTTATTTTTTAATTTATAACCCTTCCGTAGGGTTTTAAAAATAATGTCCAATGTTCAATGTCCGGAAAAAAAATAATGTCCAAAAATAAAAGATTACAAAAATAAAAACTTTAATTACAGTTTCTAAAAAAAATTAATAAAAAAAAATATCTAAAAAATAATAATAATAAAAAAGTCCTTCGTCTTCTTTCCGTTCTTTTTGCTTTAAGCTTTGCTCCTAGTCTTTATGAAATCGCCAAAAATCTTTGACAACTTCTTCTTCTTCTCAATCCAATCCTCAAAACCTATATCACATAGACAAATACCCAAAGAACGTAAAAAAGAACAAAGAAAAAAAAATCTAAAAAAAAAAAATTCTACCTAAACACAATTCCGCGTCGGCGGCGCCAAAATGATTAAAGATTTTTCGGGGTTGTTGTAATGAGGTTAAAACTCTCGGACTTGTGAAGGATAATTTTTTAAACTTAATAAAAAAGATAAATATATACAATAAAAATATTAACACTGGTGCGAGAAACTGGGACTAAAGATTCGACCGTTTTTTCTTCAAATGGTTCAGAAATTAATTCTAGCAATTATAGTTCAAAAACAAAACAAATATTAACTCTAGTTTATTTCCAAGATAGATTTTATAAAATATTACTTGTATTTCTTAAGCATGGCATATCAAAAATCCCTAGGACTAAGCATACTCCATCAAATGAAATCACAAGTAATTAATTTAAAATATTAATTCAATTAAAATTAGTGCAAAAAGTAAATAAAAGAATTAATGAAATTACCACATGGATGAAATTCGACCTCCTCCGTCGTCCCAGTTTTGGGTTTAGCTCATCATGATAAAACACGCTCAAAGTATTTATTTATTGCTCAAAGGGTGTTTACAAGGATGAAAATGGAGATAAAATAATAAAATAGTGAATGTGTGACCCACAGAAAGCGTCCAAAATGAACGACACAGAAGAAGTGCTATTGTTACTGTATCTCTAAGACCTACACCTACGACCCACGAATGTGAGTCTATTTCACTGTTGAAAAACGACTGCTGATGCAGGTCCGTTCTTCGTGTTCTTCATATTCATCAACAACAGCAGCAGCAGAAACCGAGTTTGGCAAAACTCGAATTTCTTCTTCTCTGGCTCTCGTCAGCCCCCCAGACTCTCGACCCCCTCCCTTGTACCAATAGCCATCTATTTATACTCTTAATCCTCATTTAATCCATCCATATCTCCCAAATAATCTTCATTTATTAAAAATATTCTCCACGGCCAAAATTTTCATTTTTTGATCTTCCACACGCATGCAGCTGTATTTCTTTCCTTATAAACCTTCTTCACGCTCCATATAATCGATTGAGTCATCTAAGCACGTTCAGTACACGCTAAAAATCTTCTCCAAATCCCGTTGACGCGTGTTTCAACTTGTTTTCAACTCGTGGATTAAAACACGTTTTCCAGCCAAATTTGATCGATCAAAACACCCATGACAGCTATGTTATGACATATCACAACTTTCCACAAAGTTTCAGCCATTTAATCTCTGTCTAACACCTTCAAAAATTGATTGGAAAATCTACCAGAGTGTGAAGAAACTTTCCCGCCAAAAACAGAATTTGAATTTTGAGAAGAAAATGTCCTCCCCCTAATCCTGTACGGGTGTCCCTTTAGCAATTGGGGTGGAAATAGTAATTTTTTTTGGTTCCTCAGGGACATTTCTGGGGTGCCTTTAGTAATTTTCTCCGGGGTGTAAAACACTGCTTTTTGAGCCCATTTCGCCGCAAGGGCTTATTTCTCTAAAATTTCCTACAAAAATACAAAATAACACAATAAGTACTTAATCGAGTCTAGCAATACAAAAAATTGAGAAAAAAATAGACACATAAATGTGTCTATCATCGTTACAAGAGATCCTGAACGTAGCTACTTCTTGACAACGCAATTAGGAAACATATTGCGTGTCATAGATGATATTCGTACCAGGCCCAGAAGTACCGTCACTCGAGATGTACTCTTTGATTGGGAGTACAACTTAGAGAATTCTGACAGACTTGGATTTAACTTGAAGTGGCTTCGTCAGAAGATCAACACCATCAAGGATGCAGTAGTGAAGAATATACCTTTTATTAGTGATGTTGTGGTGGATAAAATGGCCAAGATTGCTGAATTGACTCAAAAGCTGGAGTTGGAGAAAGCGGCTTTGCAAGTCTTGGAGAATGCTGAGAAAAAGAAATCGTACTTTGATGGCTTTCTTTAGTCTTCTTTCCATAATCTCTTGAACTTTGAACTTCTGAGAGATGTGAGATTTTATTTTGTTTTTGAATTTCTTGATTGGTTTTGAATTTATGAGTGACTGGGGATTTTCTTCTGGATTTTGGATTTGATAGAGATTCTTCTTAAACAAAAGAACTTTTGATAAATTGCTGAATTCAAATACTGGATGCAAGTATTGCACACATTTTGGAGAATACAGGTAAAAGAAAATCCTAAGATGCAAACGCCAGATGCATTGAGCGTTTGTCTTGGACATAAAACACCCAATGTTGAATGCTTCATGTGTCAAAAATCTTGAGCCAATTCTCATGAATCACTGGTATACTTGTCTTGCCCTTGATGTCATCCAATTTGTAGTATCCTCCAGCTACTGACATAGCAATCATAAAAGGTCCTTCCCAGTTAGAACTCTTTGTGGAATGCAGATTACATTTAGTTGCCTTAAGAACCAAATATCCTTCATGAAACTTGTTAGGTTTGGTTGCTCGTTCCCTGAATATCCTCTATTGGTTCGGAATTCATCGTACAGTAGGATTCCATGTTGGTGGAACTTTCCAATTCTGTGACACATGTGGACACTCACACAAGGGAGAGTATGTTGAGTATTGCTTGTGGAACTGAGCCATGTCTTCAGCGATAAACCTTTCAATGGGGTGCTCAGTTTGGAAAGACTCCAACCATTTAGTGTAATACTGCTGAGGCAAGATTAACCATTCATAACGTTTGGTGATATCTAGGTTCTGAGCAGAACCGAGTCCCCGGATTAGGGTAGCATATTTGAAAGTTGGTAAAATGTATGCATCAGGGGAAATAAGACTTGCCTGAGTACGGAACCTTCTGACAAATTCATGTGCGCTTTCCTCAGGTTTTTGTGTGAGTTTCATCAAGGCTTCGAATTTTCCTAGATGTTCGAATGGTTGATCATCCTCCGAGTCAGAGCTTTCTTCAACGGAGAAATGTGCAATAGAAGATGAAAATATCGCAGCAAAATTTTCATCATGAATCCATGCTCGCCCAAGAACCATGTCATATCTCGGATCCTCTTTAATTATGAAGAATTTAGTTTCTGTCCAGATTGGATCATTTCTTATCTTGAGAATGATGTAACCGTAAGCATCCCGGGAGATTCCTTCATGGTATCTGACTGAGATAGGAGCATGAGTTGTTTCTTGTCGAGTGATGCCAGCAGCTCTGAGGGTTTTCCAGGGGATGATGTTAACAACAGTGCCAACGTCGACCAACACTAACTTGAATTCATGTCCTTTGAGATGGACTGTAGTGGGAAGTCCCCAGTCATACATCTCTTTGTCTGTTGCTGGAGGTTCAGGGAGTGTCTCCTGAATTGTTAATCGTTTCCCTGAGACAATGTGGTTCAGTGCATCAAACATGTCGTCTCTTTGGGGCTTTGACAAGTACAACAACTCGCAGACATGCTCAATTAAGGATTGAACTGCTTTCTTGACCGGTTTCTCGGAGAGTGCAAACGTTCTGATCGGGAGAGGATTTATGTGCACTCCTTCAGTCCCCAGTTCCCCTGAGTTGGCCTTTTCTTTGAATATGCGCTTCAAAGTTCTGCAATCACTTGTTGGATGACTGACATACTTATGGAAATGGCAGTAGCGTGCATTTTCCATTTGTTCCTCAGTTGGTTCCTTTTTGACAGGAGGTAACTTGATTGCACCATCTTGAATCCAGACTTCTAATAGTTCGATCACTTCTTCAATGGAAAAAGGGAAGTCAAGCGCTTCCTGATCGTTTTGTTGATGTTGAACTGGTGGTTGCGCGTTTCTAGTCTGGTTGTCCTTCCTTGGTGCTTTTGGAAGGTGAGACGTCGGATGAGCATTCTTGTGTTGTTGTGCCTCATCTTTTCTCTTGCTCCCTTCAGCAACATTCATGGAAGCTTCAACATTGTACTGCTTGTTGATTAAACGCCTGTTGGTGCTGCTTCGAGCGGTTCCTCGACTTTAACAATTTTGGTTCTTTCTAACAAAGCTGGAGCAGTGGTTGCTGATCTCTTGGCCGCTTCATGAAGTTCTGAACAGGTTTGAAATCGGGGATTTTCCAACAAGGCTTTATAGACTGGAATCATTCCGTTGATATACAAGTCCACCAGTTTTTGCTCAGTAACATTAGGATCATGACAATCCAAAGCTTGAATCCTGAACCTCTTCACATAGTCATTCGGATTTTCAGTAGCTTTCTAAGCCATCATGCCTAAGTCAGAAAGAGTAATCTGCTCAGAAACAAAAAAGTATTTCCTATAGAAAGCATTAATCATCTCTCCCCAATTGGCTATGCTTCCTGGTGCAATGTTGTTGTACCAAGTATATGCTCGACCCGTCAGAGATTTTGAGAATTCCTTCAAACGGACCACATGGTTGTGCTCATGCACTCCTAATGCTCACAAGAATCGAGAAACGTATTCTCGAGCATTCCCCGTTCCATTGTATAGGGTGAACATTGGAGAAGTGTAGCCCTTTGGAAGAGGGATTATTTGCGTGGCAGCGGGATTTGGAGGTTGATGACGGTGTATGGACGGTGTATGGCCCTTTTCCCGATTCTCCATAAAACGTTCCAGGTCTTCACGGGTGATGAAACCGGCAGGTTCAGGTTCTGCAGCTTTGGGGGCTTCATCATCGTCAGGGAATGGAATAACTTCGGGATCTGTAGTTGGAGATGTTTCCTTGTCTTTTCCCTTCTCCTGAGTTTTATCTGATATCTTATCAGTGAGAGTTTTGAGGTAGTTACATAGCTCCTTCTGAGTACTAGCCATATCAGTTTGATTCTTGGCGAGAACTTCCTGGACTTTCATGAGATCGACAATAGTGGGTGGATTTTCTCTAATTTCTTCGAGAGACCGACCAAAGAGAGGATTAATTCCGATATTGGTTTTTGGAGGAGTAGTATTACCACCATCGTTGGAAGTAGGAACGGTTTCTTGAGTACCACCGCTGTTGCTAGTGCTACCATTGTTTGGGTTAGGATTGGTAACTGAACCTGACCTAAGATCAACCATTTTGTGAAAACGAGAGATTGCAACCGAGAGATTAATCTCCCACTATGGTCGCTAATTTGTGGATGGGGAAAAACAGTTTGCTGGTTTTTTTGGAAGTGAAGAATCGAGCGTGTGGACAAGACTCCTCAACCGAGCAAACTGCTGAACATCACACAGATGCACTACAAAGGGAGTGCTTAGATTCGAGAGATCAATCTGTAGGACTCCGGCCTAAACCAAGTCAATGGACGTTCCAGAGTCAATTCGGTCAAAAATAGGGAGATGGGTTGATCTGTAGGAGGAAAGCTGGGAATTATGTGGGATCAATGATGATCAAGGATTATGGATGTGTTGAAGGTTTCTGCAAATTGATGAACTGCTGAAGTTGAGTTCTGTGAATAAGTTCTAATCGAGTTGTTGACGAATGATGATAATGATCGGTTGTCCTCGATTTGGACTTATTTATATTGCAAGAATGATGAACACCCCAATCCCTGTAAGTGTGACGGTTTCTTGAGTGAAAGAGTGGGAAAGTGGAAGATCGTTGTGAAACCAGTTCCAGTTCGTGCGGAGACTTGGTTAACCACCCACTACTTTGCTAACTCCTTCAACTGTTGCACGACTTACTCACGTTCTCATCGTGGATGAATCCACGTTCCGTAGGCCGCCATACCAAAACCCTAATTGATATCCCCAATGTGACGTGATTGATGTCTCACGAATCGTGGAGTCTTCATGACAGACGTGTATTTGATTAGACACGTTGACTGATTAGACAATGAGTCTAGGTTTTGTTGAATTGAGCATGAATGACAAATTGCTCAGTAGAACATTCGAGTAACTGAGCAAGTATTGCTCGACAAATTACTGGATATCGATGGTTGGATCAGTATTCGAGCAATTGAGCAAGTATTGCGAATTACTGAATATTGATAGTTGGGCGATTGAGCAAGTATTGCTCAATTCGATAAATTACTGAATATTGATAGTTGGATCAATATTCGAGCAATTGAGCAATTGAGCAAGTATTGCTCAATTCGACGAATTACTGATAAATTACTTAATATTGATAGTTGGATCAATATTCGAGCAATTAAGCAATTGAGAAAGTATTGCTCAATTCGACGAATTACTGATAGATTACTGAATATTGATAGTTGAATCAATATTCGAGCAATTGAGCAAGTATTACTCAATTCGACGAATTACTTATTTATTGGTGACGTGACCCAATCAAATATTAATTAAAACATTGGTAGATTACCGAATATTATGTATGTGGATCCATGTGTTTTTTTCTGGATCAACATAAATTTATTTAGTGTTTGAACTTGCTCAGAATGATGTTTTGTTAAGCGTTTATTCGAAACCCTAATTTTTGATCAATTGCTCATTAATTGACGAATTGCTGAAAATAGGTCATGAGCGAAGGAGGGACCGACCACATGGGACTACGGACGTCCATGTGATGCCAAATTGCTCGAGTGAGCGTACACCAGGGTCCTGAGTTGACCGGTTGGTGAAGGAATTACGATTAAATGCCGGTTTCATCATTTGTTAAAATAGTGCTCGATTGAGCATTAGGTGGTAAAACCTAATTATGGAAAAGTGAGGAACTGACCAAGATGGCATGAGACCGGCCCTTGGTGGTCGTGAGACAGCTGGTGGGCATTCGAGCAAACTCCAAGTTGGTTGGGAAGAGTTTGGACCCAATATGAGCAATTGCGCAAATTAGGTCAAAATTGTGAAAATGTGGGGGACCAGCTCGTTGCAAGCCTTAGATCCGCCCTTGGTCGGTTAAGGTAGCATGCTCGTGTCACCATAATGCCCGTGTCTCAGTCCTGAGAGTTTCGGCATTTTTTGATGTGCGTTTGAGCAATATCTTGGATTTTCAGAAGAGTTCGATCTTTGACTGAAATTCTCGATTTTGCTCGAATGAGCAAGTAGAACCTTGCCCGCTTGATTAAAATTTCGTGAATATTAAAATTCTAATATTTTAATATATTTTCGTGAGTAGCCTAGTCGGTCATGTGACCATGTTGACTTTTGGCCTTTTCATGGTTTGCACAATATTTGATAAAATATGGGGAAACCATGATTTATGCTGAAACAGGGAAGTTTCATGAGATGAGAGAAATAAAAATTTATGAAAGATTAGGGATTTCAAGGTGTGGGACCAGCCACGGCTAGGGCATGGCCGTCCGGCTAAGTTGCCCGATCCCGCAACACCTTTCCCTATTTTATATTATTATTTTTCAGGAAACCACGAAAATATGGAGAAACCATGAGTTTTGCTTAAACATGAAAATAACAAAATAAGGAAAAATAATGGAGGAAGCATGGGACCGGCCACGGTTAAGGCACGGTCGGCCGGTCGGTGGGCCCGGCCTATGGGCGCTCCCCATTATTTTAATGTTATTATTTTCTCTCTCCTATTTTATGCAGGATTCCTCATTTGTCCATATTTTCGCATGCTCGCTCGTGCATTTGGGTGCTCGTTCGTGCATCATTGTCGAGTACACTTGCACCATTTTATGGGGCTTACTCAGTGGTAGTCCATATGCCCGATTGTTGAGTATTTATTACTAATTTATGAAATTCAGTGGAGAATGATTCATGAAACTGAGTAATAAAAGTGAGTAGTTGTTTATTATCAATACATAGGATCAGCCGTGGATTCGACCATGAATTCGGAATAATAAAAAGAGCACTACCATTCCATGGGATCGTGGATTCGACCATAGAATCAGAGTAATAAGATTATTACCATTTCATGAGATCAGTCGTGGATTCGATCATGAAATCGGAGTAATAATATTATCCATTACCATTCCATGAGATCAGCAGTGGATTCGATCATGAAATCAGAGTAATGAGATGAAATAAATTATCTTCTAGGAATTCAGTGGAGAATGTCACGGTAGAATTAATCTATTACAGAAGGGATATTAGCCAATTAAAGCGTCATACCCGTTCTGAAAGGTGCATAGTCAGAAAACAACGAGTGTTGTCGAAGTCCTGAAGGCGTTATTGCTCTCAATCTTACGGAGAACCGCCCAATCGTTCTTCTATGTAGAGGGGGGTCTCTCTCATGTAGTCCGGGAACAATGAGTATCACTGACGTCCTAAAGGCGTTAATGCTCTCAATCTTACGGAGAACCGCCCAGTTATGTTATTCTACATAGAGGGCATGATGAAATGCGAGGTGTCGAACGCTCATATAGTGGAGGCCTTTCGAAAACAAATTCACCATGGATCATAAAATATGAATCATCACATGCCTGAAAGCCGTGTCAGAAACATGCAGTATCATGATTTTATGATTTTGTCCTTTGCTGAAAATCCACCATCTACAACAATTAAATTTGATAACAAGCTTGAGATAGCAACACTTGTGAGTTCGACCGAGCAATGTTCTAACAATCTCCCATTTTGTCAATTTTAGTGACAAAACTATCAATACATATGAATAAAAAATAAAGCTTTGAAAACTCCCCAAATCCATTATGCTTGATTTCCTTGGTTTTTCAACTCCTTGAACTCTTCGTAATTTCAAGTTGCAATGATTTTGAACGTGTTCAACTCAGCATCGTTGTTGTTGAAGATCTGTAACGATAAAAACATTGAAACAAAATATTATGAAACGTCGTTATACAGAAATATAGTATTATTAACTTCTCCAGAGTTCAATTGTATTCCAACTCTGAAATAATACTACGATGATATGTTTCTCCCCCTTAATAAATACTTACATCTTTTGCATAATAGGTGAAACCTATAGATTATTGATTCACTCCCCTTTACAGAATGATCCGTAAACTATATGTATGTAGTGTGGAACTTCTAAATAATTCTCCCCCTTTTGTCAATAAAATTGGCAAAGGTACGAAAATCTTGGGATCGTAATGAATACAACCAAAAGATATATCAAGTTTAAGGAAGTTAAGATTCTACATTATAACATAGTTAAAATGCGACTCCTCATATCAATTTTTTTAGATGATATCATATAGTAAGAAAATACTTAGCGCTCATCTAGGAGATTTAAGATACAAGCATCCCCTCTAAATTCCACAGCCACACTCCCCACAAAGATATAGAAATTAAGCACCAGTTCATTTAAGAACTCTTCCCCATTTGATGTCATTCCCAAGAGAACAACATGAGTGACCTTGCTTCATGCAAAAGAAGGATTTTGTTAGACATTAACAAATCACACAGATTTGTATCCGAAAATCAAATTAAAAAAATCTTTACGCCAGTTACGGACAAAAGATAATTTTAATCGGTATGACTCAACATTAGAAAATATTACGGAGTGTGTTAATCAGTAAAAACATAGAAGTGTGATCACTAGTAGTAGATCAATACTGCGAGAAAATTCTCAAAGAGTTGGTTTTATTTTTCGTTTATAAAAAACATAATAGATTTAACTTCTGAGCATATATGAAATATTAGCTCGATTCACGAAAAACGTAAAGGTAAAAATATTTCATAAGACTTTTGCAATAATTAAACCAATAATGATTACATGATACAAGTTCATCTTCCAACAACTCTAGAATTTAAATAAATAAATTTAAAAACATGCAAGACGAAAATCGTTGGAAATAGCTTGTGTAATCACAATTTTTGTTATACCAAACCCTAGTTATCCTTCATAAAGGTAAGAATAAATTCTCACAAGAAGTTTCCTTGAAAAGAAATGATCTAAGAGAGTTTTACTCTGATATTCCCAGACTATTTTCATAGTTTATGTAGTCATCAAGTTCTTCTTCGATAAGGTCCAATATGGATTCAACAAGATCTATTTTCTCCTCAAGCCTTTTTATAGAGGTTTGTAGTTCAGAGCTTAGTGTTCGAACTTGTTCTTAAGCAAGATTCAATTTCAGAGACAACTCATCAAATTGAGAACCAGATTGACTGCCACAAGGAATTGTTTCACACTTATCTTGACATGAATCACTCTCTGATGATTCAAACCTATTATTCCTTGTGAGAGATTGCACAGTCCAGCCTTCATCCTCCTTGCTTGAAAAACTTAGAGAAGACATGGTTACCGTACCCTAGTTTGTAATTATGAAGAAGAAAACTTTTGAGAAATCGATTATGAACCCTAGAAATCAGATATATTAGAAGAACCAGTAATTCATGTTTTAACCTTTACCCTAGAAGTGTTATATTTCACATATGTCGTGTCAAAATCACATGATCATGTGGTGTATAAGTATTTTTCATAAGCTGTCCTTTTATCTCAATAAATAAATTCAGAGCACAAGAAGTATCAGATAAGTTATGTCATGAATTGTATTTAGGGAGCATGGCTAAACCCTTTTACAATTAAATACTAAGCACACAGATGACATAATGATCTTAACAATAGTCCCCCTTTTCGAGTTGTTATTCTCATCCAAGGGAGAGATAACAACCAATTGAAGGTTACTGCATATGATGATTCCATCCCCATTATAGAGGATCCAGTGGCATTTTAGGAACATATCTTCTATTTACAGAATCAAAAGTTGGAGAAATAAAAGATGAGTCAGTTACCCTTAAATTCCGCAAGTTTTTATTGAAATTGTTGATTGATCTCCGCAATTGATGAATCATTTTGTTCAATTCTCTTGAGAGTTATGTCTCTTCCCTTCTTCGAGCATTCTCTAGTTTATGACACACAATATTTGTAGAAGGGTTAGATTTAGTGTCACTTTTATCCTTCGCATGATCCTTTTTTTACCTTTGTTATAAGTCTGAGAATTCTCTTGTTTGGAAGAGTTGTTCAAGACTTTAAAGCAACAAGAGATGTGTTGATTGTTCTTACAATAAATTTCTCGGAAAAGTTTGTTTCTTATTTTTATGAACATGAGGATCTTGCGAAGTACGTGTCTCTTTTCAATCCTGTTTCAACTTATCTAGTTCATGTTCCAGGCTCTCAATCCTTTTAGCCCACATGTTCTTTTTCGGTTGAAATTCAACTTTTATTGAGCGAAATTCTTCACTCGAAAGGCTAATTTTTTCTTTTGAGGAAGACATAATTTTTAATGTGGAATGGCTAGAATTATTTGAAACATGAACATGTTCATTATCAATATATGTGAGAAAAACTGCATTGGGTGATTCATCCTCGGGACAATAGTCTATGGTTGCTATCCAAGCTTTAGTTTTTCACAATAATCCTTGTTAGGACACAAGGACGTATGATGACCATGACCAAAACATTTGGAATATATTTGAAAGTCTTTGCCTATCTGAACCTTTTTATCCTTATTCTTAATTGATGATTTTTTACGATTTTTCCTTTTTCTCTGTCTAAGAGTTTTCTTCATCTGGTATGTGAACAGTGACAGGATACAATTTAGGATATTCTCATCTTTTTCATCAATCTGTTCAGGACTTAGAGATTTTTCCTTAGTATTTCTTTTCGAAATTTCATGACTATCTCTTTTATTGAGTTCAAAATCAAAGATTTTCAACTTTCCAACAAGATTATTTCTGGAAAGAGTTTCAAGGTTATTCCCTTCCATGATGGCATGTTTCTTAGACTCATATCCTGCTGGTAAAGATCAGAGAATTTTCATCACAATGTTCTTTTGGGGAATAGTCTCCTCTAACGAAAAACATTCATTAACAATCCCAAACACTTTTTAATGAAATTCATCAAATGAGCCATGCGAAAATTTTCCCAGATAGAATTTAGGTTTTGAGGCCTAGCTTGTTTTTCTGAGGTATCTCCTTCAAATACAGTCTCTAAGATATCCCAAGCATCTTTAGACTTAGTGCACGATGTCACATGGTGCTGAAAATCTGGGCTTATGGCGTGGTTAATACCGTTTAACCCGTCAGAATTAGGTTTTGCAACACTTATCTCGGTTTCACTATATTTTCATAATGGATTCGCAATAGTATTTCCGTCTCTAATAACTGTCGGCGCATCGTATCCAATAACTACAAGTTTTCATGTATGAAAATCACGGGATTGTAAAAAGGAACGCATAGTAATTTTCCAACATAAGTAATTTGTACCATCAAATGCTGGCGGTACGTTTATCGAGAATGCACTCTTGTCCATATAGTCAGACTGCTTCAAACACAAGCTTTTTAGGTCTTAACGTGTTTGCATGCGCTGATACCAATTGAAAACGGTGGTGATTATATAAATGTCCCTTCTTTAGATGGGATTCATAAATACCCTGATCACACAATAAATATACCCCTTTCCATCTATAAGCCCACTTGAGTCCACTAGCAATTTTTCTTTGTTAGAGCATTGCTCGGTCGAACTCGCATGCGTTGTTATCTCAAGCATGTTTGTCAATGTTAGTGATCAAAACTATAAGTCTTGATTTATAGCCTACATAGCTAAAGGTCTCGGACTAGGATAGAAAGTGCAGTTGAGCTCAAGAACTCCATGGCAATCATCATAAAAGACGAAGGACTACTTAAGGAACTGGTGGATCTTCATCGACTAAAAGGTATGTGGAGACTTGAACTTATCTATCACTCAAAAGTCTATATGTTCAATCTCCTACTCTTGATACAAAATTCGTTTTGATATATAGACTTTCATTATTCACATTTGCTATTTCGAGCCGAGTTTATCTCGCCTATCTATTTCTCGAAATATGTGTTGGTAAGCTTTCACTTTAGCCAAATTCATCTTTACCTAGTGAGGAAAGTCATGTTATGTTTCAATCACTTTAAAAATTTCTCTGACGAAAAATGGTCTGTGAATAACGGCTATATCCGTCCTCTGAGAATGTTTCAATGATTGAAATGAGAGTTTAGATTACATAACCATTGGTAGGATATAAGCATTGTTGTGGAACACATATATGTATAAGTCCTTATTCCTTGAACCAAAGTTTGCGAACTTTATTGATCAAGAGAAATGGAAGTGGCGTGAGCCAAGTACGCGAACTAAGTCCGCGAACTAGCGGAAGTTCTCGACCCGAGAAATTCTGCTGGAGTTTGTGAACTCCTTCCATGAGCTTAAGTCCGCGAACCCAGTCCGCGAACTTGAGCAGGTTATATCTAAAACCGGTTTTTCTTTAACTCATGTTTATTTAAACTAAGGAATGCTTTTGCAAACCGTGTCTATAAAGTTTATGAACCGATTCGAGTGAATCAAACCGTTTTTGCTTCGATTGTATCTTGTGTAGTTACATATGATCTAAGCAGTTGAACAACTCTCTAACTAGTTCATCTTAGTCATTTGAACTAGTTATGGTGAAGAAGAATATGGTTGATATGAAAGTAATCATATGGCTAACCATTTAGTTAAGTATTGTTGAACCAACAAATGTTAATGTTTGGGAACGGTTCGTAAACCCATAATTGGACATTTCATTTGTGTGTAACAATCTAAGTTTTGGATCCAACGGTTGAGAAATATTAGCTTGAATCTAATCAGGTTTTCATCTAACGGTGAATATTGAATGCTTTGTTACCAAGCTAACATTGATTGCAAACCCTGATTTGAAAACTATATAAGGGAGAACTCTAGCAACTGCGAAATCTAATCCCCACACCTTACCTGTGATACTAGTTGCATAGCTAGAGTCAATTCTCCTTTAACCTTTGGTTTCTTCTTCTAAACCAGGTTAACGACTTAAAGACTTCATTGGGATTGTGAAGCCAGACCGATACTACTTTTCTTGTAGTTGTGTGATCTGATCTTGCTGTTTCTATCGTACGAGTACAATTGAAATAATTGGATTGAGATTTTATATCTCTGATAGGAAAGATAGAAAAGTAATCACAAACACTTCGTCTCATCGTTTGTGATTCCACAATATCTTTTTTCGCTGCGTCAATTAAGATTATTGTGAGGTGATCAATAATACTAGGTTGTTCTTGGGGAATAAAAGACCGATTTATTAATTGGTTCTTGTTCACCTTGATTTATCAAAAGACGGAACAAAACTCGTAAGTATATTCGTGGGAGACGGATATATTTATTACCGTAGACTTTTCTGTGTGACACAGATTTGTTTATTAAAGTCTTTGACTTTGGGTCGTAGGAACTCTTAGTTGTGGGTGAGATCAGCTAAGGGAATCAAGTACGTAGCATCCTGCTGGGATCAGAGGCGTATGAGCATAAATGTACCTTGGATCAATGTGAGATTGATTGGGGTTCAACTACAGTCCATGCTGGAGTTAATTTGGAGTAGGCTAGTGTCTGTAGCGGCTTAATACAGTGTGTGTTCAATCTGGACTAGGTCCCGGGATTTTTCTGCGTTTGCGGTTTCCTCGTTAACAAAATTTTGGTGTCTGTGTTATTTATTTTCCGAATTATATTTTGTTATATAATTGAAATATCACAGGTTGTGCGTTGTTCAATCAATTAGAATATCCGAACTTTTGGTTGTTGATTTAAATTGATTGACATTTGGATATTGGTCTTTGGTACCATCCAAGTTATCCCTCTTTGATAAAGACTCGCAGATTTCTATTTGCTTGAGTAAAGATCAAATCGAGAGATTGAGATATAAACTCTTTGATATACTTTTATCTAGATTGAGTCTGACTGTCTAGTTGATTCTCTAGAAAGTATATTGGAGTTTGTCCACACAGATTGCTAATCGAATTGTTGGGTGTGGTTGTTGTACCCCCGCTTTTTCATTTGGTATTAGAGCAGGCAAACACCCTAAGATTAATAAGTTTTTGTTTGTTCGTTCCTTATAAATTTTCCCATGGGAAATTTCTTTGGAAAACTTGCTCGTGGCATCTTTAACGCACGCCAAAAGTCCTTAAAGATTGCTCAAGGATTATTATTGTTAAAACCTCCGGGTTTACATGATAATATCATTTCATCTAAAAAGGAAAATTTAGATGATGAGATCCAATCTAAAGGAAAAAATAAAAAGAAGGAAAGATTGAGGAAACGTTCGTCACGCTCAAGGATATGGACTCTCACTAGATTAACTCTTGATCTCTTTGAGCAATACTATCATAATGGATCAATTGATAAAGATCTATTTAGAGCGTTCGAAGGCGTTTTTAATCTCTTAGAAAAACTTAATTCTGTTAAGTCTAAGAATCCTTCTGAAAGGGTTATGTACATGATAAACCATCGAATAATATATTACAACCTAGAATTCAGAAAAAATTTCCGTCTAGCCAGATTAAACGAAGGATAGAAATCCCTGACTGCCCGGATTATCATCATTACATTGATTATGTCACGGGGACTGTTTACACATATCAACCAGAAATGTTGCATGAGAATTCCTCTGCACATTATGCCTCTTGGTAACAAGCCTGGCACCACCCCATTTGTATATATTTTGAAATGGGGCAAGAAATGTTTGAGTTGTGTAAAATTTTAGTATTCTCTTTTAGAATACCAAATAAAGCTTTATACTGCATCCATCTTCTCTCTCAAAAGTGTGTTGTCACGTGATGCATAACATTTGATGTGCAAATGGCTAAGAAAATCCCACTTTCCTTGTGTGGGTCACGGTTCACAAACGGGTCCAAGCCCATCTTTGGTCTTATAGAGAAGAAGTTCGCGCACCCTCTTCTCATCACCTGTCCGCGTACGTGAACCTCTAGGGTTTTGTGTGTTTTTCTCCATTGAAGCCATCTTTGAGAAATTGAAAGAAAGGGTGTTCAAGTTTCACTCCAAGTAAGTAAATTCCTCTTGTCCCTTTCAATTTCTTAGATCTCATGATGAATTCTAAGGGCTCAAAAAGAAGCTCCAAAAACTCAAATATTTCTAGCATGGATGTTCCTTGTGACCAAAACTCTCTTCGGATTAGGTTTGTGGATGATTCTTGTGCTAGAATTTTTTAAAAGATTTCATCTAAAGGTTTTATCCTAGAAAAGAAATTGGATTTCTCTAGTGGGCATGAAGAGGATTTAGCTTGCTTCAAAAAATTCAAGCTTGGAAATATCTTTGATGGAAATGGTCAAGGTTTTGATTCTCTCACAATAATTTTCTATGCCAATAATTTTCAAAGATTACCCACATTCCATTGGGAAATGTGTATCTTCCTAGACCAACTGAAGAACGTCCATCATGTGATGAAATCTCTCTTGGGCTTTGTGGCAAGAAGGTAATTTGGAATCAAGGGAAGTTTCCTACTAATGATCTTAGTATCCCGTTGTTGGCATCTGGGAAACTTGGTATCCCAAATCTTTGTCCCTCCACAATTGAGAATTCTTGGTGGAATCATGAGTTTGCGGAATTAGTTTATTTCCTTGAATCGGGTATTCAAAGTGTCCATATTTGTGGTTTTATTATTTATCAAATGATTTCGATGACTTCACCCGTCAAAATGTTTGTAGGATCAGAATCTCGCACAGAAGAATATGCTTGCGAAATTATTAACAACACATCACGAAGACATCGCAGGATGATTTCAGAAACGACATAACAGATGACATCAACTTAAACATGAGAAAAGTGTGATGATCTTGCGAAAATTAGGAATGTTGCGAATGTTACATTTGTAAGCTTGCGAAAATACCGCAAGCCAGATCCGAAATTAGGGGAAATGTTAGTTGTATATTAGATGTCATCCACTATATAAACACCTATATACAGAGAAGGCAAGAGAGAGAAAGGATATAGATAATTAGAAAGAGAGACACACTTTAGGAGAGGATACATTCTGTAGAGAGAGAAAGTAGAATTGGTTGTATTATTATTATTATCTCCTTCTTCTTCCTCCTTCAAGAACCTAGAGCTCCAAATACTCATTAATGGAGTCTCCATGTAATCAAGATGTAATTATAAATAATCATAGTAAAACCTAACCCCGTGGATGTAGATCAAATTGATCGAACCACGTAAACATTGTGTCTCTTTACAATTTTAGCATTCTTATCATCATTTTTATATTTAGATCTACAAATTATTACAAGGGATATGTTGTAGGATTTCCTGCAACTACATTTTTGGCGCTAGAAACAGGGAGGAGTAAAGGATTTATCCCTCTTTTATCTTGTTGTTTCAAGAAGTTTCCATGAAGATTAGCTACTGTTCATATTTTTCTAGATCTACAAAGTTTAAGTTCAAAAATGTAAATTTCATGGAAGAAATCACACTTTCAGGGAATAAACATCATCAACAATTCAAAAAATGAAAATAGTGAGAGAAAAAATTAGTTGTTATGGTGAAATTTAAGGAAAAAATGGAAGTTTCAGTGGAAGATTTTCATGTTCAGGAGAAGAAACAAGGGAAAGACGAAGATAAGAGGCAGGCGCTGTAATTTCTGTCACAAACAGAAAATTCGCACAGATAGTTCAAGGCTGAGCGAACAACAAATAGGTCACGGGTTCGAATTCGCAGAGACACATATTTTTCATTTTCTTCTCATTTGCATGGGAGAATAAAAGAATAAGGGAAAAATTTATGCGCTAATTTCGCAGAGAGGTTCTTGCACAATTGGTCCAGAGAGCAGTATGTGTGTTGTGGTCGCAAGTTCGAATTTGCCTGCGAACATAATTTTCTTTTTTTTACAGATAGCGAAAAAATGAATAATTTCGCAATATTGTTTCATTATTTCGCAAACAAGAGGCAGCACAATTGGTCATATGCGAAGTTAATGAGTTCATGGTCGTGTAATCAAGTCCCAATACATGCGTATTTTTTCGCACATATATTTCTTTGATTATTTCGCACAGAAGAGAGTTGATGATAATTTCGCAGAGATATTTCGCAAAGAAGAAGCTTGCACAGTTGGTCAGGAGGCATGAATGCAAGCAGCAGGTCGCGGGATCAATTCTTGCTTCTCACATGTTTATTTTTGTTATACGAAATTTATACAGAATTGCGTCTCACACAGTTGGAATTTGATTACTTCGCAAGACCTTTGATTATTTCATAAGAGAGGCTTAGCACAGTTGGATGGTGCGAGAAAATCCAAGAAGCAGGTCAAGGGTTCAAGTCTCACTTCTTACACTACTTTTTTCTGCGCGAAATTCATACATTTCAAGGCATTTATTCACTTCTTTGACAACAACAGCGACTCACATGAAAGATAAGTACCACTTCCTTGAACATTTTACTTTATACTAAGAACGAATAAAAAGATTTTAGATTTGATTTACAAAAAGCGATTCAATCGCACGATAACAAAAATTTCAAGATTTCAAAAATTACAAAAATTACTAAGATTTCAAAATTATAGAAAAAAAAACCCGAAAAAATTCGATTTATATATATTTCTAGAATATTTCTTTTACAGAAAATAAAAGATTTTTGATTTGATTTACAAAAGGCGGTATAATCGCAGAATTACAGAAATTTCAGAATTACAAAGATTCCACAATTACAAAAGAAACCGAGAAAAATCTCGCACAGATCAATTTATATATTTCTCTTGAAAATTTGCTTTGTTTCAAATGAGAATGATATCTAACATGGAGAGTAGTAGGAGGAAAAATAAGACCTTCCATCAACAGGCTAGTAAGACCTTCCATCAACAGGCTGCATAAGACCTCATTAGGATCATTTCCATGAAAGATGTTTATCGGATGAGACGAAACAAGTTATACAAAGGAAATCAAAACAAAGAAAAACGATTTGAGCTTGCAATTAAATGAAAATTTTTGATAAAAGAAATGTATTACAAATATTTCACAACTACAAAGATTTCATAATTACAATGTATTAGAATATCTCTTGAATATTTATTTTGCTTCAAATGATATAATATTATGAGAATGAAAGAATGAATGAAAGAGATGACAGAAATGAAAGAATGAATGAAAGAGATGAAAGAAATGAAAAGATGAATGAGAGAATAAAGAAACGCGAAAATTTCGCAGAAACAAAGAGACGCGAACATTTCGCAGATAGAGGCGAACCTTTATGGCGTACACCCTAGTTCGCGAATAAAATTTCGCAAGAGGCAAATGTAAGACCTAAAGTACGTCATAGAAGGGGGGACCTGTTGCATGACCCAGCGAAAAGGTTACACCGCCCCTGGAACCTGAGTCATGGAGATTTGGGGTCAATAAAGCTCATCCAGGAGAGGTACCTTGGATTTTCAATCTAAGCTTTTGCTTTAGGTTGGACGACTTGGGGTCTCTTCTAAGGAGTGAAGAATCTGATCAAGGCGCCGAGGTACACGGTTGAGTCAAGAGTGCCAGGGGAGTCTGGAGCGTACCTTGCCATTCTTGACAAGTCTTGGCTTATACTGCACTCGGCCTGAAGAAAACCCCACTTAGGGTGCAGTCTCGTAACCATAATCCCTATAGGTAAAAGGGACAAGAGGCTGCGAAAACAACTGGTTGTTGTTAAGACCGGATGGGAGGAGCTAACCTTGTATGGTAGAAGTACGCCTCTTTGAAGGGACAACCAGGGGGGAGATAAGGGCGGCACCCTCCATTAGGGAGCTGATAAGTGTCTTAAGACGCAAATGTCATGAGGCTTTTACTCGCAAGGGTATTAAGAATTGTCATATTTGTGCGACAATCCTGAAGAGGCAATAATACTAGAGAAAAAGATAAGACGAGATCAATGGGTCATTACATGAAAGTGTGAAGACGTCCTGCGATTTCGTCGCAAGACGACAATGTGATGGGGCTTTATTTTCGCAAGAATATTTAGGCCTGTCATATTGTCGCAACAATCCTGAAGAGGCAATAATACAAAAGAAAAAGTTAAGGCAAGATCAATGGGTTTTTTCATGAAAGTGCAAAGACGTCCTGCGATTTTGTCGCAATGACAAGAGGTGGCAAAATAAGACCTTTAACTAGGAAGGAAAAATAAGACCACATAAGAAAATGAGTAAGCAAGTAATCTTGCTAGAATGATTATATGTAAGCAAACAATCTTGCGAATATGTACATGGAAATAAAACTGAGGCAGTGAAAATGCCGCAGACTTGATATTATGATCATACTGTTATGAGATACTAATAGTGCAGGAAAGAGGGAAGATGAAAAACAAGTAAGAACTTGTGAAGAACAATAACTACACGAAGAAGAATGCATACACTAAAGAAAAAGGCAGAGAAATGAAGAATGGAAGCAATTTAGAGCTACATCAATTTTAGGCGGCAAAATGAGCTAAGTAACACAAATATTAACTATGCATTGCAATAGATAAGCATTCTCATCATACAAGCATCATACTTGCATCATAAAAGCATTGCATAAGCATTTCATGGCATAAACATCGCATACACATTTCATAACATAATCATTATATTCGCATAAGTACTTTACAAAACTGTACGGAATAATATTGCAGAATTTCGCAATAATATTGCAGAATTTAGCAGAATTATTCAGGATTTCACAGGATTATTCAAGAATTTCGCAAGATTATTCAGAACTTCACAGAATGATTCAGAATTTCGCAGAATGATTCAAAATTTCGTAGAATGTGTCAGAATTTCGCAGAATATGATTCTTCCGAATGATGTGATTATCTCGCTCAATTATTTCGCACAATTATAAGCAACTTGAAGAGATTATACTATTGCATGAGCACAAAACATGAGACAGCGGCAAAGATAAGAATAAGGAAACAATTTGCACATTCAACATTTTCTCAAGGATTCTACCCTCATAGATAAAGAACAGAGGCAACTATGGATTACCAAGAAAACATTTTTATGTTCTTTATCTCCTCGGCAAGAATCATTCCCAAAGTGGACTTTCGCTAATGAACAATAAGAATCCTCACCAAAAATGGAGTAATAATTTCGCACGAATAGAGGCAATACTTATTATTCAAGGACATATACTTCTTATTTACTTCGCAGAGTTCTTCTTATATTTCGAGGATTAAGTACTTTTTATACTTCATCAAGGATACTTCATACTTCGCATACTTCAAGGGTTGATACTTCTTATTTACTTCGCAACGTTCCATAACTTCACAAGAGAATAGAGGCAAGTACGTACTTTTCAAGTACGATATTCTTTCGCTCGTTCCTCCAACAACTACAACAAGGTGGATTTTTTCTTAAAGATCGCTTTTCAAGCAATATTCAAGAAAAAAGAGGCAAGATGTAGGATCAGAATCTCGCACAGAAGAATATGCTTGCGAAATTATTAACAACACATCGTGAAGACATCGCAGGATGATTTCAGAAACGACATAACAGATGACATCAACTTAAACATGAGAAAAGTGTGATGATCTTGCGAAAATTAGGAATGTTGCGAATGTTACATTTGTAAGCTTACGAAAATATCGCAAGCCAGATCCGAAATTATGGGAAATGTTAGTTGTACATTAGCTGTCATCCACTATATAAACACCTATATAAAGAGAAAGGCAAGAGAGAGAAAGGATATAGATAATCAGAAAGGGAGACACACTTTAGGATAGGATACATTCTGTAGAGAGAGAAAGTAGAATTGGTTGTATTATTATTATTATCTCCTTCTTCTTCCTCCTTCAAGAACCTAGAGCTCCAAATACTCATTAATGGAGTCTCTATGTAATCAAGATGTAATTACAAATAATCATAGTAAAACCTAACCTCGTGGATGTAGATCAAATTGATCGAACCACGTAAACTTGTGTCTCTTTACAATTTTAGCATTCTTATCATCATTTTTATATTTAGATCTACAAATTATTACAAGGGGTGTGTTGTAGGATTTCCTGCAACTACAATGTTAGGCTATCCTTGCTTGATTGGAAAAAGTTTTCCATGATCGTGGTCTTGTTTCGATTGGAAACTCTCTCGGGGTTCCCAAACTGGTTCGTCCGTGTACCTTTAGACGCATAAGGGAAAATGTGTGCAAAAGACAAAGAGATGCTTCACTTAGCGATTGTGACCCTACCACTTTGAGTCTTCTTCAAAAAAATTCATAAGGGTGTGTGTAAGGTCGATTCAAGGGTGAAGTGTGTCAAAGAACAATTGTCTCCGGTTGCAACGAAGTTTCCCGAGCTCAAGGAAGAATTGAACACAATTCAAGCATATTGGAGTATCTCCGATGAGGATGAAGATGAGTAATTTGTGTTCTATTTTCCAAGTAAATCTTATATTTTCTTGTTTTTGATTAGAAGAATAACTAGAGTTTGGAATAACCATTATTGTGATTACATATAGCTATGTCCAACATTTTCATCTTCATGTGTTTTAGATTTATTGGTTTAAATTCTAAATTTGTTTGGAAGATGATTTTTGCAGTATTAATCTTTATGGTTTTATATATTGCAATATTGTTATGGGATGTGTGTGTTTACGTCCGTGAACTTGATCGTCTCATATCTTGTCAAAAGTAAAGTCTTTCGTAAGTCGATATGCATGTATTGATAAAAGAATGAATGGATTTTTGACAAATACAAAACTTAAGCCTATATTGTCAATCTTTGATGGAAGATAGGTTAAAAATATTTTGTTTGCAAGGATTATGTCTATTGTATGTCATTATGCAAATAGTGATGGAAAATAGAATGAATCCTTGTGTATTCCGCAGTAATTGATCTTCCCTGATCCATATTTTATGTATTACTGTGAGGCTTCGTAAAGTGTCTTCTGTTGAGCAATAAACAACCAAGTTGATTATTATTGATTAGCTATGTTGTTGTTCCGTAAGGTACTTTATGTCGAGCATTTTCAACTAAGTTAATCATCTTTTTTGGTTATTTAGTTGTTGTTCCGTAAGTTTTCTTATGTCGAGCATGACCAATTAAATTGATTACTTTTGTGATTAATTTGGTTGTGTATTTCAATTAGATTAATTATGGGTTCACTTGTTATTAATCTAATTGTATTTTTTAATTCTCCATAAGTTCACTTATGTTTGAGCATTTGTCGATTAAATTAATCATGGGTTCTCTTGTGGTTAATTTCATTGAACTTTTTGGATTCAAATTCGTACTTATATGTGATTTGTTATGTCCAAAGAAATCCTTATTTTCTTTCGAAATTAAGGTCGCTCTTGTTGTTCTTTCGGGAATGACATTTAATGGGGGAGAAATCTTTTGAACTTGCGCTTAATTGCCATAGCTTTGTGGGGAGTGCGGCTGTGAATATTAAAGGGGTTATCTTGTATCTTTATAAACTCCTTGATGAATGCATTTAGCTTCGGCTTTACGATTGCATCTAAAGACCAAATTGATATTTTTGCTTTCTTTTGGTCAAGAAATGTCTCTTTCGAAAATTTCATTAGGATCCCGTTCTTGTACCTTTGCCAATTTTATTGACAAAAAGGGGGAGAATTAATATGTAGTTCACACTACAAATACATATGTTTTTCGGATCATTATGTAAGGGGGAGTGGTTTCCATGTGAGATGGAGTATTGACTAAGGGGGAGTGATACATATCACCATAGTATTGTTGTTGAAGTTGTGATACAATTGAACTTTGACGTTGTGTAATGATACTATGACACTGTATAACAATGATTGAGAACTATTGTTTTCTTGTTGTTATAGCTACGTATTTTCAACAACGATGATGCTAAACTTACAATCTTTGGGATCATTGGAGTACTTGGAAGTGACGAAGATTTCGAGTAATGTTGAAGATTAGGCATGTGGAATAGGAGCTACAAAAGTTAATTTATTTATTTTTTGTATTCCATATGTATTAATAGTTTTGCCACTAAAATTGACAAAGGGGGAGACTGTTAGAGCATTGCTCGGTCGAACTCGCATGCGTTGCTATCTCAAGCATGTTTGTCAATGTTAGTGATCAAAACTATAAGTCTTGATTTCTAGCCTACATAGCTAAAGGTCTCGGACTAGGATAGAAACTACAGTTGAGCTCAAGAACTCCATGGAAATCATCATAAAAGACGAAGGACTACTCAAGGAACTGGTGGATCTTCATCGACTAAAAGGTATGTGGAGACTTGAACTTATCTGTCACTCAAAAGTCTATATATTCAATCTCCTACTCTTGATACAAAATTCGTTTTGATATATAGACTTTCATTATGCACATTTGCTATTTCGAGTCGAGTTTATCTCGCCTATCTATTTCTCGAATTATGTGTTGGTAAGCTTTCACTTTAGACGAATTCATCTTTACCTAGTGACGAAAGTCATGTTATGTTTCAATCACTTTAAAAATTGCTTTGACGAAAAATGGTCTGTGAATAACGGCTATATCCGTCCTCTGAGAATGTTTCAATGATTGAAATGAGAGTTTAGATTACATAACCATTGGTAGGATATAAGCATTGTTGTGGAACACATATATGTATAAGTCCTTATTCCTTGAACCAAAGTTTGCGAACTTTGTTGATCAAGATAAATGGAAGTGGCGTGAGCCAAGTACGCGAACTAAGTCCGCGAACTAGCGGAAGTTCTCGACCCGAGAATTTCTGCTGGAGTTTGTGAACTCCTTCCATGAGCTTAAGACCGCGAACCCAGTCCGCGAACTTGAGAAGGTTATATCTAAAACCGGTTGTTCTTGAACTCATGTTTATTTAAACTAAGGAATGCTTTTGCAAATCGTGGCTATAAAGTTTATGAACCGATTCGAGTGAATCAAACCGTTTTTGCTTCGATTGTATCTTGTGTAGTTACATAAGATCTAAGCAATTGAACAACTCTCTAACTAGTTCATCTGAGTCATTTGAACTAGTTATGGTGAAGAAGAATATGGTTGATATGAAAGTAATCATATGGCTAACCATTTAGTTAAGTATTGTTGAACCAACAAATGTTAATGTTTGGTAACGGTTCGTAAACCCAAAATTGGACATTTCATTTGTGTGTAACAAGCTAAGTTTTCGATCCAACGGTTGAGAAATATTAGCTTGAATCTAATCAGGTTTTCATCTAACGGTGAATATTGAATGCTTTGTTACCAAGCTAACATTGATTGCAAACCCTGATTTGAAAACTATATAAGGGAGAACTCTAGCAACTGGGAAACCTAATCCCCACACCTTACGTGTGATACTAGTTGCATAGCTAGAGTCGATTCTCCTTTAACCTTTGGTTTCTTCTTCTAAACCAGGTTAACGACTTAAAGACTTCATTGAGATTGTGAAGCCAGACTGATACTACTTTTCTTGTAGTTGTGTGATCTGATCTTGTTGTTTCTATCGTACGAGTACAATTGAAATAATTGGCTTGAGATTTTATATCTCCGATAGGCAAGATAGAAAAGTAATCACAAACACTTTGTCTCATCGTTTGTGATTCCACAATATCTTTTTTCGCTGCGTCGATTAAGATTATTGTGAGGTGATCAATAATACTAGGTTGTTCTTCGGGAATATAAGACCGGTTTATTGATTGGTTCCTGTTCACCTTGATTTATCAAAAGTCGGAACAAAACTCGTAGGTATATTCGTGGGAGACGGATTTATCTATTACCGTAAACTTTTCTATGTGATACAGATTTGTTTATTAAAGTGTTCGATTTTGGGTCGTAGCAACTCTTAGTTGTGGGTGAGATCAGCTAAGGGAATCAAGTACGTAGCATCTTGCTAGGATCAGAGGCGTAGGAGCATAACTGTACCTTGGATCAATGTGAGATTGATTATGGTTCAACTACAGTCCAGACCGAAGTTAATTTGGAGTAGGCTAGTGTCTGTAGCGGCTTAATACAGTGTGTGTTCAATCTGGACTAGGTCCCGGGGTTTTTCTGCATTTGCGGTTTCCTCGTTAACAAAATTCTGGTGTCTGTGTTATTTCTTTTCCGCATTATATTTTGTTATATAATTGAAATATCACAGGTTGTGCATTGTTCAATCAATTAGAATATCCGACATTTTGATTGTTGATTTAAATTGATTGACACTTGGATATTGGTCTTTGGTACCATCCAAGTTATCTCTCTTTGATAAAGACTCGCAGATTTCTATTTGCTTGAGTAAAGATCAAATCGAGAGATTGAGATATAAACTCTTTGATATAGTTTTATCTAGATTGAGTCTGACTGTCTTTTTGATTCTCTACAAAGTATGTTGGAATTTGTCCATACTGATTGTTAATCGAATTGTTGGGTGTGGTTGTTGTACCCCGCTTTTTCATTCTTTATTCCATATTTACCCATCCTATCAACTAAAATATTATACCAGGTTCGATCCCATATAGTTCCTGCTTCATTTCCGAAATCGAAAATGACTAAACCATACCGCCATCATCGCCGCAACCACTACCACCACCACCACCACATCTATCGCCGCTATCTCCACCACCATATCTCCAACACCATCATCACCAAAGAATCCCCACCACCTGCACCACCACCTCCTAAATTGAGTTCCAATTTATCCATCTACAAAAATTCAATATGGTGACGAATCTGCGAGAACCTAGTTTTCAAATCCTAATCTTGGTCATTATAAATATATACATTATAAATATATACATTTTTTCTTATAGGAGATTGAGTATATGAGAGACATGTCTAATGTACAATCTGCGCTCGATTTAGGCCATTAAACTCCAGAAACGAGAAATTGGTGATAAGATCTTGTATACAAAACCTAGATCCTGAAAATTTTGTTCACAAGGTTTGTTTGATTCGAATCGTTGATTCATTTTGTTCCCGATAGATTTCCGCTTCTTTATTTATGTATTAGATTTGTGCCGATATTGTGTTTGATTTAATTCCTGTGATTTGATTATTAGGATGAGAAGGAGAATTCACTTTCTGTTCTGATAAAGTGTTTTTTAAAGAATCGAAACAATTAGACGTATATGAATTTCTTGCTCTTCCCGTTGTGGAAGGTAAGATTTAGTAATCGAAATATCCTCTAAATGTTTTTCTATTTGATGTCGGTTTGATTCTGTATACCTAGTATGTTTGGTTCACTTCCTCATTCCGGTTTGAATTTTATCCATAGATGCCGTTAATGCCATTAATAGAACAATCATCATTTATGGATAGGTGAAACTCAATTTTTTAAACGGAGATTTTGTGTTATCTCTGTTCATGTGTTTCTAATTGTTGTTGTTGTTGAGTGTATTTTGATTGAACATACTTATGTTCATAACTTGTAGTTGTAGATCTACCTGTAGGAATACATCTGTAACTCCTATAGTCTTGTAAAAAACTGATCCAATGAAGTCCTACTGATGAGTTTTATACTGGGAAACAGGAGCAGGGAAGACATAGCATGGAGGTAAAGTGATCAAATTCTTATTGTGGATATCAGTTTAATTTGATATGTTTTATCGATTAAAATTGATACTAAGAATGAGGTTACTCCTTTTCCATGGAAATGGTATTATAAAATGTCTTGGAGAGGAGAAAGAGCTACTTCCATGAGTCGTGGATGGACTTTTCGAGTGTCTTAAATCGCTAGATGAAATGAACAAGTGCACAGTCAAGTTGTCAATGATAAGTATATATTGCAATCACTACAGAACTGTGCAGTTTCACCATTTATATGTTCATTCAGTTGTTAATATGGAGCACCAAGTTTAATTTTATGCACTCAATTGACAAGTTGTTTTCTTTAGTTTCGGGCGTAGTTTGTTGTTCTTAACAAAGCACCAAGTACGGAAGATAAAACACCAAGGTTGCCGGAAGTGGTTGGAATTTTAACAGTTGGGGTGGTAAGTCTTTATATTTTTTTCGTTTCATTTTTGAAGCTGATTTGCTTATAATTGCTTTCATGGGATGTTTTTTGATTAATTTCATGACCATTTTGGCTTGCTTGGTCTTGGAAACATTTTATGAAATTTCAAATTTTGTTGTCTAGTGTTTATTTTTTTGGATATTGAGCCTGGAGCATGCTTTCCCTGATTGAATATTGAGCATGGAATATACTTTTATCTTTGAATATTGCGACTTTATTTGTTTATGGGAAAAAATCCCTGGATTTTAATTTTTATTGGATCAACTATTGTTGTTGATTCCATAAATGGAATCAACTTCTGTTGTTGACAGCATCTCCCTGAATTAGTATAGTCATGCTTGTAGTTTAAGTTATTAAGGGCTTTCCTTGACTGAACATTGAGCATGGAATATACTTTTATCATTAAATATTGCGACTATTTATTTATGGGAAAAAGATCCCTGAATTTCAGTTTTTATGGGATCAATTCATGTTGTTAATCCAATTTATGGGATCAACTCCTGTTGTTGATCCATCAACTCCTGTTGTTGATCCAATTTATGGGATCAACTCCTGTTGTTGACAACATTTCTCTGGATTAGTATAGTAATGTTTGTAGTCTAAATTATGCTTGTTAAGAAAGATCAGCCTAATTTCTTGCTACTTTCAGTATGAGAACCTAAAATGCTAACTTCCTACTTCTTGGTGATTCTTTCTTATATCAATTTGTTTGTATTTTTAATGCAGTGGAGTCATTCCGGAGAGAGTGTTTTGAGTTTACTTTTAAATGTCATAGAATGGTTAAATTTTATTGTGCTGATTCATGAACAATGAACTAAATTTATACCCAATACACGGTGGATCATCGCGAAAATCTTGGTGAACCGATTACGGCCCATCCTGCAATTCATCATCAGCCCATATCAAAGTGCTTTCGTACCCAATAGAGCCATACATGATAATATCTCAATCGCGGCAGAACTTTTTCACCATATTAGAACTGCCGCACCCACCATTCACCCAAAAATTGCGCTCAAATTGGATATCAAAAAGGCTTTTGACAATTTGGACTGGGGGTTCATTGAAGTTTCCCTAATGAAACTAGGATTCCCGAAACAGTTTATAAGGTACATCATGACATGTATAACTACTGTCACATATGGGATCAACATCAATGGCACAACGACAGGCAACATCAAAACTACAAGAGGCTTGAGGCAAGGTGATCCACTCTCACCATATATTTTCATCATCTGTGCAGAGATCCTTTCTACTAATCTCGGGAAATTAGAAATGCAAGGCAAATTGGAGGGACTGAAAATGTCAAAAAGAGGCCCAGCAATTCTTCACTTGATGTATGCAGATGATTTGTTAATCACTTGCAAAGCCAAGCTGGATACCCATATCACTTTACTTCTCATTCTCCAGAAGTATTCGGCGTCAGCAGGTCAAGAAATTAACAAAGCCAAATCTACAGTCATACACCACCCAAAGCTTTGGCAACATAAAATCTTAGATCTTGAAAATACTTTCCAGATCAGCGCTACTGCAGATCCGCCAAAATATTTGGGAATAACTTTCAAGCGGGGTAGGAACTCAGCACATATTTATGTGGATCTACTAAACCGAATCCAGAGGAAAGCCCAAGGTTGGATTTCAAAATGTATAAATCAAGTAGAAAGAGTTGTACTCATCAACACTTCTCTCACGCCAACAACAAATCATGTGATGCAAACACTGCTACTCCCAGCACACATGCACAAAAAAATGGACCAAATTGTAAGAATTTTTTTTTGGGACCATGACAACCAAACAAGGAAAATGCACCCAATTGGATGGGAGAAGCTCACAAGAACTCGCAAGGAGGGAGGTCTAGGAACCAGGAAGAGCAAAGAACACAATCAGGCTCTACTACTCAAGAGAGTTTGGCATCTGCAACATAATCAGCATTCAATCTGGAAAAAAATGTGTGATGATAAATACCTACTCAACCATCCAATCTTGGAACACCAAAATGGCATAACCGTGAAACCAGCTGCAAGCCCATACCGGAAACATTTAAGTAACATAGCTGTTTTTTTGCACGAAAAATGTATCAAACAGATTGGGAATGGCCAAACAACCATATTTTCCAAATGGATTCCACAACAATCAACACCTATCATCACCAGCCTCCCACAAAACACTTAGGTAGCTTCACTCATCAATTTTGATTCTAACACTTGGAACAACCAAGTTATCTTTGACTCGTTTGACATCATCACAGCCCAAAACATCATCAATATACACCTGCCTAGTCAACCAGTTCAAGATAAATTCATTTGGCCTTTCGATAAAGGAAGAATATACACAGCAAAATCTGGATATGCAACCATTTCAAACCCAAATCCATCAAACCATCAACAACCAACCCATTCCACCACACACAACACTACCACCACCGTGGACTACATACGTATCTGGAAACTCCAATGTCCACCAAAAATAAGGTTTTTCTTTTGGAAAGTTGCTCTAAAAGGATTACCAACCTTCGACAAACTTCACCACATCAACATTACCCCTACAAACCTATGTCCAGTTTGCACCAATCATAGAGAAACCGAGCATCACCTTTTTTTCGAATGCCAACAAGCTTCACAATTGTGGAATCTTGTCATCACACAACTCCCTAGAAGTCCAAATATAGCTCCCATAACCCATAAACCAAATAACCTACAACAACTACTAGACAAGAAGATACCATCTAGAATACAAGAAATCTACCGATTCACTCTTTGGCACATATGGCTTGCAAGAAATGCACAAGTATACCGACGGAAAACGCAATCAACATCACAACTCAGGGATATTGTCTTCACAATGGTAGCGGAATATGAATGGGCCAACAACATATAGTACCAATAAGTCCCGACTTACAGGCGCAACCAATACACAGGCAAATGTTTCGAGGTAACACCATTTTAGTAGGATGGAAAGCACCGCCGGAACACTGGATCAAGATCAATTTAGATGGAGCAGCTAAAGGAAAATTAGGAACGGCAGAGCGGGATGCGTATGCAGATCACACACAGACGAAGTACTAATGGCACTAGCAGCACCTTTAGGAATCACAACAACAATGCTAGCAAAAACCTGGGGGATACTACTAGCTGCAAGGATATAGGATCTAATACAGCTGATTCAAACTAGGAGCGATGAAGAACCTTGGTACTTACAAAGTATGTTAGCGGAAATACGAACAACGATGGAGGAAATACCACAGGTAAAGCTCACACACGACTATCGAGAAGCGAACCCGGTGGCAGACAAGCTAGCAAACGAGGCGGTCGAACATCAACAACAAAACAAAACTACATCGGCAACAAGAATTTGGGACAACACTTGCTCTACCTTTATTTCTAATATTGTACTCGATGATAGAAACGGGGTAAAATTCACCCGCATCGTAAAAACAAGGTTATCGTAATGGTTTAATAAAATGGTCCCCCTCCAACTAGGGGGTTCCCACCTCAAAAAAGAAAATCCACGGAGACTGATCATATGATAGTATAGGAATCATCTTTTCTTTTGTCTCGAGTTATGGAACATTTTATATGCATTCCATTACTTTATAACGATCCTATTATTTTTAGCTTCACACTATACAGTCATTTTTGTTATGTTGTTTTCATACAACAATTCTATTTTGTAGCTCCGGTTCTGTTTTTTCAGATTCCACAGTGAATAAATCTCTCACGAGCTCGTGAAGTGCGTCACTAGTTCTTTTTCGTGGTGCTCTCATTTAAATTGGCTTCTTGAGACCATAACACGTAACCAGCATGTTTCTTTATTGCATAGTTGGGGTCAACGTTGGTTGTTGACATCAGTATTTGGGGTCAACGTTGGTTGTTGACGCTATAATCAGTAAGCATTACATCTTTTGGATTCTGAATTTGGCGTCAACTTTGCTTGTTGACATCTGTTATGCACTCTATTACTGTAATGTACATTTTTTTAACCTCCCCTTTTTGTTTTTGCAGGCTAAAAGTGGTTTTTATGTTGTCTTTGTTTTGCAACCTCAGCTCCAATGAATCCTTGTGCACCAACATTTTCAGGAGCAGCCTATATTGTATAACTTATTACGGAGAATGTAGTTTTGAATTATTTTTATGAACTTATGATGTTATTTTCTCAACATCCTCTTTGCATGTTTTTATGGTTGTGGACACGATACTCTGGAAAAAGGATGTTCCCAGATTCCACCAACGTCGATTGTTGATATTAATATGAGGTATCAACTTTCATTGTTGACACTAGATATTTTGTTGTTAAATTTGGCTGTGATCAACTTTCGTTGTTGACACGATACTCTGGAAACAAATGTTTCTGAATTTCAGACTAAGTGTCAAATTCGATTGTTGGCATCAATTTTTGGGATCAATTTCTGTTATTGGCATCAATTTGTGGATCAACTTATGTTGTTGACACGAGTTACTGACGTCAGCATTGGTTGTTGATAACTTCAGTTAGATGTTCCTGAAACTTAGACTGAAGTGTCAACTTCGATTGTGGACATCAATTTTTGGGATATCAATAGAGATCTCATATTGTATAAAACCTTCTTGGTGTCTTGGGTTATGGATACCAAAAAAGGATGATTTTTGGGATCAACTTTTGTTGTTGATACAATTTGTGGATCAATTTTGGTTGTTGATCACTTCATTTTTAGATGCCAACTTGGGTTATTGACTTCAAAATTTGGAGCTATAATATGTTTGGAGATTCCTGGATTTCACATCAACTGAGCTTATTGACACAATTTTTAAAAAATCACATAGATTCGTTTGCATCTTTAAGCCATTTTCCATAAGCTTTATACTTGTAGCACATTCTGTAGCAACATTTCATTTACAACAATAGAGTATTTTGTACAACCACATTCATTTCATATAACTCAAAAGTGATCCGTCTTTTAAACTTACTGCTAATAATTTACAAACTTCCCATGATGTACATATATACAAGAAAATTGACCAAGCTCAAGAATTCACCGACAAGCAGTGCCTTTCCGATTTAATAATCTCTGGCAGAGAAGTTCCCCTGAAACAGAAGTACCTGCAAGATACTTAAAATATTATATTGGATATTCGAACATGAGTAAATGGATGAACTTAATTAATAATAGCACAATTAGACAAACTTATTGGTTCATATTTCGAGCTAAAGTATTTTTTAATCCCATACAAATGTACTTAATTGGCCGACGTATATGCCAGAAAATAAATCATGGTGGCCATGAAATTCTAAAGATACACATGCTAAAATTGAACTGACAGTAATGAGCCAGCAGAAACAAGCTCCAATCTAATTTCTACTCAAAATGTTGGTTATCCACAACTTGGATAAGCCTTGATTGTCCTAACCGGACTTGACATATCTTTTATAAATTAAGCTAGTTTAGGCACGCACAAAATTAGAATCAGACTCATGGTTTATGTCTGTTGTTCAGAAATTGTAATGCTCGAGATAACCCCAATTGCAAAAACATGCTTTATGGTGGTCCACCAACTAAACCACGACTCATTGCCCCAAAATCATATTTTGAACACACAAATCACGATAAATTCACGTGTTCACAAACAATGTTCGCATACACTTTATATCATAAATTATGCGTTGTATGCGTAAGGGGAGGTAATTATATCGATTCATCGACTCAGAGCCTTCGGAATCGTCATTGTCTAGTCGTATATTATCACTTATACTGCTCATATAATAGAGTCAATAGAGATCGAAGTATAAATGTAAAGTGCATGATGTAAAACGCTGAATGTAAAGTGCTGAAATGTAAATAAGATAAAGATTTAAGTGGTTCGGCACTAAGGCCTACATCCACGGGGTTGGTGTTTCACTATGTATTGAGTGGTTACAAAGATAGTTGAATGACTTTAAAGTGTACATAGGTCAGCGGAAATAAGGGATTTACTTACTCTTCTTATTTCTCTCTCCTATGTTCTCCTCTAATTGCTGTGGATTGGTCGACCCCTTCTCTCTTAGTGGAGAGGGGTATTTATAGGGTTACAACGTGGGGTCCATTTCCGAAGGCCATTATAATCTTATCGTCTTGTGCTTTGTGTCAATATCGCAGATATCTTCGTCTTCTACGATGCCCCTAGCGTTCCATGCCTGATGACGAAGAGTTGTCATCGTGTATTCCATAGGTTGGTCGACACGTATACTGCTCAGGACTTTTAATGCGGGTGGTTGGGTCGTCTGTATGCGCCAGACAGACGTCCTCTGCTCCTGTCATATCCGTGTCAATCGGATTAACCCCAGCCGCTAATCTTGGATATTTCTTGAGATGGGATAAAGTAAGTCTTTGGATGTTGTTCAGTGCTTTGCAATGGCATTATATTTCGGTACTCCTCGATTCTTCTCCATTGGATCTGTTGGATGAGGGCCTTGCCCTGAGGAGACACGTCTCTTGGCTGTATGCGCGTGGCATCACACCTTGATGCCCCGGATTGTATGTCTTCCACGCCATAGACACGTGGCCGATGATGAAATATGTACACACATATCATATCATAGCTTTGCTCCAATACTGAACTTTTAATGGACACGATACTAATTGACTCTGAAATGTACATTCAAAAGGAGTGGCCGGTTAATGTTGTCTGTTGTTAACAACAACTAACTAAAAGCATTACTGTTGAAAAAATAAAAACAAACAAAAATGCAGAACAAAAATGCTTTTCGAACACATAACTGTTGCCATATCAAGATATATTTGAGTAAATTAAACATTTAAGATTTACATTAACTATTCTCAATGACTTTTGGTTTCTGTTTGTACGTGCAAGTTGATTGTCTACCACAAACCATTATTGATCACCTTGAGTAAAGGTTTCATAATTATAACAAAATCTAGTTAATTAGCAAGCTCATAACAAAACAGTGGATACCAAGGAAATACTTGTGATTTTTAAACCCACTTTTTAAGAGCTCCATAGAGATCAAAACGGTGTCTCTTAATTTTTCAGGATGTCTTCTCTAACTCGGGGAAGCAACATAGAAAAGTAGAATCATCTTCTCTTTTGAGCGACGATTACATGCGTCCGTAAAAGTGAAACAAAACATTATTAAAAATGAGAAACAAAATCAGTTCCAAATCGAAAATAAATCTAAATTCAATACCAAATTGAGATTAATTTAACTAAATCTCATGGTTTTACCTTCCATTTTTTCGTTGTTTATGATGACAACAGTCGAACCTTCAAAATCAATTTGAAACCCTTGTTTTCTGAAGAAAAAACTTCATTTCATCTTTGATTTCTGTATTTATTTGAAGTTCCTGATATTATTAGAGTGTTACGATAATATTTTCTCCTAAATCATTTACGATTTGATGAAATTTTTAGATCTGGTTTCCTGGATTTTTCAGTTCAAAAGAGAGAGAGACCGTGTGTGTGTGAGGAGATCGCGTCTGAAAAACAAACGTGTGGGTGGAGCATTCTTATGTAAAATATTTTTTTTTAGTAATCTAATATTTCAGGATTTCTTAAATATATATGGGAGGGGTATAATTGTTTTGTGAAAGGGTATATTTGTAGGGTGTCAAAATTAGGGGTATATAATTAATGTACCCTTGAAATCGCGGGGTACCAAGATACATCACCAACCTTTTCTTAGGCAATATGTATGGACAAACTCAATACAACTTCGAGAGTTAAACTCAATCAAGGAATAGTATCTCGAGTTATATTTCCCTCTCCTGCAATTATAACGTTTACAGAATCAAATCCGTAAACCTAATTACAAATAGATTACTTGGACGGTACCAAAGACCAATGTCCAAGAATCAATCAAGTCGTATCCAACAAACTAGGTTGGATGTACCCACTACGATTGATTAATGCACAAACTGTGATATTTTAATTATAAAGATAAACAATATAACGCGGAAAAAGAAATAACACATACAACAGAAGTTTTGTTAACGAGAAAACGACAAATGCAGAAAAACCCCTGGACCTAGTCCAGATTGAACACCAAACTGTATGATGCCGCTACAGACACTAGCCTACTATCAACTAACTTCGTACTAGAATGTAGTTGAGCCCTAATCGAGTCTCCCACTGATTAAGGTACAGTCACACTCATTATGCCTCTTGAATCCCAGCAGGACTCCGCGCAATTGATTCCCTTAGCTGACGTCACACCACCTAAGAGTTGCTTCAACTCAATTGAAGACTTTAAACCAAATATTCCTCCAACGGATTAAGCCTATATATGACTTCTTTTTACAATCAAAAAGTTTGATCAAAGGTGATGGAAATTGATAGCAATAGACTAAGTCTAGCTAACCTCAAAATCTGGACTTATGCAACCCGAAGTGCAGCCTAGATTATTATTCACCTCACAAGTATAAAACTTGTGGAATCAACAAAGTTTGAGACGAAAAGAACTTTGATGATTTCTATCTATCTTGATCGAGTGAACAACTCAACAATCGATCAAGATCAGGATACTCGAGTTATCAATAAAAGATAACTGGACATGGCTTCACGAATCCCTATGAAGTCTTTGTAGTCGCTAAACCCTAAAAGGGTTAGGAAGAGGACGACTCTAATTACAACTAGGACATACCAAAACGTAGTGTCGGGATTCAAAAATCCCAGTTGCTTGAAGTTCCCTTTATAGGCATTCAAAGCATAGGTTGCTTTAGGTTTAAGCTAAGATAGCTTTGGAACCAAGCAATCAATACCCGTCGCTAGATTAATCTTTAAATCTGATTTATATAAATAAGATATACACTCTAGTTAGGTGAAACCGTAACAAAATCGTGTACAAAGAATTGCTCAAGGTGGTTAGCCAAAACTAGCCGATTTGAACTTAAAAGCTTAATAATCATTTTCATGAACACTTATGATATTAACATTGAGTCACAATCATGTGATCAAATAAATCTAGTGTTTTTAGAAAATTCATTAAATGCTAATTATCTCCTATAAATAATGTATTCGCACTTCAAAATAATCGACATGGTTAGTAGGTGTACAAAGTACAAATCCTATAGCCGTCCGTGAGTTGATTCAGTCACAGTATGTGTATCGCTTTGTAAACTAACGAGCCTAACCAAGTTCCGGAGTTCACAAAACTATTTAGGTATGCGTACCGGTATGGATACCTTAAGACTATGACCGGTTCCGGAGTCCACAGAACTATTTTGGTACGTGTACCGGTTTGGATACACAACCAAGTTCGGGAACACATAACTATTTTGGTATGTGTACCGATTTTGATACTAACCCGGTTTCGTGACCATAGTTCCTAAATGGATTGCATACGAGTATGCGTACCGATCAAGTTCACAATTTGAGCTGATTTTTACATGGTGTGCATAAGAATACACGTACCACAAATCTGCAAGTCAATATATAGATACTCCACTACGTGTACGAGTACATGTAATACGACTTCAGACTTATAAGAGTTTTCCCAATTTGTAAGACTGGTAACATTATCTTGTATATGAATCTATAGTAGTTTTGTACTTCTCTCTAAATCGATTCGAAACATTACCGAATAACATCAATGACACATATCACTGTTCCAGGTTATTTTCAAACGATAAAACTTGAGTCATGATTTTGATTTCGAACAATAAATTGTCCTTCACCGAAATTCATCAAGTATGAACAAATGTTCATTAAGCTTAGTCATTATATTTCGAGAACTAATTATCAAGATAAAATTGACTCGAAATTCTTGTATATGCATAATAGTCTAATTAGTTATGCGACATCGTCTCAATGATAGAAAAGTGAATATAACTTGAGAAATAGGTGGTTCAGTCTTCACTTACCTTTTGTTATTGAAGTTCTCCAAAAGCTTCGGTTGATCTTCTCCTTCAAACGCTAGAACGCAATTATGACTGCCGTGATCCACTGTTTATCAACTACATTTCTATCCTAGTCCGAGACTTAACTAATTGTAGACTAGAAATCAAGATATAGTTTTGACAACCAAATTTGACAACAATCTTGAGATAGAAACACTTGTGATTTCGACAGAGTAATGCTCTAACATAAATAAAAACAGATAATGATATTGTTGAGTCTCTACAATCCAAAGAAATTTGGACTGTTGATGATTGCCAGCTACATCTCAGACTTACTGAATATCCTACAATCAAAATAAGTCGCAAAATTGCTGAGTTTGTTGATCTTGGAAAATAAATCTGTGATTTGACTCTAGAACTTGAACTGTACGAACTAAAGGAAGAAGAGTCTCTGAAAAAGACTTGTAAGGTTCTTACTGACAGTCAACAGTTAGAAGATGAAGTGGATAAATTTCTTATGAAAATTAATCAAATCAAACAAGCTCCTAAAAAACCAACATCTGAAAGAAGTCAGTTTCTTCATGATTATTGCATGAATTTATCTCTCAGAACATAGTTTTTGAGTATAGTATATCTGATTCTCCCTCAGAAGATATCAACTCTCATATAGGTACAACCTTCTGTAAAAACAATAACTTGTTCAATACAGAAATGGTGAATAGAGATCTGATTCTTCTAGTGTGGTGCGGGCTTTTAATAACTCTTCTTTACCGTGGTTTGCTATTATACGGTGGTTACAAGTGAGTAGACATTATGATAGCATTCGGTTTCAACATACTTTTAGGGAAACGAACTTCGCAGCTGACTCTATGGCTAAGAGGGGGTGTTTTCTTCCAAATGTAGAAGGGATGCATTACGATGGCAAATCTATTTTTTTAACCTCTGTAGAATTTCCGGATGTTGCTTATTATAGATTCAGTTAGTTTATAAGTTTTTGGGGTCTTTGACCTCTTTTCTTGTAAACCTTTTGTAAATTCTGTTATCTATTAATACAATTTTGGACTTACCAAAAAAAAAGGTGAATAGAGAAAACAAACTGACTGAATCTGGTGATCATAAATTACTTAGTATATTCTCAGAATATCCTGTATATTCATCATTTTTGACTCATTCCAAAAAGGGTCAACTGGATTTTAAATATGGTATCATTCCATACTATACATATTTAAATTGTGTAACAACTACTCCACTTCAAGAATGGGCTCCGAATCCATGAACTATATCCAGAACCGATTTAGATCAATCGCGTCCAGAACAGAAGCAAAACTCGGTGATAAAAACAAATAATAGAATTTCGTTTCATATTCTTTCTGTTGCAAACCGCTTGAAAGAGAAAGAAAACTCTCCCACAAAATCTGAGTTCGATCGCACTTTTGATCATCTTTTCTTCTCAACATCAAATCTTGACTCTATTTCAATCAAGAAGCAAAGGGTACTCATTGATTTCTTCCAAATCTCTTCAAAGAAGGATATTCGAAACCCAACAGGTGATATCGGTTGTAAGTTCTTCCTACTCTTTTTCGATTTTTTGGGTTATTATAGAAATCTTAGTAACATGCATAATAGGAATTTTGTTACGGGAGAAGGTTCTTAGTACTGCCCTTCTATGAAATTCTGAAGTTTGACTTTTTTGTTGTATTCCTTTGCTAATATCCATTGATAATTTTCCATCCTTTGAAGGGCGGTTTCTCTTCTTTCTTTAATATCATCTAACCTTTTTAGCATCATGTCAGTCGTGAGATTCTTCTCCCAAGCCTTTGTCTTCGTTGTTGCCAAGATTATCTCCGTTGGTATGACCGCTTCTACTCCGTAAGTGATCAAGAATAGAGATTTACCTGTTATTGACCGCCTGGTGGTTCTTTATGCCCATAATGTATTATGTAGCTGCTTACACCATCGGTTTTTGTGTTCATCCAATGTGTGACAGTCCGGATTTTCGGACTTCCAGTGGATACAGATTCGACCTTGTGGGTCAGGTCCGATCCGGCTAGCAAGTCCAAATTTCCGTATCGCCACTCGTGTAGGACCAGATTTTTTGTTCCAAAAGATTTTAATAAAATACAAAACTCAACTCAAATGAAATTTATTAAACGAAATATAATATTACTTTTAAAATTACAAAACTGTAACATAATAATTACAAAATCAGAGTATATTAAAACAAACCAACACTCTGGTTTAATTCAAAATGCACAGCAAATCTAAAATCCCCATGATAAATAATGATTTCTTTTACGGTTAGTGTTTCTTCATTCTCTGTGGAAAAGGTAGGAAAAGGGGTGAGCAAACCACGACCCAGTAGGAAGTTTCCGAAAATAATAGAGTGCATCGTAAATCAAACACATGCAACTGATACTATAATTAAAACCATGCATAAAAATTCTCAATAATACTTACGCCATTTTAACCATAAATATTTGATACTTTCTTAATCAAATCTTCAACCTTAAATCTTGATCCTTAATCAAGTTCTCAGAGTTATTCCGGTAAACAAACCACTATTATTCCCCGAACAGTCTTCTTTTTCTTTCTTCAAATGATTCTTAATCTAGTTGTCACAGTTATTTCGGTAACAAACCATTATTGTTCCCCGAACAGTCTTCCCAGGGTAGCCACCAATGGTGGGATGCCATAAAGGCCTGACGTTTCAGCAGGAGACGGATACATATTTTTCTATAACTCATTTCAAATCAGTGTATTTAATCTTACACGCACCAAACCATGTTTAGAATCCCAAAGACTTAATCGAAGTAACATCCATTCACTAATACATTACTCACTTTCACAAACCTAAAATCAATTTCATTCACTAATATAATGCACCAAAGTGACTTTCACAAAATACAACTCAATAATTATGCATTAATATACTTTTATAATAATAGAGAAACAAAATACTACCTACATCAAATGTTAAAATAAAAATCTAAAATAGTAAATAAACGAATAATAATTAGTAATTAATATATAATATTTCATAAATAAATCAATTCACACAAAAACAACATAATAAATTGAAAAAAAAAATCATGATTATTAGTTTAAAATAAATCAATGTGATTTTAATGCTAAAATAGGTTTTGGTTTTGATATTAGGTAGAAACCCCCTACCTCAAATAGCTTTCCAAAAATCTTGATGCAAGTAGAATACCTTTTTCCAAAAATAATAAATCTTATACTTTTATTTTATTTTCCTGTGTAGATTAAACTATGAGAAGAAGGTACTGAAAGTGATGGGTAAAATGAGGTTTAGTTTTTTTTTGTTATTTAAAAAGAAAAATTAAAAGAGAAAGAGAAGGAGAAAGAGGTGAAAGTGATGGCTAACTTTTGTGTTTTTTTCTCTTTTGTTGTTTGTGAAGGAAAAGTAGAAAACAAAGAGAGAATGAATTGAATTTGTGTTCTTTTCACTTTTGTTGTTTGTGAAGCAAAAGTAGAAAACAAAGAGAGGATGAATTGAAAGTGACGGCTAGGTTTTGGATTTTGTGCTAAAAGCAAAAAGAAGGAAAGAGAAAAGATAGTGACGGCTAGGTGTAGGGTTTTGGTTTTCTTTTTAGAGGGTCATGATCCTGTAACAAAATGTTTTGGCAAAACAATTTGACAAAACACTTAAACCGTTAGTGTTTTGGGGTAAAAACTGATTCTGCTGTTTTTGGTAAATTTGGGTGTGTTGATGAGAAACGAATTCAAAACCTAAACAAATGCACTGCGCGGGAGTACTTTTAGGCTCGAGAGATCAATCTGTAAGACTCTGGCCTAAACCAAGAAATGGCCATTCCAGATTCAATTTTGTCACAAAGTGAAGAAGAAGGGTTGATCTTAAGGAGGGGAGCGAAGAAGGTGTTTGAGATCAGAATGTTGAATTATGAAGGTGTGGTTGTTTATGACTTGTGTATCAGGAAATGGTTTCTGGTTACTTGTGTTGACAACACTTGTGTTCTGTCTTCGAAATAGATTGAAAATCTATTTATACAAGTCATTGAGCGCACCCTGATCTCTTAGGAAGTGGAGGAAGTTAAGTAGTGGAGAAGTGGATTTGTGCGGAAAGTAGTGATCATCGTGTTTCCGTTATGAGGGAAGACTGATCACACGTTCACCCACTACTCTCATTAACTGTCTGTCTTTCCTAACACTTTCTCATAATGGTCGCGTTGCACGCCGCACGCTGTAAACCGCCAGATCAGTACCCCAGTGAGTATCCCCCAGTTTGTGACATGTTTGATGTCTCGAATGAATGGGTCAAGTCATGTGACTTGCCACTAAAATCAGCACATAGTGATTTCAGGTTAAATAATAATAAATTGTTTGTGAAACCGATATTTATAAAGCACTGCTTATAATCGATGTACGTAAAGCATCGCTTCCGAATAAGCAGCTGAAAGTAATCGATGTGTTAGATGCATCGCTGTTTTTGATCTCGATCGAATCAGTCACGGATTGACCGTCTTAAAAGCAGCACTACCGGCCACCTTTGGGTAATCGTTCGAGGACCTTACGGTCGAGCTGTCACTCGGTCCACCTTACGGTCGAGTTGTCACTCGGTCGATCGCTCCATGTGGAGGAGAGATGGCCGGTGTTCACAATGCTGCTTTGCTAGTTTTCTAAAAATAAATCTACACCATCCAACTAGGCTGGCGAAGTTGGATGGTCGTGATCGATTTGCGGCAGTTTCAAATTGCTGCTGACACAACTTAGGGTTTAGGGGCTGTGCGACCATCCCCTTTTGGGTGAGCAATTCGAAGCATTGAATGTTCGTTCGACCAGGTCGATCGACCATGTACAAAGGTGGGTTGCCGGTGAGCATGTTGTCATCTCTTGGGCCACCTAAAATAAGATCTAAGCCACTCAATTTGGATGGCGAAGATGGATGCTCTGATCGATTTGCGGCGATAACATATTGCCGCAAACACCAATTAGGGTTTCAAAAAGGCCACGTCCACCCTAGTTCGATCGAACGACTTGATGCATTAAGGACTTGTCGCGGGTAGGTCGATCGACCAAGGGAGGAGTTGGGCCGCCAATGAACACTTTGGTACTTTTCCGCTCGTTCGAGATGCGATCTACGCCGTCCAACTAGGCCGGCTAAGTTGGATGGATGCGATGCGTTTTGAGACTGTTACGGTTAGTCTTAGTTCGTTGAACTTCTCCTTCTAGAGCGCGATCACCCTTTTTTGAGTGAGCGATTCCATGCGCTCTTGGCGTGTCGTGGACAGGTCGATCGACCAGGGATTGAGTTGGGTGGCCGGTGATCACGTCGGCGCCTTTTTGATTGCCCAAAACTCGATCTAAGCCGTACAACTTGGCCGTCTAAGTTAGACGGATGTGATGATTTTAAGACCGTCATGGTCGGTCTAGCTCGCTTGAGCTTTCTCTTTAAAGAGCGCGAACACTCACGTTTGGGTCGGCGTTTGAAGCGCTTGTGAATGAGCAGAAGACTAATCGATCGACTAGGGCACTAGTGGGATCGTCGGTGGTCACTATAGTGATTGCCTAGTTTTGCTAGGAGTAGGCTATGCTTGTTGGATCGTGCGGCCAAATTGTGTGGAGGTGATTGTTTCTGAGACTGATATTTGCAGTCTAGATTTTCCTTAAAGTGCGTCGATACCATATTCTCTTTGTCAGAGAGTGTTGCAGCCCGTGTAAGTATTTTCATGCAGCTTCTCAATACTGACACTTTGGGAGATTCACACTACTCTAATCTTCATGTCATGTCAATATTGGGAGTTCGGCTGGGAACATAGCATAAAAAAATATCAGGCAGGTCAATTCATTAGTAACTAATGCGATAGGTTGAAATTTATAGAATATATGGGATTGATGCACAATTCTGATAAATTTCATAAATATGTCGAATTGCTCAATACATATATAAGTAAAGAGGTTTGAATACTCATCACTTTCAAATGGCTTTTGTTCCTTTGCAAGATGACAGCGCATTAAATACAGGGTTTTACAATTTTGACCCTGAACTAAAAACCACCATCAACATTAAGTCCTCTGCTTAGTACGTAACAGTGACATTGTTGCGGGGTAAGCAATAGATGGTGACAGACAAGAACAAATTGAAAAGACAAGGCATGGAAGGATTACCAGGAAACACTCGATCGACTCTTGTAATAAGTACAAGCAGTGATGCACTGTTAGTCCAGCCATGGAGCATTGGAGCTCACGGGTAGATGCCCTCCTTCGTGCATGGTACAAAAGAAAACCCTTTTACACTAGAACTCCAAAAACGCCGTGCATATAAAAGGGGGTCGTCCTTCCTCTTTATTATTCGCTCGTCCGCCCGTGTATTTGCTTGCGACAGTTGGTATTCTGTGTTGATCTCCCCCATTATTGTAGCATGGAAGTGGCCGCTGGTTTGAATTTGAAACAACGACCTCGCATCCCCAGATATGCTGACTAGGACTCGGAGTTGGTTTGAACGCATTCTTTCTTTGACCATCCAACGGTCCCTTCCTGGTTCTTAATTAGGGTTTCAACAAGAAGCATGACTTGTTTGGCGTTGAATCCTCGTTTATCGGATGAATCATGTAACAACTTTTCAGTCTCCTTTTAGGCTTTCTGTCGTGTACATATATATACAGTGACACCCTTATCGTGCTGAGATAAAGATTCTCTTGCTGAAATTCTCTGCTTTCATCATGTCAGATAGAAGTGAATCATCTTCTTCGACTCACCCAGATTCTTCTGCTAAGCGCAAGCGGCTTGTATCCAGAGTATGATTCTAAATATTTTCTGATTTTGAAGTGTTAATTCTTCTTTTTCTTTGACGTTCAATCATCTTTTTCTTTTAGAGTGGCCGGATCCCTGAGCCTTGTGATGATTCTCCTGTCTGAATCCTTCGAGTCAAGAAGATCATACCGGTATATTTTTCACTGGTGAATATGTATTTGTCTGTCATGGTCGGTAGGTGACGAGATCTTCTCCTTTTTTTTTTTTTTTTTTTTTTTTTTTTTTTTTTTTTTTGCAGAGGTACCCTTCTGGAACATGTGCAACAGTTGTTGACGATGACTTAGCCACTCCTCCCCCTTCAGGCTCAAACTCACCTGTTGCTGACCTGGAAGACGCTGATTTGGGTATCTCCTCCTTCGACTACCCCAATGCGGGCTTGTGCTTCGATATTCACATGAGATGCTTATCTTCTAGTTACCGGGCTGTTGGCGGTTTTCTAGTGAGGAAGGAGTTCATGCCTCTGTATGCAAAAATATGGAGAAGGTACAACCATATTACAACTAGGAACGTGGTGCGGCACTGCTCGTCTGCTTTAGTTACCACGGTGAACTCCTACCCATGATTTTCGAGATGGAAGGCACATCCATCCGTGATGTTGCTGAATCAACTACTGAAAAATGAGAAGATATGATATCTACCTGTGAATCCATGGAGTTCAACGTGGAATGGTTGCGGCAGCGCCTTAATATTATCAAAGTTGATCGAGCTGGTATCATCGGCAATGTCGTTCCTGGTGCAAAAGCTATCTTGGAAGAGGAGAAGGCCCTGGATGCGGCATCTGAGAAGGTGGAACAGGCGATCCAAAATTTGAAGAGTAGGACTGAAAGGTATCAGGAGAGATTGAAAATGATGCTTTCAAGGAACTACAACTTGTTGGATGGCCTTTTCTGAGCCGTATTTATTGTTTTAAGTAGGCACTATGACGTTTTGATCGTTTCTCCCCTTTTTTTTTGGGTTTTGAACCTTGCTTTGGAAAATGAATTGCATTGGATTTTGTTAAGTGAGTGGAGTTTACATTAACATGTTTTTACTAATGGAGAATTTAATAACTGAGACGTGAGAAAAATGAAAATGCCTGATTGTTGCGTCGTGAGGCGGAACGATGATCAGGCATAGTATGCCTTGAGACATTTTCCGTTGATGACTGCTTCTAATTTATATCCATCCTCTTTGACAATCTTGTAGTAACCACTGTTATAAGCCTTGGTGATCACGTAGGGACCTTCCCATTTTGGAGAAAACTTTGGTGCGGACATATCTTGCTGAATGGGTTTAGCAGTCTTCAACACCAGATCTCCTACCTTAAAAACTCGTGGCTTTACAGCTTTATCGTAGGCTCTCGAGATCCTGCTCATGTATTCTCAAGCATGTTCTTCTGCTTTAACTTTCCTGGAGTCCAAAGTATCCAATTACGCAATTCTGTATCTCGATGCTCCGACCTCATTCCATTGAACTCCACTTGCTTATGCAATTCTAGCTGACGGGATTTTGATATCTGCTGGGAGGATGGCGTCCGCGCCATAGACTAGTGAATAAGGAGAGACGTCTGTAGATCTCCTAGGCGCCGCTTGATACGCCCATAGCGCCATTGGCAGTTTTTCGTGCCATGTCGTAGGATTATCCTACACCGTTCGACTGAGGATTCAGATCAGAGTCTTGTTAGTGCTTTCGGATTGTCCATTCCCTTGAGGGTAGTAAGGAGTAGAGAAAATCTGTTTAACTCCATATTCTTCGAGCAGCTCTTGTACTTGCTTGTTGGCGAAGGGGGTACCATTATCAGTAATGATGTGCTTAGGTACGCCAAACCGACAAATGATGTATTCCTTAATAAATACTGCAATTGTCGCTCCAATAGTTCCTTGAAGAGGAATGACTTCAACCCATTTGGTAAAGTATTCTGTTGCAGTTATGATATACTCATGCTGCTTTGAAGATGCTGGATTGATTTTCCCAATAATAACAAGTCTCCAGCTGTAGAAAGGCCATGTACTACTCATTGAGTGAAGCGGGGTGCAAGGCACGTGTATAAGGTTCCCTTGAGTCTGGCATTCACGGCATCTCTGGACAAACGCCGCCGCATCATCCTCCATAGTTGGCCAGTAATACCTTTCATGTACTTGGAGGAACATCTTCTTCTTTCCTTGGTGTTCGCCTTCGTGCGTTTCCTTTAATACAATTGGGATTTCGTATTTTTCCAAACATCGTAGTAGATTGCCTCCAAAACTTTTGCGGTATAGGATTTCTTCATGAAACACGAATCTTTTGGATTTTTGTTTCAACTTGGCTGCATCCCTTTTGTTGGCAGGCAACACACCATCGCGAATATAGTTGATGTATGGTTCTCGCCAGTCCCCAGCATAGCCGACATTAAAAACCTCCAATTGACGTGGTGGCGACTGACAACTAGAGCAAGAACCTTGGAGCAATCGGGATTGGGTCTCCATGTCTGGCCAGTAGTAGCCAAGGCGTTGAAGACGCCGGTAAAGTGTTACTACCAACGTTTGTACGCATATCTCACTGTGAAAACGGTTAAGTTGCAGTTGTGCTTCTTCGTCTCCAAGACACCTTGACAAAGACCCATCTGGATTCCAATGGTATAACACTCCATGAAGCATGAAAAAGCTTTGCAGGGTTTTGAGACTGACCTTTCCTTGAGAGATCGAACTGTTTATCTCTCTAACAATTGGAGTTCTCCAGTCATCGGTTTCAGCATCTTTAGATTGTGAGAGCCATGTCGATTCCACAGTCCGCCTCCTTACGGTTAAAGGTTCTTCCGAGCCTTTGAATTGCAGCTTTGAGACCAATGTGGCTAGGCAATCGGCGTGTTTGTTGTTATTGCGTCCAATATGGGTTATGGTCGCATCAGCAAAGTAGTTCAATAGATTTTGCGTCTCGGATCTATAGGGGGCTAGTGTTACTTCCTTGAGTGAGTAAACCCCATTCATCTGATTGACCAGCAACTTAGAGTCGCCTCTTACTTCTAGGTGTGTGGCTCCTTCTTGTTTGGCTAGTGACAATCCTATGAGGAAAGCTTCTATTCTGCCGAATTGTTGATGCACTGAAAGTCCAACTTGAAAGAATGTGAAAAGTTTCGCCCATTGGAGACACTAGAACTATACCCGCTCTTCTAGTATTATTACTAGGAGTAGCAGAACCGTCGAAATATAATAGCCACGCTTCCTCTTTGATAAAAGAGATTTATGGAAATTCCCCAGGAAGGTCTTCATGCAGTGCGGTAGTTCCTTCTCCCGGGAATGCTGCTAGCAGATCTTCCACCGCTTGCCCTTTGATAGCTTTTGGAGGAGTGCACGTTATATCAAACTCTGACGTTTGGAGCAGCCATTTGGCCGGTCTGCCTATCAAGGCCGGTTTTGAAAGTAAGAACTTGATAGGGTCAGCTCTGGATATTAACACCACTTTGTTCGACAGTAAATAATGTCTGAATTTCTGCTTTGGGGTATCAGAGTTCAGCATCCCTCAAAGTACGACTGAAGTAGTATATAGGGTGTTCAATCCCCTCATCATCTTCCTGGGCAAGGAGGGCCCCGACAACAGCGTTACTAGAGGAAGTGTAGAGGCATATCGGTCTTCCTTGCATGGGAGATTTCATAACAGCGGGTGATGACAATATTCGATGGATCTTTCGAAATTCCTCTTATTTCTTGGTGCTCCAAATGAAACTTGCTACCTTCTTCAGCAGGGGAGTGAATGAAGCGACAAGCTGGGCCAAACCAGGTATAAAACGTCGGATATAGTTTACCTTGCTCATGAAGCTCTGGAGTTCTTTCACGGTTTGTGGAGGAGGCATCGTGAGAATAGCTTGGGTTTTGGTTGGATCAACCTTGATTCCTTCAGAGGTGACTTGGAATCCCAAAAATTTGCCGGAAGAGACTCCGAAAGCGCATTTTAGAGGGTTCATCTTCAATTAGTACTCGCGACACCTTTCAAACACTTGCCGTTGGACGTCTGTATGGGCTGCTCGAGTCTTTGATTTGACCACTATATCATCTACGTAATCTTCGACTTGCTTGTGCATCATATCATGAAAAATTGCAGTCATGGCGCGTTGATAGGTAGCACCAGCATTCTTTAAAACGAAAGGCATCACAATATAGTAAAAGTTTCCGAGGGGAGTTCAAAAAACTGTCTTACTTGTGTCGTGTTCGTACATCTTTATCTGGTTGTATCCACTGTACCCATCCATGAAAGAGAACACGCCATGTCCGATGGTAACGTCTACTAGCATGTCGATGTTGGGAAGGGGAAAATCGTCTTTAGGGAAGAATTTGTTCAGATCTCTGAAAACAACACAACATCTAATTTGGACGCTTTTCTTCTTTACTGGAACTACGTTGGCTAACAAGGTAGGATGCTGAATGGGCTTGATGAAGCCAGCAGTTAGCAGCTTCTGAATCTCTGTCTTGATCTGTTCCTCCACATCGTGCCTGAACTGCCTGGAAAATTGTTTGATCGGTTTGGATCCAGGTATTATATGTAGATGATGAGTGACCATTTTTTCATCTAAGCCGGGCATTTCCTCATACGTGCATGCAAATATTTCTTGATACTCCTTGAGAAGATTCACGAGCTTAGTGTGTTCGTCCGCACATAGAGTCGAACTGATAGAGATAGGTCTTGGAGATCCTTCATCCACGATGTTGATGACTTCGAGTTCATCGGTTGTGGAGTCGGTGCCGTCCTGTAGCTGTCGCGGAGCATCCAATATTTCTTCTTGCACCCTGTCTCTGTGGTTGCATTCTATTGGGCGGAGAGACTGAGTGATAGCCTCCCCTGCTAATTGCTAACATCGACGACGATATATAGTTTTCCCTTTCTGGTCCCGACTTTCCATAAAGGTCCGTTCCCTCTTAGTATGGAGATGAGCTGAGCCTTCTCTAGATGAAGAAGAGTTAGTGTGTTTTTTGGCGGAGGCGTGCCGCAAGACTTAGTCTCCCTGTTCAGTGATGTGAGACGGTATTCCTCCTCGATCGACGTCCACATGGGGAGTGGAGTGCAGTAAACCTTGCTTGATGATCCTTGTGGATTCTCTGCATAAGGAGACAATGACACAAGTATGCGAACAACTTCTTCATTCAGCATGGTTTTCAGGCATTGGTGATACGTCGAGGGGACGATCTTATTATCATGAAGCCATGGTCTCCCTAGTATCATATAGTAGTCTAGCTCCTTCTCTATCACTTCGAATTTTACTTTCGATCGGACAGGTCATACTGATATATTCAAATTAACATACCCGTATGTATTGGTTTGGTTTCCTTCGAAGTCCATCATCGTGGTAGGCTGACGTATGACTTTGTCTGGTCGAACCCTGGCTGTCCTGAGAGTTTTAAGAGTAATGACATTCGAGGATGCTCCCGTGTTAATAAGAGCCCTTTTGAATTCCGAACCCTTGATGCGTGCAGTAACATGCAAGGATATGTTGTGACCTTCCTCCGCCATCATGTCATCTTCAGTAAACGTGACATTATTTTGAACACCTCTGATGTTTTCAAGGCTTGATTGCGCAAAGGGGCCAAACGTGCGTCTAGAGATATCTGATTGATTGCAACAAACATTTCCGCTCGTTGATCCTTTGAGAGATGTAGAAGCTCACACAAATTTTCCACTAGAGAAGCCACCTCTTGGTCCACTAGTCGTTGGTTGTTGGTGAAGCTATTGATTTGAGGACGGTCATCGGTTGAAGATCTAATCCTCATAGTTGGGATCTCCGGAGCGGGAAAGCCGCTTAAATATGATGTGAGATTGACGAGGAAGTTGAGTATGTTCTTTATCGTCTCTTCATCACGTCCATGTTCTTCGTGTGTATTTCCTGTACTCGAGCCAATTCTATCAGGGTCGGAATTTCTCTAGTGGATGTGCGATCAAATAGAGCGTTGAAAGGAAGAGCATTACCATTCGAAAGATCTCGCTCGGAGTTCGGAGTTTAATCGATCCTAAGACCAACCATCTTGAATTTGAGAAAATTGTAATGAAAATGAAAATTGATCTTGCAACCGAGAGATTAATCTCCCACTGTGGTCGCCAGTTGTTTTGGGGTAAAAACTGATTCTGTTGTTTTTGGTAAATTTGGGTGTGTTGATGAGACACGAATTCAAAGCCTAAAAAAATGCACTGCACGGGAGTACTTTTAGGTTCAAGAGATCAATCTGTAAGACTCTAGCCTAAACCAAGAAATGATCGTTCCAGATTCAATTCAGTCACAAAGTGAAGGAGAAGGGTTGATCTTAGGGAGGGAAGCGAAGAAGGTGTTTGAGATCATAATGTTGAATTATGAAGGTGTGGTTGTTTATGACTTGTGTATCAGAAAATGGTTTCTGGATACTTGTGTTGATAACACTTGTGTTCTGTCTTCGAAATAGATTGAAAACCTATTTATACAAGTCATTGTGCGCACCCTGATCTCTTAGGAAGTGGAGGAAGTTAAGTAGTGGAGAAGTGGATTTGTGCGGAAAGTAGTGATCATCGTGTTTCCGTTATGAGGGAAGACTGATCACACGTTCACCCACTACTCTCATTAATTGTCCGTCTTTCCTGACACTTTCTCATAATGAGCGCGTTGCACGCCGCACGCTGTAAACCGCCAGACCAATACCCCAGTGACTATCCCCCAGTTTGTGACATGTTTGATGTCTCGAATGAATGGGTCAAGTCATGTGACTTGCCGCTAAAATCAGCACATAGTGCTTTCAGGTTAAATAATAATAAATTATTTGTGAAACCGATATTTATAAAGCATTGCTTATAATCGATGTACGTAAAGCATCGCTTTCGAATAAGCAGCTGAAAGTAATCGATGTGTTGAAGTATCACTGTTTTTGAGCTCGATCGAATCAGTCACGGATTGAGCGTCTTAAAAGCAGCACGACCGGCCACCTTTGGGTAATCATTTGAGGACCTTACGGTCGAGCTGTCACTTGGTCGATCGCTCCATGTGGAAGAGAGATGACTGGTGTTCATAATGCTGCTTTGCTAGTTTTCTAAAAATAAATCTACACCATCCAATTTGGCTGGCGAAGTTGGATGGTCGTGATCGATTTGCGGCAGTTTCAAATTGCTGCTGACGCAACTTAGGGTTTAGGGGTCGTGCCACAAGCCCCTTTTGGGTGAGCGATTCGAAGCATTGAATGTCCGTTCGACCAGGTCGATCGACCATGTACAAAGGTGGGTTTCCGGTGAGCATGCTGTCATCTCTTGGGCCACCTAAAATTAGATCTAAGCCACTCAATTTGGCTGGCGAAGATGGATGGTCGTGATCGATTTACGACTGTAACATATTGTCGCAAACACAAATTAGGGTTTTTAAACGGCCACGTCCACCCTAGTTCGATCAAACGACTTGATGCACTAAGGACTTGTCGCGGGTAGGTCGATCGACCAAGGGAGGATTTGGGCCGCCAATGAACACTTTGGTACTTCTCCGCTCGTTCGAGATGCGATCTACGCCGTTCAACTAGGCCGAGTAAGTTGGACGGATGCGATGCGTTTTGAGACTGTTACGGTCAGTCTTAGTTCGTTGGACTTCTCCTTCTAGAGCGCGATCACCCTTCTTTGAGCGAGCAATTCCATGCGCTCTTGGCGTGTCGTGGACAGGTCGATCGACCAGGGATTGAGTTGGGTGGTCGGTGATCACGTCGGCGCCTTTTTGATTGACCAAAACTCGATCTATGCCGTCCAACTTGGATGGCTAAGTTGGACGGATGTGATGATTTTAAGACCGTCATGGTCGGTCTAGATCGTCTGAGATTTCTCTTTAAACAGCGCGAACACCCACGTTTAGGTCGGCGTTTGAAGCGCTTGTGGATGAGCAGAAGACTACTCGATCGACTAGGGCACTAGTGGGCCCGTCGGTGGTCACTATAGTGATTTCCTAGTTTTGCTATGAGTAAGCTATGCTTGTTGGAACGTGCGGCCAAATTGTGTGGCCGTGATCATTTCTCAGACTGATATTAACAGTCTAGATTTTCCTTAAAGTGCGTCGATACCATATTCTGTTTGTCAGAGAGTGATGCAGCCCGTGTAAGTATTTTCATGCAGCTTCTCAATACTGACACTTCGGGAGATTCACGCTACTTTACTGAGAGTGAACATTTAATCGTCATGTCATGTCATGTCAATATTGGGAGTTCGGCTGGGAACATAGCATGAAAATATCAGGAAGGTCAATGCATTAGTAACTAATCCGATAGGTTGAAATTTATAGAATATCTGGGATTGATGCACCATTCTGATAAATTTCATAAATATGTCCAATTGCTCAATACATATATAAGTAAAAAGGTTTGAACACTCATCACTTTCAAATGTCTTTTGTTCCTTTGCAGGATGACAGCGCATTAAATATAGGGTTTTACAATTTTGACCCTGAACTAAAAACCACCATCAACAGTTAGATGTAATTAATTGAACGGTTGATAAATTCAACTGATGTGGCATCATATTCCCTGTTTGGTTGTATCTGCTAAGTATCTAGTTAGGAGCATATTCCAATTTCCTTAGTTTCCGTTCCTCTTAAACCTTTCCTGATTATAGATCTTTCAATCTCATTTTTTAATCCTTTGTTTTCATCATTCTCGTTCTCGATGGATCATCCATTGTCTGGTTGTCCTACATAACGTCAAAACAATCTAACAAGACCATTAACCTTTTCATTTTCTATCATTTTTATCCTAACCCTAGTTTATTTTGTATTCAAATCAATCTTTGATTGCATTATGCAGCATAATACTACCAGTACTAATCAAACGTCTACTGATGCAATCTCAGATACTATTTCTACAACGAAGAAACAGACTTCATATCCGAACCTGAAAAACCCGGCTATCAACAACAACATTTTGATCTAGATATAATCATATCCGTTATTACTTATGATGTCCAACCATCAAAATTAAAAACAACAAGAACATTTCTTTTTCCTAACCCAAAAAAAAACAGATCTCAAAAATCTCCTGATTAAATCAATCAAAATTAAGTAGTAGAAATATTTCAATCACAGTAAACTTACTGTTTTTTTTTGAAGGAATGAAGAGCATGAAAGTCCCAAACTTCATTGATAGTAAAACATAGTTACATGATATTCAATTACATCCATGAATCAAAATACATGATTAATACAATAATATTGAACCGAAAATAATCGAAAACAAAATTTTGCACCAAATATATGTGAACTGATATGGGAATTGACATCTTCTAATGGTTTATCACCATTCTGTTGGATACTCTCCGGGAAGGAATGATGCTTCCATAAAAGAAGTAACACGCCCAAATTCAATACCAAATTCTGTAATCTCTGTTCATCACGTCCGTAGATGGTTGAACAAAAGACTGAACAAAATCTAAGGCCCTCTAGGAGGTATGAGAAACCGTAATGGCACAAACTTGCCATACGTAATCGAAATAAAAATATACTACATTATTAGTTGTTGCATGCAATTTGTTTTATTTAAATATATATTACATAGATAGTTCTATCCGGATCTTAATTAGAATTAAAATCCGGGCATAAAAAGAGAAGAGGATTAAAGGAATTCAATGGAGAAGATGAAGATAACTACTTTTTAGCGAAGATATACTTACCGTTAAAGTTAGAAATATTATCCCTAGAGGTTTTCAATCTTGTCAAACACAAAACGGAGTCTTCTAAACTTCCACGTAAGAAGTGATGTAAACCATTAGATATAAAAAATCTAACGGTTTTTAGGATTTTTCAAAACATTTTGCTACAGGATCCCGACCCTTATAAAAAAGTACACATTAAATATATATTAACCCTATGTAGATGGTGGATTTTCGACAAAGGATAAATTCGTAAACTCATAATTATACGAAGCTTTGATTCAGCAATCAGACGTGAGTATCGAGGCACGGGTCTCTCATCGAATTCTCAACGGAGAGTACTTTCTCTCAGAATACAATGTAGATATGTAGTCTCACGACTGGACAACGGCATATCTCATGAATACTGAATATTTTCAGTGATTATTTCTATATAGCATCACGAGATGGACGGCTCCTAGACAGCTTGCTCTGCTAGTATAGAGGGATAACGTCTTCAGGAACAAACAACGAGTTTACCCTGACTATATAAAGGATATGACTTACCGAAAAGCTCATATCGGGATAATTAATGCTCCTAGACAGCTTGCTCTGCTAGTATAAATCCACAAAGTTAATTATTCCTAATTGCTCCTATTCCATGGTCGAATCCACGACTGGTCCCGTGGAATGGAAATAACAATTGTTCTGATTCTATGATCGAATCCACAGCTTGATCTCATAGAATAACAATAAATATATTATCTCATTATTCCGATTTCATGATCGAATCCACAACCGGTCTCATAAATGGTAATAGATAAATCTTAATTACTCCGATTCTATGGTCGAATCTACGATCCCATGGAATGGTAATGCTCACTTTATTATTATGAATTCGTAGTCGAATCCTCAGCTGATCCTATGAATTAATAATAAACATCTTATTACTCAGTTTTGTGAATTATTCTCTACTGAATTCCATAATTAGTAATAAATAATCAACGACCGGGCGTCTGAGCTACCTCTAAATAAGCTCCGATTCAAATGGTGAAGGTGTATTCAACGATGATACACTAACAGTCACCGCACGAACGAGTATTTCAAAAATACAACGAAACGATGAACCTATGCAAAATAGAGAAGAAAATAATAAATAATTAAAAATATTGACCAGGGTGCTTGGAGCACGGACACACGACCGACCGACCGTGTCGTGGTCAATCCCACGCCAGTTTTATATTTTAATGCACTTTTATTATTTTCCATGATTTGATGAAAATTCTCTCATTTTATCAAATCTCCTTCGTCTCGAGGAAACTCATCGGTTTCATGGTACTTCCATAAATCCATAAAAAATAATATAAAATTAAGGAAAGGAGTGTCGGGCATGACCATTGGCCAACCGGCCATGCCTTGGTCCCAACCGGCCCCACACCCACGGCTTCTTATTATTTTATTATTATTATTATTATTTCTCTAATTTCATGAAAAAAACTCCTTGATTTCATGGTATTTTTGCACAAATCATCAAATAATAATAAAATAAAATAAATTATGAAAACTTATGGGACCAGGCCTTGGCCGGCCGGCCATGCCCTAGCTGGTCCCATACGCCCCTTTGTTTTATTATTTTATTATTAGTTTTCCTTGAATTCATCAAATTCCTTGATTTCATGGTATTTCTCTCAAATTAGGAAAAATTCCCTCAAATCATCAAAATACCTAAAAAATATTAAAAAATTAGGAAAACTCGTGGGACCGGGCCCTAGCCGGCCATCCATGCCTTCCGCGATCCCACACGCCCTTGTTTTTATTATTTTAATATTTTTTGCTTCCTTGAACTCATGAAAACTCCTTCAATTCATGGAAACTCCCTAAATTCATCAAATTTCTCAAAATTCATGAATTTTTCATAAAATCATTATAAAATTAGGGAAACTCGTGGGACCGGGCCCTAGCCGGCCGGCCATGCCTTCCACGGTCCCACACGCCCTTGTTTTATTATTTTAATATCTTTTGCTTCCTTGAACTCATGAAAACTCCTTCAATTCATGGAAACTCCTAAAATTCATCAAATTTCTCAAAATTCATGAATTTTTCATAAAATCATCAAAATATTATAAAATTAAGGAAAAGGCACCACGGGACCGTGGTCACGACCGGACGACCATGCCTTGACCACGGCGGTCCCACGCCTCCGCATTCCTTATTTTATAATTATTTTTCATCATCTCATGGTGTTTTCCTCAGTTTCATCGAAACCCTAATTTTGGCATATTTTCTCGAATGGATGCTCAATTGCACGCCAGAAAATATCAAAATTCTCAGGACTGAGACACGAACTCCTTGAGGACACGAGCATGCTATCTTGACCGACCAAGATTGGCTCTTTGGCTCACGGAGGCCGGTCCCATCAATTTTCACAGTTTTTACCTAATTTGCACAATCGCTCGTATTAGGTCCAAAACTCTTCGAAACACTTTGGATTTTCATGAAGTGATCGTCAGGCGGTCACGTGAAAACCCAGGGCCGGTTTCATGACTTCATGGTCGGTCCCTCGCCTCGTCATAATTAATTAGGTTTTCTCACCTAAGGCTCAGACGAGCATTTTTGAATAAATGATTAAGCCAGCATTTAATCATTCTTCCACCAACAAATCGTCAAATCTTCAGGAGTTCTTCGTATTTGCTCACGTGAGCACATGGAAACTACATGGTTGATCCACGGTCCCCTGTAGTCACTCCCTCCTTCGTCCCATGATTAAACTTCTGACGAACCATGAATTGATCATCAATTGATCAAATTAGGGTTTCTGAATCCAAGGATCATCATTCCATATTCCAACCTTAATAATTTTACGACGGCCTCATGGTCATTAATTTTAATAATTTTACGACGGCCTCATGGTCATTAATTTTATTAATTATGTTCGGTTCAACGACCAGTATTCTAATTAATATTTTTGGTACGCTGCCAATAATCCATCAGATGAGCAACACATGCTCAGACGATCAAATATTCAACAATTCATCACATGAGCAACACTTGCTCAGATGATAAATATTTTCTCAAACCAAGGAATATTGGTTCAACAATCAAATTTCAACGATCCATCGAATGAGCAATACTTGCTCACTTCATCGTAAGAATTATACCTCTGTCTCATGACATGTTCAATTCATGAGTTTCAGAACATCGTGTTCGACACTCAGCAACTACATGGACTCATCGTCCCATCAAACCACGAAGTCATCAATTGACTAACAAACCACGAGACGTCAATCGTGTCACTTGGGGGGATATCACTTAGAGTTTTGGTCTGGTGGTCTACGGCACTTGTGTTCAAACACACGATGGAATGTGAGCAAGTCGTGCAATCAGTTGAAGGAATTCACGAGGTAGTGGGTGGAAAATCGACCAGGTCTCCACACGTTGAGCAACTGGTTTCAAACACGATCTCCACTTCCCCACTCCTTGATTCCATCAACTGTCACACTTCATGGAATCATGGTGTCTAAAATTCCAACAATATAAATAAGTCTCTGAATCATGATTGAATTATCATCATCATCAGTATCATCAATCTCACGACAAACTGACAACACAAGATCATCAACTCATCAATTGAGCAACTACTCTCAATTGAGAAATTTCAATCACTCAGAGCTTATCGTATTCAGAATACACACCCACAATCTTTGATTACCATTGATTCTACACATTTCTCAGCTTCCCTCCTACAGATCAACCCATCCTCTATTGTGACCGAATTTACTCTGGAACGGTCTTTGTCTTGATTTAGGCCGGAGTACTACAGATTGATCTCTCGAATCTAAAGCACCCCCTTTGCAGCGGTGCATCTGTGTGAGGTTTAGCATTTCGCTCGGTTAGAGGAATCTCCTCCGTACGGTCGTCTCCTCAATTCCTTAAAAACCAGCAAATCATTTTTCCCCATCTACACCCAATCAATAAAACAAATGAGAGAGAGAAAATGATTTCTTCTCTATACGTACATGGAAGAAAAAACATTAGGATCACTAAATAACATCACCACAATTCAATATGCTTGCTACTTTGTAAGACATCTCAATTTGAGCTATATACACCCTACCTAATAATAAAACCACACCGCAGAGATAAGTGCCCTCTTATTTATTAATTTTAGATTAGTTGAATTGTTAGCCGCACCCTACACAACTAAAAATCATAATTATTATTTTATTTTTTTCTTGGAAACCACAAATATACTCAAAACTAAATATTTATTTACTGGAGCATCCTCAAACCCCAACTTTTTCATAACAGTCGAATTCACCCAAGACAAATAATCATCAGATTAACCAAATTCAAATTCAAGAAACACAACTATCCTTACATAAATAATCAACCAGAAATACATAGAAATTGTTCCAACAAAATACAAACCATCAAACCAACTAGTCCAAAATCTTTAAAGAGAAACACCCATGACCCAATTAAACTTCAATTCAAAACCAACTTCAAAACCTATACTAAACATAAGACTGGTATTAAGCAAGAAATATTGTAATTTCTCTTATTGAGGAATAAGATGATTCTTGATCTGAGTACCCTGGATGACACTCCGAGTCCGGAAACGAGTCATATGTATAACAGGTCCAACTGCAGGCCTCTTTGGAAGTGGAGATTGCTGCTCCTCCTCAGGATCCATTCCACCTGCTGCAGAGCCACTGCGAGAAATTTCAGGTACACTTATTAGAGTAGCAGGCTCATTCATCTCAGGGACGAACTCTGGATAATTTGGATCGACAGCTGGATCGGTATCTGGATTTCCCATCCCTACAAAAAAAGCACGGCCAATCTTCCTGGTGCCTGGACAGAGAGCATCCATTACTGGAAAGCGCATGGTCTCATCATGTCTCCAAGGTTGACTAGCCAACTGACGCACCACAAACCTTTCATCAGCAGAGAGAGTTATGGATTGAAATCCAACTCTACTCAAGCCAGATATCAAGAATCGATCGGCAACAACAACAACACCCTCATGCACCTCGAATGGCCCAAACTTAGGATGATAAGCATACAAGACCCATTGTTCTTTAGAACCCATATGAGGATGCTCAGAAAAATGGGAATTCCAGTAACATACCTCTTATCAGAATCTCCAACCTCATCTAGTGCATGTCGACTACATCCCCCTCTCCTAACTGGAGATTCAACATCCACATCCTTAAAGGGGTTGATAGTATCCTGATTAATGGGAGCAGGTTTAGGTTGATTGAAAAACTAACGCAGACGCTCAACTGGATATTCAACCAGCAACTCATGAACAACTCATGGTGTCCCTTCTTGTTGAAAACACTCCCCGACCTTCACGTCAACATTGTGCTAAAGATCTTCCAAATACCAAGCGAAGCTTTCTTCAAAATCGAGTGATTCACATCCTTGAGGAAAAGCTATTCCATAAGGCAAACGATCAGCGGAATATTCTCGAGGATACCAGTGAATCCTAGGATCAATGTCAGCCTCAACCATTTTCCGTTTGCCTTTTCCATCAAAATTCTTTTCAGCGTCAGCCATAGTGATGGATTTGGCAGGTTTCTCAACAGGATTGAATGGGGGAATAGAGAAGGACTGAATATGAAGTTAGAACCAAATTTGACGGTTGAAGGAGACTTTATAAAGATTTTCATCGGCTGGTGTTGGGTCTTCTCACTCTTAATTGGTGATGGTTCCCAAAGAGAAATCTTTTGCGTCTCCAATACTCTCTATCTTATCTCTGTCGTTTCAAATTTCCCGCAACCTGTACATCATTACCTTCACCCTAAGATGATTAACTGATCTGAATTGTGGCTAACTAACCCTTTATTAAATAACATGACAGATGGAGAATGGAGGATGGCATTCACCATAATTGGCACAATGACAAGGTCGGTGCATGTAACTGCAAAATCCTACGCACCCTCCAAACAACATACGACTCAGACATCTACAAAGCTGAATGAACTAAATGATTCGTATGATTGGTATTTATCACATGGCATGACCAGAAGTCTGATGATGGTAACCGTAAGAAAGCTAACATGTACCAACCGCACACTCACGACTCAGATGGTCAGGAATCTGACTGGATTGAAATACGAAGCTGATTGACAACCTGATTGGCAAGCTGATTGGCAGCACGACTCACCATCGACCTACATCAAGCTAAGTATCAAAGTCGATCAAAAATGGCACTACACATGGATCAGTATCTCTCTCTATCACTCCTTTTACTTAATTTCTGTTGCACCTGATAATGACATTACACTTTATTATAAAGTTGAGCACAAGCTAGTCAGCAAGATCCAACAGAAATCTAAAATTACCCCCCATATGCTTATGACACAAAATAGACAGACTATACACTGGAGGAATTCTTACTTAAGACCAATTATCATTAAAGAACTCACGGACACATAAACTATTATTATACGCATATTTGTTTGTTTTCTGGTTATTGGTTCATTGACATGCCACCCTCACTAGGTCTTATAGTAGTCAACATCACCAACTTGGTCAGCTTTGCAAATTATCACAGGCCATGAAACCACATAGACAACACATGGAGCTTGTACTTCCTCTCAGTTAGAAATTGGACTATTGAGCGTTGTCACTCTCACCTGCAGAATACAAACAAACAGTACCTTCAACATATCAATTGTCTTCACTTCAAGTTTCAAATTGAAGTGCACTATCTCATCACTACCCAGATCAATCCCATCCACTTCACCATCTTCAGCATTACCATAAAGACTAACTCTTCTCACTTCAAAAATTTCATGGCTTCCACCTCAGGAACTAAGCCTACTGATCAAGTTGAAAATCTGGTTGAACAAATGAACTTCCTCAGATCTTTTTCCTAAAGTTTTCATAAACTCAGAGAACACCTTACCAAAAAAGCAAGAAAATTGGAAATGGATGTTCATTGGAAGGTTCTGCAGCAAAATCTCTCAAGAAACAAGAACCATCTCTAGATTCATAAACTCTAACTGGGAACTTAGAAGAAATGCTGAGGTTAATCTATGGAAGAAGATGGGGAATTATTATTCAATCATATTTGGCAGCATAGAAGATTACAAAGTTTTCAGAATAGGAGGAACTAGAGGTATTTTTGGCAAACTCATAGTCATAACTGAAGTTCCCCCTGCTGGCCATGAATTCATAGATGAAGCTAACTTCTATAATGTAAGAATTTGGGTTCTGGTGAAGAGAGTTCCAAGACATATCATCCCTGATATGAGCAATATACTTAAACCATCTGGAATCTTTCAACAAGCTAAAAAAGCTTATGAAAGAGATGAAGATGAAAAGAATTTGGAAGTCCTTATGACCATTGATGTTACTAGAGATCTAAAATTTGGGAATGATGCATATGAAACTCCAACAATCTCTCAGTGGCTTGAGTTTTCTTATGCTTTGAATGATATTGCCTTCTGCAAAGTGTGTAGAATCATTGATCACCCTGGACCTCTATGTGAGGAAAAAGAAGAAGTTCCAAACAATATCATCCATAAGAATCAACCATCTAATCTTAACAACTCTTATCCCTCCAATTCCATATCACCCAATCTATCTGCTAATAGTAGTCCTCAACCGATTATCAACAAAAGGTCTTACTCAGACAAAGATGTTGTTGAGGAATTTGCTATTAAGATGAGACTAGCACAAAGACAAATTGTGATCAAGAATAATTCTGAAGAGTTTGATGGTCCTGAGGATTATGTTATATTTAAAGCTGGTTTGCAATAACCTATCAATGAGGATATCCCAACTACAAATGCTGAAGTCATTGCTTGTCAAAAGAAGCATCGGAAAATTCTCGACAACAACAGAGCTAAGGATAATATGATGAGGAGAAAAGGTATAAACATAAAGACTGGTGCTAGGAAAAATCTCTCCACTCCTAATAATGGACCAGAAAATAGTATCAATCCTGACAACATCTTCCCAAAAATCAAACCTTTCATTCCCAGTACCTTTGATCCCATACCTTCTTTATCTGAAATTCAAAACCAAATCAACACTGAATTCAACAACCAGAAAAAACTCTTTTGGGAAAGAAGAAAAGAAGGAATCCAAACTTAAGGCTATTGATACTTTTATTGAACCTCAACAAATTGAACCAAAAAGGAAACTTCATGCTCCGCGTTCAACACATGAAAACATTCCTCTCCACTGGGACCAGTTCCACCCCTCTAAGAGGAACAACACTCAAGTTATGCATATGGAAGAAGATCATCTGACCAACTTGACTACTAGAAACCTTGGGGGAGCTAACCCATTCCAAATTCTCCAGGTACAACTCTACCCTCATATTAAAATGGTATTTATTCTGCAAATTTGTTTCAACATGCATGGTCTAATTCTAATATGCTTTGATACTCTTAATTATTCTGATCATAGAAATAATTGTTAGAGCATAGCTCGGTTGAACCCACCAAGCATTGGTATGTCAAGTTTGGTTGTCATGAACCAAAACTGATTTAAAGATTCGCTTGATTATTTACTAGAGTCAACTTCGTATAGGTTAGCTAGAAAGTTACTAGGATATGAGACTTATAAGTATTACGTGAATACTTGAAGAATGTGAAGAAGTAAAGAGCTACATCGACGACATCATCCTTTCTCTTGAGGTTAGTAATATTTGACTTGAACTGTTTCATTCCTAACGTATCTTTCAAGTCGTGCATATTGAAAACATAACTGCAAAACTGTGAATGATTATACTCTAGTTGGACATAGTATTAAGGAATTACAATACGAAGTATAACGTCTATCTTTTGAACTTCGTATATAAGACATCCACATAATCGTATGAATGCTATTGTGATTATGTATGGGCATGAGTGAAGATTTCGTCCTAGGAAACAATGTTTTACATTCGTTTAAAATAAGTACAATTCATAAACTTGTTTTGTGAATCGAAAGGGAAATTGCTAGGCTTATTGGTATTGTTATTCATTGAAAATCTTTGGATTACCAATATGTATGTTTAGTACAACCACTCATAACTTGTTTATGTATCTTGATAAAACTATTCACAATGCCTGAGTTTTGTATTGGTATGACTTTTATTAGTGAAACCGATCTTAAGTAATCACCTGAGATGGTATGATCGATATATTGTAATTGGTATGACGAACTCTAGACATTAGGGAACCGATCCTAGTGATTGTCTATGGACTGAGTCGAGACAATACAACTAATCGGTTCACACTTCGTCTGATCGTCTATGGATACAAGATCGAGACAATACGACAACAAGATAACTTGTGTGATTGACTATGGATACAAGATCAAGACAATACAACAACGAAGTATGTTTACTTGATAAAAGGTTCGGACTTAACCAAACACAATAGGATTGCTATCAAGTAAATAGGAATTAACGTTTGTGTATTTTACTTTTAATTATAATAAAACAATTATAATTGCGTAAATAGAAAAGTAAAAGACACAACAAGATTTTGTTAACGAGGAAACCACAAATGAAGAAAAACCCCGGGACCTTGTCCAGAATTAAATACTCTCAGGATTAAGCCACTATACAAAATCTAAACCAACTTCGTATAGTTGAGACCAAGCTACTAAACCTATAGTTCTCCTAGTTCCATCTGTATCCCTGCGCCTCCAACTTGCAATAAGTCACGCATTTGGAAAAATTCATTTGGTTCGTATTACAAACAGTAAAGGAACAACAAATCTGTTCGGTAACAACTCTTTTCAACCAAGTGATATGAGTTTGACAAAAGGCTCTTCCGTTTATCCCAATAAACTCCTTTGTCAGGTCCTTATATCTATCCAATAACAATTACCAAAGTAATTGTCAAGATTTTGAAATCAATACTTTTAATCACAAAGAATTGTATTGATGACGATCTACTCAACTAATCAATCAAATCTATCACAATGATAAACCGATTATAGTTGGATCCTTTTCCAGCCGAAACAAGTATTGTGCACACCAAAGATTATAAACCCAAATCAGAAATCTTCTTCGTCTTCAAATCTTCTTAGATCTTTAATAAACATCTGCACACAATCAACTTGAATCTCTTGTGATCAATCACACACAGAACATTGTCTGTTAACAATGGATTATCACAAGGCGTCTTTAGAACTACAAACAGTCTAAAGATCCCCATCGAAACTTCGATCTAGTTTGAGTGAATCTTATATCATAAGAGAAGATTCTCAAGCATAAACAAACTAGGTGCAATCAAAGTTCAACAACCATTAGTCCAATCAAATCAATCGAAAACTAATAATAAACTGCAATTATCTAGTTTCCCACCAACGGTACTAATAGAGCTTCTCAATCCCATAGAAGTTTTTAAATCGAGCGGTCGTAAGAGATTTTGCCTAATTAGGTTACCTTCCTCTCCAAATAGGAGGCTCCACCAGTAACAACACAACTAGGTAGTTTTGCTGGCTCTGGATTAGTTTTCTTGAAATGCAAACTTCAATATTTATAGACCAAGGAATTTCCAAAACCAAAAATATTCTCAAGATAAGCAATATATTTCCAAATTCGGTTTCCATAATTCCTGGAAATGCTTTGTCTAAATAATGACTAAAATCTCAGTAGAAAATCTCCAATTAGTAAATGCACATTACCAATTTTTATTTCCTAAAGATATGCATTTTAATTGCTGGAAATTAAAAGCATATAAAACTAAAATCCTTAATTAAAAGATTCTCAATTTATTTCGATCCGGGATTCTCCTTTAGCTATTAATGAATATCTTTGAACAATAAAAGATAAGCGTTACTGCACATGTTCAAATTATGTCGAGATCTTTACTTTGTAAGTCCCTTTTCATACTTACAATCTTGGAACCGATTTGCCACACTTCCAAAACGAGTTTAAAATTGGTTCATCTGACTTCCAAGAACTATGTGATTGATTATCCTATCAAATCACCAAACATGGGTTTCACGGTTCTACCAAAACAAGTTTCGGTTCTACCTCCATGTGGGTACTAGAATTAGTCACGCTGGTTACCAAAACTTGGTTGACTAGGTACTAGGATCGGTTCCCACATATATATGGTATCTAACTTGTATTTGGTGCACATGTCCATAGGATCGGTTCCCGATAACTAAAAACGTGTTGCACATGTTCATAGGATCGGTTCCCAATAACTAGAAACTTGCTGCACCTCTTACAAGGATCGATCCTCCTTTTGTGATCGGTTGCACCTCTTACTAGGATCGGTTCCCCTTTGCCTAGAGTTGGTCATACCAATTATAACAAATCGATCATACCATCTCAGGTGATTACTTAAGATCGGTTTCACTAATAAAAGTCATACCAATACATAAGTCAGGCCTTGTGAATAGTTTTACCAAGAACATAAGCAAGTGATGAGCGGTTATACTAAACACACATATTGGTAATTCAAAATATGTGCAATGAATAACAATACCAATAAGCCTAGCTATTTCCCTTTCGATTCACAAAACAAGTTTATGAATGTACTTCCTTTAAACGAATGTAAAACATTGTTTCCTAGGACGAAATATTCACTTCATACCCATACATAATCACAATAGCATTCAAACGATTATGTCGATGTCTTATATACGAAGTTCAAAAGATAAGCGTTATACTTCGTATTGTATTCCTTAATACCATGTCTAACTAGAATATAATCATTCACAGCTTCGCAGTTATGTTTTCAAAATGCACGACTTGAAAGATACGTTAGGGAATGAAACCGTTCAAGTCAAATATTACTAACTCAAGTGGAAGGATGATGTCGTCGTTGTAGCTCCTTACTTCTTCACATTTTTCAAGTCTTCACGTAATACTTGTAATGTCTCACATCCTAATACTTTCAATCTATAGCCTATACGAAGTTGACTCTAGTAAATAATCAAGCGACTCTTCAAATGAGTTTTGGTTCACTAAAATATGATAACCAAACTTGACATACCAACGCTTGGTGGGTTTAACCGAGCTATCTAACAATCTCCCCCTTTGTCAATTTTAGTGATAAAACTCTTACATCATATGGATAAACAAATTACAAGAATTCATTACACATACGCTTGATTCCCAAATTCAACAGCACAATAACATGTATACATTCAATTCATAAATGTCGTTGTTGACATTATAATAACAAAGCTAATACTCCCCCTAAAGGTAAGATAGGTAGATTTTCAATCCGCACTTTTTTTGTTATTCCATCATCATATGATATGTTACTCCCCCTTAGTCTATGCTTTACTCTTTTCGTTAGATATAACATTTAAGCACCAATGTCCTTTCCCTTAGTGATACCAAATCAATATAAATCAATATCAATGTCACTTGTTTACTCCATATGTTTCTCCCCCTTTTTGTCACAAAATGACAAAGGTACGAGCAAATAAAAGAACGAACCGAAAGGATCTTACAAATCTTACAAAGAGACTTCCAACACCTATAAGAGTTAAGAATGAGGGTTCTACACACCATTTTTGATAACCAATATCAAAACCGAAACTACAAAGTAATTTTGTTTTGATATATTACCAAGGAAACAATTTCCTGGAGCAATTTTCCCTAATAGTTTAGCAAACCAAAAATCGACTAAGCACCTTAGTTCCTTTGCTAAACCAATTGCACAAATACAATCGCTTGTTCGATAAGACCAAAATAAAGATCAGAATTATCTTTATTTTTCTCATCAGGCTCTAATTATTGATATGATCTCAATGATGTTGTAGTAAGATGATTCGTTCACTCAGATTTGTTGAGAATTTGTTTTAAGACTTAATAAAGAAAATAAGGAAAAATATATATACACAATTTGTCACAAGATGGAGAGACGCTGAGACGCGGGATTCCACTACTTTTCATATTGTTATGGTTCAGTCATTAACTCTAGACAATATAGCTCAAACAAAAGAAGTTGTGACTCTAGTTCTTTGCCAAAAATAGATTTCATAAAATATTATTTGTAAGTTAAAAGCATGACGCATCTAAAGTATTTAGAACTAAGCATGCGACATCTAAAAAAATAACAAATAATTAATAGAAATCATAAAACAATTAAATCTATGCAAAAAGTCAATAAAAGAATTAATTCATTTACCACAATCATGAAAAGTTTCTTCCTCTGTTGTCCCAGTGATGGTGTCTAGCTCCGCATGGTGAAAACACACTCAAAGGAATTTTTCATTGCTCAAAAAGGTGTTTACAAGGAGAAAAGGTATAAAACAGGGCCTTTGTAACAGTTATAATTGTTACAGATACAACAATAAATTGTTACTGATGTTGTAGCTTCTACGACTGTCACTAGGTGTCGCAACCACTGTAGCTATACGACCCACAACTAAGTGTCATTGTCACTGTTGGAAAACGACTGTCCTGGTAAGTCTGTTCTTCGTGTTCTTCAGCTTTGCAGCAGCAGAAATGGAGTTTCTGCAGCTTGATTTTTCGACTCTGTGGTGCTATATTCCTCTCCCAAACTCTCCATCCCCCTCTCTGGTGCCCGAGAACCTATTTTATACTCAACAGGGTCATCCAATCTCTGCATTAACTCCGGAAATCTCTTCATAACTCTCCAGTGAAAAAAATATTCTCGGGAATATTTTCTTCCCTATTTTACCTCCTCACGCGTTGATTCTCTGCCAGCACACTCTAAACAGGTCAATACAGTTCCAGAATGTTGATCGAGTCATCAGAACATGTTCAAACTCTTCAAACCCCGTGAAATATTCTTCCCGAGAAAGTGTTGCTCTGTTTACTTCTACGCGAGAATCCAGCCAATTTTAATCGATCAAATCACTCATGATAGTTTTGTTGGGACATATCACAACTACCCAACAAATTTCAGCCCTTTAGTCTACCTAGAACTCCTTCAAACTTCGATCAAAAATCATACAATTCTGTTCTTCATTTTCCCTCCAAAATGAAATTTTGAATTTGTTAAAGAAGGTCACCCCTTATCCAGTGGTCGCCCCTTATCCGTTGCTGGAGTCCGAATAACATATGTCCTCCGGGGTGCCTTTAACAACTTTTTGAGCCGAATTTTCCATCAATATTTATTTCCAAAAAATACCTACAAACACACAAAACACCATAATAAGTACGAAATCAAGTACTAACAATACGAAACATTGAGGACAAATTAGACACATAAATGCATTTATCAAATACCCTCAAACTTATTATTTGCTAGTCCTCGAGCAAAACTAATAATAAGAAAATAAAACCGAGTTAATCTCGGGAGGGTTTACCAGAGGTGTACCCACAAAACCATTACTCCAGACCCTAGCTATCTATGTAGAACCTTGGAAGGCACTAAAGAATCTCCTTGGTTGGCATACCTATTGACTACAGGAGGAAGTACCCTGATGCGAAATTCCAATTGTTGTACACGAGTTTGCACTCAAGCATACTAGAATTCATATAAAGTGACAGAGCTCTAGTCAGATAGTTTCTGGACATCATAAACCGGAGTCAACCAATCACATGGATAGATTAAGAAGACGGATGTAGAGAAAAACGTGGATGATGTTGACTAAGGTGAACCTATCCTAATGGACTGAGATGCTGGTCTGGACTAGTATCAACACACTGGAATATACAAGGGAACCAGTGGTTGATAAACCTAACTCTAGGTCAACACAACTGGCATATACAAGGGCACCAGTGGTCGACTTTATTGAATTTATTCCGATTGGTCTGGTAGTCTAGTCTCATTTTTTTTTTATCTCAGTCACTCTATTTCACCCTAGCAATGGTAAAAAGAAAAATAAAAAGAAGTGATCAGGATTCTTTCGATGTTTCCATCACGAGGATATGGCGAAACTACCATGTTTTATTTTTCTAACACCTGAGCTCTGTGCTTTTATGAATAGACTCTTCAGATGTTTCCATCTAATCAGATTGGTTCCTCAACTCCTACAACCAAAATGCTCCCATCCACTTAGATTAGTTAGTGCCAACCTTAATAAGCATAAATTTCTAGTCTCTAGAGCTTATTTATTGCAACTAAGAAGTTTCTCCCATACCCCCAAAATTAAATCTAACATTGTCCTCAATGTTCTAAAGATGAAATTAAAAGCATGAACAAGGAGAAATTGTTACCAATGAAGCAAAAGAGATAAGGAAAGATATTACCGTGTCGCACGAAAATGGGTTACCTCCCAAGAAGTTCTAAGTTTAAAGTCTTCAGCCAGACATTGGAAGAATTAGTCACCTCGTAGAATCATAAAGAAGTAGCCGGAATAACTGTGGGTCATCTGGATCAAAAAGTGTTACCCACAAGAAGAGTAAAGTGCAACAGACCAAGAAGATACCGAACATACCCTTGCTTAAGACAACTACATTTAGTTGTGGTTCAGGTTCAGGCTCTATAAAAGGGTCTAAATAAGAAGTTTTCCTGGAACGGATTTCCTCAAAGGAATTCTGAAGATCATGCTGAAGAGTCTGGAAATACTCAAGTAGGAACTTAGAAGCGCATAACAAAAGCCTGAATAACTGGGGATCCTCTAAGTCAATCAGATTTGACTCACCCAACTGACCACAATGAAAGAGGTGGTCTTCCTTAAGAAAATGTGTTGACCCTAATATCCTAAAGTAATTAGGTTTAGTCTCGAAACTTAATAACCGACACATCTAAAAATCGTAAGTTCCCACAATTGGAAGAAAAGTTTTTGGTGGGAAAACAAAGTCAATCTTGGTATCATAGCATGGGTTAACCACATCAACCAGAGGATGGGTTTCTAACAAATGAGCTCTTTTATGGACACAACTAGGTTCAGGAAAGAGTGTATGGAGATAATTTTGTAAAATGGTTAAGGCACAAATGTCAAGTCCTACACGAGGGAACTTAATAGTTAAAGGTAGGGCACCGGGAAAGTGATAATCACCCCAAAACTTAGAGTTGTCTGTGTCTCTAGATAGACTAGTCACAGTCTCCCTAATTTTTAGGTCATCAGATTCCTGGAAATGGCCAATTGATTCTTCAAAGTCTGGTTCATCCTCACTCATATCTACGAGTTTGTGGTCTTCTAAGATTAGTGTTTCTAAATCGCTAGACTCGAAACATTATTCTCAGAGTAAACTCTTTCCTCTAAACCATCATCACAATCATATAAAGGATTATCAGTGAAAGTTTCTAGTAAAGGCTCATTAACTAAGGTGTTAATCATGATTACTTCCTCCGATTCACTGAAAGGCACATCAATGGATTATCCAACACACTGCAGGCTAAAGGATCATGAACTACATTGTCTAAAACGGTGGTATCTCTAGTCAAATCCTCATCCTTTTGAATAGGTGAATAATTATTAAAATTATTTGGATTTGTACTAAAAACAACACTATCATTATAAAGCTCAATCAGAGTAACAAATTCCTGATCACTATGCCTACATATTTCATGTTCTTCATCAATACTATCCTCATCATAATCATCTTTATAATAACATGAAAAAGATTGACCCTCATCAAAACAGGTAGTGTTACCAATTATAACCTCGTCATCTCGATTATGTGAATAAAAACTATCCTTATTTTCAAGGGTGGTATTGGGAAAACTATACTGGAATTTAAGACTATCCTGAGCAAGTTTTTCCACAATCCTATTTGTACTCTCAGTAAATTGCTTGAGGGTCTCTTCTAGAGATAACTTAGTTGACCGCTCTATGGACTCTTCTGGGAGAAGAATATTATAAGTCTCTTTCATAAATAACTTCCGTGTTGACTCACTGAAACTCCTGAGAGACTCTTCTAGAGAAATAGAAGGATTGTTTTGCTCGTATGACCTGTGGGTATGTGGATAGTAATTGGGATCACAATGTATGGACCCTAACCTTCAAAATTTTCGCGTTCCCAATCACTATTCACTCTATGGTCATAAACAGGATAATGTCCAAGCTGCTCAGTCGGATACTCATTGTATTGGTTATTATAATACCTGTTCGACATCCTAACTGCAAGGGAATATAAACAAACACAAAGAAGGCTGACTCGACCACAACAAGCCTATTTTATCTGGCAAACAAAAAGCATGATGGCTCCACTTAGATTATTTCTGGACCAGCTTCTAATCCTTCGAAAGGGAATTCGTTATAATTTAAGCAAACCTCTCTGGAATCAATCCGGGTCAAAGTAAGTTGAATTGAGGCGAGGGAAGCTCAGTGGAGCTTTGATACCCACGGCCTCACCGGAATTACAAGGCGGCACAGTCACGCATTCAACTCACAGAAACCATCATGAACTTTGAAGTATGCTTAAAAGAGTAACCAATATTTTTAGAATGACTTTCCTATTAAGCTCGTAACCCTATCGGTCTCGTTCTAGTCAAAATTTTAGGCTTAGGTTCGTGTTTGGTTTCGTTTTCCTAAGGCGGGAAAGAAGAGAACGGTGATGAAATCCGAACCCTTATCTTGTATGTCCAGGCCTTGCCCTTTACTAGGAAATTAAAACAGCCGTATTCGATTCCTCAACATATATGCATACAAAATCATCCAGTAAACCCATTGACAGGGGATTCGCGAGTGTTTAGAATTCTTACCTCCCGTTCCAGAAGGGGGATGAACCGTTGAAGTCGACTCGGGCCACAACTCCAATGTCGTATACGAACCCGTGGGGCCGAGACGATATCGTAATCGTCGTCCTTCTCTGCACACAGTTTATATTTAAAACTACCCTTCCGTAGTGTTTAAAAAAAATAATAATGTCCCAAAGTTCAATGTCCGAAAATAAACAAAATGTCCAAAAATAAAAGATTACAAAAATAAAAACCTTAATTACAGTTTCTAAAAAAAAATAAAATAGAATATTTATATACAAAAATTTGCTTCTTCACTCCTTTTGGATTCCTCCTTTCTTTTCTTCTTTGGCTTCGCTTTTGTTTTCAACACTTTCTCCCCTTTTCTTTAGCTCAGTTCCAAATCTGAAAGCAAACAAGAAATACCAAAAGGCGTAAAAAGGAACAAATAAAAAAAAACTAAAAACAAATTTATAAACAAATCTGCGTCGGCGGCGCCAAAAATTGATATGATCTCAATGATGTTGTAGTAAGATGATTCGTTCACTCAGATTTGTTGAGAATTTGTTTTAAGACTTAATAAATAAAATAAGGAAAAATATATATACACAATTTGTCACAAGATGGAGAGACGCTGAGACGCGGGATTCCACTACTTTTCATATTGTTATGGTTCAGTCATTAACTCTAGACAATATAGCTCAAACAAAAGAAGTTGTGACTCTAGTTCTTTGCCAAAAATAGATTTCGTAAAATATTATTTGTAAGTTAAAAGCATGACGCATCTAAAGTATTTAGAACTAAGCATGCGGCATCTAACAAAATAACAAATAATTAATAGAAATCATAAAACAATTAAATCTATGCAAAAAGTCAATAAAAGAATTAATTCATTTACCACAACCATGAAAAGTTGCTTCCTCCGTTGTCCCAGTGATGGTGTCTAGCTCCGCATGGTGAAAACACACTCAAAGGAATTTTTCATTGCTCAAAAAGGTGTTTACAAGGAGAAAAGGTATAAAACAGGGCCTTTGTAACAGTTATAATTGTTACAGATACAACAATAAACTGTTACTGACGATGTAGCTTCTACGACTGTCACTATGTGTCGCAACCACTGTAGCTATACGACCCACGTCTAAGTGTCGTTGTCACTGTTGGAAAACGACTGTCCTGGTAAGTCTTTTCTTCGTGTTCTTCAGCTTTGCAGCAGCACAAATGGAGTTTCTGCAGCTTGATTTTTCGACTCTGTGGTGCTCTATCCTCTCCCAAACTCTCCATCCCCCTCTCTGGTGCCCGAGAACCTATTTTATACTCAACAGGGTCATCCAATCTCTGCATTAACTCCGAAAATCTCTTCATAACTCGCCAGTGAAAAAAAATATTCTCGGGAATATTTTCTTCCCTATTTTACCTCCTCACGCGTTGATTCTCTGCCAGCACCACTATGAACATGTCAATACACGTTCCAGAATGTTGATCGAGTCATCAGAACATGTTCAAACTCTTCAAAACCCGTTAAATATTCTTCCCGAGAAAGTGTTGCTCTATTTACTTCTACACGAGAATCCAGCCAATTTTAATCGATCAAATCATGATAGTTTTGTTGGGACATATCACAACTACCCAACAAATTTCAGCCCTTTAGTCTACCTAGAACTCCTTCAAACTTCGATCGAAAATCACACAGTTTTGTTCTTCATTTTCCCGCCAAAAGGAAATTTTGAATTTGTTAAAGAAGGTCACCCCTTATCCAGTGGTCGCCCCTTATCCGTTGCTGGAGTCCGAATAACATATGTCCTCCGGGGTGCCTTTAACAACTTTTTGATCCGAATTTTCCATCAATATTTATTTCCAAAAAATACCTACAAACACACAAAACACCATAATAAGTACGAAATCGAGTACTAACAATATGAAACATTAAGGACAAATTAGACACATAAATGCGTCTATCAATTATCCATATAACTTAGGCCTTTCACTTTTAAATAAGACAAGTACTAGGTTAGTTAACTAGCATTTCTTGTTAAGGCGTTCGATTAGACTTGAATAACCGAAACCTCCACTTTGATAAGTCTAACTAAGATCAAAATTAACTTAGTTTCTCTTATCCGGAATCGAATTGGACTAAACAATTCATCCCGAAAACCTTTTCTTTGGTTTAGCCATAAACAATTCATACAAACCAAATAAATCAACTTGCATAATTATTTACCTCAACCGGAAGCAATTGAAACAACATAGACATTAAAGCACCGCAATTGCACCGAAATTTTGTAATCCTAAACGCTTGATACCCAACAATAAAGCAAGATAACAATAGTTTTTCTTAACCGGAAATGATTGAATCACACACACATCCATACACAAATAATGAAATAAACATCAATTGTACCGAAATTTTGTTAAATGAAAAAGCGGGGGTACAACAACCTCACCCAATATTTCGATTAGCAATCTGTATGGACTAACTCCAATATACTTCCAAGAGAATCAACTAGACTCAATCTTAGTAAAGTATATCAAAGAGTTATAATATCTCTATTTCACAATGTAATCAGCAAATCGAACAGATAGAAATCTGTGAGCCTGATTATTATGTGAAATAACTTGAACGGTACCAAAGATCAATGTTCAAGTGTCAATCAATGTAAATCAACAACCAAAGGTTGGATATTCTAATTGATTGATATTAACGCACAACCTGCGTTATTTCAATTATATAACAAAATATAATGCGAAAAAGAAATAACATGGACACCAGAATTTTGTTAACGAGGAAACCGCAAATGCAGAAAAACCCTGGGACCTAGTCCAGATTGAACACAAACTGTATAAAGACGCTACAGACACTAGCCTACTACAAACTAACTTCGGTCTGGATTGTAGTTGAACCCCAATCAATCTCACACTAATCCAAGGTACAGTTGCGCTCCTTACGTCTCTGATCCCAGTAGGATACTACACACTTAATTCCCTTAGATGATCTCACCCACAACTAAGAGTTGCTACGACCCAAACTCGAAGACTTAATAAACAAATCTGTATCACACAGAAAAGTCTCCCACAGAAATACCTACAAGTTTTTGTTCCGTCTTTTGATAAATCAAGGTGAACATGAACCAATTGATAAACCGGATTTATATTCCCGAAGAACAACCTAGTATTATCAATCACCTCACAATAATCTTACGGTGAAAGAAGATATTATGGAATCACAAACGATGAGAGGAAGATGTTTGTGACTACTTTTATATCTTGCCTATCGGAGATATTAATCTCAAGCCAATCGTTACGATTGTACTCAACACGATATAATCAGCAAGATCAGATCACACAACTACAAGAAAGTAGTATCGGTCTGGCTTCCTAATCCCAATGAATTCTTCAAGTCGTTAACCAACAGGGTCTCGAGAAGAAACCTAAGGTTAAAGGAGAATCGACTTTATCTTATACAAATAGTATCACACATGAGGTGCGGGGATTAGGTTTCCCAGTTGCTAGAGTTCTCCCTTATATAGTCTTTCAAATGAGGGTTTGCAATCAATGTTAGCTTAGTAACAAAGCATCCAATATTCACTGTTAGATCAAAACCTGATTGGTTTAAGCTAATATCTTTCAATCGTTGGATCGAAAACTTAGCTTGTTAGACACAAATGAAATGCACGATTTTAGGTTTGTGTAACCGTACCCAAACATGTACATTTGTTGGTTAAACAATTTTTAACCAAATGGTTAGCCATATGAGCACTTACATATCAACCATATTTTTCTTCATCATAAATAGTTCAAATGACTCAAATGAACTAGTTAGAGAGTTGTTCAATTGTATAAATCTTATAAAAATATACAAGAAACAATTTAAGCAAAAACGATTTGAATCACTCGAATTGATTCATGTAATTTATAGCCACGGTTTGCAAATTGCATTCCTTAGTTAATACAAAAATAAGTTCACAAATAATCGTCTTTATATATAACCAACTCAAGTACGCGGACTTAGTTCACGGACTTAAGTTCCCGGAAGGAGTTCACAAACTCCAGCAGATTTTCTCGAGATGAGAACCTCCGCCAGTATGCAGACTGGGTTCGCGGATTGAGTTCACAGCTCTTGTTCCGGTTTTCTTGATCAACAAAGTACGCATACTTTGGTTCAAGGAATAAGGACTTATACATATATGCGTTTCCACACAATGCTTATATCCAACAATGGTTATATAATCTAAACTCTCGTTTCAATCATTGAAACATTTTTAGAGGACGTTATATAGTTGTTATTCACAAACCATTTTTCGTCAAAACCATTTTCAAAGTGATTGAAACATAACATGACTTTCGTCACTAGGTAAAGATGAACTTGGAAAAAGAGAAAGCTTACCAACACGTATTTCGATAAATTGATAAGCGAGATAAACTCGGCTCGAAATAGCAAATATGTATAATCAAAGTCTATATAGCAAAACGACTTTTGTCTCAAGATAGGAGATAGAGTAGATAGACTTTTGAGTGATAGATGAGTTCAAGTATCCACATACCTTTTAGTCGATGAAGTTCCACCAGTTCCTTGAGTAGTTCTTCGTCTTGTATGATGATTGTCATGGAGTTCTTGAGCTCAACTACACTTTCTATCCTAGTCCGTGACTTAGATATAGTAGACTAGAAATCAAGACTTATAGTTTTGATCACTAACATTGACAAACATGCTTGAGATAGCAACGCATGCGAGTTTGACCGAGCAGTGCTCTAAAAATCTCCCCCTTTGTCAATTTTAGTGACAAAACTATCAGTACATATGGAATACAAAAATAAATGAATAAATTTTGTAGCTCCTATTCCCCATGCCTAATCTTCAATATTACTCAAAATCTTCGTCACTTCCAAGTACTCCAATGATCCCAAAGGTTGTAAGTTCAACATCATCGTTGTTGAAAATCCGTAGCTATAACAATGAGAAAACAAGAATTCTCAATCATTGTTATACAGTGTCATAGTATAATTATACAACATCAAAGTTCATTGTATCACAACTTCGACAACAATACTATGGTGATATGTATCACTCCCTCTTAGTCAATACTCCATCTCACATGGAAACCACTCCCCCTTACATAATGATCCGAAAGCCATATGTATTTGTAGTGTGAACTACATATTAATTCTCCCCCTTTTTGTCAATAAAATTGGCAAAGGTACGAAAACGGGATCCTAATGAAATTTAAAAAAGAGACATTTCATGACCAAAAGAAAGCACATATCAACTTATTTAGATGCAATCATATAGCCGAAGCTAAATGCTTTCATCAAGGAGTTTATAAAGATACAAGATAACCCCTATAATATTCCACAGCCGCACTCCCCACAAAGATTTGGCAATCAAGTACAAATTCAATTAAGAACTCTCCCCCCGTAATATGTCATTCCCGAAGGAACAACAAGAGCGACCTTAATTTCAAAAGAAAAGAAGGATTTCTTTGGACATAACACACTAAAGAAAAACTGACAGAAAATCAACCTACGGAAACAAATGCTGAATTGAAGTAAACACTCATTGGAGTTCCAAACTCAATTTCCCAAAAGATCGAGATAAGCACAGGGGCAAGAGTCATGGAAACAACTAATGAACCAAAACAACAACAATAGACTGCCGTAAGTGTTGAAATGTAGCAGTGTCTAATGGTTTGGTGAGAATGTCAGCCAACTGTTGTTCGGAAGGCTCAAATTCCATATTTATGATACCATTTTCATAGAGATCTAGAATAAAATGGTACCTTATATCAATGTGCTTTGTTCTTGAGTTCTCAACGGGATTCTCAGTGATTCGAATCACGCTAGAGTTATCACAAAAGATCTTCATTATTCCAGTATCAATTCCATAATCAGCCAGCATTTGTTTCATCCATAGAAGTTGAGTGCAACATGATCCAACAACAATATACTCTGCTTCGCATGTAGACAGGGATTGTGAATTCTGTTTCTTGCTATGCCAAGCCACAAGATTCAGTCCTACATAGTAGAATCCCCCTGATGTATTTTTTCTGTCTTCTACATATCCTGCCCAATCAGCATCTGAATAAGCAAAAAGGTCACTGTTAGTATCAAAAGTGTAGGATAGACCATACCCGACAGTGTGATTGACATATCGTATGATCCTTTTTGCAGCTGCAAGATGAGATTCCTTTGAATTAGCCTGAAATCTAGCACAACAACCAACACTAAAAGAAATATCAGGTCTAGTAGTTGTAAGATATAAAAGGATACCAATAATAGATCGATATAATTTTTGATCCACTTTTACTCCTTTCTCATCTCTGTGCAGTTTACCAGTAGTGGGCATAGGTGTCAGTTTTGGAGTTGACTTATCCATACCGAACCTTGAGACAAGATCCTTTGCATATTTTTCTTGGGATAAGTAAATTTCATCCTTATGTTGTTGAACTTATAATCCTAAGAAGATCTTCAATTCACCAACATTGCTCATTTCAAATTCTTTAGCAAGTGAAACTTGGAAATCCTTTGCAAGCTTCTCAGAAGTTGAACCATAGATGATATCATCTACATAGACTTGAGCAATGACAACATCTTTCCCACTCCATTTGGTAAACAAGGTTTTATCAGCTCCGCCTCTTGAAAAACCTTTCCTAATAAGATAAGTGGTAAGTTTTTCAAACCAAACTCTAGGTGCTTGTTTTAACCCATATAATGCCTTTTTGAGCTTAAGAACATGATATGGGAAATCAAGGTTTTCAAAGCCTTTAGGTTGAGCGACATAGACTTCCTCCTTTAAAATTCCATTTAGGAATGCGTATTATTATCCATTTGGAACAGATTAACCTTAAGAAAACAAGCATGAGCTAATAAAAGTCTAATGGACTCAAGGCGTGTCCTAAGAGCAAAGGTTTCGTAAAAGTCGATACCTTCAATCTGTGAATATCCTTGAGCGACAAGTCTGGCTTTGTTCCTGACAATTGTGCCAAATTCATCAGACTTATTCTTGAATATCCATTTCGTACCAAAAATATTAATATTGGAGGGACAAGGTACAAGTTCCCGCACGTCTTGTCTTTGAAATTGATTTAACTCTTCATGCATTGCATTCACCCAAAAGGGATCGCTAAGAGCCTCATCAATACTTCTTGGTTCTACTTATGACAGATAACAACCAAAAATGCAAATATTTTGAAGTTGTCCTCTAGTCTTAGCTGTAGAATCTCTTCCCCAAATAATACTGTTGGGATCATGATTCCTTTGATCCCAGAGGTGTCATGGAGGGACACGTTCTTGTTCGTCAAGAGTATCCTGATCAGTGCTCTTCTCCTCGTCACTAGAAATATCAGGATCAATAACAGTTGGGATGACTTCAACTGATTTTCGTATTTCTTTGACTTTCTCAATTGTCTCAGTTGGAGGAAATTCAGCAGGAGGATTATCATGATGAAAATTACTAATATCATCGATGATAACATTAGTAGATTCCATCATGACTTGGGTTCTGAGATTAAACACTCGAAAACCACGACTATCAGAAGCATATCCAAGGAAGATACCTCATCACTTTTGGTATCAAATTTCCCTCCCTGTTCTCGATCTTTTAGAATATAACACTTACTACCGAACACTCTGAGATAGTGCAAGTTGGGTTTTCTACCGTACCACAACTCATAAGAAGTGTTTAGGGTTTTAGACCGTAGATAGACACGGTTGATCAAATAGCATGCTGTGAAGACAGCTTCTCCCCAAAACCTTAAAGGTAAGTTTTTTTTATGGAGCATTACCCTGGCCATTTCCTGAATGTTTCTGTTTTTTCTTTCTGCAACTCCATTAGCTTGAGGAGTAATGGGTGGAGAATATTGTTTAATAATTCCCAGTTCGTCACAAAATTCAAACACCTTAGTGTCCTTGAATTCAGTTCCACGGTCGCTTCTAATTTTATTTAGTTTGCGACCTTGTTCGTTATGGATTCTATTAACAATAATCTTGAATTCGTCAAGGGTTTCATTCTTATGAGATAGGAACGCAACCCAAGTGAACCTGGTGTAATCATCTACCATAACCAAAGCATACTTCTTACCAGCAACCGTGGGTTGTTGAATTGGTCCGAAGAGATCCATATGAATTAAATCAAGTGGAGATTTAGTGAGAATATCTCGAGATGATTTATGGTGAACTTTCGTTTGTGTACCCTTTTGACAGGCACCACATACACCTTCAATCTTTGCATTGATTTTGGGAACGCCTTTAACAAGTTCTTTGTTAATGATCTTAGTTAGAATACGATAGTTGATGTGACCAAAACGCTCATGCCAAAGATGTGTAGATTCCACCTTAGTCAAATTGCAACAATTGATGAATTGAGTATCCAGAAGATAACAGTTGTTTTTACCACGAGTTCCCTGAAAAATTACTTTCCCAGTTTTGTCTACAATGTCACATCCATTTGCATTGAAGACAACTCGATGGCCTTTGTCATAAATTTGACTAATAGAAAGAAGATTTGCAGTCATAACTTTTACGTATACTACATCATGGATTTCAGGTACGCCGGGTAGTTTGATCTTCCCCTTCTTTCTTATGTAGCAACAACTCTCATCTCCAAATGTTATTGGTCCTCCTTCATAGTCGTTTGAAGAAACAAACCATGCGAGATCACCTGTCATATGTCTACTACATCTACTGTCAAGAAACCATTGAAAGGGTGATGTTGATTTTAAAGCAAAAGCTCACATACTATTAGTACTTTCCTGTTTAGGGTTTCCTGATAGTTTTGTACGTCCTTTTGGGGAGGCAATAAGTTGTTTAGTTTTCTTATGAAGATTACTTGCAACTTTCAGACTCTTTTGGAAGGACGTACAAGTATGTTGAAAGTGATTGGAGGAATCACAAAACAAACATGGGCCAACACCTTTAAGTTCTTCTGAGAAGTTCTGAGTCATATCAGCTTTCACAACATATGAACGTTGTTTATCATCTGACTTACGACTGTTCTTCAGAGAGGAATAACTGGAGTTATTTAGATCCATCAAGGGAATTTTGATAGATTTCAAATCCTTAAGTATTTCAATTTTTGCAACAAGATCAAAGTTGATCCGGATTTGTTCATCCAACCTTTTCTGGAGAATAACCAGTTTATTAGAACTTCTTCTACGATTGGTTTTTAAACCAGGTGAAGCATTTCTAGAGACTTTACTGTCCATAAAGTCAGATCCTACAAACACAGACTTGTAAGGTCTTTAAACGTATTTGCCTGCACTGATACCAATTGAAAAAGTGGGGGTACAACAACCTCACCCAATATTTCGATTAGCAATCTGTATGGACTAACTCCAATATACTTCCAAGAGAATCAACTAGACTCAATCTTAATAAAGTATATCAAAGAGTTATAATATCTCTATTTCACAATGTAATCAGCAAATCGAACAGATAGAAATCCGTGAGCCTGATTATTATGTGAAATAACTTGAACGGTACCAAAGACCAATGTTCAAGTGTCAATAAATGTAAATCAACGACCAAAGGTTGGATATTCTAATTGATTGATCTTAACGCACAACCTGTGATATTTCAATTATATAACAAAATATAATGCGGAAAAGAAATAACACAGACACCATAATTTTGTTAACGAGGAAACCACAAATGCAGAAAAACCCCGGGACCTAGTCCAGATTGAACAAACACTGTATTAAGCCGCTACAGACACTAGCCTACTACAAACTAATTTCGGTCTGGATTGTAGTTGAACCCCAATCAATCTCACACTGATCCAAGGTACAGTTGCGCTCCTTACGTCTCTGATCCCAGCAGGATACTACGCACTTGATTCCCTTTGATGATCTCACCCACAACTAAGAGTTGCTACGACCCAAAGTCGAAGACTTTAATAAACAAATCTGTATCACACAAAAAAGTCTACGATAATAGATAAATTTGTCTCCCACAGAAATACCTACAAGTTTTTGTTCCGTCTTTTGATAAATCAAGGTGAACATGAACCAATTGATAAACCAGACTTATATTCCCGAAGAACAACCTAGAATTATCAATCACCTCACAATAATCTTAATCGACGTGGCAAAAGAAGATATTGTAGAATCACAAACGATGAGACGAATATGTTTGTAACTACTTTTATATCTTGCCTATCGGAGATATTAATCTCAAGCCAATCGTTACGATTGTACTCAACACGATAGAATCAACAAGATCAGATCACACAACTACAAGAAAGTAGTATCGGTCTGGCTTCACAATCCCAATGAAGTCTTCAAGTCGTTAACCTACAGGGTCTCGAGAAGAAACCTAAGGTTAAAGGAGAATCGACTCTAGCTTATACAACTAGTATCACACAGGAGGTGTGGGGATTAAGTTTCCCAGTTGCTAGAGTTCTCCCTTATATAGTCTTTCAAATCAGGGTTTGCAATCAATGTTAGCTTAGTAACAAAGCATTCAATATTCATCGTTAGATGAAAACCTGATTAGATTCAAGATAATATCTTTCAACCGTTGGATCGAAAACTTAGCTTGTTACACACAAATTAAATGCACGATTTTAGGTTTGTGTAACCGTACCCAAACATGTACATTTGTTGGTTCAGCAATAGTTAACCAAATGGTTAGCCATATGAGCACTTTCATATCAACCATATTCTTCTTCATCATAACTAGTTCAAATGACTCAAATGAACTAGTTAGAGAGTTGTTTAATTGTATAAATCTTATAGAAGTATACAAGACACAGTTGAAGCAAAAACTATTTGATTCTCTCGAATCGGTTCATGAACTTTATAGCCACGGTTTGCAAATTGCATTCCTTAGTTAATATAAATATAAGTTCACAAATAATCGTCTTTAGATATAACCAAATCAAGTACGCGGACTTAGTTCGCGGACTTAAGTTCCCGGAAGGAGTTCACAAACTCCAGCAGATTTTCTTGGGATGAGAACCTCCGCCAGTACGCGGACTGGGTTCACAGACTGAGTTCGCGGACTGAGTTCACACCTCTTGTTCCGGTTTTCATGATCAACAAAGAACGCATACTTTGGTTTACGGAATAAGGACTTATACATATATACAATGCTTATATTCAACAATGGTTATATAATCTAAACTCTCATTTCAATCATTGAAACATTCTTAGAGGACGTTATATAGTTGTTATTCACAAACCATTTTTCGTCAAAGCCATTTTCAAAGTGATTGAAACATACATGACTTTCGTCACTAGGTAAAGATGAACTTGGCCAAAGCGAAAGCTTACCAACACATATTTCGAGAAATAGATAAGCGAGATAAACTCGGCTCGAAATAACAAATGTGTATAATCAAAGTCTATATAACAAAAAGAATTTTGTCTCATGATTGGAGATAGAGTACATAGACTTTTGAGTGATAGATAAATTCAAGTCTCCACATACCTTTTAGTCGATGAAGTTCCACCAGTTCCTTGAGTAGTTCTTCGTCTTGTATGATGATTGCCATGGAGTTATTGAGCTCAACTATACTTTTTATCCTAGTCTGAGACTTAGCTATAGTAGACTAGAAATCAAGACTTATAGTTTTGATCACTAACATTGACAAACATGCTTGAGATAGCAACGCATGCGAGTTCGACCGAGCAGTGCTCTAACATTAAGCAAAAGCAATAAATATATGCAATAAAGTCAGGCTTTTCTTAAATAGGAAAACGATTAACTAACAAAGTTGTTACCTCAAATTTCGCATCCTCTTCTCTAATAATGTTTGCATATTCCCAGGGATAATTGATACCAAAATATCACTATATTGTCATCCTCTTGCAAGACAAAAGAACAACAACAACCAACCTTTACCAGAGAAAGGTTGAAAACCGATTTTAACTTATGTAATGCAAAAGTTGAAACCTCGAAACACATATGCTTTTATGCTAAACCCAAAATGATTCAACATATTGTTCCTTTTAACATATTAGTTTCAATAGGACCCCTCATGATCCTATGATAAAGCCTACCAACATGGGCTAGAACTTAATCCCGCTAAATCAAAAAGTCACCCAAACCATAAGGGTTCACACATATGATATCGAATATTAAGCTTATGAAAACCGAAATCAAAAAATCCCATAAACATACATAACAATAATATAAAGCATTCAAGCACAAGCTATGTAAACTAAACCAAGAGAAGCACGGATAGACTGCATTGAAAGCATAAAGCATTTTACTATTACACAAAGGTTCTTAACAAGCATACAGTATTAAAGATTGTTTGCCAAACAAACCTATAGTAATATACATAATATTATACAACAACAGTTGCAGAAACTAATCCGAGATGTCCAGATCAGTATCTTCTTCCAAAGAAGTATCTTGATACTTGTTTGAGATGCCACTCAAGGCTTCAGTAAGATCTGGATATATGTTTGTAACATGATCAATCAGATCGACAATACAGTCATTCTTCCTCTATAGTCTTCTCTTAAGATTTTGTGGATCTCATTCAACTCTTATAGGAGGAGGAGCATTGAAAACTTATCCTCTCATTTTGTTGAGAATTCCTTATCCTAATTTATTTGGAATTTTTCCCTGGCGTTCGGCCAGACAATTCCAAACGAGCTGCACATTCTTGTAATCAAACAAGCAAAACTAGGAGTTCTTCTTTTACCTTTTCGAATTATGAACATTTGTCTGATCATTAAACCACAGAAATCAAAGGTTTTGATTCCTCTAACAAGATGATATACAAGTTCAGCAACATCTCTCGTCCACTTAGTCTTATGCATATTGCTAGGACTCAGGTTTGCACAAGCTAGTTTCCAAAAACTTTGAGATGAAATTCAATGTTGTGAATAAGAAAAGAGTTACCTGACCATGCTCCACCAATTACTGACGAGATAGTATTGTTATCAACTCTATACCTTTCATCCGAACATGGCAAGAAGGTATTCAGGTACGGATATAGAATCAATTTTGAAATCACTTGTTTGTTAACCTCAAATGATCTTGTTACCCATTCATTGTACGGAACTTACATCCTTCAAAATTCATCCCTTGCATGTTAGCGTAAAAAAGATTTATAAGGTCTGGAGTAGCCTTGAATGAGCTTTCATGGATAATACCCCGTTCGTGATTTTTCACAAAGTTCATATAATTTCTATCCGAAACTTTGACAAAAATCATTTCCATGATGGGTTCTTTGATTGAACCGAATTTCATAAGGCATTCATTATTCAAAAAATAATTTTGAGAACTAACATCATAGGTGAGACTAGGCATGTTTCCATAATCAATATTCCTTGTTGTGTAGAGCATATTATTCCTATTTGAGCTTTCTCCAATATTGAAATTCATTCTACTCCTATTAGCCATTGAATCAACAAAAATAGTAGAAACCCACTTACAATCGATATTTCCTGTTGAGTGTTGATTCTCCTTGCTTGAGTTGAATTGGAACGATTTGATAGAAACCCTTTGTTCTTGTTGCAACTTAGGATTGATTGAAGCAAAAAATTTCACTTGAGTCGAACATGCAAAAATCACAAGTGAAGAATTTTCGAACCCTTGTTCGCTGTAGAGTTCTCTATGTGAGCGAAGAAGATAGAGGAAAAAGTATTCCCACCTTTCTTTATTTTTATCACCAAAACTATCTTGTATTCGGATGTGGATCCGGATCCGAATAGGACCAAACACCAAGTACCGAAACTTGATAAAGGATAACCAAAAATTGGTCTTTTGACCAATATCAAATTGTCCAGGTCTTGACAATTTGGACATTCTTGGTATTGACATGAAGTTATATGTTAATGATGTTTCACTGGATAAGTCAAGACCAGTTTTAGTAGGCTCACAATTTATATCTGAGACATTATAACTTTCAAGAGAAAGTTCTTCTGAAGAGTTATAGAAAGTGTCTTCTTGATAGATATCAATTTCTTCTGATGTATAATTCATCAAATACTCATGAATGAGATGATTTCCTTTTGAATTATTAGTTTTCTTTGAGTTGTCCAGTTCTTTGAGAAACTCATCAACCTCATTTTGAACTCTACAAGAGTCCTCAAGAATCTTGAGTGATTTAGATAGTGACTCATCTTCCTTTTGTTCATATATCTTAATCTCATTTTTCAAGTCAGAAAGTTTCCTTTCCATATCAGCAAATTCTGATAATTTTCTGTTGATTTTGCTAGAAGCATCTTTAATGAGATTAAGGTATAAGCGACATTCGTCGAATGTCCAAAATTCTTTGGATCAAAGAGACTCAACAATTTCATTGTTTGTTTTTGATTCAAACAGCTTTGAGTCATCTAATCCTGCAAACACGCTAACTGAATCTGTCATAGATTCAATTTCTTATAGGTTGGATCGCACCAAACACAGATTGTTAGATCTTTTCGTGTTTGCCTGCTCTGATACCAATTGAAAAGACGAGGGTACCCAAATATACCTCAATCTAAAACTTTTCCACCTATAAGACCGTTCTCGAAAAGTGATTGTTTATGGACCGAGTCGAGACAATACAACTAATCGGTTCACACTTCGTGTGATCGTCTATGGATACGAGATCGAAATAATACGACAACAAGATAACTTGTGTGATTGAATATGGATACAAGATCAAGACAATACAACAACGAAGTATGTTTACTTGATAAAAGGCTCAGACTTAACCAAACACAATAGGATTGCTATCAAGTAAATAGGAATTAACGTTTGTGTATTTTACTTCTAATTATAATAAAATAATTATAATTTCGGAAATAGAAAATTAAAAGACACAACAAGATTTTGTTAACGAGGAAACCGTAAATGCAGAAAAACCCTGGGACCTTATCCAGAATTGAATACTCTCAGGATTAAGCCGTTATACAAAATCTAAATCAACCTAGACCTATATTTCTCCTAGTTTCGTCTATATCCCTGCGCCTCCAACTTGCAATAAGTCACGCACTTGGAACAATTCCTTTGGTTCGTATTCCAAACAGTAAAGGAACAATAAATATGTTCGGTAACAACTCTTTTCAACCAAGTGATATGAGTTTGACAAAAGCCTCTTCCGTTTATCCCAATAAACTCCTTTGTTAGGTCCTTAGATCTATCTGTTAGAGCACTGCTCGGTCGAACTCGCATGCGTTGCTATCTCAAGCATGTTTGTCAATGTTAGTGATCAAAACTATAAGTTTTGATTTCTAGTCTACTACAGCTAAATCTCGGACTAGGATAGAAAGTGTAGTTGAGCTCAAGAACTCCATGGAAATCATTATACAAGACGGAGAACTACTCAAGGAACTGGTGGAACTTCATCGAAAAAAAGGTATGTAGAGACTTGAACTTATCTATCACTCAAGAGTGTATCTACTCTATCTCCTATCTTGAGACAAAAGTCGTTTTGATATATATACTTTGATTATTCACATTTGCTATTTTGAGTCGAGTTTATCTCGCTTATCTATTTCTCGAAATACGTGTTGGTAAGCTTTCGCTTTGGCCAAGTTCATCTTTACCTAGTGAAAAAAGTCATGTTATGTTTCAATCACTTTGAAAATGGCTTTGATGAAAAATGGTTTGTGAATAACAACTATATAACGTCCTCTAAGAATGTTTCAATGATTGAAATGAGAGTTTAGATTATATAACCATTGTTGGATATAAGCATTGTGTGGAAACACATATATGAATAAGTCCTTATTCCTTAAACCAAAGTATGCGTACTTTGTTGATCAGGAAAAGCGTAACAAGAGATGTGAACTCAGTCCGCGAACCCAGTCTGCGTACTGGCGGAGGTTCTCATCCCGAGAAAATCAGCTGGAGTTTGTGAACTCCTTCCGGGAACTTAAGTCCGCGAACTAAGTTCGTGTACTTGAGTTGGTTATATCTAAAGACGATTTTTGTGAACTTATATTTATATTAACTAAGGAATGCAATTTGCAACCCGTGGCTATAAAGTTCATGAATCGATTCGAGTGAATCAAATCGTTTTTGCTTAAATTGTGTCTTGTACTTCTATAAGATTTATACAATTGAACAACTCTATAACTAGTTCATTTGAGTCATTTGAACTAGTTATGGTGAAGAAGAATATGGTTGATATGAAAGTGCTCATATGGCTAACCATTTGGTTAAGTATTGTTGAACCAACAAATGCACATGTTTCGGTACGGTTACACAAACCTAAAATCGTGCATTTCATTTGTGTGTAACAAGATAAGTTTTCGATCCAACGGTTGAAAGATATTATCTTGAATCTAATCAGGTTTTCATCTGACGGTGAATATTGAATGCTTTGTTACTAAGCTAACATTTATTGCAAACCCTGATTTGAAAGACTATATAAGGGAGAACTCTAGCAACTCGGAAACCTAATCCCCACACCTCCTGTGTGATACTAGTTGTATAAGCTAGGGTCGATTCTCCTTTAACCTTAGGTTTCTTCTCGAGACCCTGTAGGTTAACGACTTGAAGACTTCATTGGGATTGTGAAGCCAGACCGATACTACTTTCTTGTAGTTGTGTGATCTGATCTTGCTGATTCTATCGTGTTGAGTACAATCGTAACGATTGGCTTGAGATTAATATCTCAGATAGGTAAGATATAAAAGTAGTCACAAACATCTTCGTCTCATCGTTTGTGATTCCACAATATCTTCTTTCGCCGCGTCGATTAAGATTATTTTGAGGTGATTGATAATTCTAGGCTGTTCTTCGGGAATATAAGTCCGGGTTATCAATTGGTTCCTGTTCACCTTGATTTATCAAAAGACGGAACAAAAACTTGTAGGTATTTCTGTGGGAGACAGATTTATCTATTATCGTAGACTTTTCCGTGTGATACAAATTTGTTTATTAAAGTCTTCGACTTTGGGTCGTAGCAACTCTTAGTTGTGGGTGAGATCAGCTAAGGGAATCAAGTGCGTACTGTCCTTCTGGGATCGGAGACGTAAGGAGCGCAACTGTACCTTGGATCAGTGTGATATTGATTGGGGTTCAACTACAGTCCAGTTCGATGTTAGTTTCTATTAGGCTAGTGTCTTTAGCGGCTTAATACAGTGTGTGTTCAATCTGGACTAGGTTCTGGGGTTTTTCTGCATTTGCGGTTTCCTCGTTAACAAAATTATGGTGTCTGTGTTATTTCTTTTCCGCATTATATTTTGTTATATAATTGAAATATCACAGGTTATGCGTTAAGATCAATCAATTAGAATATCCAACCTTTGGTTGTTGATTTACATTGATTGACACTTGAACATTGGTCTTTAGTACCTTTCAAGTTATTTCACATAATAATCAGGCTGACGGATTTCTATTTGTTGGATTTGCTGATTACATTTTGAAATAGAGATATTATAACTCTTTGATATACCTTATTAAGATTGAGTCTAGTTGATTCTCTTGAAAGTATATTGGAGTCAGTCCATATAGATTGCTAATCGAAATATTGGGTGAGGTTGTTGTACCCCCGCTTTTTCAATTGGTATCAGGGCAGGCAAACACGTTCAAGACCTTACAAGTTTGTATTTGTAGCGATCTGACTCTATGGATAGAGGTGCTATCTCTATTAAGGTACCACCAGTCTTCGATGGCTCTAATTACTTATGGTGGAAAATTGTTATTCGAGCTTTTCTTCAAGCACGTGATTTTCAATCATGGGTATATGTAGTTAATGGCTTTGATGCTCACGTTGTGGCAGTAGGAAATGTAAACGTTCCCAAGATCATTGGTGAATACATCCCTGCCGAGATACTTGTTGCAAAGCAAAATTCCGACGGTTTGAATGCCATCATACATGCCAATACTAGGTCTAAAGATGCGTGGGATATCTTAGAAACCGTATTCGAAGGTAATACCAGTGAAAAGGAAGCTAGGCTTAAAAACTTTAACTCCGATTGGGAAAACCTTTGTATGGCAGATGAAGATTCATTTGATGAGTTTAATCTCAAAGTGTCTGAAATTGTTAATGCATCTTTTGCATTGGGTAAGATTATTCCTGAAAAGGACATTGTGATGAAAATTCTCAGATCACTGCCATCTAGGTACGACTCAAAGAAGCATGCCATCGTTGAGGCAAATAACCTTGATAATCTCTCCAGAAATACGCTGGTTGGGAAGCTAAAGATCTTTGATCACGAGCATTCATCCAAATCTAAGGATGTTGCATTCAAAGCATTAAAAGACACAAAATTACTTGATAAAAGTAAAAAAGTGTATATCTCTGAAGACGATCACTCTGAGACTGATTAATCAGATGAAGATCTTGACAAATCGCTCTCGATGATCACAAGATAGTTTAGGCATCTTCTGTTAAAGAGAAGTAAACGGTTCTCCAGAGATAAGCCTAAAGCATTAGTCAAACCTCATAATCGTATTCCTCTTAAAAACATGGACACAAATGAAACTGATGACGAGGATATGCCTCGGTGCTTTAAGTGTAAGGGATTTGGTCATTTTACAAACGAGTGCCCAAATCGTAGAATATACATTGGGAACAAAGGTCTTGCTGCAACTCTTGATGAAATGTCTGACAGCTGTGATTCTAATGAAGACGAGAAATCAAGTGTTGCACTTCTTGGTGAAAATATTGATTTTGATAATTTTAGCAATACATACATTAATCTTGATATTCTTTCAGAAGAAAACTCAACCAATCTGGAAGAAAAAATTGACCCTGTCTTTGGAAACTCTATATGTGATGTTTCAGGTTCCACTATGTGTCTAGATGCTTGCACATCTCACATGCCTGAATTTTATCCAAGATTGACGTGCTCATATTGTTCTCTAAAGGGTCATGAACTATCAAAGTGTTACAAGTACAAACACAAATTGAGGCATGTCAACAAACTTCAACGAAGAGCAAATCGATTAGCAAATAAGCTTAAACTTGCTCAGAAGACCGCTGAGGTATATAAGATTTTATCTTCGTCTAAGAAGTTAGTTTCCAAGGATAAAACAAGAGCATTATAGAAAAAAGTATGGTCAAATTGTTTTGATAGACAAAGGTATGTGGATTTCTCTCAAGAGGAAAATGGTGGACAAATTGTTGTTCACCGCAACGCAACTTGATTGTGTTGATTTGTAAATCTTGTCTCATGTGCCTAATCAAAATAGAAAAGATTATGTACCTCTAAGGCTTTAGGAAAAGGTTTCTCTCTTCTTTTCTTAGTTTTGTTTTTGGAATCCCTGTCTATCAATAAAGGAGGGTTATTCTCAACAATTCTACTCTCTTTAGGGTTCAGAATTGTGCGTGCACGAACCTGTTAAAGGTTAACCCTACATTCCTTTTTCCTTCCTTGAAACCTCTTTTTATCCTAAGACCACTTGTTGAGATTGTGATTTCCTCTCACAAACCCATACGTTTATGGATACTCCAAGTATCATTTCTTCTGATGGAAAAGATGTTAATATGATCGTCAAGCCATCAATCATGAAGGAAAAAGAGAAATCTCCGTTAGCTCCGACATTGAAAAGAAAAATAAGGAATGTGAGGAAGCCTAGAGTTGTTCCTTCAAATTCTCAGAAGTTTTCAGATGTTCTTGAAGTGTTCAAGGAGTTGAAAAAGGAGATTCAACAAATAAAGGCTTTTGTGTTTAAGACTCATGAGATTCAGAAGGCCCTGGTTCGACATCAGTCAAGAAGGTTTATTGATATTAACTCATATCTTCATGAAACTTATGTCCCAATGGTTGTTGACGACAAGGAATTCAGGGACGATAAAGAATTCTTAAAAGGTCTTAATGTCTAGTAAATCTTCTATTTTCTTGTTTTGTTTAGAAGAATAACTAGAGTTTGGAATAGACATTATTGTGATTACACATAGCTATGTCCAACGTTTTCATATTCATGTTTTTAGGTTTATTTGTTTAAATTCTAAAATTGTTTTGAAGATGATTTTTGCAGTATTAATCTTTATGGTTTTATATATTGCATTTGGTTATGGGATATGTGTGTTTGCGTCAGTGAACTATGATTGTCCCATACCTTGTCAAAAGTTAAGTCTTTCATATGTTGATATGCATGTATTGATAAAAGAATGAATGAGCTTTTGACATCACAAAAGTTAAGCCTATTATGTCATTTATTGACGGAAGATAGGTTAAAATCTTTTGTTTACAAGGATTATGTCTATTATATGTCATTGTGCGAATAGTGATGGAAAATAGAATGAATCCTTGTGTATTCCGCAGTATTGATCTTCCCTGATCCATAATTTTATGTTTATACTGTGAGGCTCCGTAAAATCTCTTATGTCGAGCATTGCCAATTAAATTAATCACTTTTGTGGTAAATTTGATTGTATATTTCCGATTAAATTAATCATGGGTTCTCTTGTGGTTAATTTAATTGAGTATTTTTGGATTCAAATTCATACTCGTATGTGATTTGTTATGTCCAAAGAAATCCTTCTTTTATTTTGAAATTAAGGTCGCTCTTGTTGTTCTTTCGGGAATGACATATTATGGGGGAGAGTTCTTAATTGCAAAATCTTTGTGGGGAGTGCGGCTGTGGAATATTATAGGGGTTATCTTGTATCTTTATAAACTCCTTGGTGAAAGCATTTAGCTTCGGCTATATGATTGCATCTAAATAAGTTGATATGTGCTTTCTTTTGGTCATGAAATGTCTCTTTTTGAAATTTCATTAGGATCCCGTTTTCGTACCTTTGCCAATTTTATTGACAAAAAGGGGGAGAATTAATATGTATTTCACACTACAAATACATATGGTTTTCGGATCATTATGTAAGGGGGAGTGGTTTCCATGTGAGATGGAGTATTGACTAAGGGGGAGTGATACATATCACCATAGTATTGTTGTCAAAGTTGTGATACAATTGAATTTTGATGTTGTATAATGATACTATGACACTGTATAACAATGATTGAGAATTCTTGTTTACTCATTGTTATAGTAACGGATTTTCAACAACGATGATACTGAACTTACAACCTTTGGATCATTGGAGGACTTGGAAGTGACGAAGATTTCAAGTAATGTTGAAGATTAGGCATGTGGAATAGGAGCTACAAAAGTTTATTTATTTATTTTGATTGTTAGAGCACTGCTCGGTCGAACTCGCATGCGTTGCTATCTCAAGCATGTTTGTCAATGTTAGTGATTGTAGATGGTGGATTTTCGACAAGGGCTAAAATCATAAAACCATAATTATACGTGCTCATGATTTAACAATCAGATGAGTATTGAGGCTCATGTCTCTCATCGAAGCATGAAAGATCATGCCACAAGAATCTCTGACTGAGAATACTGTCTCTCAGAGTGTATGTAGATATGTAGTCTCTCAGCTGAGGCAACGACATATCTCATGAATACTGAGTAATCTCAGTAATTACTTCTATATAAAATCGAAAGATTGGACGGCTCCTAGACAGCTTGCCTGCTAGTATAGAGCAATAACGTCTTCAGTATGTAACAATGTTTTTCCTGACTATATAAAAGAAATATGACGCTTCAACAAGCTCGCATCGCTCAATTCCTGATAATTAATGCTCCTAGACGATCGTACTAGTATAGAGCCATCAATTAATTATTCATAAATCATTAGGTTCATTAACTGAATCCCTGGAAAATATTCTACGTTTTTCATAATATTTCGTTACTTCAATCCATGGTTCTTCCCAGCAGAATTCCATGGGTTAGTAATAAATATTCAACACACGGGCATTTGAGCACTATCGAGTAAGCCCCAACCAAAATCGTGCAAGTTTACTCAGCAATAATGCACTAACGAGCACCTGAATGCACGAACGAGCATTCCAAAACACGAAGGAACGATGAACCTATGCAAAATAGGACCAAAATAATAAATAATAAAATATTAATCAAGGCGCTGGGGGACTGGACCCACCGGCCGGCCGGTCGTGCCGTGGCCAGTCCCAAGCCTAATTCTATATTTTATCATATTTTATTATTTTCCTTTATCTCATGAAAATTCCTTTATTTGAACAAATATCTTTCGTTTTAAGGAAAATCCTCAGTTTCATGGTGTTTCCTTCGCATCAAGGAAGTAATATAAAATTAGGAAAGGTGTCGTGGGACCGTGTCTACTAGACGGCCGTCTATGCCCTAGTCGTGGCCGGTCCCACTCCTCATGATTCCTCATTATTTTATTATTATATCTCTGGTCACATGAAAACTCATTAATTTCATGATATTTCCTTCAAGTCATGAAAAATAATACAAAATTAGGGAAACTCGTGGGACCGGGCCCTAGCCGGTCCCACACGTTCCTTATTTTATTATTATTATTTTTTATGTTTCCTTCATTCCATGAAATTCCTTGATTTCATGATATTTCCTTCAAATTATGAAAATTCCTTCAAATCATGAAAAAATACATAAAATTAGGGAAAGCTCACGGGACCGGACCCTAGCCGGCCGGCCACGCCCAGGCCGGTCCCACACGCCCTTATTTTATTATTATTAATATTATTTGTTTCCTTCATCTCATGGAAACTCCTTCAATTCAAGGAAACTCCTTGATTTCAACAAAACTCCTTGGTTTCAACAAACTCTTTGATTTCATGATATTTCCCTAAAATCATGAAAAATAATATAAAATTAGGAAAAGTGCCATGGGACCGGGCTCTTTGGCCGGACGACCATGCCTTGGCCATATTCGGTCCCATACTTCATGATTCCTTAATTTATTATTATTATTTCCTTCATCTTATGAAGTTTTCCTCAGTTTCAGCAAAATCCTTGGTTTCTTCATATTTTCTCAAAATGTTGTTCAAACGCACATCTGAAAATAAAAAAATTCCCAGGACTGAGACACGAACACTTTGGAAACACGAGCATATTACCTTGACCGACCAAGGTTGGCTCTTTGGCTTGTAAGAGGTCGGTCACACATACTTTCATCATTTCACCTAATTTGTTCACATTAGGTTCAAATGCTTCCAAATAATTTTGGAATTTCATAAAAGGATCGTCAGTCGATCCTGTGACCAACCACGGTCGGTATCATGACCCCTTTGTCGGTCCTTCATCTTTTCATAATTAATTAGGTTTTATCACCTAAGGCTCAGAGGATCATTATTTTAAATGATTAAACCATCATTTAATCATCCTTTCACCAACTGGTCTTCAAGAGACTTTGGTATTTTCTCACTCGAGCATTTGGGTGCTACATGGTCGACCCATTATCCCATGTAGCCGGTCCCTCCTTCACTCGGTGGTTAATTTTCAATAAACCATCAATTGATCGAATTAGGGTTTCGAGTCCAAGGTTCATAATTCCAGATTCGAACACTAATAATTTTACGACGATCTCATGATCAACATTTGAGATCGTCATTTTATTAATTATACTCGGTTCAGTTGATATCTTAAAATAATATTTTATTTGGTCATGCTACCAATAATTCATCAAACGAGCAACATTTGCTCAAATGAGCAATATTTGCTCAGACTAAGCAATATTGGTTCAACTATCAATATTCAATGATCCATCGAATGAGCAATATTTGCTCACCTTAACTATCAGCATTTATTCGACAATTATACATCTGTCTCAATAGACACGTTTAATTCATGAGTCTCAGAACATTTTCAAATCACGTTCGACTCAGCAATACAAGGACTCATCGTCCTATGAAGTCAGCAACTGACTAACTAAATACATGTCTGCCTTGCAGATTCCACAATCACGAGACATCAATCGTGTTACATGGGGGGATATTAACTAGGGTTTTGGTATGGCGGTCTACGGCACGTGTGTTCATACACACGATGAGAATGTGAGCAACTCGTGCAATCAGTTGAAGGAGTTAACAAAGTAGTGGGTAGAAAATCAACCAAGTCTCCGCACGATGAGCAACTGGTTTTAACACGATTTCCACTTCCCCACTCTTTGACTCCAGCAACTGTCACACTTCATGGGATCAAGGTGTTTACAATTCTAGCAATATAAATAAGTCTCTAAATCATGATTGAAAGTCAAGACAATCTTTCGTCAAACAGACAACATGAGATTAACAACTCAACGTCTGAGCGATTACCCTCAACAGAGCAAATTCAATCAATCAGAGCTTATCTTATTTCTTTACGCAGAATACAAAACACACCTGCAATCTTCGGTCACCATTGATCTCACACATTTCTCATCTTCCCTCCTACAGATCGACCCATCCTCTCTTCTGACCGAATTGACTCTAGAACGACCATTGTCTTGGTTTAGGCCGGAGTCCTACAGATTGATCTCTCGAATTCAAAGCACTCCCTTCTTGCAGTGCATCTGTGTGAGGTTTAACACTTCGCTCGGTTCAAGGAGTTTCCTCCGCACGGTCGTCTCCTCAATTCCGTAAAAACTAGCAAATCGTTTTTCCCCTTCTACAGATTGGCGACCACGGTGGGAGATCATTTTCTCGGTTGCAATCTCAATTCTCACAAAGATGGTCGGTCTTAGGTCTGTTTCAGTTACCAATCCGGGTTCAACACTCGATTCCAATATTGCAAGATCTAGTGGTAATGCCAATACCACTCCTCCGGCGCGACCTGCCACTACCACTCATCCGGCGCAACCTGCCATTACTACTCCTCCGGCGCAGCCTTCCACCACTACTCCTCCAAATTCTCCGGTGATCACCCCTGCAAGTGATGACACTGGCGCCATCAACAATCCACTGTTTGGTCGGTCTCCTGAAGAAATCAGAGAAAATCCACCTACCATTGGTGATCTCATGAAGGTGCAAGAGACTCTTGCCAAAAATCAGACTGACATGGCTGCTACCCAGAAGGAACTATGCAATTATCTCAAGACTCTTACAAACAAGATGTCAGAGAAAACTCAGGAGAAAGGAAAAGCTAAAGAAACGTCTTCAGACGCTGATCCTGATGTCACTCTGATCCATGTAATAGATGATGAAAAAATCCCTAAGACTGCATACAATCCACCAGCGAAAGAACCATCCAGTTTTATCACTCGTGAATACCTGGAGCGTCTTTTGGAAGATCGTGGAAAACACAAGACGTCTTCTGTCTACCGTCACCAACCTTCATACCCTGCTTCTACACAAAGGATTCCTCTGCCAAAAGGTTACACCTCTCCAACATTCACTCTTTATGATGGAACGGGTAACGCTCGAGAACATGTATCCTGATTCTTGGAAGCATTAGGTGAACATGAGCACAACCATACTGTCCGACTGAAGGAATTTTCAAAATCTCTGAAAGGCAGGGCATATACCTGGTACAACAACATCGCACCAGGAAGTATCAAGAGTTGGGGAGAAATGGTTAATGCCTTTTACAGAAAGTATTTCTTTGTTTCAGAGAAAATCACCCTCTCTGATCTCAGAAGGATATTTCAAAGGAGCAACGAACATCCTAACGATTATGTGAAAAGATTCAGAGTTCAAGCTTTGGACTGCCATGATCCAAATGTCACAGAACAACAACTTGTGGACTTGTGCATCAACGTAATGATTCCAGTCTATAGGGATTTACTGGAAAATCTCAGGTTCCATACTTTATCCGAACTTCATGAAGCGGCTAAGAAGTCGGCAACTACTGCACCTGTTTTACTGGAGAGGGCTAAAACTACAAAAACCAAAGAACCACGGGAGACTCGAGGTAGCAGACGTTTGATCAACAAACAATACAATCTCCAACCTTCCACAAACGTTGTTGCATAAGGAGGGAAACGAAAATCCGAGCCACAACGCAAGCATACTTCCTCAACTCCTTCAAAGGCGCAACAGAAGGATAATGCACAAGTTCCTGCTCAACACGCGGAAGATGATCCAGAGGCACCTGACTTCCCCTTCCCATTGAAGAGGTTATTGAACTACTAGATGCATGGGTTCAAGACGACGCAATCAAGTTTCCATATGTCAAGAAAGAACCAACTGAAGAAGCTATGGAAAATCCTCGTTACTGTCGCTTTCATAGGTTCGTCAACCATCCCACAAGTGATTGCAGAACTTTGAAACGCATATTTAAGGAAAAGATTGAATCAGGAGAAATTAACTTGGGGACTGAAGGAGTACACAGAGATCCTCTCCCAATCAGAGCCTTCACTCTTTCTGAACCGCCTGTCATGGAAGCAGTTCAATCCTTAATTGAGCATGTTTGCGAATTGCTGTATTTATCAAAAGATCAAAGGGGAGACATGTTTGTTGCATTGAACCACATTGTGTCAGGAAAGCGTTTATCGATCCAGAAGACGCCACACGAGCCTTTAGCAGCAACAAACAAGGAAATGTACGACTGGGGACTTCTCACCACAGTTCATCTCAAGGTAAACGAATTCAAACGATCATTGATTGATGTCGGCAATGCTGTCAATGTTATCCCTCTAAAAACTCTCAGAGTCGCCGGTATCACACGACAATAAGCCATTCATGCTCCAGCATCAATTATGGATCATGAAGGAATGCCCCGAGAGGCTTATGGTCACATTATTCTCAAGGTGAACATAAACTCAGCCTGGACAAAAACAAAGTTTTACATAATCCGAGAAGATCCAGGATATGATATGATCTTAGGGCGTACGTGGATTCATGCTGGAAAGTTAACACCAACACCTTCGATTACACACTTCTCCGTTGAAGAAACTTCTGATTCAGAAGAAGAAAAGGAAGATATTTCACCGTTCGAGTATCTGGAGGAGGTCAAAGCCCTGATAAGGCTAACACAAAAGCCTAAAGAAAATAAAAATGCTTTCATCAAAAGATTTCGTACTCAGGCAAGTCTTATTCCTCCTCATGTGTCCATATCGTCAGTTTTCAAATATGCTTATTTGGTCCGAGGGCTTCACTCCACCAATAACTCAGTTATTGCAAAATTCTATGAGTGGATAACCTCACCTCAGCAATATTTCACTAAGTGGTTGGATGCAGAACCTCTCCGAATCGAACGCCTCACTAATACAGTCATTGCTGAAATAATGGTTGAATTCGACAAACTGTATCCCAAATATTCTCCTTTGCACGAATGTCCACATGTGCCGCAAGGTTGGAAGATTTCAACAACATGGAATTCCACTGCACGAAGCATCCCAAACCAACAGAAGATATTCAGGGCACGAATGATCAAGTCTAACAAATTCCAGGAAGGAGATTTAGTTCTCAAGCAACCAAGCGTAACTTTCATTCTGCAAAGAACTCCAACTGGGAAGGACCATTTATGATCTTTAAGTCTGTTGCTGGTGGATACTACAAATTAATCAACATGGACAGCAAGGAGACCGTGGTCGTAATACACGAGAATTGGCTCAAGGCCTTTGATGTCTAAGGTTTTGGATATTCGAGGTATTGGATGTTCAAGGCACGAACACCCAAAATATTTGGCGTTTAGAATTTTATTTCATTGTATTTCAATTCCTCCAAAATGTTTGCAATACTTGCATTCAGTAATTTAAATTCAACAGTTTATCAAAATTCAATCTACTTAAAGAAAATCTCTATAAAACCCAAAGAATCCTCAATCATCCACTTATCCAAAACTAATCAAAACCAGAAATAAAACCTCACATCTCTTAGAAGTTCAGAAGTTCAAGAGATTATGAAAAGAAATCAAATAAAATCAACAAAGAAAGACTTTTGCTCTTCTACATCCTTCAAGACTTGTAAAGTCGCCTTCTCCATGTTCAGCTCGTCAGTCAGCCTAGCAATTTTGTCTTCCTTCTCCATCACAACATCATTTGGAAAGGGTATGTTATTCTCACATGAGTCTTTGATAGAATTTATCTTCTTACGAAGCCACTTCACGTTGAAGCCAAGTCTCTCAGAATTCTCCAAGTTGAACTCCCAATCAAAGAGTGCATCTGGAGTGACAGTATTTATGGCCCTGGCGCATATGTCACTTGCAACACGCAAGATAACACTTACTTGCATTGTTAAAGAATAAGCACACTTGGGATCTCTGGTAACGATGATGTGACCAAATTTCTTCAATATCTTCTCGTACAAGCCGGCATATCCAATGGGACCGCTGAATCCGCCAACCAGTTCATGATATGGGAGTGATTCATCAAATGGAGGGTCAAAAGAAACCCCTGCACTCGGGTATTCATGCACTACTAAACGATTCTCGATTACTGGAGCAACTTCCACGGTCATGACAACAGTTTCTTCTACTCGCGGATCAGCCTCTTCCACCACTGAAGCAATAACTATTGAAGTCTCAACATAAGTGATAACCCTCTCATGGCCTTTAAGTGCAGAGATGGTTTTCTCTCCATCAATAACCCCAGGGTCGCTCGAGTTATCATTATTAGCTCCTTCATTCTCAACTTCGGTATTTGACACCTAATACGAAGATTACATGAGATTAGGATCGTCCAAGCATGAAACCAAAGGAAATCATAAAGTTTGGCATTAAAGTTAACTAATAATACTTAATTTCTTCATTTCACATGCTATACATCGGAAAATAACGTGAAAGTCACAAAAACACATTTTACAACAAGCTCGTCTGAGAAGATTTTACACTTCCCTGTACAAAACGACGAGCTAGGAGTAATTGGTGAAGAATATAAGTCTGAGTTATATACCATTATCTTCGTATGGGTCTTATATACAACCTATAAAAATTTCATAACAATTGGATGAACGAGCAAAAAGATGTGGTCAAAACATCGGACTACATGACAGCTGAAAATTTTCTGGAAGTCTCCTGGAAGTTTACTATTTCGCTGATTTCACCTCCTAAATGTGCTCAAAACTCTAAAAGCTTCTTTGCCAAAGCTTTGAAATTTTCTGGGCATAGGGATACATGGGTAGATTGCAAAAATCCAACATCGTATGAAGATTTTCCAGCATTTTTTCTAAAGGGCTGAGATCTGAAATTTCTGGTGACGTATTTCGGCAAAACTTTTCGTATATTCACATGAATTCTCATTCCCCCATTCTTAAATCAGGAATTTTATGCTTCTATGGATTAAATTTAAGGGAAATACTTACTTGGGTGGTCTCTGAAGCGTTTGAAGAACCTGAATTACCCGCATCAACACCAAGAGCACCGTTACTTTCATTCGGTTTTGAGCTCTGGGAATTTTCTCTATCGCCATTTTCTGAGGATGAACGAACATCACCAGTACTCTCCACCTACATGGATACATCCTCCTGGACATATTCTCAACAATTAGCATTTTGTCTACAAAGCATCATAATTGGATATACGAAGAAACACTTACGGCCTCTTCTTCACTCAAGTCAGAAACTGTTTGCCCAGCGGCAGAGAACTAAAGACCGTCAATACTTGATGGAGTAAAATTCTGTAAAAAATTAACAAACATTGGTTTTGCGATCATAATTGGATATACGAAGAAATACTTACGGCCTCTTCTTCACTCATGTTAGAAACTTTTTGCCCATCGGCAGAGAACTGAAGACCATCAATACTTGATGGAGTAAAATTTTGTAACAAAGTAACAAACATTGGTTTTGCGATCCTATTACACATATGAGAAGAAGTCATGGTGAAAGAAATATCGACAACTCACCAAAGAGATCACTGGGGACTTTATGGTGTTAGGTACCATCTTATAATTCTTATTCCTGCCTTCTCCACCATGAATAATTGCTTCGGTTTCTGAGAGGTCTACATCGATTCGAGGTCTTACGTTACGACCGTCTTGTGGAAAATTTTGATGCAATAATCAAACACACAATTATCATAATTTCATGAAAATTACACAAAGAATACTTACTTGTAAACATCCTGGAGATGTTTTCCGTTTATCACCACCAGGAAAATGCTTCAGTCTTGGTCGAGTAGCAATCATTTCAGCATAAGGAGGCTCCTTCACCAAAGGTTGATCAACCGACACGAAATCGAGTAAACACCCGAGTTGTTGATCCCAAAAGTTTATGTAACCTGGAGTTACATATGTAATTCTATCAGAGCTAGGGAACCAGTATTCACTTCCTTCCACATGTGTGCGGTCTAAAAGGGTCATGAGCTGTTCAACCGATGGTTTCCTTCTTCGAAAAGTCGGAATACACTGATCCATACCCATTTGCCGAGCTGCTCTATCGATATTGTATTCTTCCACCAAGAATTCGCCATGCATTATTGATATCAGCTGACCAGGAGTGCAACTCAACATAAAGGACCTCTCTCCGTCACTCAAATCAACACCAGATTTCAAAGCCATACTCTCTTCATCATTGAAAGTTGTCAACTGAGAAATATAAGAAGGAACTGACACCCACGGGCAAAAGTTGAATTTATATTCACGGTCTAACACATCAATGAAGCGAGTCTTGAGTCGTGGTTGCTTTGTGGGCCAGCGCATGATCCTAGCATTGGTCTTCTCAGAGAAAACGTGGCGAGCATCAACATTCAATCCTTGCAAGATGGTATGTGCAATAGGTGCATAATTCTTGAAACTTTCACACATCAAAGCTTGAAGAAATATTGTATTGGCATAACATTCAATCTTCATAAAACCATTAGAGATGTTGGAGTCTATAATCAAAGAGTCTAAGTTAGAGTACAAAGAACCCAAAAACAGACTACCTATTGGGAGTTGCTCACCCTGATCCATCTTAATTTCAAAAGGAATCACGAACGGCTTCAACAAATTTCCAGTATCTTCAAATACATCTCTGGACAGCCATAAACACAAGAAAGCAGCAATAGATAACGTACCATCAACAGGCCACGCCAGAGGAGTATCTCTTGGACACCAATGTATTAACCAATTATCATAACAACCTTTGCTGCCGGATGCCTTATTGATCTCCTTCATTGCAGCTGTCAAGATGTTAGAGATTGCAGTCTCCTCTAAGGAAGAAAGACCTTCAGGAAGGTTACCCATGATTGGAAGATGCAACAAAGCAACTACATCTTCTAAAGTAATAGTAAACTCTCCTCATATGCATATGAAGGTATGAGTTGGAATACACCAACGAGCAAGTAGAGCTACAATACCTCGCGCATCGTGAAAAATGAACAAGTCTCCAGAAGCTTGGATAGCCCGTATTATCTGAGCATCATGCAAATTGGCTCGGACGCGAGGAAAACCCAGCATATACCTCGCCCATCCAGAAAACTTCTCGAAAGGACGTCGAGAAAGCTTGAATTCAATGATTGATGCAGAAAAATATCCTCGTTCAAGACAGAACCGAATGGCTTCCTGAGGAGTCACCAACTTTTTCTGAGTAACCTCTCTAGGATTTATCAGAAGACGAAATGTTGGAGTTCTGAGACGCTTTTTAGTCCCTTGATCTACAAATAACGCATCCTCTATGTTTGGAACATTCTTGACTCCCAGTGTTTCATCTTCTTCTTCGCCAATGGAAGTCTCATCCATGCATGTATCATCCCTGGAGGCATCATTATCTATGCATGCATCATCTATGGAGGCGTCATTAGCTTGGGAATCATACATCCTTGCGAAATAGTTGTAAGGTTCACATAACATTCTACTTCAGTCATCCATACAAGATGCAAACATTGGCAAGATGACGGAATCATGCAAATGATAAATGCTCAACTAGCATCTACAAAAATGGTAATTCTCAACTCTTACCTTTTTACGATTCTACTAACAGTGGTGATTGTTATGCAAGAGTTAACCCTTCAAAACTCGTTCGTTTCTTCGAAATCTACGAAAAATGAGCGAAACTCAAGTTTTCATAAAATCATAAACACTTCTACTGTGTGAACAATCGTCATGGAGTTATGAAAACTAAAACACTATTTCATCATAAATAATTGTTTACTTCTAATGACTACACAAAATTCAAGTTTTGATTTTTAATATATATATATATATATATATATATATATATATATATATATATATAAACATGATTTATTCACGTAAATAAAAAAAAAAATTGACGTGAGCAAAGCTCACGTAAATAAAATTCGTGGATATTCCACGGTTTCATCAAAAAAAATAATCCATGAACAGCCCATGGTTTTATAAAAACAATCTTTTTCCTTCATACTATCATATGTCTTTGAAACGAGGGTTTATTTCGATTTTGTGAAAGTTCACACCTTTTTTAAGATGAAGTTTTGGTTCTCATGAAAGCTCATAAACAAAACTTTATCACTGGACACAAGTCTATGTATTAAAAAAAATCTCTCTTAAATCAGAGATTATTACTAGTTTCTCAAACTAACGATCGAGCGAACGTACGTTCCTAAAACAAGTGTTTTACCATAAAACTCACATCCAAAGTATATACATACACATATTATTTTATGATGAACAACTCATGAACAAACAACAAACTCTTAAAAAAAATTGCTTACCTCAGTGCCGGCCGGAATATGGCCGGACGGTGGCGTCTGTCGGCGGCGACAAGTTCCGGCGAAAAAATCCTCTCCTTCCTGTTGGCGTGAAGGTGATGAAAGGGTGAAGATGGTGGTCGGTCGTGAAAAGAAATAAAAAAAAAGGATTAATTCCCTTTTATATCAAATTTTATTTCCAAAACCTAATTTCACAAGGATTTCCTTATTGGGCCCGACCCGTGAATCCTAAACCGACCAAGGTCCCGTCATCAAATCAGTGGTTCTACACCAATTTATGCTCATTAAGCGATGTTCTATCATGCCACTGGGATCTTCGTTCAAGCCGTGGTTCGCTCTCGCAATCGAAAAACCGGTAACATCTTATCTTATGACTAAGTTCAATTATCTGTTTCGTTCGTAACTGGAAAATCACCATTTAGTATGACTGAGGAACATGACTGTCCTAGACTAAGAAGGGGACTTAATGTAGATGGTGTATTTTCCATAAGGGCTAAAATCGTGAAACCATAATTATACGTGCTCCTGATTCAGCAATCAGATGAGTATTGAGGCTCATGTCTCTCATCGAAGCATGAAATCTCATGCCACAAGAATCTCTGACTGAGAATACTGTCTCTCAAAGTGTATGTAGATATGTAGTCTCTCAGATGAGGAAACGACATATCTCACGAATACTGAGCAATTTCAGTAATTACTTCTATATAGAATCGAAAGATTGGACGGCTCCTAGACAGCTTGCCTGCTAGTATAGAGCAATAACGCCTTCAGGATGTAACAATGTTTTCCCTGACTATATAAAAGAAATATGACGCTTCAACAAGCTCATATCGCTCAATTCCTGAATAATTAATGCTCCTAGACAATCGTACTAGTATAGAGCCATCAATTAATTATTCCTAAATCATTAGATTCATTAACTGAATCCCTGGAAAATATTCTACGTTTTTCATAATATTTTGTTAGTTCAATCCATGGTTCTTCCCAGCAGAACTCCATGGGTTAGTAATAAATATTCAACACACGGGCATCTGAGCACTATCGAGTAAGCCCCGACCAAAATCGTGCAAGTGTGCTCAGCAATAATGCACTAACGAGCACCTGAATGCACAAACGAGCATTCCAAAACACGAAGGAACGATGAACCTATGCAAAATAGGAACACAATAATAAATAATAAAATATTAATCAAGGCGCTGGGGGACTGGGCCCACCGGCCGGCCGGTCGTGTTGTGTCCAGTCCCACACCTAATTCTATATTTTATCATATTTTATTATTTTCCTTGATCTCATGAAAATCCCTTCATCTGAACAAATATCTTTCGTTTTAAGGAAACTCCTCAGTTTCATGGTGTTTCCTTCGCATCAAGGAAGTAATATAAAATTGTGAAAGGTGTCGTGGGACTGTGTCTACTAGCCGCCGGCTATGCCCTAGTTGTGGCCGGTCCCACACCTCATGATTTCTCATTATTTTATTATTATATCTCTCATCTCATGAAAACTCCTTAATTTCATGATATTTTCTTCAAGTCATGAAAAATAATATAAAATTAGGGAAACTCGTGGGACCGGGCCCTAGCCGGCCGGTCATGCCCTAGCCGGTCCCACACGCCCCTTATTTTATTATTATCATTTTTTATGTTTGCTTCATTCCATTAAATTCCTTGATTTCATGATATTTCCTTCAAATTATGAAAATTCCTTCAAATCATGAAATAATACATAAAATTAGGGAAAGTTCACGGGACAGGGCTCTAGCCGGCCGACCATGCCCAAGACAGTCCTACACGCCCTTATTTTATTATTATTAATATTATTTGTTTCCTTCATCTCATGGAAACTCCTTCACTTCAAGGAAACTCCTTGATTTCAACAAAACTCCTTGGTTTCAACAAACTCCTTGATTTCATGATATTTCCCTAAAATCATGAAAAATAATATAATATTAGAAAAAGTGCCATGGGACAGGGCTCTTTGGCCGGCCGGCCATGCCTTGGCCATAGCCGGTCCCACACTTCATGATTCCTTAATTTATTATTATTATTTCCTTCATCTTATGAAGTTTTCCTCAGTTTCAGCAAAATCCTTGGTTTCTTCATATTTTCTCAAAATGTTGCTCAAACGCACATCAGAAAATATCAAAATTCTCAAGACTGAGACGCGGACACTTTGGCGACGCGAGCATATTACCTTGACCGACCAAGGTTAGCTCTTTGGCTTGTAAGAGGCCGGTCCCACATACTTTCATCATTTGACCTAATTTGTTCACATTAGGTTCAAATGCTTCCAAATAATTTTGGAATTTCATAAAACGATCGTCAGTCGATCCCGTGACCAACCAGGGACGGTTTCATAACCCCTTGGTCGGTCCTTCATCTTTTCATAATTAATTAGGTTTTATCACCTACGGCTCAGAGGAGCATTATTTTAAATGATTAAACCAGCATTTAATCATCCTTTCACCAACTGGTCTTCAAGAGACTTTGGTATTTGCTCACTCGAGCATCTAGGCGCTACATGGTCGACCCAATATACCATGTAGCCGTTCCCTCCTTCACTCCGTGGTTAATTTTCAATAAACCATCAATTGATCGAATTAGGGTTTCGAGTCCAAGGTTCATAATTCCAGATTCGAACGCTAATAATTTTACGACGATCTCATGATCAACATTTGAGATCGTCATTTTATTAATTATACTCTGTTCAGTTGAAAGTATCTTAAAATAATATTTTATTTGGTCATGCTACCAATAATTCATCAAACGAGCAACATTTTCTCAAATGAGCAATATTTGCTCAGACTAAGGAATATTGGTTCAACTATCAATATTCAACGATCCATCGAATGAGTAATATTTGCTCACCTTAACTATCAATATTTATTCGACAATTATACTTCTGTCTCAACAGACACGTTCAATTCATGAGTCTCAGAACATTTGCAAATCACGTTCGACTAAGCTATACAAGGACTCATCGTCCCATGAAGTCAGCACCTGACTAACTAAATACACGTCTGCCTTGCAGATTCCACAATCACGAGACATCAATCGTGTTACATGGGGGGATATTAACTAGGGTTTTGGTCTGGCGGTCTATGGCACATGTGTTCATACACACGATGAGAATGTGAGCAAGTCGTGCAATCAGTTGAAGGAGTTACTAAAGTAGCGGGTAGAAAATCAACCAAGTATCCGCACGATGAGCAACTGGTTTTAACACGATTTCCACTTCCCCACTCTTTGACTCCAGCAACTGTCACACTTCATTGGATCAAGGTGTTTACAATTCTAGCAATATAAATAAGACTCTGAATCGTGATTGAAAGACAAGACAATCTTTCGTCAAACAGACAACACGAGATTAACAACTCAACGTCTGAGCGATTACTCTCAATAGAGAAAATTCAACCAATCCGAGCTTATCTTATTTCTTGACGGAAAATACACAACACACCTACAATCTTCGATCACCATTGATCTCACACATTTCTCAGCTTCCCTCCTACAGATCAACCCATCCTCTCTTGTGACCGAATTGATTCTGGAACGTCTATTGTCTTGGTTTAGGCCGGAGTCTTACAGATTGATGTCTCGAATTAAAAGCAATCCCTTATTGCAGTGCATCTATGTGAGGTTTAACAGTTCACTCGGTTCAAGGAGTTTCCACCGCACGGTCGTCTCCTCAATTCCGTAAAAACCAGCAAATCATTTTTCCCCATCTACAGTGATCAAAACTATAAGTCTTGATTTCTAGTCTACTATAGCTAAGTCTCGGACTAGGATAGAAAATACAGTTGAGCTCAAGAACTCCATGGAAATCATTATACAAGACGAAGAACTACTCAAGGAACTGGTGGAACTTCATCGAATAAAAGGTATGTGGAGACTTGAACTTATCTATCACTCAAAAGTATATCTACTCTATCTCCTATCTTGAGACAAAAGTCGTTTTTCTATATAGACTTTGATTATACATATTTGTTATTTCGAGCCGAGTTTATCTCGCTTATCTATTTCTCGAAATACGTGTTGGTAAGCTTTCGCTTTGGCCAAGTTCATCTTTACCTAGTGACGAAAGTCATGTTATGTTTCAATCACTTTGAAAATGGATTTGACCAAAAATGGTTTGTGAATAACAACTATATAACGTCCTCTAAGAATGTTTCAATGATTGAAATGAGAGTTTAGATTATATAACCATTGTTCGATATAAGCATTGTGTGGCAACACATATATGTATAAGTCCTTATTCCTTGAACCAAAGTATGCTTACTTTGTTGATCAGGAAAACCGGAACAAGATCCGCGAACTCAGTCCGCGAACTCAGTCCGCAAACCCAGTCTGCGTACTGGCGGAGGTTCTCATCCCGAGAAAATCTGCTGGAGTTTGTGAACTCCTTCCGGGAACTTAAGTCCGCGAACTAAGTACGCGTACTTGAGTTGGTTACATCTACAAACGATTATTTGTGAACTTATATTTATATTAACTAAGGAATGCAGTTTGCAAACCGTGGCTATAAAGTTCATGAATCGATTCGAGTGAATCAAATAGTTTTTGCTTCAATTGTGTCTTGTAAACTTCTATAAGATTTATACAATTGAACAAATCTCTAAATAGTTCATTTGAGTCATTTGAACTAGTTATGGTGAAGAAGAATATGGTTGATATGAAAGTGGTCATATGGGTAGTCATTTGGTTAACTATTGTTGAACCAACAAATGTACATGTTTGGGTATGGTTACACAAACCTAAAATCGTGCATTTCATTTGTGTGTAACAAGCTAAGTTTTCGATCTAACGGTTGAAAGATATTAGCTTGAATCTAATCAGGTTTTCATCTAACGATGAATATTGAATGCTTTGTTACTAAGATAACATTGATTACAAACCCTGATTTGAAAGACTATATAAGGGATAACTATAGCAACTGGGAAACCTAATCCACAAACCTCCTGTGTGATACTAGTTGGATAAGTTAGAGTCGATTCTCCTTTAACCTTAGGTTTCTTCTCGAGACCCTGTAGGTTAATGACTTGAAGACTTCATTGGGGTTGTGAAGCCAGACCGATACTACTTTCTTGTAGTTGTGTGATCTGATCTTGTTGATTCTATCGTGTTGAGTACAATCGTAACTATTGGCTTGAGATTAATATCTCTGATAGGCAAGATATAAAAGTAGTCACAAACATCTTCGTCTCATCATTTGTGATTCTACAATATCTTCTTTTGCCGCGTCGATTAAGATTATTGTGAGGTGATTGATAATTCTAGGCTGTTCTTCAGTAATATAAGTCTGGGTTATCAATTGGTTCTTGTTCACCTTGATTTATCAAAAGACAAAACAAAAACTTGTAGGTATTTCTATGGGAGACAGATTTATCTATTATCGTAGACTTTTCTGTGTAATATAGATTTTTTTACTAAAGTCTTCGACTTTGGGTCGTAGCAACTCTTAGTTGTGGGTGAGATCAACTAAGGGAATCAAGTGCGTAGTGTCCTGCTGGGATCAGAGACGTAAGGAGCGCAACTGTACCTTGGATCAGTGTGCGATTGATTGGGGTTCAACTACAGTCCAGACCGAAGTTAGTTAGTAGTAGGCTAGTGTTTGTAGTGGCTTAATACAGTGTGTGTTCAATCTGGACTAGGTCTTGGGGTTTTTCTGCATTTGCGGTTTCCTCGTTAACAAAATTCTGGTGTCTGTGTTATTTCTTTTCCGTATTATATTTTGTTATATAATTGAAATATCACAGGTTGTGCGTTAAGATCAATCAATTAGAATATCCAACATTTGGTTGTTGATTTACATTGATTGACACTTGAACATTGGTCTTTGGTACCGTTCAAGTTATTTCACATAATAATCAGGCTCACGAATTTCTATCTGTTCGATTTGCTGATTACATTGTGAAATAGAGACATTATAACTCTTTGATATACTTTATTAAGATTGAGTCTAGTTTATTTTCTTGAAAGTATATTGGAGTCAGTCCATACAGATTGTTAATCGATATAATGGGTGAGGTTGTTGGACCCCCGTTTTTTCTATTGGTATCAGAGCAGGCAAACACGTTCAAGACTTTACAAGTATATATTTGTGGCGATCTGACTCTATGGACAGAGGTGTTATCTCTATTAACGTACCACCAGTCTTCGATGGCTCTAATTACTTATGGTGGAAAATTGTTATGTGAGCTTTTCTTCAAGCACGTGATTTTCAATCATGGGTAAATGTAGTTAATGGCTATGATGCTCCCGTTTTGGCAGTATGAAATGTAAACGTTACCAAGATCATTGGTGAATACAGCCCTGCCGAGATACTTGCTGCAAAGCAAAATTCTGACGGTTTGAATGCCATCATACATGCCATTACCATAAATCTTCAGCACCATGTGTCAAATTGCACTAGGTCTAAAGATGTGTGGGATATCTTAGAAACCATATTCGAAGGTAATACCAGTGAAAAGGAAGCTAGGCTTCAAAACCTTAATTCCGATTGGGAAAACCTTGGTATGGCAGATGAAGATTTATTTGATGAATTTAATCTCAAAGTGTCTTAAATTGTTAATGCATCTTTTGCATTGGGTAAGACTATTCCTGAAAAGGACATTGTGATGAAAATTCTCAGATCACTGCCATCTAGGTACGACTCAAAGAAGCATGCCATCGTTGAGGCAAATAACCTTGATAATCTCTCCAGAAATACGCTGGTTGGGAAGCTAAAGATCTTTGATCACGAGCATTCATCCAAATCTAAGGATGTTGCATTCAAAGCATTAAAAGACACAAAATTACTTGATAAAAGTAAAAAAGTGTATATCTCTGAAGACGATCACTCTGAGACTGATTAATCAGATGAAGATCTTGACAAATCGGTCTCGATGATCACAAGACAGTTTAGGGATCTTCTGTTAAAGAGAAGTAAACGGTTCTCAAAAGAAAAGCCTAAAGCATCAGTCAAACCTCATAACCTTATTCCTCCTAAAAACAGGGACACAAATGAAACTAATGAAGAGGATATGCCTCGATGCTTTAAGTGTTAGGGATTTGGTCATTTTGCAAACGAGTGCCCAAATCGTAGAAAATACACTGGGAACAAAGGTTTTGCTGCAACTCTTGATGAAATGTCTAACAGCTATGATTCTAATGAAGACGAGAAATCAAGTGTTGCACTTCTTGGTGAAAATATTGATTTTGATAATTGTAGCAATACATACATCAATCTTGATATTCTTTCAGAAGAAAACTCAACCAATCTGGAAGAAAAAATTGACCCTGTCTTTGGAAACCCTATATGTGATGTTTCAGGTTCCTTCAAATTCTCAGAAGTTTTCTGATGTTCTTGAAGTGTTGAAGGAGATGCAAAAGGAGATTCAACAAATAGAGGCTTTTGTATTTAAGACTCATGAGATTCAGAAGGCCCTGGTTCGACATCAGTCAAGAAGGTTTATTGATATTAATTCCTATCTTCATGAACCTTATGTCCCAATGGTTGTTGAAGACAAGGAATTCGGGGATGATAAAGAATTCTTCAAAGGTATTAATGTCTAGTAAATCTTCTATTTTCTTGTTTTGTTTAGAAGAATAACTAGAGTTTGGAATAGCCATTATTGTGATTACACATAGCTATGTCCAACGTTTTCATCTTCATGGTTTTAGGTTTATTTGTTTAAATTCTAAAAAAATTTTGAAGATGATTTTTGCAGTATTAATCTTTATGGTTTTATATATTGCAATTGGTTATGGGATATGTTTGTTTGCGTCCGTGAACTATGATTGTCCCATACCTTGTCAAAAGTTAAGTCTTTCATATGTCGATATGCATGTATTGATAAACGAATGGATGAGCTTTTGACATCACAAAAGTTAATCCAATTATGTCATTTATTGACGGAAGATAGGTTAAAATCTTTTGGTTACAAGGATTATGTCTATTATATGTCATTGTGCGAATAGTGATGGAAAATAGAATGAATCCTTGTGTATTCCGCAGTATTATCTTCCCTGATCCATATTTTTATGTTTATAATGTGAGGCTCCGTAAGTTCTCTTATGTCGAGCATGGCCAATTAAATTAATCACTTTTATGGTAAATTTGATTATATATTTCCGATTAAATTAATCATGAGTTCTCTTGTAGTTAATTCAATTGAGTATTTTTGGATTCAAATTCATACTCGCATGTGATTTGTTATGTCCAAAGAAATCCTTCTTTTCTTTTGAAATTAAGGTCACTCTTGTTGTTATTTCGGGAATGACATATTATGGGGGAGAGTTCTTAATTGAACTTGTGCTTAATTGCCAAATCTTTGTGGGGAGTGCGACTGTGGAATATTATAGGGGTTATCTTGTATCTTTATAAACTCCTTGATGAAAGCATTTAGCTTCGGCTATACGATTGCATCTAAATAAGTTGATATGTGCTTTCTTTTGGTCATGAAATGTCTCTTTTGGAAATTTCATTAGGATCCCATTTTCGCCAATTTTAACAAAAAGGGGGAGAATTAATATGTAGTTCACACTATAAATACATATGGTTTTCGGATCATTATGTAAGGGGGAGTGGTTTCCATGTGAGATGGAGTATTGACTAAGGGGGAGTGATACATATCACCATGTATTTTTGTCGAAGTTGTGATACAATTGAACTTTGATGCTGTATAATGATACTATGACACTGTATAACAATGATTGAGAATTCTTGTTTTCTCATTGTTATAGCTACGGATTTTCAACAACGATGATGCCGAATTTACAACCTTTGGATCATTGGAGTACTTGAAAGTGACGAAGATTTTGAGTAATGTTGAAGATTAGGCATGTGGAATAGGAACTACAAAAGTTTATTCATTTATTTTGATTGTTAGTGCACTGCTCGGTCGAACTCGCATACGTTGCTATCTCAAGCATGTTTGTCAATGTTAGTGATCAAAACTATAAGTATTGATTTCTAGTCTACTATAGCTAAGTCTCGGACTAGGATATAAAGTGTAGTTGAGCTCAAGAACTCCATGTCAATCATCATATAAGACGAAGAACTACTCAAGGAACTGGTGGAACTTCATCGACTAAAAGGTATGTAGAGACTTGAACTTATTTGTCACTCAAAAGTCTATCTAATCTATCTCCTATCTTGAGACTTTGATTATACATATTTGCTATTTCGAGCCGAGTTTATCTCACTTATCTATTTTTCGAAATACGTGTTGGTAAGCTTTCGCTTTGGCCAAGTTCATCTTTACCTAGTGACGAAAGTCATGTTATGTTTCAATCACTTTGAAAATGGCTTTGACGAAAAATGGTTTGTGAATAACAACTATATAACGTCCTCTAAAAATGTTTCAATGATTGAAATGAGAGTTTAGATTATATAACCATTGTTGGATATAAGCATTGTGTGGCAACACATATATGTATAAGTCCTTATTCCTTGAACCAAAGTATGCGTACTTTGTTGATCAGGAAAACCGGAACAAGAGTTGTGAACTCAGTCCGCGAACCCAGTCCACGTACTGGCGGAGGTTCTCATCCCGAGAAAATATGCTGGAGTTTGTGAACTCCTTCCGGGAACTTAAGTCCGCGAACTAAGTCCGCGTACTTGAGTTGGTTATATCTAAAGACGATTATTTGTGAACTTATATTTATATTAACTAAGGAGTGCAATTTTCAAACCGTGGCTATAAAGTTAATGAATCGATTCGAGTGAATCAAATCGTTTTTGCTTCAATTGCGTCTTGTATACTTCTATAAGATTTATACAATTGAACAACTCTCTAACTAGTTCATTTGAGTCATTTGAACTAGTTATGGTGAAGAAGAATATGGTTGATATGAAAGTGCTCATATGGCTAGCCATTTGGTTAATTATTGTTGAACCAACAAATGTACATGTTTGGGTACGGTTACACAAACCTAAAATCGTGCATTTCATTTGTTTGTAACAAGCTAAGTTTTCGATCCAACGGTTGAAAAATATTAGCTTGAATCTAATCAGGTTTTCATCTAACGGTGAATATTGAATGCTTTGTTACTAAGCTAACATTGATTGCAAACCCTGATTTGAAAGACTATATAAGGGAGAACTCTAGCAACTAGGAAACTAATCCCCACACCTCGTGTGTGATACTAGTTTTATAAGCTAGAGTCGATTCTCCTTTAACCTTAGGTTTCTTCTCGAGACCTTGTAGGTTAACGACTTGAAGACTTCATTGGGATCGTGAAGCCAGACCGATACTACTTTATTGTAGTTGTGTGATCTGATCTTGCTGATTCTATCATGTTGAATATAATCGTAACGATTGGCTTGAGATTAATATCCCGATAGGCAAGATATAAAAGTAGTCACAAACATCTTCGTCTCATCGTTTGTGATTCCACAATATCTTCTTTCGCCGCGTCGATTAAGATTATTATGAGGTGATTGATAATTCTAGGTTGTTCTTCGGGAATATAAGTCCAGGTTATCAATTTGTTCATGTTCACCTTGATTTATCAAAAGACGGAACAAAAACTTGTAGGTGTTTCTGTGGGAGACAGATTTATCTATTATCATAGACTTTTCTATGTGATACACATTTTTTTATTAAAGTCTTCGACTTTGGGTCGTAGCAACTCTTAGTTGTTGGTGAGATCACCTAAGGGAATCAAGTGTGTAGTATCCTGCTGGGATCAGAGACGTAAGGAGCGCAACTGTACCTTGGATCAGTCTGAGATTGATTGGGGTTCAACTACAGTCCAGACCGAAGTTAGTTTGTAGTAGGCTAGTGTCTGTAGTGTCTTAATACAGTGTGTGTTCAATCTGGACTAGGTCCCGGGATTTTTCTGCATTTGCGGTTTCCTCGTTAACAAAATTCTGGTGTCTGTTTTATTTCTTTTCCGCATTACATTTTGTTATATAATTGAAATATAACAGGTTGTGCGTTAAAATCAAACAATTAGAATATCCAACCTTTGGTTGTTGATTTACATTGATTGACACTTGAACATTGGTCTTTGGTACCATTCAAGTTATTTCACATAGTAATCAGGCTCACATATTTCTATCTATTCGATTTGCTGATTACATTGTGAAATAGAGATATTATAACTCTTTGATATACTTTATTAAGATTGAGTCTAGTTGATTCTCTTGAAAGTATATTGGAGTCAGTCCTTACAAATTGTTAATCGAAATATTGGGTGAGGTTGTTGTACCCCCGCATGTCAAGATTTTGCAATCAATACTTTTAATCACTAAGAATTGTATTGATGCCGATCTACTCAACTAATCAATCAAATTTATCACAAAGATAAACCGATTATAGTTGGATCCTTTTCCAGCCGAAAAAAGTATTGTGCACACCAAAGATTATGAACCCAAATCAGAAATCTTTTTCGTCTTCAAATCTTCTTAGATCTTCAATAAACACCTACACACAATCAACTTGAATCTCTTGTGATCAATCACACACAGAACGGAGTATGTTAACAATGGATTATCACAAGACGTCTTTACAACTACAAATAGTCTAAAGATCCCCGTCGAAACTTTGATCTAGTTTGAGTGAATCATATATCAGAAGAGAAGATTCTTAAGCATAAACAAACTAGGTGCAATCAAATTTCAACAACCATTAGTCAATCAAATCAATCGAAAACTAATAATAAACTGCAATTATCTAGTTTCACACCAACGGTACTAATAGAGCTTCTCAATCCCAAAGAAGTCTTTAAATCGAGCGTCCGTAAGAGATTTTACTTAATTAGGTTACTTTCCTCTCCGAATAGGCGGCTCCACCAGTAACAACACAACTACGTAGTTTTGCTGGCCCTGAGGATTAGTTTGCTTGAAATGCAAACTTCACTATTTATAGACCAAGGAAGTTTGGACACCAAGGAATTTCCAAAAACGAAAATATTCTCAAGATATGCAATATATTTCCAAATTCGGTTTCCATAATTCCTGGAAATGCTTTGTCCAAATAATGACCAAAATCTCAGTAGAAAATCACCAATTAGTAAATGCACATTACCAATTTTTATTTTCTAAAGATATGCATTTTAATTGCTGGAAATTAAAAGCATATAAAACTAAAAACCTTAATTAAAAGATTCTCAATTTATTTCGATCCGGGATTCTCCTTTAGCTATTAATGAATATATCTTTGAAAAATAAAAGATAAGCGTTACTGCACATGTTCAAATTATGTCGACATCTTTACTTTGTAAGTCCCTTTTCATACTTACAATCTTGGAACCGATTTGCCACACTTCCAAAACGAGTTTAGAATTGGTTCATCTGACTTCCAAGAACTATGTGATTTATTATCCTATTAAATCACCAAACATGGGTTTCACGGTTCTACCAAAACAAGTTTCGGCTCTACCTCCATGTGGGTACTAGAATTAGTCACGCTGGTTACCAAAACTTGGTTGACTAGGTACTAGGATCGGTTCCCACATATATATGATATCTAACTTGTATTTGGTGCACATGTCCATAGAATCGGTTCCCAATAACTATAAACTTTTTGCACCTCTTACAAGGATTGATTCCCCTTTTGTGATCGGTTGCACCTCTTAATAGGATCGGTTCCCCTTTGCCTAGAGTTGGTCATACCAATTACAACAAATCGATCATACCATCTCAGGTGATTATTTAAGATCGGTTTCACTAATAAAAGTCATACCAATACATAAGTCAGGCCTTGTGAATAGTTTTACCAAGAACATAAGCAAGTCATGAGCGGTTATACTAAACACACATATTGGTAATTCAAAAGATATGCAATGAATAACAATACCAATAAGCCTAGCGATTTTCCTTTCGATTCATAAAACAAGTTTATGAATGTACTTCCTTTAAACGAATGTAAAACATTGTTTCCTAGGACGAATCTTCACCTCATACCCATACATAATCACAATAACATTCAAACGATTATGTCGATGTCTTATATACGAAGTTCAAAAGATAAGCGTTATACTTCGTATTGTATTCCTTAATACTATGTCTAACTAGAGTACAATCATTCACAACTTCGCAGTTATGTTTTCAATATGCATGACTTGAAAGATACGTTAGGGAATGAAACAGTTCAAGTCAAATATTACTAACCTCAAGTGGAAGGATGATGTCGTCGTTGTAGCTCCTTACTTCTTCACATTCTTCAAGTCTTCACTTAATACTTGTAATGTCTCATATCCTAATACTTTCAAGCTAACCTATACGAAGTTGACTCTAGTAAATAATCAAGCGACTCAATAAATGATTTTTGATTCACTAAAATATGACAACCAAACTTGACATACCAACGCTTGGTGGGTTCAACCGAGCTATGATCTAACAACACTAATGCACCATCATGGTACAACACCAAAATTATTAACTATATTTCAATTCTATAAAACTAAAATTATACATTCATTCAATCATTCAAATAATCTTCAAATTTCAATTATAATTTTAAACTCTAGTTACCTGCAATTGCAGCTTTAAGCTTTTCACAGCAAGCACTAACTATAATCCTACAATTATTATATCAGTTACACCTTCCATGCTTACAAACACTCAAACACACAAACAACAACAACACCTATAGTTTCTAAACCTCCACCAGCCACTGATATCCCCTGCAAATTCAACAGCACCACTACAACTTATAACTCAATAATCATCTACATCTGCAACACCAACACCCTTTCCGATTTTATTTCCCCTATACAGTTCTTAACACCTCAATCAACCATACAACATAACTTCAATCCACACAACACTCAACAACTAAATACTAACAACAGTACCACAATTCACCAACACCATTTTCTTGTTCAATTAATCACAATCAATACAACTCTCTGTATATCCACATACATTCATTTCAGCTCAATCTACACAACCAGATTAATTCCATTTCATACAACCCAATTCTTAACTTCATAAACATTCATAAATACGCTACAATGAATATGAATAATTCTTTCAAATCAGTTAAGTAAAGCAATTACCTCAAGTTAATCTTTTTGAAGCAATTGAAATCAAATTCCTCTTCACCTTTCTTCAATCCAGTTCATCCATCATTATCAGTTCTCAACTAAACCTTAATTCAATTCACAAATCTTCTCTTATCTAATTCAACCTAGAGCATCGACCAAAACTTCAAATCTAACAAACTCATCCTTAATTTTCTTCTTAACCTTCAATTACATCTTCTTTATCTGTAATTGAGACTCAATAACCCTAATTTCACGATTTGGGGAAGAACAGGACAAGCCCTAGTTTTCAAATTCACAATTAAGCTGAAATTAAAGCTCCAACATCTAATTAACTCCACCCCGTTCCTCATTCAGTCAAAACCCAAACTTCAATCCTTCTTAAACATTCTTAAATAGAACTTCCAGTTCATCTTGAGAAACCCTAATTCATTGACTCATCCTCAAAACAACTTCACGACTTCAATTTAAACAAAAACCCATCTTAATTACTTGATTCCATCCTCAAATCTCAAGAATCTTCAATCAATACCAAAACCCAGAAACCCTAACTTCTAACTTACTTTCTCCTTCGATTCCGAATCAACAGCAGACAATAACACCATCACCATCAGTAACTCCATCTTCTACACCTCCTACCGATCACAAAGCTCCTATTTGATCCCTCAAACACTCGCAGAGAAGAAGAACAAAAGAAGAAGGAAAGAGAAGAAAAATGAAGATGAAGAAGAATAAGAAGAAGAAAAAGAAAAGAGAATGAATATCTTCTCGGTTTGGTTAGATAACACCAACGAAAAATGATAAAGGAACCCATCATTTGGATATGGGCAGCAAGATTGGTCCACTGCAAAAAGTGTATTTTGTCCTTCAACTAATCTGATGATTTCTTCTTCGTCTGGTATCCGAATGTCACGTTCGAGTAGTCCATTGCACGTAACTTTTCGAGATCTATCCAGCGGTAATAGTTTCGTATCCAGGTCGCTGTTAGATTGATTTCTATTAATTAACGTTCGTCTTAAATTAATCGAGTTATTAGTTTCTAATACGTCTCTTGACTAGTCTAATAGCGTTAACGAGCTTGAGGGTCTTTACATTATCTATCACCCAAAAGTCTTTTCTATTCTATCTTCTAATCAGACTCAGACGTATATCTATATATACTTTTACATTATACACATTTGATATTTCGAGCCGAGTTTATCTCTCTTATTTATTTCTCGAAATACGTGATGAAAGCTTTTTTTCTTTAGCTATATTCATCGTATTCTTGATGAGTTTAGTTGGAAACAATTTATTTGTTGGAAACTAAATATTAAGTCAAAAGATGATCATGTGAAAATTACCATGAACATCTTATATGATTTGTGTGAGACAATCATTTGATGTTAGCTCGGGAAGTTTCGTATTGATCATTTGATCACATGAAAATTACTTGAAGCTAATGGTATGTGTAAGATTACCATTGTCTTCTTCTAAGGAATTTTCAATGATTGAAATAAGAGATTAGAACGATTACCCATGTCTGGATACAACACGGTATGCATACCTGATAGACACATTTTTGTGTCTAATTTGTCCTCAATGTCCGTATTGTTGGAACTCTATTTTTGTACTAATATTGTGTTTTTATGTATTTTTAGGAAATAAACATTTTTGGAAAATTCGGCTCGACAAGTTGATTTTGGCACCCGGAGGACAAGTGTTATTCGGACTCTCGCTTTTGGACAAGGGGTAACCTAATTACTAAGGGGCACCCCCAGATCACCCCCAAGGCAGCTGCTATACGCACCCCTACTCTGGATAGGGGGATACCAGTTTCTTCCCCATTTGAAACGATTTTGGCGGGAAATTTCTAAACAGTTCTGGCAGAATTTCGATCGTCAAAATGAAGGGGTTATGGGTCGACTCAATGGCTGAAATTTGGTATAGAGATGTGATATAGGTTAAGGAACATAGTATGGGTGACATGATCGATCAAATTTGGCTGGAATTTTCGGTATGATTCACACACCGAAAACAGAGCACGTGTACTGTAACACGAGCAAAATTGAATTTCTTGTGTGCATGGGGGAGTTCTGCTGGCGTTGGAAGAGTGTTGAGGCGTGAATAAGTCGAATTGGAGCGCGCTGGACCAAAGAAAACGCGTGAAAAGCTAAAACAATAAAGAAAATATCCAAAAATATTTTCTTTCACTACCGAGGATTTGTGGAGTTATGGAGGAGATTCGATGCATGCTTCGGGTTTAAATAGAGTCCTTGGAGGTCAGAGAAAGGTTGTCGAGAGTTTGGGGTCGAGAGGAGGTCGAGAGAAGCAGAAATCAAAAGTTGATGAAACTCTGTTGCTGCTGCTGATGATGATGAAGAACACCAAGAACACGAAGAACGGACCTGCAACATCAGTCGTTTCTCTACAGTAATAACGACTCACACCTGTGGGTCGTACATCAGGCAGTCTTATTTTCCACAGCGTTTGTGACACAGCGGCGGCAGTCTTATTTTGTCACTGAGGGTCGTAGGTCTCTGGTTTTATTGTATTTCTCATATTCTCATCATTTTTAAACCATTTTTGAGCCATAATAAATTATTTTGAGAGCATTTTTACTATGATGAGCTAAACCCCAACACTGGGACGACGGAGGAGGCCGAGCTTCATACATGGGTAATTTTATTAATTCTTTTCATGACTTTTGCATTAATTTAATTGAAATGATGATTTAAATTAATTAGTTGTGATTTGATTTGATGGGTCATGCTTAGCTTAGATGATTTGATGTCCCATGCTTAACATTTACACCTAATATTTTGAGAATCTATCTTGGCAATAAATTAGAGTCGATATATTTAATATATTTTTCGAGCTATTATTGATAAAAGAATTATTATTTGAACCTTAAGAAATGAATTTGGCGGAATCCTAGTCCCAGTATCTCTCTACCAATTTGTCAATATTTTTGTATATATTTTTATTAAATCTAAAAATCCTTCACCTTCACAAGTCTTAGAGTTCGAACCTTCATTACTACAACCCAGAAAATCATAAATCATTTTGGCGCCGCCGACGCGGATTTGTGCTTAGGTAGAATTTTTAGGTTTATTTTTTTTTTACTATTATTTGTTCCTTTTTACGTTTCTTTTTGTGTCTTTGATTTACAGGTTCGAAGCGGAATACTAAGGACTTGGGAACAAAAAGCTTAAAGCTAAAAGCTAAAAGAGAAGAAAAAAAAAAGACATAATTTTTTTTCTTTTTAGGATTTAATTTTTTATTATTATTATTATTTTATTTTTTTTGTATACAGCTTTTATTTATAAATTTTTTTTAGAATTTGTAAATAGGCTTTATTTTTCATAATTTTTGTAATTTTTGGACTTTTTATTTGGACTTTATTCTGGACAATTGGACTTTATTCTTTTTTTTAACCCTACGGAAGGGTATTATTAAAAAAAAAAAAAAAAGATTATATAAACTGTGTGCAGGGAAGGACGACGATTACTATATCGTCTCGGCCCCTCGAGTTCGTACACGGCATAGGAGTCGTGGCCCGAGTCGACGACAACGGTTCATCGCCCGTCTGGTACGGGAGGTAAGTCCAATCGAAACACCCGCGAATCTTCTGCAAGCGGGTTACTGTCTGCCGTAAGATGATAATTGTTTGAGGACGAACCAGACTGTTTTTAAATTCCTAGTAAAGGGCAAGGCCTGGCCAATACAAGATAAGGGTTCGGATTTCATCACCGCTCCCTTCTTGCCCGCCTTAGGAAAACGAAACCTAACGCGAACCCAAGCTTAAAACTTGACTAGAACGAGACCGATAGGGTAACGCGCTTATTAGGAAAATTTTTCTAAAAATATTGGTTGCTGTTTAAGCACACTCCAAAGTTCATGATGGTTTCTGTGAGTTGAATGCATGACTGCGTCGCCTTGTGATAGCGGTGAGGCCTTGGGTATCAAAGCTCCACTTAGCTTCCCTCGCCTCAATTCAACTTACTTTGACTCGGATTAATTCCAAAGGGGTTTGCTTAAATTGTAACGAATTCCCTTTCGAAAGATAGAAGATGGTCTAGAAATAATCTAAGTGAAGCCATCATGCTTTTTGTTTGCTAGATTTTATAGGTTTGATTTGGTCGAGTCAGCCTTGTTTGTGATTGTGTAGAATTCCCTTGCAATTAAGAATGTCGAGCTGGTATGATAGAAGCCAATACAATGAATATCGACCTGAATTTGAATATGGACATCATCAGTTTTATTACCATGGTGGGAATAGTGGTTGGGAACGCCAAACCTTTCAAGGTTATGGTTCATACCATGGTGAGCCCAATCACTATCCTCACAACTATCAGTCATACGAGAAAAATTCTGCTAATTCCTCTTTACTTGAGTCGACACGTAAGTTAGCTGAGACAACACGTAAGTTCCCTGAAATGAATAACTTAGTTATGGACGAAAATAATGCAATGAGTGAACTTTCTTTACCTGATTTCCTATATTACGTCAGGAATTCATGTGAGTCGTCCCAAAAGCTTTTGTTAGAGACCCAGAATCGAACTACTCTAAAAGATCTAAATTTCCAAAATAATGTTTCCAATTTTACTCTTGATGTAAATAGTGAATATTTGCCTAATCTAGAGGACGAGGTTAGAATAAAAGACACTACTTATTTAGATAAGGTTCAATCATCTTCGTACTATGATGATGAGGATAGCAGTAATGAAGAATCTGAAATATATAGGCATAGTGATCAGGAGTCTAGTAATCCAATTGAGTTGTATAGTGATTATATTATTTATAGTTCAAATCCAAATAATTTTTATGATTATTCACCTATTCAAAAGGACGAGGATTTGATTAGGGATACCACCGTTTTAGACGATGTAGTTTTTCCTTTTGATTACGAAGCCGATACTGGTTTAGAGGAACGGGTTCATTTCGAAAATACTGTTTTAGAGTCTAGCGACTTAGAAACAATAGTCTTGGAAGAAGAAGATAGACCCGTAGAGATGAGTAAAGATGCACTACCTGATAATAACTTAGAAGAATCTCTTGAATATTTTAAGGACTCTGAAGATACGGAAATTCAAGAAATAATTAGAGGTCTATCTAGAGACACTGAAAACTCTAAGTTTGGGGGTGATTATCACTTTCCTAGTGCCTTACCTTTAACTCTTAGAAAGTCCCCACACTTAGGACTTGATATCTCTGCCTCGACCATTTTGCAAGATTACCTTCATACTCGTTTTCCCGAACCTAATGATGTCCAGGAAGAAGTTCAGTCGTTAGAAACCCATCCTCTGGTTGATGTGGTTTGCCCAGGCTATGATACCCAGATTGACTTTGTTTTCCCACCAAATAGTTTTCTTCCAAATGTGGGAACGTTTATATTTCAAATGTGTCGAATATTAAGTTGTGAGACTAAACCTAAATGCTTTAGGAAATTAGAATCGACACATTTGCTTAAGAATGACCACTACTCTCATTTTGGTCAGTATTGTAAGTCAAATCTTATTGACTTAGAGGATCCTCAATTATTTAGGTTATTACTTCGTGATTCTAAGTTCGTATTTGAGTTTTTACAGACTCTAAGACCTAGCGATTCGGATCCTATCTATGAAGAAACGCAGCCAATGAAAATATTCTATTTAGACCCTTTCATAGAACCTGAACCTAAACCTCAATTAGCGATAGTTTTCAGGAAACTAGGTAAGGGCATGCTATTCTTGTCCACTTTCTTGGTTCATTGCAGTTTCCTTTGGTCAGCTCTATTTAGTTTTGAAGACCCACAGTTATTTCGACTGTTACTTTATGGTTCGAGTTAAATAATCCTTTCCTAAGTCTGGCTGAAGACTTTAAACTTAGCACTTCTTGGGAGGTATCCCATGCTCATGCAACACGGTAATATCTTTCCTTAACTCTTTGGCTTCAAATGGTAACAATTTCTCCTTATTCATGCTTTTAGTTTCATCTTTAGAACATTGAGGACAATGTTAGATTTAAGTTTGGGGGTATGGGAGAAACTTTTTAGTTGCAATTAGTAAACTCCAGAGACTAGAAATTTATGCCTATTAAGGTTTGCACTAACCAATCTAAGTGGATGGGAACATCTTGGTTGTAGGAGTTGAGGAACCAATCTGATTAGATGGAAACATCTATAGAGTCTATTCAGAAAAGCACAGAGCTCAGGTGTTAGAAATAACATGATAGTTGCACCATATCTCGTTGAGTCCTTTTCACTTCTTTTTTTTCATTTTAAACTATGTTTCTCTAAGTGATTAGGTAGGTCACACGATTCAAGTTGTTACCACTGCTAGGGTGAATTAGAGAGACTGAGTTACTAAAAAAAAAAAAAAAGACCGGACCAGTTAGACCAATCGGAATAAATATTAACACTTGGATAGCAATATGCGTGTGTTCTCCCTGTTTCCGTCGCCTAAGAAAGCGTGGAATGCAGGACCCGTGGGAACTATCGTGTAATCTGCTGACAAGAAGCATGCGCTTGGATCAAAAAGATCTATTCATGCCGTTAAGTTAAAAAAAAATGGTTATTGTTCTGTGTAGTCAACTGCTGGTTCCCTTGTATTTGCCAGTTGGTTGATCTAGATTTAAGTTATTAACCACTGGTTCCCTTGTATATGCCAGTTGTGTTGATATTAGTCAGACCGGTATCTCAGTCCATTAGGATAGGTTCATTCTGGCAGTGGCCTTCAGACAGATATGGGAAACGTCGTTCACTTAGTAAACATCAAAACCATCTATGTTTTTCTATATCCAAATCTTAATCTTTCCATGTGATTAGTTTGACTCCAAATATGATGTCCATAGTGAAACTATCTTAGTAGAGCTCTGTCACTTATATATGAATTTTAGTATGCTTGAGTGCAAACTCGTGTACATCAATTAGAATTTCGCATCAGGGTACTTCCTCTTGTAGTCAATAAGTATGCCAACCAAGGAGATTCTTTAGTGCCTTCCAAGGTTCGTTGTAGATAGCTAGGGTCTGGAGTATAAAGGTTTTGTGGGTACACCTCTGGTAAACCCTTCGGAGACAACACTCCGCCACTAGGGCCACCTAGTGGTTTAACGGCTTGCTGCACGTGCTAAGTGTAGTCATTTTACTTTCTAGATTAGATTTGCTCGAGGACTAACAAATAATAAGTTTGGGGGTATTTGATAAACACATTTTTGTGTCTAATTTGTCCTCAATGTCCGTATTGTTGGAACTCTATTTTTTACTAATATTGTGTTTTTACGTATTTTTAGGAAATAAATATTTTTGGAAAATTCGGCTCGAAAAGTTGATTTTGGCACCCGTAGGACAAGTGTTATTCGGACTCTCGCTTTTGGATAAGGGGTAACCTAATTACTAAGGGGCACCCCCAGGTCACCCCCAAGGCAGCTGCTATTCGCACCCCTACTCTGGATAGGGGGATACCAGTTTCTTCCCCATTTGAAACGATTTTGGCGAGAAATTTCTAAACAGTTCTGGCAGAATTTCGATCGTCAAAATGAAGGGGTTATGGGTCGATTCAATGGCTGAAATTTGGTATAGAGATGTGATATAGGTTAAGGAACATAGTATGGGTGACATGATCGATCAAATTTGGCTGGAATTTTCGGTATGATTCACACACCCAAAACAGAGCACGTGTACTGTAACACGAGCAAAATTGAAGTTCTTGTGTGCATGGGGGAGTTCTGCTGGCGTTGGAAGAGTGTTGAGGCGTGAATAAGTCGAATTGGAGCGTGCTGGACCAGAGAAAACGCGTGAAAAGCTAAAACAGGAAAGAAAATATCCTAAAATATTTTCTTTCACTACCGAGGATTTGTGGAGTTATGGAGGAGATTCGATGCATGCTTCGGGTTTAAATAGAGTCCTTGGAGGTCAGAGAAAGGTTGTCGAGAGTTTGGGGTCGAGAGGAGGTCGAGAGATTCAGAAATCAAGAGTTGATGAAACTCTGTTGTTGCTGCTGCTGATGATGAAGAACACCAAGAACACGAAGAACGGACCTGCAACATCAGTCGTTTCTCTACAGTAATAACGACTCACACCTGTGGGTCGTACATCAGGCAGTCTTATTTTCCACAGCGTTTGCGACACAGCGGCGACAGTCTTATTTTGTCACTGAGGGTCTTAGGTCTCTGGTTTTATTGTATTTCTCATATTTTCATCATTTGTAAACCATTTTTGAGCCATAATAAATTATTTTGAGAGCATTTTTTTTATGATGAGTTAAACCCCAACACTGGGACGACGGAGGAGGCCGAGCTTCATACATGGGTAATTTTATTAATTCTTTTCATGACTTTTGCATTAATTTTAATTGAAATGATGATTTATATTAATTAGTTGTGATTTGATTTGATGGGTCATGCTTAGCTTAGATGATTTGATGTCCCATGCTTAACATTTACACCTAATATTTTGAGAATCTATCTTGGCAATAAATTAGAGTCGATATATTTAATATATTTTTCGAGCTATTATTGATAAAAGAATTATTATTTGAACCTTAAGAAATGAATTTGGAGGAATCCTAGTCCCAGTACCTCTCTACCAATTTGTCAATATTTTTGTATATATTTTTATTAAATCTAAAAATCCTTCACCTTCACAAGTCTTAGAGTTCGAACCTTCATTACTACAACCTAGAAAATCATAAATCATTTTGGCGCCGCCGACGCGGATTTGTGCTTAGGTAGAATTTTTAGGTTTATTTTTTTTTTACTATTATTTGTCCCTTTTTACGTTTCTTTTTGTGTCTTTGATTTACAGGTTCGAAGCGGAATACTAAGGACTTGGGAACAAAAAGCTTAAAGCTAAAAGCTACAAGAGAAGAAAAAAAAAGACATAATTTTTTTTCTTTTTAGGATTTTTTTTTATTATTATTATTATTTTTTTGTATACAACTTTTATTTTTATTTTTTTTTTAGAATTTGTAAATAGGCTTTATTTTTCATAATTTTTGTAATTTTTGGACTTTTTATTTGGACTTTATTCTGGACAATTGGACTTTATTCTTTTTTTTAACCCCACGGAAGGTATTATTAAAAAAAAAATTATATAAACTGTGTGCAGGGAAGGACGACGATTACTATATCGTCTCGGCCCCTCGGGTTCGTACACGGCATAGGAGTCGTGGCCCGAGTCGACGACAACGATTCATCGCCCGTCTGGTACGGGAGGTAAGTCCAATCGAAACACCCGCGAATCTTCTGCAAGCGGGTTACTGTCTGCCTTAAGGTGATAATTGTTTAAGGACGAACCAGACTGTTTTTAAATTCCTAGTAAAGGGCAAGGCCTGGCCAATACAAGATAAGGGTTCGGATTTCATCACCGCTCCCTTCTTGCCCGCCTTAGGAAAACGAAACCTAACGCGAACCCAAGCTTAAAACTTGACTAGAACGAGACCGATAGGGTAACGCGCTTATTAGGAAAAATTTTCTAAAAATATTGGTTGTTGTTTAAGCACACTCCAAAGTTCATGATGGTTTCTGTGAGTTGAATGCATGACTGCGCCACCTTGTGATAGCGGTAAGGCCTTGGGTATCAAAGCTCCACTGAGCTTCCCTCGCCTCAATTCAACTTACTTTGACTCGGATTGATTCCAGAGGGGTTTGCTTAAATTGTAACGAATTCCCTTTCGAAAGATAGAAGCTGGTCTAGAAACAATCTAAGTGGAGCCATCATGCTTTTTGTTTGCTAGATTTTATAGGTTTGATTTGGTCGAGTCAGCCTTGTTTGTGATTGTGTAGAATTCCCTTGCAATTAAGAATGTCGAGCTGGTATGATAGAAGCCAATACAATGAATATCGACCTGAATTTGAATATGGACATCATCAGTTTTATTACCATGGTGGGAATAGTGGTTGGGAACGCCAAACCTTTCAAGGTTATGGTTCATACCATGGTGAGCCCAATCACTATCCTTACAACCATCAGTCATACGAGAAAAATTCTGCTAATTCCTCTTTACTTGAGTCGACACGTAAGTTAGCTGAGACAACACGTAAGTTCCCTGAAATGAATAACTTAGTTATGGACGAAAATAATGCAATGAGTGAAATTTCTTTACCTGATTTCCTAAATTACGTCAGGAATTCATGTGAGTCGTCCCAAAAGCTTTTGTTAGAGACCCAGAATAGAACTTCTCTAAAAGATCTAAATTTCCAAAATAGAGTTTCCAATTTTACTCTTGATGTAAATAGTGAATATTTGCCTAATCTAGAGGACGAGGTTAGAATAAAAGACACTACTTATTTAGATAAGGTTCAATCATCTTCGTACTATGATGATGAGGATAGCAGTAATGAAGAATCTGAAATATGTAGGCATAATGTTCAGGAGTCTACTAATCCAATTGAGTTGTATAGTGATTATATTATTTCTAGTTCAAATCCAAATAATTTTTATGATTATTCACCTATTCAAAAGGACGAGGATTTGATTAGGGATACCACCGTTTTAGACGATGTATTTTTTCCTTTTGATTACGAAGCCGATAGTGGTTTAGAGGAACGAGTTCATTTCGAAAATGCTGTTTTAGAGTCTAGCGACTTAGAAACAATAGTCTTGGAAGAAGAAGATATACCCGCAAATATGAGTAAAGATGCACTACCTGATAATAACTTAGAAGAATCTCTTGAATATTTTAAGGACTCTGAAGATACGGAAATTCAAGAAATAATTAGAGGTCTATCTAGAGACACTGAAAACTCTAAGTTTGGGGGTGATTATCACTTTCCTAGTGCCTTACCTTTAACTCTCAGAAAGTCCCCACACTTAGGACTTGATATCTCTGCCTCGACCATTTTGCAAGATTACCTTCATACTCGTTTTTCCGAACCTAATGATGTCCAGGAAGAAGTTCAGTCGTTAGAAACCCATCCTATGGTTAATGTGGTTTGCCCAGGCTATGATACCCAGATTGACTTTGTTTTCCCACCAAATAGTTTTCTTCCAAATGTGGGAACGTTTATATTTCAAATGTGTCGAATATTAAGTTGTGAGACTAAACCTAAATGCTTTAGGAAATTAGAATCGACACATTTGCTTAAGAATGACCACTACTCTCATTTTGGTCATTATTGTAAGTCAAATCTTATTGACTTAGAGGATCCTCAATTATTTAGGTTATTAGTTCGTGATTCTAAGTTCGTATTTGAGTTTTTACAGACTCTAAGACCTAGTGATTCGGATCCCATCTATGAAGAAACGCAGCCAATGAAAATATTCTATTTAGACCCTTTCATAGAACCTGAACCTGAACCGCAATTAGCGATAGTTTTCAGGAAACTAGGTAAGGGCATGCTATTCTTGTCCACTTTCTTGGTTCATTGCAGTTTCCTTTGGTCAGCTCTATTTAGTTTTGAAGACCCACAGTTATTTCGACTGTTACTTTATGGTTCGAGTTGACTAATCCTTTCCTAAGTATGGATAAAGACTTTAAACTTAGCACTTCTTGGGAGGTATCCCATGCTCATGCAACACGGTAATATCTTTCCTTAACTCTTTCGCTTCAAATGGTAACAATTTCTCCTTATTCATGCTTTTAGTTTCATCTTTAGAACATTGAGGACAATGTTAGATTTAAGTTTGGGGGTATGGGAGAAACTTTTTAGTTGCAATTAGTAAACTCCAGAGCCTAGAAATTTATGCCTATTAAGGTTTGCACTAACCAATCTAATTGGATGGGAACATCTTGGTTGTAGGAGTTGAGGAACCAATCTGATTAGATGGAAACATCTATAGAGTCTATTCATAAAAGCACAGAGCTCAGGTGTTAGAAATAACATGATAGTTGCACCATATCTCGTTGAGTCCTTTTCATTTCTTTTTTTTTCATTTTATGTTTTCATTTTAAACTATGTTTCTCTAAGTGATTAGGTGGGGCACACGATTCAAGTTGTTACCACTGCTAGGTTGAATTAGAGTGACTGACTTATTAAAAAAAAAAAAAGACTGGACCAGTTAGACCAATCGGAATAAGTATTAACACTTGGATAGCAATATGCGTGTGTTCTCCCTGTTTCCGTCGCCTAAGCAAGCGTGGAATGCAGGACCCGTGGGAACTATCGTGTAATCTGCTGACAAGAAGCATGCGCTTGGATCAAAAAGATCTATTCATGCCGTTAAGTTAAAAAAAATGGTTATTGTTCTGTGTAGTCAACTGCTGGTTCCCTTGTATTTTCCAGTTTGTTGATCTAGATTTAAGTTATTAACCACTGGTTCCCTTGTATATGCCATTTGTGTTGAAATTAGTCAGACCGATATCTCAGTCCATTAGGATAGGTTCATTCTGGCAGTGACCTTCAGACAGATGGGAAACGCCGTTCACTTAGTAAACATCAAAACCATCTATGTTTTTCTATATCCATCTCTTAATCTTTCCATGTGATTAGTTTGACTCCGAATATGATGTCCATAGTGCAACTATCTGAGTAGAGCTCTGTCACTTATATATGAATTTTAGTATGCTTGAGTTGCACTATGGAATATGATGTCCATAGTGCAACTATCTGAGTAGAGCTCTGTCACTTATATATGAATTTTAGTATGCTTGAGTGCAAACTCGTGTACATCAATTGGAATTTCGCATCAGGGTACTTCCTCTTGTAGTCAATAAGTATGCCAACCAAGGAGATTCTTTAGTGCCTTCCAAGGTTCGTTGTAGATAGCTAGGGTCTGGAGTATAAAGTTTTTGTGGGTACACCTCTGGTAAACCCTCCGGAGACAACACTCCGCCACTAGGGACACCTAGTGGTTTAACGGCTTGCTGCACGTGCTAAGTGTAGTCATTTTACTTTCTAGATTAGATTTGCTCGAGGACTAGCAAATAATAAGTTTGGGGGTATTTGATAGACACATTTTTGTGTCTAATTTGTCCTCAATGTCCGTATTGTTGGAACTCTATTTTTGTACTAATATTGTGTTTTTACGTATTTTTAGGAAATAAACATTTTTGGAAAATTCGGCTCGAAAAGTTGATTTTGGCACCCGGAGGACAAGTGTTATTCGGACTCTCGCTTTTGGATAAGGGGTAACCTAATTACTAAGGGGCACCCCCAGATGACCCCAAAGGCAGCTGCTATTCGCACCCCTACTCTGGATATGGGGATACCAGTTTCTTCCCCATTTGAAACGATTTGGCGGGAAATTTCTAAACAGTTCTAGCAGAATTTCGATCGTCAAAATGAAGGGGTTATGGGTCGATTCAATGGCTGAAATTTGGTATAGAGATGTGATATAGGTTAAGGAACATAGTATGGGTGACATGATCGATCAAATTTGGATGGAATTTTCGGTATGATTCACACACCCAAAACAGAGCACGTGTACTGTAACACCAGCAAAATTGAAGTTCTTGTGTGCATGGGGGAGTTCTGCTGGCGATGGAAGAGTGTTGAGGTGTGAATAAGTCGAATTGGAGCGTGCTGGACCAGAGAAAACGCGTGAAAAGCTAAAACAGGAAAGAAAATATCCGAAAATATTTCTTTCACTACCGAGGATTTGTGGAGTTATGGAGGAGATTCGATGCATGCTTCGGGTTTAAATAGAGTCCTTGGAGTTCAGAGAAAGGTTGTCGAGAGTTTGGGGTCGAGAGGAGGTCGAGAGAAGCAGAAATCAAGAGTTGATGAAACTCTGTTGTTGCTGCTGCTGCTGATGAAGAACACCAAGAACACGATGAACGGACCTGCAACATCAGTCGTTTCTCTACAGTAATAACGACTCACACCTGTGGGTCGTACATCAGGCAGTCTTATTTTCCACAGCGTTTGCGACACAGCGACGGCAGTCTTGTTTTGTCACTGAGGGTCGTAGGTCTCTGGTTTTATTGTATTTCTCATATTTTCATCATTTGTAAACCATTTTTGAGCCATAATAAATTATTTTGAGAGCATTTTTACTATGATGAGTTAAACCCAACACTGGGACGACGGAGGAGGCCGAGCTTCATACATGGGTAATTTTATTAATTCTTTTCATGACTTTTGCATTAATTTTAATTGAAATTATGATTTAAATTAATTAGTTGTGATTTGATTTGATGGGTCATGCTTAGCTTAGATGATTTGATGTCCCATGCTTAACATTTACACCTAATATTTTGAGAATCTATCTTGGCAATAAATTAGAGTTGATATATTTAATATATTTTTCGAGCTATTATTGATAAAAGAATTACTATTTGAACCTTAAGAAATGAATTTGGCGGAATCCTAGTCCCAGTACCTCTCTACCAATTTGTCAATATTTTTGTATATATTTTTATTAAATCTAAAAATCCTTCACCTTCACAAGTCTTAGAGTTCGAACCTTCATTACTACAACCCAGAAAATCATAAATCAATACCCAGTATGCGAACTGTATTGTGATGATTCAAGTCCGGAACTTTTGTTTGCGTACCTAGTATGCGAACGGATTTACCAGAGAGGTCTGGAACTCTTGTTTGCATACCTGGTATGCGAACGGGTTTACCTGAGTTGGGTCCGGAAAGGTTGTTCGCGAACTGGGTTTGCGAACGGCTTGACTAGGCCAAGGTCCGGAGCTGATGTTCGTGTACCCAGTTTGCTTACACAGTGGTTAAGTCCTAAAATCAGTAAAGTATGATTCTCATACTCATGAACTAAAAAATTTATGATTTAAGGAATTCAAATTAACTTTGCAATCGTGGCTTAGTGTTCATGAATTGATTCTTGTATAAGTACTTTGTACGATCACGAATCAAACCTATTTCGTTTCAATTTTTTCATTAATATTTCTATGAGATAGTGAACAATTGAACAACTCTTTTTGAAACACAGTTAGATTCATTTGATTGTCTATCATGATTGGTTGATCATCATATTTGACCTAGAAGTGTTAGATGAATATGGCTAAGTCAAAAGTGTTCATATGGTTAACTTCGGTTAACTGTTATTGAGCCAACCCAATATACACGTTAAGGTAGGTTACCCATATCTAAATATAAGTATATTTTAATTATGTGTAACAAGCTAAAACCATCTAACCGTGGAGATTAATTTCTTAATTTCTAAGCAGACTTAGCTTGAATCTTAAATCAGGAGTTCATCTAACGGTAAATATTGAATGCTTTGTTACTAAGCTATCTTATCTTTGATTGTAAGCAACCCGAATTTGAAAGGCTATATAAAGGAGAACTCTAGCAACTGGAAAACCTAATCCCGACACTTCCATGTGTCCTAGTTGCAAACTAGAGTCGATTCTCCTTTAACCTAGGTTTTCCAAAACCATTATTAGGTTAACGACTTGAAGACTTCATTTGGGATTCGTGAAGCCAGATCCAACTATTTTCTCTGTAGTCGCATATTTTGATCTTACTTGTTCTATCATATTGAGTTTTATCTTCTCTAAGATTCACTCGAGATTTATCTCTGATAGGTAAGATATAAGAATTAGTCACAAAGTTTACGGATCATTATGTAAGGGGGAGTGTTTTTCATTATAAGATGGAATTACTGACTAAGGGGGAGTGATACATATCACCATAGTATTATTTCAAAGTTGTGATACAATTGGACTTTGATTCTATATAATAATACTATGACACTGTATAACAATGATTGAGAACATATGTTTTCTTATTGTTATGGCTACGGACCTTCAACAATAATGATGCTGAGTTGAACACGTTCAGAACCACTGAAGTACTTGGAAAAAGGAAGAATTCAAGGAAAGTTGAAGAGCCAAGGAAATCAAGCATGATGGATGAGAATCTACAAAGTTTATGTATTGATAGTTTCGTCACTAAAATTGACAAAGGGAGAGATTGTTAGAGCACTGATCGGTCGAACTCGCAAGCGCTGTTATCTCAAGCTTGTTTGTCAAGTTTAGTTGATCAAAACTATTTACTTGATTTCTAGTCTATATCTCGGATTAGGATAGAATGTGTAGTTGAGCTTTAGACTTCACGACGTTCACCAATTGAAGAAGAAGAAGATCTAATGAGGAGCTTGAAGGGACTTCATCAAAAAAAAGGTATTGACCGCTGTCGTATGTGTCAAAAATAATTTTTCTTTCTCACTCAACTAAATATAAATGAAGTACGTGGTAAGAAAGAGTTTGTTCCCATAAAGTGGCAATTGTTGTTATTCAATTTCAGTTTCTTAAGTAATTAATTGGGGGATTTTTCATATTTTATAAAAGTGTTGATGGTGGTTTTTAGTTTAGGGCCAAAACCGTAAAACCCAAAACCTATGTACTCTTGTTCTGCAAAGAAGTAAGAGACATTCAAAGCTGCCGAGCGCTTATGCCACTCTGCTTAAAATATGTACTGAGCAATTCAATATATTTATATACAAAATTTAATTAGAATAATATCGATTGCAGAATCATAAAATATTCTGTAGATTTTGTCGAAGCTCCTGCTTGCATTATTCATTAATGCGGGGTTTGGAGAGCGTCTATCTTATGTTGTGTTCCCGACTGAACTCTTAAATAACTGACATTAAATTTGTGTTCGTTCTTACCTGAAAGCATGAGTTTTCTTAATGTTCATATTAAGATATGCATAAGAGGAACTACAAGTCGTGTCACCGAGAAATGTGCTGCTAGCAAAAGTAGCAAAAAAATAGTAATTTTGTGCCAACGCGCAAAATTCTCTAAAATTGATTAATTTTATGGCAGCTCGCAAAAAATCAATTTTGACATAATTTTATGTCTGCTTACAAAATTAGGTCTTCGCCCTAAAACGGAGCCTACACAAATTCTTGATCCCTATTGGTCGATATCAAACCTAGGAAAACTAGGAAACCAAGCTACAAGTAGGAGTCGAATACTACCAAAAATCAAATAAAGAAAAAAAAAAAAAGGAATCCGCGCCTAAGTTGGAAAGTAACAGAAGGATGCATGACCGTGCAACTTGGCCTGTCGGTTTGCCCTAACATCCCCCTTCCTTACCGACTGGCCACGCCCCATGCTGCTGACAACCGGTCCCCATTTTCCATCAACCAATCAGATCGCTCCAAAGTTGTAAACATCGCTTTAAAATAAAAGTGTAAGTAGGTTGGTCGACGTGCTTACAATCCTTAAGAAAATAGATCTTGGTCCTCCAAGACAGTCGCAAATTAATCGCGACCACAAAAGTTGGTGATCTCCATTAGCTAACCCTAGGTCTTGCAAACACGACCGAATAAGTCCCGTGGAACTCACCGGCGGGTCCACTTCTATTCCAACCAATCGGAACTCGCTAGACTGCCAACATTAACCATAACCGCTAGCCAAAATAGGCCAGCTACGCGGATGAAAAAGAGTTTCAATCGAATTAAGACCGGCCATGGCAGTCTTAAATCAATCGTAGCCGTCCAACTTCTCCAGCCGAATCGACTGACCTAGATTTGATTTTAGGAAACCCACAACGTTCTGATACACTCATTGGCGGCCCACATTTGGCTTATACCAATCGTATTGCTTGCAAACTGCAAGCAACACCCCAAACCGATCACCCAAAGTGGGTTGTTCACACGGCTTTAAAATTCTTGAAATCCAATTAACGACAGTACATGAATGCCGCAAAGTGATCTTGTTCTTCCAACTTCGCCAGCCGAATCGACCGGACCAGATCCGATTTCGAGGAGCCAATGAGATGTCGTCGTGATCACCGGCAGCCCCTCTTCCATGATGACCGATCGGCCTGTCCTTAGCCTACCCATATGACTCCTGGAGGATACCCAAAGTCTGTTGGCCACGTTACTCATAAGAGTCTTAAATAAATTAACGGTAATCACCAACTACCGCAAAATCATCACAACCATCCAACTTTGTTGGATGATTTGACTGGCTTAGATCCAATCTTAGGCGACCAATGGGACGCCATGATTGTTGTCAGCCGCTGCCCTTCTTCATGGTCACGCCGCTTTTAGTCGATATGTTGGGCTGCCAACCGCTCAACCAAAGAAGGCTGGTTGTGCTCTTAACAACGGCATTTCGTACATATCTATTTAATTTGAGATGCTTGTTTAAAAGCGATGCTTTACGTGCATCGATTATAAACGATATTTCATAAGTATCGATTTAATAAATAATTTAATTATTTAATTATTTAACCTAAAAACACCGTATGCTATTTTTGAGTGCTAACTCACATCAAGTTTCACTTTCACAACTTGACTCATCACATATGACCACCACCGCCTAGATTGTGCATGATTGTTCGAAATTATCAGGTCTTGTCAGCAAGACCCACTTAGTAATTAATATGAAGGACTTGTTTTATTCTTCATGTAACTTGCTCCGTATTTCCACAAAAATACTCGAGACATCAAACATGTCACAAAATGGGGGATACTCATCAGGGTATTGGTCTGGTGGTTTACAGCTACGTGGCGTGCAACACGCCCATTATGAGAAAGTATCAGGAAAGGCGGACGATTGATAACAGTAAAGGAGTAGTGGGTGTAAAGCCGACCGGTCTTCCCTTCATGACAGTGACATGATTCTCACCACTTTTACATGATTCCCACTTCTCCACTACTTAACTACCTCCACTTCCTAGAGATCAGGTCGTTAGATTATGACTTGTATAAATAGGTTTTCAACCTATTTTAACCAACAACGGTGTCATTAACACAAATATTCAGAAACACCTAGAACCTATATCTTTCATTCTGCTAGCAGTTATATGTTCTGATAGCAAGTCATAAACAACCACACCTTACAGAGACTATCACTCTGATCTCAACACCTTCCCTTCTTCCCTCCCTAAGATCAACCCTTTTCCTTCCTTTGTGACTGAATTGAATCTGGAACGACCATTTCTTGGTTTAGGCCCGAGTCTCACAGATTGATCTCTCGAATCTAAAGTACTCTTGCGCAGTACATTTTATTTAGGATTTAAATTCGTTTCTCATCAACAAACCCAATTTACCATTTTCAGCGGAATCAGTTTTTATCCTACTACAAATTGGCGACCACAGTGGGAGGTTAATCTCTCGGTTGCAAAATTAATTTCTCAATTTTCATTTCAATTATTTCAGTTTCAAAATGATGGATCTTAGGTCTGGATCAGTAACCAATCCCGATGCTGCTGGCGCTGACGATATTCCTGGCGCCACTGCTAACAACAATGTACCACCAACCGGTGCTATCAGTGTATCCCGAGGTGTTATATCTTCTACCAAAAACATTGTTGGCGCTGGTAATACCTCCTTGGGAGTTACACCTTCTGTTACCAGAGCAAGAGCCTCTGCTACCCTTCCTAATGTTTCTTCGAGCATGACTCCTCCAATCACCACTAGGAATACTACCACTCCTCCGTCAAGATGGGAGGCTGGAGGAGCCATAGGAAACCAACCTCCTATTACCATTGTCGATTTGATGGACAGATAAAAAGTTCTTGTTAAAGCTCAGACAGACATGGCTACAACTCAGAAAGAGGTACTCACTTTCCTCAAAACACTAACAGAGCGACTACCACTGGAGCCATGTCAACCCCAGATGGAGCTGGTAAGGAATATTTCCATGACTGCTAGTGCAAGCACTTCAATAGGACGTGATTTTGTAGATGAAGGAATCAATAATCCAATTTCATCACACATGAGGATTTGGAACGACTTCTCCAAAGTCGAGGCAAAGAAACTCGATAGCCATGCATCAACATCAACCTCCTTATCCTCCTGATTTGCAAAGAGTTCCTCTTCCGAGAGGATATTCTTCTCATCAATTTTCCCTTTATGATGGTACTGGTAACGCTCGTGAACACATCTCTCGTTTTCTGGAATCGTTAGGAGAGCATGAATACAATCATGTCCTCCGCCTGAAAGATTTCTCGAAATCACTTACTGGGAGAGCATACACCTGCTACAACAACATTGCGCCAAACAGCATAGCCAATTGGTGTGAGATGGTTAAGGTTTTCTACAGAAAATATTTCTTGTGTCTGAACAAATCACTCTATCTGATTTGGGAAGGATGTTTCAGTGAAATAATGAACATCCAAATGTTTATGTCAAGAGATTTAGAATTCAGGCATTAGATTGTCACGATCCAAATGTGACTGAACAACAGTTGGTGGAATTGTGCATCAACGGTATGGTACATGTCTACCTCGCGTTGCTGGAACCTCCGTTTCCATACATTTTCTGAACTTCATGAAGCTTCCAAGCGCTCGGCTACAACAACACCCGCTTTGCTGGAAAGAACCAGGCCTGCTAGGAATGAATATGCGCGTGAAACTCGAGGAAGTAGGCATCTCGTCAACAAACAATAAAATACTCAACCTTCTTTGAATGTGGTGAGTGAAGGAGGAAATAGGAAAGCTTCAACTACCGTACAACAACCCCAAACGTACGACCCTAGTCCAACATACAACTCAACCTCGGAAAGCCGTGACTAAGACTCCTGCTCGGTATCATGAGACAGGAGTAGATGCTCTGAACTTCTTGTATCCGATTGAAGAAGTAATTGAACTTCTGGAAGCATGGACTCAAGATGGTGCCATCGAACTACCTCCCCTCAGACGCCCTCCAACTTAAAAAGAAATAGAAGACCCCAAGTATTGTCGTTACCATAGGTTCGTCAATCACCCAACCAGTGACTACAAAAAATTGAAGCATATTTTCAAAGAGAAAGTGGATGCATGAGAAGTACACAGAGATTCTCTTCCTGTTAGAAATTGTATGCTTTCCGGGGATTCCGTCCACAAAAATATGCAGTCCATGATGGAACACGTGTGTGAGATTCTATATTTCTCTAAGGCGCAACGCCAAGATATATTTGCATCCTCAATCATGTGTGTCAGGAAAGAGATTGTTTTCAGTCGGAGAAGCAACTCCTAAACCCCAACCTCTTCTGAAAGACACCACTGGTGTATGTAACTAAGGACTCCTAACTATTGCTCACCTCAAAGGCGTTGAGTTTGATAACACATTGATCGATGCGGCCTCTGACTTCAACGTTGTCACCATCAAGACTCTGAGAGATGCAGGAATGTCAAAGCAAGAAGTTGATCACTGCCCGACTGTGATCAAAAACTCAGAAGGAAGGTCGACAGATGCCTATGGGTACATTGATCTAGAAGTGAAGGTAAGAGATGCCCTAACACACGCTAAGTTTCATGTTGTTAAAGAATACCCAAATTATGATATAGTTCTGGGACGCTCATGGATACATGACAACAAAGCGAAACTAGAAGTATGTCATTTGCCAATGACTATACCAGAGAGAGTCTCCAGCAATCCGTCCAACCCTGAAGATTATTTGTTGACGTACCGACAACTCGCAAATGTGACGCAATTTCCTGGAGAAAGTGTAACAGCATTTGTCCGCAGATTCCGTAAACAATTAAGTCTTGTTGAACAACCGTTTTTACAACCGGATGTTCCTCGTCCTATCAAGATCTGGAGACTTAATCCTACTATCAACCCAACTGTAACTAGGCGATGTGAATGGGAAGCTGGTCCTTTTCAATATTTTATAGAATGGTTAGAAGCAGTATCGCCTAAAGATAATAAATCTATAGTTCAAGTAGCAGTGCAGAACTTGAATCCTTTCCAAGTAGGAGATAGGGTGTTAAAGATTACTGCTAATATTTTGGGAAGAACCTCCTAGGAGATAAGGAAGAACCTCTCCTAGTGACGGATACTATTTTGGGAGGCTACTGCAAACTTATTGGTACGGACAAGCTAGAAGAAGTAGTAATACACTCCAAGTGGCTCCAACCTCTCGATACCTAAGACATCAAAATTTCCTTAGCATTTCCCTGTTTCATGCAATATTTGTAATTCTTCCAAAATGATTGCACCAGCCTGCATTCACAATTAGGATTTCAACTTGTTAGTCAATCAAAGCACTATTTCCTTTCAGAATTACTCACAAATCTTCTCAGATCATAATCTCAAATAAACTCAAAAAATCCTTGCAAAATAGATTGCCTACTAATTCAAAACCAAAAAATCAAAAATTAAGGAGTATGTTGAGATAAGAACAAAACATTCAAGGGGAGTCGTCCAGCAACGGTACATCCTTCTCAAAGAAAGCGTCTCTTATACATCCTTTTCAAAGAAAGCGTCTCTTATAGAGCAGCCTGCTTCAATTTTCATTCGCGAGATAATATCAACCACAACCTCTTGCCGAGATCCATGGAAAGAGCTTCATTCATTCCCGTTTGGGACTTTTGGATTTTGGGAAATCCCTTCAAAAGACCAGGAAACACTGGCCTCGAAGTCCACATATACCCCGATGGTATCACCGACTACTTCTTCAGAAACGGTGTGTCCAGTCATGTTACACATATCATCAATGAAGAAAGAGCCTCCTCCACACGTTTACAACTATGCATACTTAGCTGGCACGTTGAATTCGCCAATATTAAAGGGAAAGTCAAATACAAGTTCGAGGGCACAATCCCTGAATATTATCATTGTTTTCTCTACTTTAAGGTTGCTATTACTAGTGTTACGTGGGGAGGTGATGCCCTTTCCCATGAAAAGAAAGTATGGACCTCCCAGCTTTGTTGGCCATCACTACTGTTATCCTCTTATTATGGCGTCCGAAGAATGCATTGATCCCATTGGAAACTCTATTGGAACTCCCAAACCGGTTCATCCAATTATTGTTAAACGTATGAAGATGAACTTTTACAAAAGACAAAGATGTGATAGTCTTGACAGTTCTTGTGATCGTACCACCTTGGGTCTTCTTCAACAAATTCACAAGGGTGTTTGTAAGGTCAATTCCAAGGTAAAATGTGTGCAAGAAAAATTATGTGTGTTTGCTACATAATTTCCGGAAATCAAGGAAGAAATGGATAATATTCAAGCCTCTTGGATGGATTCTGATGATGATGAAGATGATGCTTAGTTTCTTTGTCTCTTGTCATTATTTCTTTTGTCTATGAAACTTCTTATGAGAATTTATTCTTATGTTTAAGAAGGGGAACTAGGGTTTGGAATAACAATTATTGTGATTACACATAGCTATTTCAACGATTTTCATCTTGCAATGTTTTTAGATTTATTCATTTAAATTCTAAGTTATTTGGAAGATGATTTTTACAGTATTTAATCTTTTTGATTTCATATATTGCAATTGCTTATGAGATGTAAGCCTTTACATCCGTGAACTGTGCTAGTATCTCATAAATGTTCAAAAGTTAAGTTTATTATGTTTTTATGCAAATTTTCAAATTAAAAAATAAAATAAAAAATAGAATGAACTTTTGGAAAATTGCGCAGTATTGATCTTTCCCTGATCCACTTTTATGTGACAGTACTGTATGGCTCCACAAGTTTTCTTATGTTGAGTGTTCCCAATTAAATTAATCAATAAGATCTTCTTATGGTTAATTTATTCTAGTTTACTGGATACAAATCCATGTGATTTATTAATGTCCAAAGAAATCCTTCTTTTCTCGTAAAAGTAAGGTCGCTCATGTTGTTCTCTTGGGAATGATATCAAATAGGGGAGGGTTCTTAATTGAACTTGTGCTTAATTGGCATATCTTTGTGGGGAGTGCGGTTATGGAATATTATAGGAGTTATCTTGTATCTTTATAAATTCCTTGATGAATACATTAAGTTTCGACTATGTGAAATCATCGAAACAAAGTTGATATGTTCTCTTTTAGTCATGAATTTTCTTTTCGGAAATTTCATTATGATCTCGTAGTTTTCGTACCTTTGCCAATTTATATTGACAAAAAGGGGGAGAACTATTTGGTAGTTCACACTACATACATATGGTTTACGGATCATTATGTAAGTGGGAGTGGTTTTCATTGTAAGATGGAAGTACTGACTAAGGGAGAGTGATACATATCACCATAGTACTATTTCAAAGTTGTGATACAATTGGACTTTGATTCTATATAATAATATTACGACACTGTGTAACAAAGATTGAGAACATATTTTTTCTTATTGTTATGGCTACGGATCTTCAACAATAATGATGCTGAGTTGAACACGTTCAGAATCGCTGGAGTACTTGGAAAAACGAAGAATTCAAGGAAAGTTGAAGAGACAAGGAAATCAAGCATGATGGATGAGAAGCTACAAAGTTTATGTAGTAATACTTTTGTCACTCAAATTGACAAAGCGGGAGATTGTTAGAGCATTGATCGGTCGAACTTGCAAGGGTTGCTATCTCAAGCTTGTTTGTCAAGTTTAGTTGATAAAAACTATATACTTGATTTCTAGTATACTTATAGCTATTTCTCGGATTAGGATAGAATGTATAGTTTAGCTTTATACTTCCTGGAGTTCACCAATTTAAGAAAAGGATCTAATGAGGAGCTTGGAGGAACTTCATCAACAAAAGGTATTGATCGTTGTCGTATGCGTCAAAAATTATTTTTCTTTCTCACTCAACTAAATATAAATGAAGTACGTGGTACGAAAGAGTTCGTTCCCACAAAGAGGCAATTGTTTTTATTCAATTTCAGTTTCTTAAGTATCAATTAGGGGATTTTTCAGATTTTATAAAAGTGTTGATGGTGGTTTTTAGTTTAGGGATAAAATCGTAAAACCCAAAACCTATGTACTCTTGTTCTGCAAAGAAGTAAGAGACATTCAAAGCTGACGAGCGCTTATGCCACTATGTTTATAATATGTACTGAGTAATTCGTATATTTATATACAAAATTTAAATAGAATAGTGTCGATTGCAGAATCACAAATATTCTGTAGATTTTGTCGAAACTCCTGCTTGCAATATTCATTAATGCAGGGTTTGCAGAGCGTCTATCTTTTGTTCTGTTCCCGACTGAACTCTTAAATAACTGACATTAAATTTGTGTTCCTTCTTAGCTGAAAGCATGAGTTTTCTTAATGTTCAGATTAAGATATGCATAAGAGGCACTGCAAGTCGTGTCACCGAGAAACGTGCTACTTGCAAAAGTAGCCAAAAATTAGTAATTTTGTGCCAACGCGCAAAATTCTCTAAACATGATTAATTTTGTGGCAGGTCGCAAAAAATCAAATTGACATAATTTTATGTCAGCTTATAAAATTAAGTTAGGAAAGCTAGGAAACCAAGCTACCATGTAGCTAGTAGGAGTCAAATCCTACCAAAAATCAAATAAATAAGAAAAAAAAAGGAATCGACGACTAAGTTGGAAAGTATCGGAAGGAGGCATAACCGGGAAACTTGTACGGTCGGTTTTCCCTAACAGGCGCCCTTTCTTGCCGACCGGCCACGCCCCATGCTGCTGACAACCTGTCTCCATTTTCCATCGACCAATCAGATTGCTCCAAAGTTGTAAACAATGATTTTAATTAAAAGTGGAAGTAGGTTGGTCGACGTTCTTACAATCCTTAAGAGAATATATCTTGGCCGTCCAAGACAATCACAAATTTATCGCGACCACACAACTTGGTGAGCTCTGTTAGCCAACGTTAGGTCTTGCAAACACGACCGAACAAGTCCTGTGGAACTCACCGGCGGGACCACTTCTATTCCAACCAATAGAACTCCCCTAGCCTGCCAAAAACAACCATAACCACTGATGGAAAAGAGTTTCAATCTAATTAAGACCGACTATGTCAGTATTAAATCAATCGTAGCCGTCTAACTTCGCCAGTCGAATCGACCGACCTAGATTTGATTTTAGGCAACCCACAAGGTGCCGATACACTCATTGGCGGCCACCTTTGGCTTAGACCAATCGTATTTCTTGCAAACTGCAAGCAACATCCCAAACCGATCACCCAAAGTGGCTTGGTCACATGGATTTAAAAGCCTTGAAATCCAATTAACGGCAGTACATGACTGCCCCAAAGTGATCTCGGCCGTCCAACTTCGCCAGCGAAATCGACCGACCCATATTCGATTTCAATGAGCCAATGAGATGCCGTCTTGGTCGCCGGTATCCCCTCTTCCATGAGGACCGATCGGTTTGTCCTCATCCTACCCATACAACTCCTGGCGGATACCCAAAGTTGGTTGGCCACGCTACTCATAAGAGTCGTAAATAAATTAACGGTAATCAACAACTGCCGCAAAATCATCTCAACCATCCAACTTTATTAGATGATTTGACCGGCTTGGATCCAATCTTAGACGACCAATGGGAAGCCATGATTGCTGTCAGTCGCTGCGCTTCTTCATGAGTCAGTCACGCCGTTTTCAGTCAATTTGTTGGGCTGCCAATCGCTCAATCAAATAAGTCTGGTTGCGCTCCTAACAACGACACTTCGTATATATCGATTTAATTTGAGCTGCTTACTTAAAAGCGATGCTTTACGAGCATTGATTATAAACGATATTTCATAAATATTGATGTAATAAATAATTTAATTATTTAACTATTTAACCTAAAAGCACTGTATGCTATTTTTGAGTGCTAACTCACATCAAGTCTCACTTTCACGACTTGACTCATCACATATGAACATCTACCGCCTAGCTTGCGGTGATTGGTCGAAATTATCAGGTCTTGTCAGCAATACCCACTCAGAAATTACTATGAAGGATTTGTTTTATTCTTCATGTAACTTGCTCCATATTTCCACAAAAATACTCGAGACATCAAACATGTCACAAATTGGGGGATACCCATCAGGGTATTGGTCTGGCGGTTTACAGCATGCGGCGTGCAACACGCCCATTATGAAAAAGTGTCATGAAAGGCGTACGATTGATAGCCGTAAAGGAGTAATGGGTGTAAAGCTGACCGGTCTTCCCGTCATGATAGGGACATGATTCTCACCACTTTTACACGATTCCCGCTTCTCCACTACTTAACTACCTCCACTTCCTACGAGATCATGGCGTTCGATTATGACTTGTATAAATAGGTTTTCAACCTATTTCAACCAACAACGATGTCATTAACACAAATATTCAGAAACACGCAGAACCTATAGCTTTCATTCTGCTAGCAGTTCTACGTTCTGATATCAAGTCATAAACAACCACACTTTACAGAGACTATCACTCTGATCTCAATACCTTCTCTGCTTCCCTCCCTAAGATCAACCCTTTTCCTTCCTTTGTGACCGAATTGAATCTGGAACTGTCATTTCTTGGTTTAGGCCAGAGTCTTACAGATTGATCTCTCGATTCTAAAGTACTCATGTGCAGTACATTTTGTGTAGGGTTTGAATTCGTTTCTCATCAATACACCCAATTTACCATTTTCAGCAGAATCAGTTTTTATACTACTACAAAAAGCAATAAAAGTAAATCAAAAGCAAAGTAATATAATTGGAATAATCAATAAAAGGAAGATATTGGTCAAGGATTGTATTATTCACAAACATGTATTTTATCAGCGATTAAAATTGGTATTTTAATCTCTCATTTATTAGAAGTCCTAGAATATCTTGATCGCAAGAATATCCTGCTAATTTCCTGATTTCATCACAAACACATTAAAAGATGCACTTGTGAATTCTACCTAGAAAGCAACCTAAAGTGTAAATGCACAATTAATTTTAACTCCCTAAGAGCACTAAGTTCTATGAAATAAGACTAATCAATGCAAACGAACGTGTAAAAGCACTAGTCCGTTTTACCAAAGGTTATGATTCATATGTGATTACAAAGATGTGTCACTACAAGTAATAACCACGCTATGTTACTTGTAATCAGGAAACTGATAACTTTTACTATTGAGAACCCTAATATAGCTTTAGATATGAATGCAAATCGGATTGATTCCGGACTCAACCAAACAAGCAATCATTTATTTATTTTTGCTAAGTCCAATGGTTTATCTTAGCTGCCATTTTTCTATCACCAAAAATACCATGAACATCAGCACTAGAATCATTCTCTCCAGCCATCACTACCCAGACCTCAACAGATCATAACCTCATACAGCAGCATCTCCATCTCTGTCAGTCCCATCCTCTGCATCTCAGCACCACCACCATCTCCACTGCTAATGCAACCTCAGTTCTAACTCTCAACACATATAACTGCACCATTACTTTCTTTTGCACCAGTCCTTAACTGCAACACATTCTCTGTAGCTCATTAACCAGCTACCACTGCAATTCCTTCTCCCATTGCAATTTAGCTAAAACATCCGCTGCATCCACATACCCATTTGTATCTCTACTCCCAGCTATAACATCACCAGTAACAGCAACTGTTAGTCCTAGCATACATCTAGCCTGCAATATGTTCATTCACCACTGCATGTTCCCTCTCTACTTAGCTTCATACCCCAACTGCATGACCACCAGTACACATACCAGTAGCAGCATCTCAGCTTCCCTTCCTTGAGCAGCCACAACAGTGCCTTCAACAAACAAACTCACTGCATCACCAGGTCCATTTCTGCCACTCATTTCACTTGCAATTCTGTCACAGCCATGCTCATTCATCTCCACCAGTTATTGCACCAGCTATCACTTAACAAATCTCATTCTTCTATGACACAGTACCACCAAGACCATTACAGATTCAACACCAATTGCACACAGTTACTCATTCAATCCTAACATTCATCTATCTTCACAATTCATTCATTCTCTAAATCTTTCCTACCCATTCCACTACCTACACTGTCAACTGCAGTTTCGCCTACACAACACCCACCAGTTTCTCAACTTCTCTTCACTATATTCTTCTCTGGATTTGTGAGCTCTTCCAATTCTTCTTTAAATTTCTTCATCTATCAACACAATCATAGCACTACCGAGTTCTTCTTAATCTCGAGCCTCATTTCTGCCAATTACAGAGAACCAGCTCAAACTCTAACTTAATTGCATGGGTTTCATCATCTTCTCGAGTTAGCTGCATCATGTTCATCTTCTCGATTCATCAGCAGATTCTCATTCCTTCTCTCGATTTGAACCCTAAACAGACAAACCCATCTTCTGTCTGACCTTCAAACCTTTCTGAACATCAATCAAATCAGAACAACATTTTCTCCTTAATGGAACAGCTTCAAACGTTGTTCATCGCCATCAAAATCATCCACCAGAACCCGTTCATCCTACAGCATCAGATCCACTTCCTTCTCACTTAAATCTCGTCCCAAATTTTCAGTACTTCAACCAACATCTTTGTATGTGACTTAATCTCTAAAATCCCTCTCGTCTTCTCACTGATTCACACTCTGAATCTCCATCTCCGGCTCTGGCTCTCAGACAGCAGAGCCTCCCTTCTCTAACATTGAGGTGAAGGAAATAATGAGAAGAGATCCCTTCTCTGAATTTTTGGTAAAATAAACTGAAGTGATACAACCATTCAGGTGAAGTCGCTAAGGGGTGACCAGGGTGACTCTAGGCACCCATATCTTTGAAAGAAGCTACCAAAAGTATTATATCCTTATCCTCCACTGGACTCCCAATAGCAACGCCCTGTGAAATAACAACTTTGCATTTTTGCGCCCATTTTTTCTCTTCAATTTCTCTATATCACTAAAGCTGTCATGCTTTTCAGATAGAGATGAAGAAATAAAAGCAAATAATGAGAAATAATTTCTCTCAAAATTAACACATGCATATGAGAATTGACGCTTCTTCCTTTCTTGCTTCAAATGGACAATTTCTTCTTCTTTTGATCTAAATGACTCCAAAGTACCTAAACACTCAAAAGCAAACATAAGATGCATAATTTACAAGAAAACTAGCAAAGAAAGCATAAACAATAGATATATATTAAGGTATTTAAGACACCTATCAAATTCCCCCACACTTAGACTTTGCTAGTTGATCGTTGTCGTATGCGTCAAAAATAATTTAACTTTCTTACTTAACTAAAATAAATGAAGTATGTGGTAAGAAAGAGTTCGTTCTCACAGAGAGGCTTTTGTTGTTATAAAATTTCAGACTCTTAAGTAACCAAGGGGGGATTTTGTTTATCAATGCAATAAAAATAAATTGAAAGCAATAAAATATGAAAGTAATCAATAAGAAGAAGATGATGGTGACGGGATAGTATCATTCACAAACATGTATTTCCACCAATGACTAGAATTGAAATTTTAATCTCTCATTTATTAAAAGTCCTAGGATACCTTGATCGCAAGTATATCCCGCTCATTCCCTGATTTCATCACTACCACATTAAAAGATGTATATGTGAATTCTTCCTAGAAAGCAACCTAACGTATAAAAGAACAATTAAGTTTAACTCCCTAAAAGCACTAAGTTCTATGGAATAAGACTAATCAAGACAACCAAATGTGTAAAAGCACTAATTCGATTTAACCAAGGTTATGATCCACTTGTGACTAGTAGGATATATCACTACAAGCACCACCCACAATTATGCTACTTATGATCAGAAATTATTCAACTTTTACGTATTGAAAACCCTAATCTAGCAATAAGGATGAACGCAAACTCAATCGATTCCGGACTCGACTAAACAAGCATTCAAACTATATAACACTATTAATTGTGAATCATAAACAATAAATTATTGAGACAAAACTAACTCATAGATGCAAATATCATATTTGAGAAATCAACTTTATCCCATAACCAATAATATGTGTTTAGCTACTCATAGCTTTTGAGTTCATCATAATCGATAATAAAATGAAGAAGATGAAAAAGAAATGAAAGCAAACTTTAGTCGCCGCTCTCCAAAGCTCCAAGTAGAAAAATACGTGATATACAAAGTTGTAGAAAACTTTCTCTTTTGTATCTCTTCTTTCCAAAACTAGGTCATAACCTCCAAAGCCTATGACATAAAAGTCCTCCAAGCCCATAATGATGTCATGAGTCGGAAACGAGTCAGAGTATAACTAGCCTGACTGAGCTGAATTGTTTAAGCCTATGCCATTTGCAGTTTGCACAGGCCATGCCTCAGTCATGCTCCATGGATGCGCACCATTCCTTCTAAGCCTTCAGTTTCAGATGCATTTCTTCACAGCTGCAACTCCCAGTTCCATTCTCTGGCCACAAAGAAAAACTCCATCATCAGCAGCATTTGCACTTTACACACAACTGCATTCCTTGTAATCGACAACATCATAACCATTCAGTCTCCAATCCCCTGTAGCTTCAGCTGCAACAACTTCACTAGACACCAACACTCCATCTACTCACTGCAGCTTGATATCACTTCTACAAGCATATCCAACTCCATTTCGGTCACAACTTCACATCTGTTTCAGGAATTCAACTCAGCTGCAACCCATAACATCAACACTTTCTGTAGCTTCATAACTAGCACCATAAGCTCTCAGTATCACCAGATACATATTCATATCAGTACCACCAACTTGAATAATGACTTAACTGCAACAACAACCATTTCAATTCGATATATTCCATTACCACCAGAACCAGCAGTTCACACTCAAAATAACAGCACCAACAACAATTCAAGCCTCCACTGTCAACAAGTACCCATCTCAGTCCATCCATTCTTATCTTCTTGACCTTGTAAATAGCAGAATCATCACTTCCTCCTCATTGCAGTATCATTACACCACATAGCAGCAACATATTTTCTTCACAAGACTCAGAACCAAGCAACAATCCAGTACTCCACATCTCAGTTCCATTCAATGGCCATCACCTGTAGCTGCACATCATACCAGGCTGAGTTCTCACCTGCGATACCAGTCTTGTCCAAGGTCATGGATAAACTATAACCTCCAACACTTCCACCAGCAGCAATTGCTTCATACATTCAACTGCATCATAGTCATTTCTCTCCTTCCAACCACCACCACTACTCCGCAACTACACAGAATCAACACATCCACAACCTCCATGAGTCATTCCAAAACCAATTTCATCTCAACAAAACCCTAACATGTGAATCAAAAGCTAAACACAGATCAAGTTCAACCAATAATTCAACCACAATCTTCTCAATTTCAGTTCATATGTTCTTCTCTCGATCTGAACCCTAACATCCACACAAACCAGACATTAATGATGACAGCATCAGTTCTTCTTGTTCAAACTCAAATCCACATCACTCCCATCTTCAATCCAACAATCAAAAACTTGAATTTCTGCTATGAGCTCATCTGAACTCAATAGCACTTGTTAGACGATCTGTTCATCACCACGCAGAACCCATCAACACAGCATCACCATCAATTTCATACAGATTCAAAACCTAATTTGAGTTACCACCTCTCTAATCTTCACTATTAGAAGAATCGTCTCCTCTCTTTGCTGATTTCTTGGTATGGACTTCTTATCAACTTTCTCTTGGCTTTTCAGCAGCAGCCGTTCTTTTCACTTCTCTGAATTTGAGAAGAGACTGCAAACAGTGATTGAAAACCCTGAAACCTAGGGCTAGGTAGGAACCAGAATTGCTATAGACACCCAACAGATCAACAGGGGCGACCAAGCTCATACATGACTTGTCAGTTTTGCGGAACTGACAAGCTAATTCCTTTCTCAACTCCACTGTCAATTTTGAGGAACTGACAGTTCATTGTTCACCTCCTTGTCGCACATCCTAGCCGACTCCAAATATAACTCGCCTGTGAATTGGTCTTTTTTCCATTTTCGCTCCAAATGAATGATTTCTCCTTCTTTTTCTCCCAATGACTCCATTGCACCTAATAAACTCAAACTCACACATAAGATACATAATTCACAAGAAAAATCGCAAAGAAAGCATAAACTATAGTTTATGACACCTATCAAATTCCCCCACACTTAGACTTTGCTAATCCTCGAGCAAATCAAACAAAACAATTCTAAAACATACATACAACTCCGTGTCGTCAGGCTACGATCACACTTAGCATGTATAACAAGCCTTTGAACCCTAGGTGTCCCTAGTGGACGAGTTATAGTCTCGTGAGGGTTTACTAGAAGTATACCCACAAAACCTACTTTTCCAACTTACAAGTTCTCTGAAATGATAGCATCCAACGCGCTAAGAAGACATAGAGATTTTGCACATTAGTCATAAGAAGTTAGACACATAAATGAGCACAATCTCATCCTTAAAATTTGAGAGAGAAATAACCATCCCTTATCCAAAGAAATTCGGGTTCGGAGTGATCAAAAGTCTCGACTCTGCCTCGCAAGAAAGGGTTTTATGAAGTTGCTCTCAATAATAAATAGCTTTTTATGGGCCACACATGTGTCCAGGTAGGAATGAAGAAAGAACCCTGAGACACGTTTGAATGGTGGGAAGGTAAAAACCCTCCGAATTGTTTTGAAAACCCACATCTTTTATTCATTTTGAAAACCCTTTTTTTCTGACAATCTCTAAGAAAGAAAATCAACCACTTAACGAAGGTGGGAATATGCTTACTTACCTCGTTATCCGTTCGACGTGCAGCTAGCACCACTCTCACAGCATCCATAGAAACGTCTTCGGTCTTCAATCCTTGTCTTCATCTTCGTCTTCGGTCTTCAACTCTTAATGATGAAATCTTGAACTTCGTAGAATCTTGACAATATGATTCTTTCCTCTAATTCCTTGTTGCTTGAAACTTCATTATGGATATTTCTTCTTCCATTGGCTTTATTGAAAGAATACAACACTAAAAACGATCTAAACAAATCAAAAAATGATGCAATGATTTTTTTTCTTCTTTTTTTTTCCTTTTTTCTTTTTCTTTTTTTTTTTCATTTTTTTTTCCTTTTTTTTTAAAGATGCAAGATAAATAAAGTAAATACAAAATGAAACAAACAAAACAAAATAATAAAAGTAATAATGTACCTAACAAAATTTCTCTTGTTTTTTTTTTTCCTTTTTTTTTTCCTTTTTTTTTGAGACAAGAGAAAATAAAATACAAATTAACAAATAAGATAAAATAAAAATGCAAGTACAAAGGCCATGGTGTAAGTATTTTACCGCTTGATTCTTCACAAGTTGTATGTCTCGATATCATAAACTTCTTGAATTCTCATCTTGAAAATCTTCGCTCTTGTACATAAGTCTTCAACTTGTAAAAATTCTGCTTCTTGTCTTGTTGCTTTACTTGAATCTGAAATCTGCTCATTTTTGTACCGTTGCTTGTAAACCTTGAACGTCTTCAACTTTCCTTCGAATTTGTGATGCTCCTCTTGTTGATGATGATGGTGTTTCTATGGACCTGTTGGTGTAGAGAGAGATAAAGTGGATGGCGCTAACTGCGAACAAGATTACAAGTGGTATGTGAGTTAGAAATTCGATGTCACCATCATGATTGATAAAATAACACTCAAGAGATCAAAATAGTGCTTTTATTGGTGGGAGGTTGGGTAGCTCACCATTCTACCCGGAGTTTACGTACGGTGACACACACTCTAAAAGCACATATTTAGACAGGTACAAAGAAGTGAAGGTCTGTGCCTCGCTTGATGTAACAATGGGTAGTCTCCACTATAAGGGATCACAACACTAATACTGAATTCAGTTTGCACCTTATTTTCCACTGGCATGGTTAAATCCAACTTTAACTCTCATACAAGTAAGAAACCCGATCACGTTCTCTATCATCTCTAAGTTCAGTCACTCTTATGAGAATCTCGATGTAATCTTAGTGACATGTATACTATGTGACTCTAAACTAACTACAAGTTGGAGTTTTTCATGCACTAATTTACAAAAAAAATTGAAAACTCATGAAAAATTGGAAAAATTTACAATGTAAATGCTTAACCACTCCCCCACACTTAAACTTTACATTTTCCTCAATGTAAATTGAGTCATCCAAAGTAAGTCAAGGTGGGAAATCTTATAATGATATCCAACAGGAAATCAGAAAAAGTAAAAACAAGACAAGAAAAACTAAAAACAAGAGAAAAATACTCATCCTATGGGTTGCCTCCCATGTAGCGCTCGGTTTAAAGTCGTCAGCCCGACTATCTCCTTACTTTCTATGACTCCTTCAGAGGGAGTGCATCCACAAAATTAGCTCCTTCCACCACTTCGGAAGTGAAATTCTCATAATATGGTTTCAACCGGTGCCCATTGACTTTAAGTTCCTTATCTGTAGCTACGCTAAGAATTTCTACTGCACCATGAGAAAACACATTAGTAACAATAAAAAGTCCAATCCAATGTGACCTTAATTTACCCGGAAATAATTGCAAGCGAGAATTAAACAAAAGCACTTTCTGCCCAATGCAAAATCGTTTCCTAGAAATCATATTATGAAAGGCATTCGTTTTTTCCTTATAAATGTGTGAGCTTTCAAACGCCTCATTGTGGATCTCCTCTAGCTCTTGAAGTTGTAACTTCCTTTGCTTTCCAGCACCATCCACATCCATATTGTATTGTTTAATAGCCCAAAACGCCTTATGCTCAATCTCAACGGGTAGGTGACAAGGTTTACCATACACAAGCCTAAAGGGAGACATCCCGATAGGTGTCTTGTATGTGGTTCTGTAAGCCCACAAAGCATCATTAAGTCGCATGCTCCAATCTTTCCTTGTTGGATTCACCGTCTTCTCTAGAATGGATTTCACCTCGCGGTTAGAAACCTCGGCTTGTCCATTTTTTTGGGGATGATAAGGTGTTGCAATCTTGTGCAACACACTGTACTTCTTCAACAAGCTTTGTAAGATCCTGTTTTTGAAGTGAGAGCCCCCATCGCTAATTATGGCTCTTGGAATTCCAAACCTTGCAAAGATATTAGCTTGCACAAAATCTTAAACAACTTTAGAATCATTAGTTGGGGAGGCCTTAGCTTTCACCCATTTCGAGACATAATCAACAACAAGTAAGATATAAAAATCCCATGAGAGTTGACAAAATGACCCATAAAAGTAGGCGTATTTGCATTCGTTCAGACTCTTCTAGTGTGGTGGAATCTTTTAAAAATTCTAATTTGCCTTGGTTTTCAAGACAAAGGTGGTTGGAGGTCTGTAGGAGTTATGATTCTATAAGATTTATTCATACCTATAGGGAGGCGAATTTTTCAGCGGATAAGATGGCTAAGCGTGGTTTTTATCTTGATAATGAAGTTGGAATGCACTATGATGGAATACCTAGTTTTTTAATTACTTTTGAATTTCCAAATGTTGCTTATTATCGTTTTAAATAGTTTGCAAGTTTTTGGGGTTGCTGTGACCTCTTTTCTTGTAAACTATTTTTTTGTAAATTTTGTTATCTATTAATACAATTTTTTGACTTATCAAAAAAAAAAATAATTCGGGCATCTAGATTGTCTGTTCTTTGGCACCTATCACAAGTTGTACAAAATATATACGCATCCTTGAACAAGGTTGGCCAATAGAAACCGCTTTCAAGTACCTTGTGAGCGGTTCTCTTACTCCAAAAATGTCCTCCGCAAGCATAAGAGTGACAAAAACACAAGATAGAATGAAATTCATATTCGGGAACGCACTTTCATATTACTTGGTCACTACAATGTTTCCATAGGTATGGATCATCCCACATGTATTGGTTTCCTAACTTCTTAAGTTTGTCCCTCTCAGCACGAGACAAGTTCTTTGGTATTTGTCTAGACACCAAGTAATTGACAATATCGGCATACCATGGTTCTCCAAAGGAAATTGAGAATAGTTGCTCATCCGGGAAACTTTCACGCAATGGGATAACTTCCTTGTCCACAATAAGACGGCTCAAATGATCCACAACGGTGTTCTAAATTCCTTTCTTGTCCTTGATTTCAATATCAAACTCTTGCAAGAGTAAGATCCATCGTATGGGCCTCGGTTTCGCTTCTTTCTTCGTTAGCAAGTACCTAAGCGCTGCATGATCAGAAAAGACAACAACTTTTGTACCAATTAGATAAGAGTGAAACTTTTACAAAGAAAAAACAATAGCTAACAACTCTTTTTCAGTGGTTGTATAGTTTTGCTGGGCATCATTTAACGTTCTAGAAGCATAATAATAGCATGAGGTATCTTCCCCACACGTTTCCCAAGCACCGCACCAACCGCATAGTCACTTGCATCAAACATGAGTTCAAAAGGCTTGCTCCAATATGGTGGTTTAATGATAGGGGATGAAATCAAAAATTCTTCCAAACGATTGAATGTCACCACACACTTTTCATCAAAGTTAAAAACCACATCTTTTTGCAATAAGTTGCAAAGTGGTGATATTATCTTGGAAAAATCCTTGATAAATCTACGATAAAAACCTGCATGACCAAGAAAAGAGCGTATCTGCCTCACCGTAATGGGAGGGGTTAAAGAACGAATAAGGTTAATCTTAGATTATCAACTTCCAAGACTTTAGAAAATATTATATGGCCTAAAACTATGCCATGAGTTACCATGAAATGGAACTGCTCCCAATTCAGCACAAGGTTTGTTTCAATACGTCGTTCAAGGATTAATGACAAATTGTTCAAGGAAAGGTCAAATGAATCACCAAAGACACTAAAATCATCCATGAACACTTCGATTATGTTTTCAACATATTCTGAAAAAAATACTTACCATACACCTTTGAAAGGTAGCTAGAGCATTGCACAAGACTAAAGGCATCCTTCTATAAGCAAAAGTGTTAGAGCATAGCTTGGTCGACCTCGCATGCGTTGCTATCTCAAGCATGTTTGTCAATGTTAGTGATCAATACTATGAGTCTTGATTTCTAGTCTACATAGCTAAGTCTCGGACTAGGATAGAAAAGTGTAGTTGAGCTCAAGGACTTCATGGCGATTCATCATACAACGAAGAAGATCTGCTCAAGGAACCGTGGAACTTCATCAACAAAAAGGTATGTGGAGACTTGAACTTATCTATCACTCAAAAGTCTATCTCTTTTATCTCCTACTTCTTATGAGACAAAAGTCGTATGCTATATAGACTGCATCATACGCATTTGATATTTCAGTCGAGTATATCTCGCCTATCTATATCTCGAAATCATGTGTTGGTAAAGCGTTTCGCTTTGATCGGGTTTATCTTCACCTCATGACGGAAGTCATATTGTTTCAATGACTTTGAAAATCGCTTTGACGAGAAATAGTGTAACAACTATATAACGTCCTCTAAGAATGTTTCAATGGTTGGAATGAGAGTTTAGTTTTATATAACCAATGATGGATATAAGCATTGTCTGGAAACACATATGTGCATAAGTCATATTCCTTAATCCGAAGTTTGCGAACTTTGTGTATTGAGAGAAACCGGAGGACTTGGCGAACTCATTCCGCGAACTGACAGAAGTTCTCTTGCCGAGAATTTCTGCTAGGATTTTCCAAAAACTCATTTGCGTGTTTAGTCCGCGAACCTAGTCCGCGAACTGGCGGAAGTATCCTTGCCGAGATTTTCTGGTGAGTTTGGAAAACTCTGCCGGTTGTCTTAAGTCCACGAACTTGTTTGCGTACTTGAGTGGGTTATGATTTAAAGATGTGCTCTGAACATGAAACTTAAACTACTAAGGAATGCAGTATGCAAACAGTGTCTATAAAGTTCATGAGCCGATTCAATCGAATCGAATCATCTTTGTTTCAATTGTGTCTTGTGTAGTTACATAAGATCTCATAACAATTGAACAACTCTCTAACTAGTTAATTTGAGTCAATCGAACTAGTTATGGTGAAGAAGAACAAGGTTAATATGAAATGCTCATATGGTTGACCTTTTGGGTTACTATGTTGAACTAACATAGACGTACACGGTTTTCACAAACCCAGTAAACGTATCTCTCAAGTGTGCGTGACAAGCTAAGTTTTCGATCTAACGGTTGAGAAATATTAGCTTGAATCTAAATCAGGTTTTTATCTAACGGTGAATATTGATTGCTTTGTAACTAAGGCAAAACCCTGATTTGAAGACTATATATATGAGACATCTAGCATTGGGAAAAACTAATCCCCACACGTATGTGTGATACTAGTGCGCTCGCTAGAGTCGATTCTCCTCTAACCTTTGGTTTTCTTCTCTAAAACCAGGTTAACGACTTAAAGACTTTATTGAGATTGTGAAGCCAGACCGATACTACTTTTATCATAGTTGTGTGATCTGATCTTGCATCTTCTATCGTACGAGTACAATCTTTGATTGGCTTGAGATCGTGAGAGTTCTCCGATAGGCAAGATAAAGAAGTCACAAACATCTTCATCTCATTGTTTGTGATTCCTCGACGTCCTCTTGTGTACTCAAGTAAGACTGTTGGGAGGTGATTGATTAATCTAGGTTTTTCTTCGGGAATATAAGACCGGATTATCTGTTGGTTCATGTTCACCTTGATTTCATATCTTAAGATGGAACAAAAACCTAGGGTTTTTCTGTGGGAGACAGATTTATCCTTTGATAGACTTTTCTGTGTGAGACAGATTTGTTTATTATCAAGTATGCGATTTTGGGTTGCAGCAACTCTTGGATGTGTGTGAGATCAGCTAAGGGAATCAAGTGCGCAGTATCTTGATGAGATCAGAGGCGTAGGAGTATAACTGTACCTTGAATTAGTGGGAGACTGATTGGGGTTCAACTATAGTCCAGTCCGAAGTTAGCTTGGAGTAGGCTAGTGTATGTACCGGCTTAATACAATGTGTATTCAATCTGGACTAGGTCCCAGGGTTTTTCTGCATTTGCGGTTTCCTTGTTAACAAAATTTCTGGTGTACGTGTTATTTCATTTTTTTCGCATTATCTTGTTTATCTTTATAATTGAAATAATACATGTTGTGCGTTAAAGTTTAATCGATTAGAGATCCGACCTTGTGGTTGTTGATTTCATTGATTAACACTTGGACATTGGTCTTTGGTACCGTCCAAGTTATTCCTTGTATTTGATAAAGAATCGCTATTGTTTTTAGCTTGAGTAAAAATCAAATCAAGAGAGAGAGATTAACTCCTTGAGATACTTTTATCTAGATTGAGTCTGACTGTCTAGTTGATTCTCTAGCAAAGTATTTCGGAGTTAGTCCATACAAATTGCTAAGCGAAAATATTGGGTGGTGTTGTTAGACCCACGTTTTTTCAATTGGTATCAGAGCAGGCAAACACACTAAGACCTCATCAGTCTGTGTTTGTAGCGATCTGAAACTATGGACAGAGGTGTTATCTCTACTAATGTACCACCAGTCTTTGATGGCTCTAATTACTTATGGTGGAAAATTGCTATGCGAGCCTTCATCCAGTCGCATGATTTTCAATCATGGGTATATGTTGTCAATGGCTATGATGCGCCTGTTGTTGCAGCCGGAGACGTAAACGTTCCCAAGAATATTGGTGAATATAATGCTGCCGAGATTCTTACTGCAAAGTAAAATTCTGAAGGGTTAAATGCTATCATACATGCCATTTCCCCAAGTCTTCAATACCATGTGTTTAATTGCACTAGGTCTAAAGATGCTTGGGATATCTTAGAAAGCGTATTTGAAGGTAACTCCAGTGAAAAGGAAGCTATGATTCAAAACCTTAATTCCGATTGGGAAAACCTTCGTATGGCAGATGAAGAATCATTTGATGAGTTTAATCACAAAGTGTCTAAAATTGTTAATGCATCTTTTGCATTGTGTAAGACTATTCCTGAAAAGGACATTGTGATGAAAATTCTCAGATCGCTGCCATCTATATACGAGTCTAAGAAGCATGCCATCGTTGAGGGGAATAACCTCGATAATATTTCCAGAAACACCTTGGTTGGAAAGCTAAAGATATTTGACCATGAGCATACATCCAAAGTCGTTAAGGATATTGCCTTTAAAGCACAGAAGAACACCAAATTACTTGTCAAAGGTAAAAGTGTTCATGTCTCTGAGGATGATCAGTCTGAGGATGATTTTTTCGGATGAAGATCTTGACAAATCAGTCTCCTTGATCACAAGACAGTTTAGGGATCTTTTGTTGAAGAGAAGTAAATGGTTTTCAAGAGACAAACCTAAGTCATCAGACAAACCTCACGGTCGCGTACCTCCTAAAAACAGGGATGCTGACGAGGATGATGACGAGGACATGCCTCAGTGCTTTAAGTGTAAGGGTTTTGGCCATTTTTCTAACGAATGCCCAAATCGTAGAAAATACACTGGGAACAAAGGTCTAGCTGTAACACTTGATGAAATGTCTGAAACCTATGATTCTGATGAAGATAGAAAATCAAGTGTAGGGCTTCTTTGTGAAAACATCGATTTTGATACTTGTAGCAATACATATATCAACCTCAATGGGTTCGGAGAAGAAGAAAACCCAATCAAGCTGGAAGATTCACTAAATCCGGTAACTGGAAACCCTATCATTGATGTTTCAGGATCAACAGTATGTCTTGATGCTTGCACATCTCAGATGCCTGAATACTATCCAAGATTGACATGCTCGTTTTGTTCGATGAAGGGACATGAACTTTCAAGGTGTTAAAAATAAAAACACCAAATAAGCCACGCAAGCAAACTTCAACGAAGAGCAGATCGATTAACAAGAAAGCTGAAACTTGCTCAGAAGACCGCCGAGATATGTAGGATCTTATCTTCGTCTAAGAAGTTGGTTTCCAGAGATAGAATAAGACCATTTGAAAAGAAAATATGGTCAAATCAGTTTGATAGACAGAGATCAGAGGATTCCTTTCATGAGGAAAAAGATGGACAAATCGTTGTTCATCGCAACACAACTTGATTGTGTTGTTAGGAAAATCTTGTCTCATGTGCCTGATCGAAAAGAGATAAGATTGAGTGCTGATCCAGGCTTCAGAAAAGTTTTTCCTTCTTTTCTTAAATTTGTTATTTTTGTCTATCAAATAAAAGAAAGGGTTATTATCGACAATTCTACTCTTTATAGGGTTTTAGAGTTGGGCGTATGCGAACCTGTCAATAGGTTTCGAATCCTACATTCCTTTTTCCCTTTTGACATCCTTTATAAGACTTCTTGTTGAGTTAAGTGATTCCATCACATAAATCCAGTTGTTCATAACTGTTCTCAAAGCACTATGTCATCAGATGGAAAGGATGTCAACATGATTGTTAAGCCATCAATCAAGGAAAAAGAGAAATCTCATGTTTCTAAGTCCCTGAAAAGAAAAAGAAGGAATACAAGAAAACCCAGGGCTGTTCCTTCTAACTCTCAGAAGTTTTCCGATGTTCTTGATGAGTTAAAGGAAATAAGAAGGGAGATTTGTGAAATAAAGACTTTCGTGTCTAAATCCTTGGAAATTCAGAGGACCCTAATTCGACCTCTTCAGCCAAGACAGTTCGTGGGTATTGACACTTATCTCCGTGAACCTTATGCCCCGATGGCTGTCGATAACAAGGAGTTCGGGAATGATAAAGAATTTCTCAAAGGAATTTTTGCCTAGTATATCTTCTTTTTGGAGTAGTTGGAAGAATAACTAGCGTTTTCAATAGCGAAGATTGTGACTACACTTAGCTATTTTGTTTTCATCTTCTTATGTTTATTTTTTAGGTTTATTGGTTTTAAATTCTAAAAATATTTGGAGGATGATGTTATTGCAGTATTAATCTTTATGATTTTGTGATATTGCAATATTTTTATGGGATATGTATTGTTTGCGTCCGTGAACTTGAAGGTCCCATATGTTGTCAAAAGTAAAGTTGTTCATGAATTGGTTTTCGTATTGATGAAAGGACGATTGGACTTTTGAAAAATACAAAAGTTATGCCTATGCAGTCATTTATTTGATGGAAAATAGGATAAAATCTTTTGTCTGACAAGGATAAAGTCTATTATGTCATTATGCATATAGTTATGGAAAGATAGAATAGATCCTTGTATGTATTCCACGGTATTGATCTTCATTGATCCATTCTTTTTGTATTACCGTGAAGGATCCATTGTGTGTCTTATGTTGAGCACGATACAACCAAGTCGATTATTCTTATTGGCTTTGTTGGTAGTTCCATAAAATGCTATATGTTGAGTATTATGAACTAAATTAATCATCTTGGTTGGTTATTTTGTTATTTGCTCCGAAAGTCTTCTTTTGTCGAGCAAAACTTTTGACAATTAAATTGATTACCTTCGTGATTAGTTTGGTTGTTTGTATTCCAATTAGATTAATTATGGGTTCTCTTGTAATTAGTCTAGTTGAGTTTTCATATATTCCACAAGTTCTTATGTTGAATATATGAACGTCTATACTAACTATGTTCTATTGGTTGATGCAGTCGTATATTCCGTAAGGTTTTCCTTATGTTGAGTATGTGAACGATTATCCATATGATTACCTTAATCGTAGCTCCGTAAGTTTACTTATGTTGAGCACAATCAATTAAATTGATCACTTTTGTGGTTTGATTTAGTTGCATATTCCAATTAAATTAATCATGGGTTTACTTGTGATTAATTTGACTGAGTTTTCATTTTCCTATGGCTTTTGATGTCCAATTAAAAATCCTTCTTTTCTTTCGAAATTAAAGTCGCTCTTGTTGTTCTCTCGGGAATGACATCAAATGGGGGAGAGTTCTTTTGAACTTGTGCTTAATGGTAATATCTTGCGGGGTGTGCGGCTGTGGAATTTTATAGGGGTTATCTTGTATCTTAAAACTCCTTGATGAATGCATTTAGCTTCGGCTTTATGATTGCATCTAAATTAAGTTGGTATGTATTTCTTCTTTTAGTCTATGAAACGTCTCTTCTCGGAAATTTCATTAGGAACCCGTTCTTGTACTTTTGCCAATTTTATTGACAAAAAGGGGGAGAATTAATGTGTAGTTCTACTACATATACATATGATTTTCGGATCATTGTGTAAGAGGGAGTCGTTTCCATGTGAGATGGAGTATTAACTAAGGGGGAGTGATACATATCACCGTAGTATTATTGTTAAAGTCGTGATGCAATTGGACTTTGATGTTACATAATAATACTATGTCACTGTATAATAATGATCGAGAATCTCGATTTCTCTCATTGTTATAGCTATGGATCTTCAAAACGGTGATGCTAAACTTACAACCTTTGGGATCATTGGAGTACTTGGAAGGACGAAGATTTCAGGGAACATTGAAGATTAGACTATGGAATAGGAGCCACTAAAGTTTTTCTTTTTTGTATTCCATATGTATTAATAGTTTTGTCACTAAAATTGACAAAGGGGAAGATTGTTAGAGCATAGCTCGGTCGACCTCGCATGCGTTTCTATCTCAAGCATGTTTGTCAATGTTAGTGATCAAACTCTATGAGTCTTGATTTCTAGTCTACATAGCTAAGTCTCGAACTAGGATAGAAAAGTGTAGTTGAGCACAAGGACTTCATGGAGATTCATCATACAACGACCATGATCTTCTCAAGGAACCGTGGAACTTCATCAACAAAAAGGTATGTGGAGACTTGAATTTATCTATCACTCAAAAGTCTATCTCTTCTATCTCCTACTTCTTATGAGACAAAATTCGTATGCTATATAGACTGGACCATACACATTTGATACTTCGAGCCGAGTATATCTCGCCTATCTATATCTCAAAATCATGTGTTGGTAAAGCATTTCGCTTTGATCGGGTTTATCTTCACCTAATGAAGAAAGTCATATTGTTTCAATCACTTTGAAAATCGCTTTGACGAGAAATAGTGTAGCAACTATATAACGTCCTCTAAGAATGTTTCAATGGTTTGAATGAGAGGTTAGGTCTATATAACCAATGATGGATATAAGTATTGTGTGGAAACACATATGTGCATAAGTCCTATTCCTTAATACGAAGTTTTCGAACTTTGTTGATTGAGAGAAACCAGAGGAATTGGCTTTGCCAAGTCCGCGAACTCATTTTGCGAACTCAGTCCGCGAACTTACGGAAGTTCTCTTGCCGAGAATTTCTGCTGGGATTTTCCAAGAACTTGTTTGCGTGTTTAGTCCGCGAACTGGCGGAAGTCTCCTTACCGAGATTTTCTGCTGAGTTTGGAAAACTCTGCCGGTTGTCTTAAGTCCGCGAACTTGTTTGCGTACTTGAGTGGGTTATGATCTAAAGATGTGATCTGAACATGAAACTTAAATTACTAAGGAATGCAGTATGCAAACCGTAGTTATAAAGTTCATGAGCCGGTTCAATCGAATCGAATCATATTTGTTTCAATTGTGTCTTGTGTAGTTACATAAGATCTCATAGAAATTGAACAACTCTCTAACTAGTTCATTTGAGTCAATCGAACTAGTTATGGTGAAGAAGAACAAGGTTAATATGAACTGCTCATATGGTTGACCTTTTGGGTTACTATGTTGAACCAACATACACCTACACGTTTGCGCACAGTTTTCACAAACCCAGTAAACGTATATCTCAAGTGTGTGTGACAAGCTAAGTTTTCGATCTAACGGTTGAGAAATATTAGCTTGAATCTAAATCATGTTTTAATCTAACGGTGAATATTGATTGCTTTGTAACTAAGGCAAAACCCTGATTTGAAGACTATATATAAGAGACATCTAGCATTGGGCGAAACTAATCCCCATACGTCTGTGTGATACTAATGCGCTCGCTAGAGTCAATTCTCCTCTAACCTTTGGTTTTTTTCTCTAAAACCAGGTTAACGACTTCATTGGGATTGTGAAGCCAGACCGATATTACTTTTATCGTAGTTGTGTGATCTGATCTTGCATCTTCTATCGTATGAGTACAATCTTTGATTGGCTTGAGATCATGAGAGTTCTCCGATAGGCAAGATAAAGAAGTCACAAACATCTTCGTCTCACTGTTTGTGATTCCTCGACGTCCTCTTGTATATTCAAGTAAGATTGTTGAGAGGTGATTGATTAATCTAGGTTGTTCTTCGGGAATATAAGACCGGATTATCAATTGGTTCATGTTCACCTTGATTTCATATCTTAAGACGGAACAAAAACCTAAGGTTTTTCTGTGGGAGACAAATTTATCCTTTGATAGACTTTTCTGTGTGAGACAGATTTGTTTATTATCAAGTCTGCGATTTTGGGTTGCAGCAACTCTTGGTTGTGGGTGAGATCAGCTAAGGGAATCAAGTGTGTAGTATCCTGCTGGGATTAGAGGCGTAGTAGTACAATTGTACCTTGAATTAGTGGGAGACTGATTTGGGTTCAACTATAGTCCAGTCCGAAGTTAGCTTGGAGTAGGCTAGTGTCTGTAGCGGCTTAATACAGCGTGTATTCAATCTGGACTAGGTCCCGGGTTTTTTCTGCATTTGCGGTTTCCTCGTTAACAAAATTTCTGGTGTCTGTGTTATTTCATTTTCCGCATTATATTGTTTATCTTTATAATTGAAATAATACAGGTTGTGCGTTAAAGTTTAATCGATTAGAGATCCGACCTTGTGATTGTTGATTTCATTGATTAACACTTGGACATTGGTCTTTGGTACCGTCCAAGTTATTCCTTGTATTTGATAAAGACTCACTATTGTTTTTAGCTTGAGTAAAAATCAAATCAAGAGAGAGAGATTAACTCTTTGAGATACTTTTATCTAGATTGAGTCTGACTGTCTAGTTGATTCTCTAGCAAAGTATTTCGGAGTTCGTCCATACAGATTGCTAAGCGAAATATTGGGTGGTGTTGTTAGATCCCCGTTTTTTCAAAAAGTACTGAAAGGACAAGTGAAAGTAGTTTTCTCTTGATCCTCCGGCGCTATCACAATCTGATTGTAACCTGAATTGCCATCAAGGAAGCAATAGTAAGAGTGTCCAGCTAAACGTTCAAGCATTTGATCAATAAAAGGCAATGGAAAATTATCATTCCTAGTGGTGGCATTCAATTTCCTATAGTCAATACAAACCCTCCAACCGGTTTTCACACGAGTTGGGACAAGTTCGTTCTTATCATTCTCCACCACCGTCACACCTGATTCCTTTGGTACTACTTTTATCAGACTCACCCACTTGCTATCGGATATGGGGTAGATAACACCCACGTCCAAAATCTTTAGTATCTCCTTTTTCACAACTTCCATCATGGGGGGTTCAGATGACGTTGCGCTTCCCTTGTGGGCTTTGCATCATCCTCCAAACGGATTTTATGCATACAAACGGCAGGGCTTATACCCTTGATATCAGCAATTCTCCATCCTATGGCCGTCTTGTACTTCCTTAGAACCCTTAGAAGTTTTTGGTCCTGTAATTCACTAAGCTCGTTAGAAACAATCACAGGTAAATCTTCCTTGTCACCCAAGTACAAGTACTTTAAGTGATCGGGAAGAGGTTTCAATTCTAACTTTGGAGATTTAACAATGGAAGGTACAAGCTTTTCATCACTGCATGGTAAAGAAATAAAAGAGATATTATGAGTTTCCGGGCGTCCTTGTAGTGAATTAAGATCACCAAGGTCTTCCTTGACTTCATTACCACACTCTACACCGTTATCCATGGATGTATTTAAAACGGTTTCCAAAGCATCTTCACCATTCAATTCAAACACTTGTTGTACCAATGTATCCATAACATCAATGGAGAAACAAGAGTGGACATCACTAGGATATCTCATCGTCTCGAAAATGTTGAAACATATTGTTTCTCCATCAAACTCCATAGTTAATGTTCCCTTGTCCACATCAATAATGGTTTTTGCTGTTTTCATGAAGGGACGCCCAAGTAGTAATGGAAGAGACGAGTCCGGTGAACCTTCATTCATCTCTAACACACAAAAGTCAGCTGGAAAGACTAATTGATTAACATGCACAAGAACATCATCAACAATACCCATTGGGTAGACATTAGAGCGATCGTCTAATTGCAATACAATTCCAGCATTTTTAAGAGGACCGAGATCAAGTGAATTATACATGGATGCAGGCATAACATTTACGGATGCACCTAAGTCCAACATAGCTTTGTTAAATGTAGTGTTACCAATTGTGAATGGAATGTCAAAGTTACCGGGATCCTTGCATTTTAGTGGGAGTTTGTGTTGTAAGATTGCCGAAGCATTCTCCTCCACACTTAGCACTTCATTACCTTTGAGCCTTTGCTTATTGGTACACAAGTCCTTCAACACCTTTGCATACTTTGGAACTTTGTTAATATCATCAATGAGTGGTATGTTCACATGGATCTTTTTAACAGCGTCTAAAATCTCCTTTTCTAGTTCCGCCTTCTTGGAACTTGCAAGTCTGCGAGGGAAAGGTAAAGGAAGAACATAAGTAGAAACTGTAGTTTTAGATTTAGGAATAGGTACCTCAGAAGATTGGGGAGAATCATCATTCTTCTCCTCCAAAACAGGTTCCTTTGGTGTTTCCACCTTGCCCGAATCAGTAACTTCAGGTTGCACAAGTTGTGTACCACTTCTCAACGTAATAGCATTGACACCCTCTTTTGGGTTGATAGGTTGAGAAGGGAGTTTCCCACCATTTTGTGGCTTCAACTGGTTCAACTCAATAGCCATAGAACCAACTCAATAGCCATAGACCATTTTGGTCTTATATTCCCGAAGAACAGCCTATAGTTATCAATCGCCTCACAACAATCTTAATCGTATGGTAGCGAAACAAGATGTTGCGGAATCACAAACAATGAGACGAAGATGTTTGTGATTACTTTTTATATCTTGCCTATCAGAGATATCAATCTCAAGAAAATCAATATGATTGTACTCGTACGATAGAAGATGCAAGATCAGATCACACAACTACGATAAAGTAGTATCGGTCTGGTTTCACAATCCTAATGAAGTCTTTAATTCGTTAACCTGGTTTTAGAAGAAGAAAACTAAAGGTTAAAGAAGAAACGACTCTAGCACGCAAACTAGTATCACACGTAAGGTGTGGGGATTAGTTTTGCATTGATGCTAGATGTCCCCTTGTATAGTCTTTCAAATCAGGGTTTGCTATTAAGTTACCTTGGTAACAAAGCAATCAATATCCACTGTTAGATGAAAACCTGATTTAGATTCAAGCTAATATTTCTCAACCGTTAGATCGAAAACTTATCTTGTTACACACTATTGAAATGCACGCTTCTAGGTTTGTTAACCGTACCCAAACGTATGCACTTGTTGGTTCAATAATAGTTAACCAAAAGTTAGCCATATGAGCATTTCATATCAACCATGTTCTTCTTCACCATAACTAGTTCTCATGACTCAAATGAACTAGTTAGAGATTTGTTCAATTGCAAATAATTCTTATGTAACTACACAAGACAAAATTGAAGCAAAGATGATTTGATTCACTCGAATCGGTTCATGAACTTTTATAGCCACGGTTTGCAAACTGCATTCCTTAGTCTTTTTAAGTTTATGTTGAGAAATCATCTTCAGATATATAACCTTCTTAAGTTCGCAGACTTGGTTCGCGAATTTAAGTTACCGGGCAGAGTTTACAAACTCCAGCAGAAATTCTCGGGATGAGAACTTCGCCGGTTCGCGGACTGGGTTCGCGGACTTAGCTTCACGCACTAGTTTGTCAACCCCAGCAGAAATTCTCGGGTTTGAGAACTTCGGCAGTTTGCGGACTTGGCTCACGCCATTCTTCCGGTTCTCTTGATCAAAAAAGTTCGAAAACTTTGGTTCAGGGAATAGGACTTATACATAAATGTGTTTCCACAACAATGCTTATGTCCACATTGGTTATGTAATCTAAACTCTCGTCAAAGCAATTTTCAAAGTGATTGAAACATATCATGACTTTCGTCACTAGGTAAAGATAAACTTGGTCGAAGCGAAAAGCTTATTAACACATATTTCGAGATATAGATAGGCGAGTTATACTCGGCTCGAAATACCAACTGTGTATAATCAAAGTCTATATATAGCATACGACTTTTTGTCTCAAGAAGTAGGAGATAGAATAGATAGACTTTTGAGTGATAGATAAGTTCAAGTCTTCACATACCTTTTTGTCGAGAAGTTCCACCGGTTCCTTGAGTAGTTCTTCTTCTTGTATGATGAATCGCCATGAATTCCTTGAGCTCAACTACACTTTCTATCCTAGTGCGAGACTTATCTATAGTAGAATAGAAATCAAGACTTATAGTTTTGATCACTAACATTGACAAACATGCTTGAGATAGCAACGCATGCGAGTTCGACCGAGCAATGCTCTAACAATCTCCCCCTTAGTGACAAAACTATCAATACATATGGAATACAAAAAAGATAATGAAACTTTAGTAGCTCCCATTCCACATGTCTAATCTTCAACGTTCCTTGAAATCTTCGTCATTTTCAAGTAATCCAATGATCCCAAAGGTTGTAAGTTTAGCATCACCGTTGTTGAAGATCCGTAGCTATAACAATGAGAAAACATAATTCTCGATCATTGTTATATAGTGTCATAGTATTATTACACAGTGTCAAAGTTCAATTGTATCACAAATTCAACAATAATACTATGGTGATATGTATCACTCCCCCTTAGTAAATACTCCATCTCACATGGAAACCACTCCCCCTTACACAATGATCCGAAAATCATATGTATTTGTAGTTTGAACTACATATTGATTCTCCCCCTTTTTGTCAATAAAATTGGCAAAGGTACAAGAACGGGATCATAATGAAATTTCCGCAAGAGACATTTCTTGACTAAAAGAAAAAAATACATACCAACTAATTTAGATGCAATCATAAAGACGAAGATAAATGCATTCATCAAGGAGTTTAAAGATACACGATAACCCCTCTAAAATTCCACAGCCGCACACCCCTCAAGATATGACCATTAAGCACAAGTTGAAAAGAACTCTCCCCTATTTGATGTCATTCCGAGAGAACAATAACGAGCGACCTTAATTTCAAAAGAAAAGAAGAATTTCTGTTGGACACCAAAACCATAAGAATGATTTTTATATCCAAAGACTCAATCAAATTAATCACAAGTAAACCCATGATTAATTTAATCAGAATACGCAACCAAATTAAAAAAAAAAGTGATCAATTTAATTGATTATGATCAACATAAGTAAACTTACGGAGCTACGACTAAGTTTAACCATAAGGAATGATTAGCTTAACCGTTCATATACTCAACACAAGAAAAACTTATGGAGTAATAATTTAGTTCATAATGGTCGACATATAGTACCTTACGGAGCAACAACAAAGCCAATCAAAAATAATCAACTTGGTTGTTTAGTGCTCAACATAAGACACATTACGGAGCCTCACAGTAATACATAAAATATGGATCAGGGAAGATCAATTACTGCGGAATACACTAGGATTCATTCTATTTTCCATCACTATTTGCACAATGACATACAATAGACATAATCCTTGCAAACAAAAGATTTTAACCTATCTTCCATCAATAATTGACAATATAGGATTAACTTTTGTATTTGTCAAAAGTCCATTCATTCTTTTATCAATACATGCATATCGACTTACGAAAGACTTTACTTTTGACAAGATATGAGATGGTCAAGTTTACGGACGTAAACACACACATCCCATAACAATATTGCAATATATAAAACCAAAAGGATTATTACTGCAGAAATCATCTTCCAAACAATTTAGAATTTCAACCAATAAATCTAAAAACATGAAGATGAAAACATTGGACATATCTATGTGAAATCACAATAATTGTTATTCCAAACTCTAGTAATCCTTCAAAAACAAGATTAAATTATCATAAGAAGTTCCCTATGCATCAAGACAAACTAGTAATGCACATATAAGATGATTTGTCCTTAGAGGGTAGAATCAATCTTTTCCGCCCGGATTTACACCAAGAATAGCTACCAAAGGCGTATAAAAATATTTCTTAACAAAGAAGAACATACAAAGTCATTAACGACCATGCACCATAGTTCACATAAAATGATTGTGAACATTCAAGAATCCCATAGTAATGCGTGTTACTGCCCATTCTTGAACTTCCTTCTTTGTGATTCACCAACAACATTATTGTAAAATCTTCAAATGAGCTTAGAAGAGTAGTTTCCAAGAATACAAGTGCCCAAGTCCAAGAGAAGTGGAACAAGTGCAACAAAACGGAGCAAAACAATCAAAAACAAGAGACAAGACAAATACCAATCTTAACTCAAAGAGGAAGAGAATGAAAAAAGAATGAGGTCATTCCAAAACAAGTTTACCGAATATCGACGTCTACAGGCAAGTATGTGTACCAAGAAGTCCAAACATCCCGCACTATTATTTTCAAACCTAAACATTTAAGAACCTTAAACACATATCAAGTTAGGTAGAAAAGAACGATAAGAAAGGTATATGAATCATTATAAGTTCTCTAAGCAAATAAAAGCACAAATCTTGCTCAAGTTTATAGACATACCTTTTTAGATAAATCCAGTTGAATTTTATAGCCTTACCAAACATAATCTGTGTGCCCCAATTTTCGTGCTTCTCTCACCGTATACATAACAGGGCATTCCTTGGTGAGGATACACTTATAACGCACTCAAGTTGTGTTGAAGTGAACAATGTCTTGCTCACCACAAGTGACTTTTGTATTATCATGAAAGATATCTCTTTTAGAACCTTTCACATCCAAATCCATCTTCTCAAAGAACTCTTTAAGTTCCAGCATCATGGATACTGCTTTCTCCATAGTCATGGAATTTTCTGGGAGATCATTCCTTTTTACACTCAAAACATCATTGACTTTCTTTGGTATCCACTTTTGAGTGCGTTTAGGAACGACCGAAACCTTCTTCCCATTACTTTCTTCAAGATTTTCCGGAAGAGAATTGGATTGACTATTCTTTTGCAAGTTAGCCTTCCTCCAATTGGGAGCATCAGATCTTGTCTTCGTATTTACGAAGTTATCCTTTTGATAACCATTACGATTGTGAAAAGGATTCGTATGACGTTTATAGGCCAATCTTGGCTTATCATAGTACTGATTCCTTTGCCTAAAGGTTGGACAGTTACAACCTGTAACGTTAAGAGGATTAGTCTTAACGTATGATCTTGGTTTCACAACTTCTTGTGATTCCCAAAAAAGAACATCATTAAGTTTCTCATTCCTTATACGGAAACGACATCTCCTTTCCAGGTGACCTTTATTTCCGCAATAGTGGCAAACATAAGGAATGTTCTTACCTCGATCTGTATGGGATGACTTTGGAGGTTGATATACTTTGATCTTTCGAACCTTAACTACCGGTGAAGGTATTTCATTTTTTCCATCAATGGAAACCTTTTTTTGAGAAGAATCACTAGCCTTGACAAATTTTACCTCTTTGCTAATACTTGGAGCATCTATTCCCTTATAGCCCAATGCTCGTGTATCACGATGATTTTTACTTGCTCCTAGCATAGTGGTTAATTTGCTTGAACTAGTATTGAACTTTTTCAAGTCATCTTCCAACATCTTGATTTTATCAAGAGCGGTAGCTAAATCATCCTCAAGGCGTTTTTCTCGAGCGAGACAAGCACTTTCTCTGTCATCAAAACTAATTTGTTGAGAGTTAAACCTTGCTTCAGATTCTGTAGGTTTTTTTTCCAACAAAAAGTACTTTTGATAAAGATTATCACATTCAAGTGACTTCATACGTAGGTTTTCCTCAGAATCCTTGAGGATCGATTCGTTTGAACGATTCGAAACATAATCACCTGCGTAACATCTTCTCAATTTCTTATTTTCTCGACAGAGAGGAGTCAGAAGAGGAGTGACATGAGAAGTTGTCATCTTATTCTTTTCTAACGAATTCAAAACCTTCACATACTCAGAGACTTCCTCATCAACATCTCTATCAATATCTAAATCACCTTCATCAGAAAGTTCATCCAACTGTTCTTCTAGGAGTGTTTCCCAGACTTCAACAGTTTTTACATTAAGAGAATGTTTAGATACTGACCTAGATGTGACAGTCCCCTCCGGTGAAACCAAGCTTTGAAAATCATCCGGTAATTTATGAACATGTACGTTATTAGAAATAGACTCGTCTATAATCAGATTGCTACAAACACAGACTTATGAGGTCTTAAACGTGTTTGCCTGCTCTGATACCAATTGAAAAAGCGGGGGTCTAACAACAACACCCAATATTTCGCTTAGCAATCTGTATGGACTAACTCCGAAATACTTTCTAGAGAATCAACTACACAGTCAGACTCAATCTAGGTAAAAGTATCTCAAGAAGTTAATATCTCTCTCTTGTTTTGATTTACTCAAGCTAATAGAAATCAGCGAGTCCTAATCAAATACAAGGAATAACTCGGATCGTACCAAAGACCAATATCCGAGGATCAATCAATGACAATCAACAACCAAAGGTTGGATTACTCTAATTGATGATCTAACGCACAACCTGTATTATTTCAATTATAAAGATAAAACAATATAATGCGGAAATTGAAATAACACAGACACCAGAAATTTTGTTAACGAGGAAACCGCAAATGCAGAAAAACCCCGGGACCTAGTCCATATTGAACACACACTGTATATTAAGCCGCTACAGACACTAGCCTACTCCAAGCTAACTTTGGACTGGACTGTAGTTGAACCCCAATCAGTCTCCCACTGATCTAAGGTACAGTTGTACTCCCTACGTCTCTGATCCCAGCAGAATACTGCGCACTTGATTCCCTTAGCTGATCTCACCCACAACTAAGAGTTGCTACGACCCAAAGTCGAAGACTTGATGACAAACAAATCTGTCTCACACATACAAGTCTATCAAAAGATTAATCTATCTCCCACAGATAAACCCTAAAAGGTTTTGTTCCGTCTTTTGATAGTAATCAAGGTGAACATGAACCAATTGATAATCCGGTCTTATATTCCCGAAGAACAGCCTAGAGTTATCAATCACCTCACAACAATCTTAATTGTATGGTAGTGAAACAAGATGTTGCGGAATCACAAACAATGAGACGAAGATGTTTGTGATTAATTTTTATATCTTGCCTATCGGAGATATAAATCTCAAGCCAATTAATATGATTGTACTCGTACGATAGAAGATGCAAGATCAGATCACACAACTACGATAAAGTGGTATCCGTCTGGCTTCACAATCCCAATGAAATCTTTAAGTCGTTAACCTGGTTTTAGAAGAAGAAAACTAAAGGTTAAAGGAGAAACGACTCTAGCACGCAAACTAGTATCACACATAAGGTGTGGGGATTAGTTTTGCATTGATGCTAGATGTCCCCTTATATAGTCTTTCAAATCAGGGTTTGCCATTAAGTTACCTTGGTAACAAAGCAATCAATATCCACCGTTAGATGAAAACCTGATTTAGATTCAAGCTAATATTTCTCAACCGTTAGATCGAAAACTTAGCTTGTTACACACAATTGAAATGCACACTTCTAGGTTTGTTAACCATACCCAAACGTGTGCACTTGTTGGTTCAATAATAGTTAACCAAAAGGTTAGCCATATGAGCATTTCATATCAACGATGTTCTTCTTCACCATAACTAGTTCACATGACTCAAATGAACTAGTTAGAGAGTTGCTCAATTGCAAAGAATTTTTATGTAACTACACAAGACACAATTGAAGCAAAGATGATTTGATTAACTCGAATCGGTCCAGGAACTTTTATAGCCACGGTTTGCAAACTGCATTCCTTAGTCGTTTTAATTTTAAGTTCAGAAATCATCTTCAGATATATAACCTTCTTAAGTTCGCAGACTTGGTTCGCGTACTTAAGTTACCGGGCAGAGTTTACAAACTCCAGCAGAAATTTTAAGGATGAGAACTTCGCCGGTTCGTGGACTGGGTTCGCAGACTGAGTTCGCGGACTTAGCTTCACGCACTACTTTGTCAACTCCAGCAGAAATTCTCGGGTTTGAGAACTTCGGCAGTTCGCGGACTTGGCTCACGCCATTCTTCCGGTTCTCTTGATCAACAAAGTTCGCAAACTTTGGTTCAAGGAATAGGAGTTATACATAAATGTGTTTCCACAACAATGCTTATGTCCACTGAAAAAGCGAGGGTCTAACAACACCACCCAATATTTTGCTTAGCAATCTGTATGGACTAACTCTGAAATACTTTGCTAGAGAATCAACTAGACAGTCAGACTCAATCTAGATTAAAGTATATCAAGGAGTTAATATCTCTCTCTTGATTTTATTTTTACTCAAGTTAAAAACAATAGTGAGTCTTAATCAAATATAAGGAATAACTTGGACGGTACCAAAGACCAATGTCCAAGTGTTAATCAATGAAATCGACAACCATAAGGTCGGATCTCCAATCAATTAACCTTTAACGCACAACCTGTATTATTTCAATTATAAAGATAAACAATATAATGCGAAAATGAAATAACACAGACACCAGAAATTTTGTTAACGAGGAAACCGCAAATGCAGAAAAACCCCGCGTCCTAGTCCAGATTGAATACACACTATATTAAGTCGTTACAAACACTAGCCTACTCCAAGCTAACTCCGGAATGGACTGTAGTTGAACCCCAATCAGTTTCCCACTAATTCAAGGTACAGTTGTACTCCTACGCCTCTGATCCCAGCAGGATACTGCGCACTTGATTCCCTTAGTTGATCTCACCCACAACCAAGAGTTGCTGCAACCCAAAATCGCAGACTTGATAATAAACAAATCTGTCTCATACAGAAAAGTCTATCAAAGGATAAATCTGTCTCCCACAGAAAAACCCTAGGTTTTTTGTTCCGTCTTAAGATATGAAATCAAGGTGAACAGGAACCAATTGATAATCCGGTCTTATATTCCCGAAGAACAACCTAGATTAATCAATCACCTCTCAACAGTCTTACTTGAATACACAAGAGGACGTCGAGGAATCAGAAACAGTGAGACGAAGATGTTTGTGACTTCTTTATCTTTCCTATCGGAGAACTCTCACGATCTCAAGCCAATCAAAGATTGTACTCGTACGATAGAATATGCAAGATCAGATCACACAACTACGATAAAAGTAGTATCGGTCTGGCTTCACAATCCCAATGAAGTCTTGAAGTCGTTAACCTGGTTTTAGAGAAGAAAACCAAAGGTTAGAGGAGAATCGACTTTAGCGAGCGCACTAGTATCACACAGACGTATGAGGATTAGTTTTTCCCAATGCTAGATGTCTCCTATATATAGTCTTCAAATCAGGGTTTTTCCTTAGTTACAAAGCAATCAATATTCACCGTTAGATGAAAACCTGATTTAGATTCAAGCTAATATTTCTCAATCGTTAGATCGAAAACTTCTTGTCACACACACTTGAGATATACGTTTACTGGGTTTGTGAAAACCGTGCCCAAACGTGTACGTGTATGTTGGTTCAACATAATAACCCAAAAGGTCAACCATATGAGCATTTAATATTAACCTTGTTTTTCTTCACCATAACTAGTTCAATTGACTCAAATGAACTAGTTAGAGAGTTGTTCAATTGCTATGAGATCTTATGTAACTACACAAGACACAATTGAAACAAAGATGATTTGATTCAATTGAATCGGCTCATGAACTTTATAGCCACGGTTTGTATATTGCATTCCTTAGTAATTTAAGTTTCATGTTCAGAGCACATCTTTAGATCATAACCCACTCAAGTACGCAAACAAGTTCGCGGACTTAAGACAACCGGCAGAGTTTTCCAAACTCAGTAGAAAATCTCGACAAGGAGACTTCCGCCAGTTCGAGGACTAAACAAGCAAACGAGTTTTTGGAAAATCCCAGTAGATATTCTCGGCAAGAGAAATTCCGTCAGTTCACGGACTGAGTTCGCGGACTTGGAAAAGCCAATTCCTCCGGTTTCTCTCAATCAACAAAGTTCGCAAACTTCGGATTAAGGAATAGGACTTGTGCACATATGTGTTTCCACACAATGCTTATATCCATCATTTGTTATATAGACCTAAATTCTCATTCCAACCATTGAAACATTCTTAGAGGACGTTATATAGTTGTTACACTATTTCTCGTCAAAGCAATTTTCAAAGAGATTGAAACAATATGACTTTCGTCATTAGGTGAAGATAAACCCGATAAAAGCGAAACGCTTTACCAACACATGATTTCGATATATAAATAGGCGAGATATACTCGGCTCGAAATATCAAATGTGTATGATCTAGTCTATATAACATACGACTTTTGTCTCATAAGAAGTAGGAGATAGAAGAGATAGACTTTTGAGTGATAGATAAGTTCAAGTCTCTACATACCCTTTTGTTGATGAAGTTCCACGGTTCCTTGAGTAGATCTTCGTCGTTGTATGATGAATCTCCATTAAGTCCTTGAGCTCAACTACATTTTTCTATCCTAGTCCGAGACTTAGCTATGTAGACTAGAAATCAAGACTCATAGTTTTGATCACTAACATTGGCAAACATGCTTGAGATAGCAACACATGCGAGGTCGACCGAGCTATGCTCTAACATCCACATTGGTTATTTAATCTAAAACTCCCATTCCAATCATTGAAACATTCTTCATAAAAGCAATTTTCAAAGTGATTGAAACATATCATGACTTTCGTCACTAGGTAAAGATAAACTTGGTCGAAGCGAAAAGCTTACCAACACATATTTCGAGATATAGATAGGCGAGGTATACTCGGCTCGAAATACCAACAGTGTATAATCAAAGTCTATATATACGACTTTTTGTCTCAAGAAGTAGGAGATAGAATAGATAGACTTTTGAGTCATAGATAAGTTCAAGTCTTCACATACCTTTTTGTCGAGAAGTTCCACCGGTTCCTTGAGTAGTTCTTCTTCTTGTATGATTAATCTCCATGAAGTCCTTGATCTCAACTACACTTTCTATCCTAGTCCGAGACTTAGCTATAGTAGACTAGAAGTAAAGACTTATAGTTTTGATCACTAACATTGACAAACATGTTTGAGATAGCAACGCATGCGAGTTCGACCGAGCAATGCTCTAACACCTTGAACATCTTATATGATTTTTATGAGACTGTCATTTGATGTTAACTCGAGAAGTTTCGTATTGATCATTTGATCAGTTGAAAAATACATGAAGCTAATGGTATGTGTAAGATACCATTTTCGTCTGCTAAGGATGTTTCAATGATTGAAATAAGAGTTTAAAACGATTACCCATGTCTGGATACCCATGCTAGTAATTTTTTAGTTTCTTGTTGTTGTTTTTTTGGTAAGCCCAAATTGTATTAATAATAGCAAAAATTACAGCAAGTTTCTTGCAAATTATGTTTGTTTTTCTCTATTTATGTTTTATTAGGTGAATCATCCAAAAGAAGAGAATTTGCACTTTATTGTGCAACAAAAGAAGTTAGCTACAAGCGGAGAAGGGCCAAATACCAAGTGGAACTCGTTCAAACCTAGAAGTCGTTGATATCATCTCGAAGAGGATGAAAAGATGAAGCCAACGGCGAAAGAATGGAGTCAATCCGATGTCCTATGGAGAAGTTATAGGCGAGACGAGAAGTTGAGCTTGTCGGTTCTTAGGAACTGACAGTATAATGGGAGTGGAGCAGAAACTGAACTGTCAGTCTTGCAAGACTGATAGTTGAAATCTAAATACTAAGAGCACCTACTAATTGGATAAGGGGCTGCCGCTATCATCTTCTTCACCATGCAATCACGACCATTTCAGGGTTCATGCAGAGGTTAACGGTGAAGAGACTTATGAACTTGCTGCCATTGTCGTCCTGTTTACGAAGAGATTTTGCTGTGACCGATGAAGACAATGGAGGAGCTGTGGGGATGGAATGTAGCAGAGTTGAGTGGCTGTGATGATTGGAGCTGGATTTCGAGTTCGAGTTCGCGCATGGAACTGAAGTCATTGATGATGAAGATTGTGGTTGCAGCCAAGTCGACACATGGAAGAAGAGTTGCCGATGATGGCGATAATCGAGCTCAGTAGTGATCAATGTCATTGTATTGAGCTACAAAACATAAAAGGAGTCTCGATGATGGGTGCTACTGGCAGCAACGAGAAAGAAGGGAGTTTGGCAGTGATGGATCGGTGGTTAGTGCTGGTGTTTCTCATGAGACGAAAATGGACTGCTGCCATCTAGAGAATGATGAAGCTCGTGGTGATGATTAGTGAAGAATGGTGGTTGGTTACTCGAGTAAATAACAGAGAAAAGAGATTGATGGAGAAGGGACATAATTATGTTGCTGCAATGGTTATCGGTGATCAGTTATGGGGCTAGACAATGAGTTGTTGCTGCTCGGTAACAGGGTGGCAGTGATAATGGTTGATGGCAGTATGATGATGGAAAGGATCGATAGATGGAGTTGCTGCCGATGGAGTTTGGATATTGTCTGTTGTTGCCTTGATCGGACTAGGTGATGTTATGTTGTAGTTATCGGAAGCTGATGGTGCTCGAGTTTGCTGCTCGATGGAAGAAAATAGAAGATGAAATAGGAAGTTGTGGTCGATAGGGAGAAGAGAAAGCAAGAAAAATAGCGAAAACATCCAGGACAAGTTTCGTATGGGAATTTCTAGCCGTGATTGAAAACAAGATTGTGAGAAAAGTTCCAGGAGAGTTTGCGTATGGGAAAACCCAGACGTTATGGAAAAGAAGAATTTTAAGTTAAACATCTAGGAGAATACACGGACGGAAAGTCCTGGCCATAAGAGAAGAAGAAAAGATAGGTTGTCGGTTTCTTTAAACTGACAAGCCAAAAATTAAGTAGGCCGGGCTTTATTCAGGGTTTGCTCAACACTTGACGCAGCCCATTGGCTGTGTGTTTATTTCACACGAATTTGGCATGATTTTGGTGGAGTTTTGGCAAGTTTGGCATCTTATTTCGACTGGAATTCGAGCACGGGCATAACTATAATTGGGACACCTATAAAGAGATTTTTCTACAACTTTTAAAATCATCTTTTAATCTTTTATCAACCTTGTAGGAGGAGAACACAAGAGGAGAAACCTAGGGTTTTGGAGCTATTCTCATCACCGTAATTATTTCTCTTACTTTTATCATATGTATCTCATGGGTTTCACTAATCCCATGAGTAGCTAAACTTTTTAGTGATTGGGGATGAATTCTAAGTTTCTAATATATGATTCAATTTAGCATATAAATCTATTTTAACTCTTCACATGATTACTGTTTGTTTTTACAATAATTAATTTTATGTTTGATTGATAAATTGTTTAGGTGGCCAACTGAACTAGTTTATTAGTTAACCTAATGCTAGTAGAGAATTAGGATATTCATAATTGTTGAATAATCCTCTACACGAGTAGAAATTGCGAAACCTTGCAGCGGGATTCGGTGGAGCAATCGCAAGTAGAAACAACACTAGAAAGTGAACCTTGCGCTAAGAGTTCAACTACTAGGATTGACCTAAATTCACAAAATATAAAGCATTCGACCAAATTACACTTAGAGTGCGATACTTCTAGGTGGTTTATAGAATAGAATCTGGCATTCGAGCGCTTCAGTGTCCAGTGACTTGAGGAATTTTGAGGATAGCACTGCGCTAGCTGCTTTCCTACGGTTGATAACAATCTGCGAATGATAAAGAATATATGAATATGATACTTTGATGACTATTTAGTAACGAAGACGGATTCCATGATCATATTTCTCTCAAGTGCTTGCAACTTAATTTTCAATTGCTTTATTTACTTTGTTTACAATCTAAAAACAAAACCCCCCAATTGTGACTTTTTGACAACTAAACTCCCTGCTCTTCGTTGAAACGATCCTTGCTTCCATTATATTACTAGTTAATTGTGTGGAATAAGTGATTTAATCTGATTGCACTCATGACACACATCAAATTTTGGCGCCGCTGCTGGGGTGCAGTCGGTAGCTTTAGTTGTTTCTTTTAGTTTTATTTTGTTTTGTTTTTGGATTTTCTTTTTAGTTTTTAACTTTGTTTTCTATGCTTCCTCAGCTAGAGTTTTTTTTTTTTTTTTTTTTTTTTGCTCTCTCCTAAATTTTTTGGCTCTCTGGCGATTTTTTTAGGATTTTTTCAAACTTTTAGATTTTTTTCATTCTCGATCACTTTTTGGTGATTCGAGATTGGGGATCTTCCTGATCCGACCTAACCTGTTAAGTTACTGACATATGTTGATCGTCTCAAGGGAAAAAAGGTTTTATCAATAACCATTGTAGATTTATCTACGCTGCCAAACCCCACAACAAAAGAGGGTAAGCCTGTTGTTGTGATTCCGGAGGAGCTGTACTTGGAAGGATGCGCGATTTGGAAGTTTAGCCTAATAGGAAGGCTGGATTTTAAGGATCTTGTTTTTTCTGATGTGAAGAAGAACCTAGTGCTTGAATGTAAGTTGGGTGAAGATCGTGTTCAGATTGTACCGTTAAATAGAGGTTTCTTTATCATCAAGTTACAATCACACGAAGATAAATCTCGGATCTTAGAAGCTGAAAAATGGGTTGTTGCGCAGCAAAAACTAAATCTAATGGAGTGGTACCCTAGTTTCGATCCAAATAAACAGAGAACTTCTCGAGCAACTGTATGGGTTAAATTCCCGGGTTTACCAGTCGAGTTTTGGATTGAAAAACTCTTTTTTCTATGGGAAAAGCTTTCGGTAATCCAGTTGTGGTTGACAAACGAACATTGGCTCATGAATATGGTCATTTTGCATCTATACTTATTGATATAGATTTTGTAGAGCTTGACACAGATGGTATCCATGTTACAGTTGGAGGATTAGAATTTTGGCAACCTTTTGAGATCCTCAAAAGGCCAAAATTTTGCTCAAAATGTAGTATACTTGGTCATTCAGACTCTGAATGTCACAAGAAGCAGAATCCTCAAAACGCTACTAGCTCTAAACTTCTCGTTGTTGTTCCTCCTTAAAATCCCCATCATGGTTCAGACCCTAATGTTGGAAAGGAATGGCATGAATCTAGAAGAAGGAAGAAAGGAAAGAATGCTCCCAACATTCCGTTTGTCCCTGAAGTGCCTACACAAGCTGGGAAAAATTCGTCAGCATCCTCTGAAGTTAATGAAATTGTGAGCATTAGAGACGCTGTTGAGTTGGAACAACAGTTACAAGATGACTTCGCAATCTGAAGCTGCTTTGCGCTTGGCTTCTGCTGAATTTGAGAAAAAAAAGCAGGTCATTTTGTCGCATTCAGTTTTAGTTAGTAACGCAAGGTCGATGAGTACTTCTATCGTGAACACTAAGTCAGATGGGAATATCTAATTGTCTAGAACTAGAATTCCACATTCTGATAGGATGTTAGTTGCATCTTCGTCTACACCTTTGTGTGATGCTCTTGAAGAAAGCTCGGAATACATCTCTCATTATAGGTTTAATATACTTGGTGATAACAGTGGCAAGGATACTACGGTGCTTGCAAAGATTGATGAAGCAGCCAGGCAAGCTAAGCACCGACAATTAATTGCTCTCCAAGCAAAAATAAATTCCTTGAAGGATATGGATTCTCTGTCTGACACTGAGGAGAATTCGTAGTTAGGAATTCGTGCTCGAAGGGGCTCTTCTCCAGGCCTCAAACCCTCTTCAAATTCTACTAAAACAACTAAGCTAAATAAGAATCAAACACCAAAAGTTTAATTATGCGGGTTTTGTTTTGGAATATTAACGGTGTTGCACGTGAAGAAACACACTGTAAGATTAGAGATTTAATAAGGGAATTCAAGCCAGATATTTTCTGTCTTGCTGAACCAAAGGTAGCGTGCTCGTCTAACTTTGGTAGAAGACTTTAGATGGCAGGTTTTTCTCCAGATATTATTCATAATTCTTCTGTTTCCAGTATTGCTAATCTTTGGGTTTGTTTTTTGAATGAAATAAGTCCTTTTGTAGTTAATATGAGTAAGCAACCCATTACTATTGAGGTTGAGGGAGTTCATATCTGTTTTGTGCATGCTACCTATGTTGGGCTATCCTTTTGTGGTCTCTCGTCCGAAGAGAGCTCCTTTTAGAATACAAAAGATGTTTTGCATTCAGATTTCCTTCATATGGTTCAAGACAGTTGGAATATGCCAGTTCATGGATTACCGGACTTTATTTTTCCATTCAAGTTGAAGAGGTTGAAAGGGGTTATGAAGGAATGGAATTTTTTGGTTTTTGGCAACATTCACTCTCGTTTAAAACAAGATCAGTTGAGATTTGAAACTGCTGCGCGCATCTTAGATGAAGATCCAACTGATATTGCTAAACTTAATATTATGAAGGATGCTATGAATACTCTTGGTGAAACCAGGCTTCAGCACGCCACAATGCTTAAGCAAAAGTCTAGAAATCAATGGCTTGTTGAGGGATCAAGCAACTCCAATTTCTTTCACAATAGTATTCGCATCCGAAGGAGTTCAAACACTATTTGCGAGTTAGTGGATAACAATGGTGCTACTATTTCTGATTATGACCAGCTGCATGACCATGTGGTGAATTATTATGAGGAGAAATTTAATGGCCAGGATTTGGATTATGATATGGATTTATTTGATTTTGTTCATGATTCCATTACTGCTGAAGAAAGTCTTTCCATGGACCAAATTCCTTTTCCTGAAGAAATCAAGCAAGCAGTTTTTGATTTAGGAGCTGATAGTGCTGGAATATTATCCAAGATGACTTGGTTAAGGTGGTGATACATTGTTGGGGTACTGGTCATATTCCGAATGGTGTGAATTCTAGCCTTATCATTCTTATGGCCAAGGTAAGAGAGGCTAATAATCTTTGTAATTTTCGTCCGATTGGGCTTAGTAATTTTTTCTTCAAATTTTTTACTAAGATCCTAGCTACTAGACTTGGTAGTGTTTTGGACAAGCTTGTTTCTGAAGAACAGGTGGCGTTTATGAAGGGTCGCGATATCCATGAGAACATTAGTTTGGCTTCTGAGATGGTCAATCAGCTTCATTTAAAACGCAAGTATGGCAACATTGGTCTTAAACTTGATATATCATAAGCTTTTGACACGGTGAGTTGGGAATTTGTGTTAGAAGCTTTTCGTAGATATGGTTTTTTTGATCAGTGGTGTTCTTGGATTTTTAATATCCTTAATTCTGCTAGAATCTCTATTCTTCTGAATGGCAATCCTGAGGGATATTTCAAAATTAATAGAGGTTTACGTCAAGGAGATCCTCTTTCTCCTTTGATTTTTGTGTTGGTTGCAGACGTTCTTAGCATAAATATTACCAAGCTGTTTAGTGAGAATAAAATGACCCCTATGGTTACAAGAGGTAGCATTTCTCCTACTCATCTTTTCTTTGATGATGACATTATGATTTTTTGCAAGGGCAGCCTAAAGAGTCTTCATAACCCGGTGGACTTATTGGGTAAATACCAACGCGCTTCTGGCCAAACTGTGTGTCGTCAACAGAGTAAGATATATTATGGTGGTGGTTCTCTAACTAGAAGAACTTATCTTGATGATTATTTAGGGATGAGTGTTGCTACTTTTCCTGCCCGTTATTTGGGAGTTCAAATTATGCCAGGGTCGGTTAAATATCATCACATTGATAATGTTGCCGAGAATATTAAAGCTCAGTTGGCTGGTTGGAAAGGAAGACATTTATCTTTTAATGACCGTATTGTTTTGGTTAAATCTGTCATTGCCAGTTATTCTATTCACAACATGGTTATCTATCGGTGGCCACGGAAGTTCATTCTTCAATGTGAAAGACCAATTCAGAATTTTATTTGGTCTGGGGATTCAAATGTTAGTCGCGATGTTGTATTTGCTTTCGATAAAATCTGTTGTCCTTTTGAGAAGGGGGGCCTTGGTTTAACTCGTATGGATACTATGAATACAACTATTTTCATGAAACTTTGGTGGAATATTTATACTTCTCATAAGAAATGGGCTGGTTTTCTACGAGCTAAATTCTTTGAGAGAAATGGTTGTATCAAACAATATAGTGTTAAATCTTCTATTCTTCCTGGTATTCGGAAGGTACACCAACTAGTTGATTTTAACACTAAAGTTCAGTTGGGGGATGGTCGTTCTACTTCTCTTTACTATGATGCTTGGCATGGTAATAAATGTGTTGCAGATATTTTAAATGATCATTCACTTGACAGAACTGTTTTGGTTAGCGATGTCCTGGTTGACAATCAATGGGTGATCCATGAAGCCCATTTGAACCTCTTGCTTGTTACGGGTTTATATGTCAATCAGCTTCCAATTATAGTTGGAGGGAATGATATGCGAATCTGGATGCCGGAATACAAAGGGGAGTTCACTGTTAGCTCAGCAAAAAATTTAATTCGGAAGAGATATAATATGCTAGAGGGTGCATCTCTTATTTGGAGAAAAGAGATCCATCCAACTTTAGCTGCTCAAAACTGGAAGTTCATACGTAAAGCTTGCGCGACATATGACCTTATCAGAGACATATTTAAGATTCAGCTAGCAAAAAAATGTTCGCTTTGTGGAACTGCAGAAGAGACTCTGGAGCATGTCCCTTTTCAGTGTTGTTTTGCTGCTCGTGCTTGGAATTGGATTTCGTCCATTTTTGGTATTAATGCTGACTTGAATCTGTTGATTTCTTAAAAGGCTGCTCGGAGTAGGAGTCGAATGATACGTGACCTGTGGCTGCTAGCTAACCTGGTTATCAGATCGGAGCTTTGGTCCGTAAGAAACAAAGTTGTTTTTGAACATAAACAAGCGAACTGGAGTGTTTTCTTCAAGTGAGTTTTGAAGCTAATTCAAGATTATTCGATTCGTCTCAAAGGTCACATGTGAAACTGCTCTAAAGACATTCTTCTGCTGGATTATTTCCGTGTGAAGCATAGGAGTGTGAAGTTTGTTCAGCCGGTGGAATGCTTTTGGCATCCGCCAGACCAAAATGAGTTACAATTGTGCTGCGATGGGGCAGCAAGAGGCAGTCCAGGTATAGCCGGAGCTGGAGTGGTATCTAGGGATGCTAGTTGCAACGTTATTGGTGCTATGTCCATTGGTCTGCGAATAACAACCAACTTCTTAGCTGAATTATATGGAATACTGGTGGGTCTTGAATGAGCTACTAGATGGGGTTTTTGTCGCGTTTGCATCAGATCAGACTCAGCTAGTGTGGTGGAAGCGTTTATAGGTAATAGCTTACCTTGGTTTGCACGACCAAGATGGTTAGCAGGTTTGTCAAAGCTAAGATGCCATTAGATTTATTCACACTTTCCGTGAGGCTAATTTTTCAGTGGATAACATGGCAAAGAGAGGTTGTTTCCTTGATAATAAAGTTGGAGTTCACTTTGATGGAAGGCCTCAATTTTTAATTTCAGTTGAATACTCTAATGTTTCTTACTATATATTCAAATAGTTTATAAGTTTTTGGGAATTTTGCCTCTTTTCTTATAAACATCTCTTGTATATTTGTTATCTATTAATAAAATTTGTGACTTATCAAAAAAAATTTAACTTTGTTTACTAGATTTTTGTTTTAGGTACTCAATCTTTGGCATCGAAGGATTGGAATTACAAGAGGTGTGGAATTCGAACTCGTAAAGGAACGGTACTTCAAGCAAGTAATAAGTTGCAACCAAAACCGTTTATAACAGAGATGTTCGGAGGCACTAATCCACCACAACCACTTGTGGAGAGGAAGTTAGAAGAGTTGACATCTTCATGCCAAGATTCGCAACCACTGTGCATTACAATCACTAACCCAGTGGAGCTGAAGTCGAATCTACTTCATCATCTCCTGAAGTTCAAGGGACATCCTGGTGAAGATCCGAACTGTCATCTTCAAGTATTTCAACACAAGATGACAAGTCTAAGGCAAGGAACCGAAGACATAGATATGGCTATGCTACAAGCTTTTCCATTCTCATTAATAAACTTAGCAGAAGAATGGTTGTATTATCTTCCTTCAGGGAGTGTTACAACATGGACTGAGATGAAAAAGCTATTTCTGGAGAAGTACTTTCCTGCTTCTAAGGCGGCTACTGCTCGTAAAGAGATTAGTGGTATTCTACATATTACTGGAGAATCTCTTTATGAATACTGGGAGAGATACAAGAGGTTGCTGGCGAGTTGCCCTCACTACAATATATCCTCAATATTTTTCATTCAATACTTTTACGAAGGATTACTTCCAGAACAAAGGAATTTGATTGATGCAGCAGCCGGTGGTTCAATCACTGAGAAGACAATCTCGCAAGCAACTAGTCTGATTGAGAGTATGGCCTCAACTGCTCAACAGTTTTATACAAGACATGACTCAAATGTCATAAGGTTTAGCGAGATGGGGGAGTCTCCGAATACAGAGCACCGGTTAAGTACAATTGAGAAGGCGATTCATCGTATAGCTTCTGTAGTAGCTCCACCATATGAAGAAGAGTCCGAGGTTAATGCTTTATTTCTTAATCCAAGGCCAAGGTATGATCCATATTTTAACACTTATAATCCAGGTTGGAAAGATCATCCTAATTTCAGTTATGCAAACAAGCAAGTTGCAGCTCCTAATCCTTATGCGAGGCAAGGTGGTTTTCAACAAAAATTCCAACCATAACCGCAACCACCAGCTCCAAAGGAGGATGCCTCTGAGAAGATGATTACCATGATGCAAGGTCTTTCATCTATATTCCAACAAAGTCAACAGAAAGCCGAACAAAATTAGTTAAAAACTGATAATGCTATTAGAGATCTACAAACTCAAATGGGTCAGTTGGCTACGGATGTGAATCTACTGAAATCACAAGCATCGACAAAGTTGTCATCCCAATATTTTGTGAACCCAAGAGAGCATCTCAATGCAGTGACTTTAAGAAATGGGAAACAAATAGAAGAGGCCAAGCAACAAGAAGTGGTTAATAACGACATCGAAAAGGAAGTAGAGGTGGAAACCGTACCAAAAGAAAATCCAACCTCAACCGGCCAACCTAAGGACACGGTTCCCACCTTTACCACACCACCTCCTTTCCCTAGTCGTTTTGCCAAATCAAAGAAGCAAGCTCAAGATAATGAGATCATGGATATATTTAGCGACATATAAATCAACATTCCATTTATTGAATCCATCAGAACCGTACCCAGGTATGCCAAGGTTTTGAAGGATTTGTGTACAAGGAAAGATAGGTTGATTGCTAATGAAATTACTTAGGTGGGATAAAGTGCTACCGCTATGTTACTAAAAAAGATGCCTGCAAAGTGTGAAGATCCGGGTGGCTTCACAGTGCCAATTACTATTGGTAAACGACGATTCGAGCGTGCTTTGCTTGATTTGGGAGCATCCATAAGTGTTATATCAGCCGATGTTTATGATTATTTGAATATTGGACCTTTAAAAGAGGCAAAGATTACTATTCAATTGGCAAACAAGTCCAATATATATTCTAAGGGAGTCGTGGAGGACGTGTTAGTGCAAGTGAATCAGTTAATCTTTCTGGTTGATTTTTATATTGTGGACATGCAAAATGGAGATAACTGTTCATCTACTTCGTTACTTCTTGGGAGACCGTTTATGAAAACTGTAAAGACGAAGATTGATGTGGACAATGGTACACTCACTATGGAATTTGATAAGGAGATCATTCGCTTCAACATATTTGAGGCCATGTGTTATCCTAGTGATGTGCAGTCCGCTTTCTCTATTGATGTTGTTGATTCGTTAGCAAAACAAATATTTGATTTGAGCAATGAAGATGAACTTGGAGTTGTGTTGCGAAATAGCATTGATTTGGACGTTCATGGGAAATCGAATTTGGACGTCGACTTAGTCAAAGATCTAGTGGAGATGTGTGGTGCTTTAACAACATTACAAGAAGCTCGAACGGGTAATATCTCTTATATTTCTTTACCTGTAACTAATGAGGTTCCTTTACCTTATGTTGTGCAGGCACCTAAACTAGAATTGAAGCCTCTTCCCGATCACTTAAAGTATGCATATTTGGGTGATAAAGAGGAGCTTCCGGTGATTATTGCAAAGAATCTCACTGCCATACAAGAAGAACGTCTACTTAGGGTTCTGAAGGAGCACAAAACGGCCATTGGTTGGACTATTGCTGACATTAAAGGCATTAGTCCATCAGTGTGCATGCATAGAATCCTTATGGAAGATGATAGCAAGCCGGTACATGATGCTCAGCGTAGGCTTAATCCCCCAATGATGGAGGTCGTGAAAAAAGAAATCCTCAAATTTCTAAGTGTGGGGGTAATTTAACCAATTTTTGACAGCAAATGGGTTAGTCCGGTACAAGTGGTGCCTAAGAAATCGGGTGTCACTGTTGTTAGAAATCAAGATGATGAACTTGTTCCTACAAGAGTTCAAACATGATGGAGAGTGTGCATAGACTACCGAAAGCTTAATGCCGCAACAAGAAAGGATCACTTTTCTTTGCCTTTCATTGATCAAATGCTAGAAAGGTAGCGGGACATTCACATTATTGCTTTTTGGACGGTTATTCGGGGTACAATCAGATTTTTATTGCACCAGAGGATCAAGAGAAGACCATTTTTACTTGTCCTTTTCTTACGTTTGCCTATAGACGGATGTCGTTTGGTCTTTGCAATGCGCCTGCCACTTTTCAGAGATGTATGGTTAGTATATTTTCTGACTACGTGGAAAGCATTATTGAGGTATTTATGGACGATTTTAGTGTTTATGGCAATTCATTTGATATTTGCTTACAAAATCTTGAACTTGTGCTAAAAAGATGCATAGACACTAATCTTGTTCTAAATTGGGAGAAATGCCATTTTATGGTAAACCATGGTATAGTGCTAGGTCACATCGTTTCCTCTCAAGGGCTCGAAGTTGACAAAGCAAAGATAGACTTAATAAGGAATTTACAATACCCCACTTCGGTGAGGGAGATTCGCTCGTTTCTTGGTCATGCAGGTTTTTACAGGCGGTTTATCAAAGATTTCTCCAAAATCTCAATGCCGATGTGCAAATTGTTGCAAAAAGAGGTTGTTTTTGACTTCAACAAGGAGTGTAAAGAAGCCTTTGACAAATTAAAAGAATTTTTGACAACTACGCCGATTATCAAGTCACCGGATTGGAGTTTTCCATTTGAATTAATGTGTGATGCAAGTGACTACGCAGTTGGAGTTGTTTTGGGTCAAAGAGTGGACAAGCTGTCCCATGTGATTTATTATGCATCTAGGACCCTAAACGATGCACAAATTAATTATTCTACCACCGAGAAAGAGTTGTTGGCTATAGTGTTTTCACTAGAAAAGTTTAGATCATACTTGGTGGGTGCAAAAGTGGTTGTGTATTCCGATCATGCAGCACTTAGGTACCTACTTAAGAAGAAAGAAGCTAAGCCAAGACTTATACGGTGGATATTGTTATTGCAAGAGTTTGATTATGAAATCAAAGATAAGACAGGTGTTGAAAATACTGTTGTGGATCATCTTAGTAGACTTGTTGTTTCCGAAGAAGAACTTCCTTTACAAAATCGTTTTCCAGACGAACAACTTTTCTCAATTGAAGATTCAACACCTTGGTACGCGAACATAGTGAACTACTTGGTTACAAGGCAAGTATCAAGTACAATGTCTAATTTTCAAAATCTTAAGATTAAGAAGATAGCCAAGCAGTATGTGTGGGACGAGCCCTACTTGTGGAAATATTGTTCCGATCAAATAATCCGCAGGTGCCTACCTAACTCTGAATTCCAATCCATCCTTAATTTTTGACATACTTATGCATGTGGTGGTCATTTTGGTTCTAAACATACCGCTCTCAAATTCCTTGAGAGTGGATTTTATTGGCCCACTTTATTTGAGGATGCATATATTTTTTGTAAATCTTGTGATAGACGTCAATGAACTGGCAATCTAGGTGCTCGAAATCAAATGCCACTCACACCAATTCTTTCCGTGGAAGTATTTGATGTGCGGGGAATTGATTTTATGGGTCCTTTTGTCAATTCGAATGGAAAATTTCATATACTTCTTGTTTTGGATTATGTTTCAAAATGGGTGGAAGCTAAAGCAACCCCTACTAATGATTCTCAAGTTATTTGTGAGTTTGTGAAGGAATATATTTTTACTAGACATGGTACACCAAGAGTGGTTATCAGTGATGGAGGTTCGCACTTCAAGAAATCCTTTCATGCTATTCTCAAGAAGTACAACATAAATCACAAGGTCGGTACGCCGTATCACCCAAAAACTAGTGGGCAAGCTGAAATTTCAAATCGTGAGATCAAATCCATCTTGGAGAAAACCGTTAACACAACACGGAAAGATTGGAGTTATAGACTCAACGATGCACTTTGGGCGTATAGAACGGCGTATAAAACACCGATTGGTATGTCTCCATATCGGTTGGTATATGGAAAAGCTTGTCATCTTCCGGTTGAACTTGAACATAAGGCTTATTGGGCGATAAAGATGTGCAAGATGGATTATGACAATGCGGGGAAACATAGAAAGTTACAACTTAATGAGCTAGAGGAGATGCATAATGATGCTTACGAGAGTGCTCGAATTTACAAGGAGAAGACTAAACTTTTCCATGACAAGATGATTTATAGAAAGAGTTTTTTTGTGGGCCAAAAAGTCCTTCTATTTAACTCTCGTCTTAAGTTGTTTCCCGGTAAGCTAAGGTCACATTGGAGTGGACCTTTTGTTGTTACTAATGTTTTTCCTTATGGTGCAGTTGAAGTTACTAGTCTCACGAAAGGGACGATATTCAAAGTAAACGGCCATAGATTAAAGCCATATTACGAAAACTTCCCTGCGGAGAATTTGGACGTGATTGAGCTTCGTGATTTACTCCCTCAGGAGGAGTAGTTTGGAGAATGCCAAGTCGGGCTGAGGACGTAAAACTAAGCGCTAAATGGGAGGCAACCCATAGGTTTGTATCTTAATCCCTTTTATTTATTTATTATTTTTATTTTTATTGTTTTCATATCATATTTGCATCCCCATGTTTAATTTCATTGAGTCCGGAATCTATTTTAGGAGAAAATTATAACGAATACCTTTTTGTCAGAAAAATTCAGACTGCGCGTAGTTCAGTCCAGAGACCATATCTGTCAGACCGTTTATCGAAACAGTGTGACCTTTTGACACTTTGTATAAAACATATATATGAACAACTTTTGTGAAATGGAGGTTTTCCAAATTCCTTACCAATTTGTACAGTTTTTGCGTTTTTTCTGCTATTGTGTCAGATTTCAGAATTTTCGATTTTACACATTGAGGACAATGTGAAGTTTAAGTGTGGGGGAGTCTTTTGCATATAGAGTTTTTAGCCTTTTTGAGTCAAAATTTTCAAATTTTTTATATATATTTGAATAAAACCTCCAACTTGTAGAGATTTTAGAGTCACTAGCATACTTCTAGGTATGTTTACATAGAGAATTCTGACCGACATAACTGAACTTAGAAGTGTTAGGGAACTACGTTGGATTTCTTGCTTGTTAGAGTGTTAAATAATGGATTTAATCATGCTGGTGATGCAAATTAGGAGCAGGGAGAAATGCATTATTAGATTTGATGATCAATCATTAGTGGAGACTACCTATTTTCATATCAACTGAGGCACCAGACCAAATTTTATTTGTAACTGACTAAAGAGCTTTTTTTTGGGTGTGTGTCACCGTACGTTAATTCCGGTAGAATGGTGATCTACCCAACCTCCCACCAATAGAAGCACTACTCTTCGATCTCTTGAGTGATAATTTTGTCAATCATGAGGGTGACGTCTATAAATGAAAACCACCTTCTTGTAGTTTGATTTGCAGTTAGCACCATTCTCTGTCTCGCCAAACAACAGGTCCATAGAAACACCATCATCATCAACAAGCGGAGCGACATCAAAATCTACAAGGAAAGTTTAAGACGTTTGAGGTTTACAAGCAACAATACAAGGAAGAACAAATTTCATATTGTAGATGGTGGATTTTCGACAAGGGCTAAAATCGTAAACTCATAATTATACGAAGCTCTGATTCAGCAATCAGACGTGAGTATCGAGACAAGGGTCTCTCATCGAATTCTCTCTCTCAGAGTACATGTAGATATGTAGTCTCACGACTGGACAACGGCATATCTCATGAATACTGAATACTTTCAGTGATTATTTCTATATAGCATCACGAGATGGACGGCTCCTAGATAGCTTGCTCTGCTAGTATAGATCGATAGCGTCTTCAGGAACAAACAACAAGTTTACCCTGACTATATAAAGGATATGACTTACCGGCAAGCTCATATCGGGATAATTAATGCTCCTAGACAGCTTTCTTTGCTAGTATAGAGCCACAAAGTTAATTATTCCTAATTACAATTGCTCCTATTCCATGGCCGAATCCACGACTGGTCCCATGGAATGGCAATAACGATTGTTCTGATTCTATGATTGAATCCACGACTTGATCTCATAGAATAGCAATAACTATATTATCTCATTACTCCGATTACATGATCGAATCCACAACCGGTCTCATAAATGGTAATAGATAAATCTTAATTACTCCGATTCTATGGTCGAATCTACGATCCCATGGAATGGTACTGCTCACTTTATTATGAATTCGTAGTCGAATCCTCAGCTGATCCTATGAATTAATAATAAACATCTTATTACTCAGTTTTGTGAATTATTCTCCACTGAATTCCATAATTAGTAATAAATAATCAACAACCGGGCGTCTGGGCTACCTCTAAGTAAGCCCCGATTCAAATGGTGAAGGTGTATTCAACAACGATACACTAACAGTCACCACACGAACGAGTATTTCAAAATACAACGAAACGATGAACCTATGCAAAATAGGGAAGAAAATAATAAATAATTAAAAATATTGACCAGGGTACTGGGAGCACGGACACACGACCGATCGACCGTGTCGTGGTCAATCCCACACCAGTTTTATATATTTAATGCACTTTTATTATTTTCCATGATTTGATGAAAATTCTCTCATTTTATCAAATCTCCTTCGTCTCAAGGAAACTCCTCGGTTTCATGGTACTTCCATAAATCCATAAAAAACAATACAAAATTAAGGAAAGGAGTGTGGGGCGTGACCATTGGCCAACCAGCCATGCCTTGGTCCCAACCGGACCCACACCCCATGGTTCCTTATTATTTTATTATTATTTCTCTAATTTCATGAAAAAACTCCTTGATTTCATGGTATTTTGCACAAATCATCAAATAATAATAATAAAATAGAATAAATTATGAAAACTTGTGGGACCAGGCCTTGGCCAGCCGGCCATGCCCTAGCCGGTCCCACACGCCCCTTTGTTTTATTATTTTACTATAAGTTTTCCTTGAATTCATCAAATTCCTTGATTTCATGGTATTTCTCTCAAATTAGGAAAAATTCCCTCAAATCATCAAAAATACCTAAGAAATATTAAAAAATTATGAAAAACTCGTGGGACCGGTCCATAGCCGCCCGGCCATGCCTCCATGGTCCCACACACCCTTGTTTTTATTATTTTAATATTTTTTGCTTCCCTGAACTCATGAAAACTCCTTCAATTCATGGAAACTCCCTAAAGTCATCAAATTTCTCAAAATTCATGAATTTTTCATAAAATCATCAAAATATTATAAAACTAAGGAAAAGGCACCACGGGACCGTGGCCACGACCGACTGACCATATCTTGACCACGGCGGTCCCACGCCTCCTCATTCCTTATTTTATAATTATTTTTCATCATCTCATGGTGTTTTCCTTAGTTTCGTCGAAACCCTAATTTTGGCATATTTTCTCGAATGGATGCTCAATTGCACGCCAGAAAATATCAAAATTCTCAGGACTGAGACGCGGACGCCTTGGGGACACGAGCATGCTATCTTGACCGACCAAGATTGACTCTTTGGCTTACAGAAGCCGGTCCCATCAAGTTTCACAGTTTTGACCTAATTTGCACAATTGCACGTATTAGGTCCAAGACTCTTCAAAACACTTTGGATTTTCATGAAGCGATCATCAGGGGGTCATGTGACTACCCAGGGCCGGTTTCATGACCCTATGGTCGGTCCCTCACTCTGTCATAATTAATTAGGTTTTCTCACCTAAGGCTCAGACGAGCATTTTTGAATAAATGATTAAACCAGCATTTAATCATTCTTTCACCAACAAATCGTCAACTCTTCAGGAGTTCTTTGTATTTGCTCACGTGAGAATATGGACACTATATAATCCACGGTCCCATGTAGTCGCTCCCTCCTTCGTCCCATGGTTAAACTTCTGACGAACCATGAATTGATCATCAATTGATCAAATTAGGGTTTCTGAATCCAAGGATCATCACTCCAGATTCCAACCTTAATAATTTTACGACGGCCTCATGGTCATTAATCTACAATTATGCTCGGCTCGACGACCAGTATTCTAATTAATATTTTTGGTACCCTGCCAATAATCCATCAGATGAGCAACACATGCTCAGACGATCAAATATGCAACAATTCATCACATGAGCAACACTTGCTCAGATGATAAATATTTGCTCGAACCAAGGAATATTGGTTCACCAATCAATATTCAACGATCCATCGAATGAGCAATACTTGCTCACTTCATCGTAAGAACTATACCTCTGTCTCATGACATGTTCAACTCGTGAGTTTTAGAACATCATGTTTAACTCAGCAACTACATGGACTCATCGTCCCATCAAACCACGAAGTCATCAATTGACTAACATACCACGAGACGTCAATCGTGTCACTTTGGGGGGATATCACTTAGGGTTTTGGTCTGGCGGTCTACGGCACGTGTGTTCAAATACACGATGGAATGTGAAAAAGTCGTGCAATCAGTTGAAGGAATTTACGAGGTAGTGGGTGGAAAATCGACCAAGTCTCCACACGTTGAGTAACTGGTTTCAAACACGATATCCACTTCCCCACTCTTCGATTCCATCAACTGTCACACTTCATGGAATCATGGTGTCTAAAATTCCAGCAATATAAATAAGTCTCTGAATCATGATTGAATCAGCATCAACGGTATCATCAATCTCACGTCTCGTCGACAACACGAGATCATCAACTTATCAATTGAGCAACTACTCTCAATTGAGCAATTTCAATCATTCAGAGCTTATCATATTCGGAATTCACACACCCACAATCTTTGATTACCATTGATTCCACACATTTCCCAGCTTCCCTCCTACAGATCAACCCATCCTCTCTTGTGACCGAATTTACTCTGGAACGGTCATTGTCTTGATTTAGGCCGGAGTACTACAGATTGATCTCTCAAATCTAAAGCACCCCCTTTGTAGCGGTGCATCTGTGTGAGGTTTAACATTTCGCTCGGTTCAAGGAGTCTCCTCCGTACGGTCGTCTCCTCAATTCCTTAAAAACCAGCAAATCTTTTTTCCCCATCTACAGATTGGCGACCACAGTGGGAGATCATTCTCTCGGTTACAATCTCATAATTTCACAAGATGGTTGATCTCAGGTCAGGTTCAGTTATGAATCCTAACACAAACCGTGCTAGCACTAGCAACAACAACAATCAGAATATCCCGGAGACAATTCCGACCTCCAACACTGATGGTGGTGACATTAATCCTCCTCACGTCGAAGGTCATCCACTGTCCGGACGACACCCTGTAGAAGTCATAGGAGATCCACCACCTACCATTGTTGATCTTATCAAAGCGCAGGAGACTCTTGCAAAGAATCAGACTGACATGGCTGCTACACAGAAGGAGCTGTGTAATTATCTCAAAATTCTTACTGACAAGATGTCAGAGAAAACTCAAGAGAAGGTAAAGGAGAAGGAGAAATCCTCAGACGACGATCCTGAAGTAATTCCAATCCATACAATAGAAGACGACGAAGTCCGCAAAACTGCTACAGACAACTCATCAGCGAAGGGATCATCGAATTTCATCACTCGCGAGGATATGGAGCACCTCTTGGAGAACCGTGGAAAAGACAAAACATCGCATGTCCATCGTCATCAACCTCCTTATCCTGCCGATACACAGAGGATTCCACTCCCCAAAGGTTACGTTTCTCCAACCTTCACCTTATATGATGGTACTGGAAATGCTCAGGAACATGTATGTCGTTTTCTCGAAGCCCTGGGAGAACATGAACATAATCATGTCGTTCGTCCCAAGGAATTCTCAAAGTCTCTGAAAGGAAGAGCATACACCTGGTATAACAACATCGCACCAGGGACTACCAAAAATTCGGGAGAAATGATTAATGCCTTCTACAGGAAGTACTTCTTTGTGTCAGAGCAAGTCACTCTCTCTGACCTGGGAAGAATGTTTCAGAGGGTCAGTGAAAACCCCAATGACTACGTGAAAAGATTCAGAGTCCAAGCCTTGGATTGTCATGATACAAATGTCACGGAGCAACAACTAGTAGATTTGTGCATCAATGGCATGCTCCCGGTTTACAGAGCTCTACTGGAAAATCTTCGATTCCAGACTTTCTCAGAGCTTCACGAAGCCTCGAAGAGATCGTCAACTACTGCGCCCGCTTTACTAGAAAGAACAAAAGCTACAAATGAAGGAATTGCGAGACACTCGAGGAAGCGGACGTATGATCAAGAAGCAGTAAAACCTCCAGCCTTCCACAAACAATGTTGCATAAGGGAGCAAACGGAAAGCCAAACCGCCGCGCAAGCATACCTCAGCTCCTTCAAAAGCACAAAGGAAGGATAAGAAAAATGCACAAGCCTCTGACCAACGCACAAGAATTCCTGATCAAGAAGCACCTGACTTTCCTTTTTCCATTAAAGAGGTGACTTCCACAGGTTCGTCAATCATCCCACAAGCGACTGCCGAGTTTTAAAGCACATTTTCAAAGAGAAGGTTGATCCACAATAGCTTCAACTGGGGACTGAAGGAGTACACAAGAATCCTCTCCTAGTCAGAATCTTTACACTCTCTGAACAACTTATCAAAGCGGCAGTTTAATCCTTGGTCGAACGTGAATTGCGTTATCTGTCGAAGGCACAAAGGAGAGACATGTTCACAGTACTGAACTACATCGTGTCAAGAAGTCCATTCCGGAAATATTTCTTGAGTCTCCAGCCACAGACCAAGAGATGTACGACTGGGGACCTCTTACCACAATCAATCTCTGAAGAAACGAATTTGGAAGAACGTTGATCGATGCTGACACCGCCATCAACAACATTCCACTGAAAACCATCGGATCCACATGCATCACTCGAACATGAAGGAAGATCCAGGACATGACATGTCCTTCAGAAGAACGTGGATCCATGCTGAAAAGATGGGTACCTACAAAGCGCTTCTGGTTACACATCTCTCCAACGAAGAAATTTCTGATCCAGAAGATTTTACGGACATACCATCATCAGAGCACTTGGAGGAATTTCGAACTTTGACGAGATTGAAGCAAGAACCTGGAAAGGATGCATAGACATTCATCAAGAGGTTCCACACTCAGGCAAGTCTCATTCCTTCCGTGTCTACGTCATTTATTTCTTCATATGCTATCCTAGCATGGGGACTCAATTCTGCTAGAAACTCTGCAAGACGTTGTGAATGGTAGCCTCTCCAAATCGAGCACCGAACATTCATTACCGAGATGATGTCCAAGCATGGAAAAGAATACTTTGGGCGTTTCTCCATAGCTTTACAGGAGCGTCCATGTGTGCCACAAAATCAGAAAACTCTGATGGATGCACAAGTGTTGAATCTTACTACCGCAACGAGAAGAATGTTGCATCAACAGAAGATACTCAGGGCCGAGATGATCAAAGCTACGACATTTGATGCTTAAGGGATATGATGCTTCAAAAATCAAGCATCTAAGAAGCCTTAAAATTTTACTCCCAATCAAAGAGTACACCTTCGATAATGGCGCCTCTGGCTTCAACACAAATATCTCTATACTGATTCAACACCAGCACGATCAAAGTATTACTAAACTACAATCGATAAGTCTTCATTATCCCATGATAATACTTCTGAAGCAGATGCAAGATCATTCATACATGGATAACATTAACTCCTTCAACATACACTGGACAACCTGAGGTGATTCCGTGAAACTTCATCAACGGGGACTTCTCTACATCACAAAACCCTGCATGACTGAGGAACTTCTTCCCTTCACCGATCCAGAATGGAGATTTATGCTGCTATCTTCCACAATAATGTGGATTCACTTACAAAGCCGCTTCACGATACAGTCATGCTTTCAAGAGCACTCAGGTTGAACTCCCAGTATACCGGATTCTCAACTCACTAACTAGTTCGTCAATATAAATGCTCACTGAATGGAGGAGCAACGAATAATCATGGTTCCAGCCTTTTTCGATCTCTGGAGCAGCTCTAACCATAGCATCGACATCAGCAAGGATATATGGTGGAAATCCTTCCATGGTCTCAGCATCAATAAGAATATATGGAGAAAACTCAATCGTGATCTCAGCATTAACAACGGGAGAAACATCCTCATGACATGGCTTCATCAACTAACCGTTCTCTGAAGTGTTACACATAAAGCGGGCTTCTCCAAGCACTAATGATTCATATCAAGGTATCTATACGTTAGAACATGTTAGCATGATCATCTTCCGAAAGCTTGCATGGTGGACGGTCACAAGCCAAAGTCTTCTACAAGATGTTCTACAGATAAAGTACAACATACTTCAGCCCATGGGTTTACAAAAACGTACCAATGAGTGAGGAATAGGACAATACTTCCTCAACAAAAGATGTTCGTATATGTATCTTCTACAACATACCAAAAGGGCGCATCAATCGGACATACGAGCTAAAAGATATGGCCTTTACTGTCAGGTCTACGAGATCTGAAAAATCTGTACGGGATTACAAATTACAAATGTTCACGCCTCGTTGGATGACTTATACAACTCCAAATTGAGTGATTCTTTTCTCATGTGATAAATAAATCTCTTATCTTCAAAATGTGGGGTCAAGCATCGAATTCCGACATCGTATGAGGTTTCTACAGCTTCCATAGCATACAACGCGCAACCAGAGATTCGTGGACGGGATTCATAACTTCCACAGTCGATCGGTGTCCACCAGGTCTTTTCCCTAAGTCCTTCATCAAGATACCTATAACTTCGACCACCTAGGTATTTACATCGATTTTTCTACCCGGGTCCTCTATCTAGGTCTTGACAGAAGAAGGGAAAACGAAAGAGGGAGATTCAACAATATACTGGGGACTGTCGGTCCATCGATCATGACGATCAATTTCACAGCCCAACACTCGTGGTGTCGGTCTCTCCAGCGCTAATCATTCATCATAAAAGGAATGCTACCACCGGGACATGAAACCATGGTCATTAATCATCCCCTCTTGAGAGCAACCTCAGTTATTGTCCCATGACCAGGGTTTCAGAAGTAATGTTTCTACGACTGACAGAAACAAGGTGGTAATCAAGCACCATGCTCATGTGCCAATCAAGGAGTCCTGATCTCAATTGAATCAATGGCATTAATCCTTCACCAACCGTTCAAGACACAAGCGAATGGTCTAAAGACGCAACATGAGTGTTTTACAACAAGCCCGTCTGAAATAATTTTATGATGTCCTGTACAAACCGACGAGCTGGGAGCAATTGGTGAAGAATATACGTATGGATTTTCGACAAGGGATAAAATCGTAAACTCATAATTATACGAAGCTCTGATTCAGCAATCAGACGTGAGTACCGAGACACGGGTCTCTCATCGAATTCTCAACGGAGAGTACTTTCTCTCAGAGTACATGTAAATATGTAGTCTCACGACTGGACAACGGCATATCTCATGAATACTGAATACTTTCAGTGATTATTTCTATATAGCATCACGAGATGGACGGCTCATAGACAGCTTGCTCTGCTAGTATAAAGCGATAACTTTTCAGGAACAAACAACAAGTTTACCCTGACTATATAAAGGATATGACTTACCGGCAAGCTCATATCGGGATAATTAATGCTCCTAGACAGCTTGCTCTGCTAGTATAGAGCCACAGAGTTAATTTTTCCTAATTACAATTGCTCCCATTCCATGGCCGAATCCACGACTGGTCCCATGGAATGGCAATAACGATTGTTCTGATTCTATGATTGAATCCACGACTTGATCTCATAGAATAGCAATAACTATATTATCTCATTACTCCGATTTCATGATCGAATCCACAACTGGTCTCATAAATGGTAATAGATAAATCTTAGTTACTCCGATTCTATGGTCGAATCTACGATCCCATGGAATGGTAATGCTCACTTTATTATTATGAATTCGTAGTCGAATTCTCAGCTGATCCTATGAATTAATAATAAATATCTTATTACTCAGTTTTGTGAATTATTCTCCACTGAATTCCAAAATTAGTAATAAATAATTAACAATCGTGCGTCTGGACTACCTCTAAGTAAGCCCCGATTCAAATGGTGAAGGTGTATTCAACGACGATACACTAACAGTCACCACACGAACGAGTATTTCAAAATACAACGAAACGATGAACCTATGCAAAATAGGGAAGAAAATAATAAATAATTAAAAGGGTTATTTTGTTTTTGGTACTCAGGTTTTGTCCAACTTTTGAGTTTGGTCTAACATTTGTCCAGCTTGGTGTTTGGTACTTGGAAAAAACGTTGACTCGCGTTGACTCAGTTAGACTTTGAATTCTGTTAATAAACTAAATAAAATAAAAAAAAATAAAAAGAAATAATTTTCCAAATTACTGTAATAACCTTCACTTTTCTAAAATTTACATAGCCCCCTTCACTTTCAAATGACCAAACTAGTGCATGGACCAACTATCTCACCACCACCACCATCACCACATCAGGCGCAGCCGGTGAAGGCACCGAATACATGGATTCAACCAATTTTAAGTTCCTAAAATCAATGAAAAATCAACAATCGATTTACAACACCCTTTACTACTAAGCACTTCTACAAACACTTAATATGCGTGAATCTATGAATAGAGATGCAGCTCTACTGTTGATCTCTAATCTCTTATACATCCTTCCCTGCATTTCATTTCACATTTGGGACAAAGCCATTCTCATAAACCTATTGAAATGCTCAGCAATTTATTTTTAAATCAACGACAATGAACGTCTTCTTCGTACGACAATATGTTCAGTTCTTCACCTGGTTTCTCTCTTCAAAACTCTTACCTAGACAGTTACAAATTCGAATCAAGCCATAACCCAACATATCCAATTCAAAGTCCGTTTCTAACCCATCTTTCCTCCATTAAATAGATTCTCAATCACCCTCGAATCTACTTCGTTTATTCGTGTTAATCGATTTCACCAGTTCATGCACGTCTTTATTCCTTGTCTTCTTCTTCTACTTCCGATCTCAAGCAGCTGCAGTCTGAAATAGGACTATGTATATGTGATTTTAAAATTGAATCTAATTGGGAGGCATAATTGGTGGAGCTGCTCGGGTAAGTGGTGATGTTGTATTGTGATTTTTTCACATCTTTGATTAATAAGTGGAAGCAAAACAAAATTGGCTAGCTAGAGCTTACTTGTGATTTAATATTTATTAGAGTTTGGATAGGGATGGGAAGAGAGGTGCAGTAGTAGGGATTGAAAGAGAAAGTGAGAAGATAGTCTGGTCACCGGTGCATCGACTGTAAATAAAGAAACGGGGAAAAAGAAAGTGATGGTGGTGGTGGCGGCCATATAGAGAGATGAAGAAGATGGGTTCATCCCAAACCTGTGTAAAGTAGAAGGGTATAAATGTAAACTCATCTAATAATTAGATTTTATATAATTTTTAATATTTAATAAACAGAAGTCAAAATCTAACTGAGTCAACGCGGGTCAACGTTTTTTCCAAGTACCAAACACCAAGCTGGACAAATGTTAGACCAAACTCAAAAGTTGGACAAAACATGAGTACCAAAAGCAAAATAACCCTAATTAAAAATATTGACCAGGGTGCTGGGAGCACGGATACACGACCGACCGACCGTGTCGTGGTCAATCCTACGCCAGTTTTATATTTTTAATGCACTTTTATTATTTTCCATGATTTGATGAAAATTCTCTCATTTTATCAAATCTCCTTCGTCTCAAGAAAACTCCTCGGTTTCATGGTACTTCCATAAATCCATAAAAAATAATACAAAATTAAGGAAAGGAGTGTGGGGCGTGACCATTGGCCAACTGGCTATGCCTTGGTCCCAACCGGCCCCACACCCCACGGTTCCTTATTATTTTATTATTATTTCTCTAATTTCATGAAAAAACTCCTTGATTTCATGGTATTTTGCACAAATCATCAAATAGTAATAATACAATAAAATAAATTATGAAAACTTGTGGGACAGGCCCTTGGCCGGCCGGCCATGCCCTAGCCGGTCCCACACGCCCCTTTGTTTTATTATTTTATTATTAGTTTTCCTTAAATTCATCGAATTCCTTGATTTCATGGTATTTCTCTCAAATTAGGAAAAATTCCCTCAAATCATCAAAAATACCTAAAAAATATTAAATAATTATGAAAAACTCGTGGGACCGGTCCATAGCCGGCCGGCCATGCCTCCATGGTCCCACACGCCCTTGTTTTTATTATTTTAATATTTTTTGCTTCCCTGAACTCATGAAAACTCATTCAATTCATGGAAACTCCCTAAATTCATCAAATTTCTCGAAATTCATGAATTTTTCATAAAATCATCAAAATATTATAAAATTAAGGAAAAGGCACCACGGGACCGTGGTCACGACCGGCCGACCATGTCTTGACCACGGCGGTCCAACGCCTCCTCATTCCTTATTTTATAGTTATTTTTCATCATCTCATGGTGTTTTCCTCAGTTTCGTCGAAACCCTAATTTTGGCATATTTTCTCGAATGGATGCTCAATTGCACGCCAGAAAATATCAAAATTCTCAGGACTGAGACGCGAACGCCTTTGGGACACGAGCACGCTATCTTGACCGACCAAGATTGGCTCTTTGGCTTACAGAAGCCGGTCCCATCAAGTTTCACAGTTTTGACCTAATTTGCACAATTGCATGTATTAGGTCCAAGACTCTTCCAATCACTTTGGATTTTCATGAAGCGATCATCAGGAGGTCACGTGACTACCCAGGGCCGGTTTCATGACCCCATTGTTGGTCCCTCACTCCGTCATAATTAATTAGGTTTACTCACCAAAGGCTCAGACGAGCATTTTCGAATAAATGATTAAACCAACATTTAATCATTCTTTCACCAACAAATCGTCAACTCTTCAGAAGTTCTTTGTATTTGCTCACGTGAGCATATGGACACTACATGGTTGATCCACGATCCCATGTAGTCGCTCCCTCCTTCATCCCATGGTTAAACTTCTGACGAACCATGAATTGATCATCAATTGATCAAATTAGGGTTTCTGAATCCAAGGATCATCACTCCAGATTCCAACCTTAATAATTTTACGACGGCCTTATGGTCATTAATCTACAATTATGCTCGGCTCGACGACCAGTATTCTAATTAATATTTTTGGTACCCTGTCAATAATCCATCAGATGAGCAACACATGCTCAGACGATCAAATATTCAACAATTCATCACATGAGCAACATTTGCTCAGATGATAAATATTTGCTCGAACCAAGGAATATTGGTTCACCAATCAATATTCAACGATCCATCGAATGAGCAATACCTGCTCACTTCATCGTAAGAACTATACCTCTGTCTCATGACATGTTCAACTCGTGAGTTTCAAAACATCATGTTTAACTCAGCAACTACATGGACTTATCGTCCCATCAAACCACGAAGTCATCAATAGACTAACATACCACGAGACGTCAATCATGTCACTTTGGGGAGATATCACTTAGGGTTTTTGTCTGGCAGTCTACGGCACGTGTGTTCAAACATACGATGGAATGTGAGAAAGTCGTGCAATCAGTTGAAGGAATTCACGAGGTAGTGGGTGGAAAATCGACCAAGTCTCCACACGTTGAGTAACTGGTTTCAAACACGATCTCCACTTCCCCACTCCTCGATTCCATCAACTGTCACACTTCTTGGAATCATGGTGTCTAAAATTCCAACAATATAAATAAGTCTCTGAATCATGATTGAATCAGCATCAACGATATCATCAATCTCACGTCTCATCGACAACACGAGATCATCAACTTATCAATTGAGCAACTACTCTCAATTGAGCCATTTCAATCATTCAGAGCTTATCATATTCGGTATTCACACACCCACAATCTTTGATTACCATTGATTCCACACATTTCCCAGCTTCCCTCCTACAGATCAACCCATCCTCTCTTGTGACCGAATTTACTCTAGAACGGTCATTGTCTTGATTTAAGCCGGAGTACTACAGATTGATCTCTCGAATTTAAAGTACCCCCTTTGTAGCGGTGCATCTGTGTGAGGTTTAACATTTCGCTCGTTTCGAGGAATCTCCTCCGTACGATCGTCTCTTCAATTCCTTAAAAACCAGCAAATTGTTTTTCCCCATCTACACATATCCAAGTAAATCAACATACAATGAGCATATTTTTATATACATGTTGAAGACTTACATATAAGGAGCAGAATTCTATATCTAAGTATGAACACTTATTACAAGAGCGAAGAAAATCAAAAGATGAGAGTTATTGAAGTTTATGATACGAAGACAATACTTTTTTTTTTTTGCTAAGTCCAATAGTTTATTAAGCAAAAAAACGTAATTACAAGAATTACAAGCAGGAGGCACAAGGCCCTCTACCCCCATAAACCAAAGGGGTAAAAATAAATAACTACTCTAAAGTCCAAATTCATAACTGAATAAAATAGAGAAAAGAAAAAACAAGACTAAACGCCTATTTTTTCTTCACTTTCAACATCGCAAAAAGTTTATAGCAAACACTCTTCTCAGAGATGAAATAAAGTTTTTCCATCTCCCTTAGCTTTCTTCTTTGGAGTCTTCATTGGTTTTGATTGATCTTGTGTTTTCTTGACATACTCCTTTCGAAAAGATAAATCTTTCAAAAACTTTAGTTGAGTATCAAATTTTGTAATTGTACAAAAAATCTCACGTTCTTCATTTGTTAACTGAGAAGAAAAAAATTTCGTACGTTCTTCATACGAAGACAATACAAGTTGTGAAGAACAAAGTGGTAAAGTACTTCTTTCATGGCCATGTTAACTTTAATTTCGTTATTATTTGTGTAGTCGCAATCTTTTTATTAAATAAAATACAAAAAAAAAAGAGAGAGAGAGAATACAAAAAGATTTGCATTTAGGTTGTTATTTCATCAGTAAGGCCATGGGGAAGAAAAATTTATAAGGAAGTTTCAAGCAACAAGGAATTTTGAAGAGAAAAGAGTTATAAATTGTCAAAGTTTTACGAAGTTCAAGAGTTTATCGTCAACCGTTGAAGACCGAAGAACGAAGACCAAGAAGATGAAGAAGACAAGCCGATCGAAGACGTTTCTATTGGATGTTGTGAGAGTGGTGCTTTCATCATTGCAATCGGATGTGAAGGTGGTAAGTACTCTCACCCTTGCTATAATGGTTGATTTCCTTTCTTAGAGATCATCAGAAAATATCTTTTATTTCCCACGTTTTTGTAGGGTCTCCAGAAATAATTCGTAAGGTTACCTTCCCACCATTCAACACGTGTAGGATTATCTCTTCATTCCTACCTGCACACATGTGAGACCCATAAAAAAGCCGTCTTACTGAGTGCAATTATCATAAAGTCCTTTTAAGTGAGGCAAAAGTCGAGACGAAATGCTTATTGATCGCTCTCAAACACGCGTTCTCTCATTATGGTGTGGTTATTTCTCACTCAACATTTAAGAATGAGAATATGTTCTTTGGTATTTCTAACTTCTTATTACTAGTATGTAGAAACTCTACGTCCTCATAGCTCTTTGGATGCTTGGGAAGCTGGAACGCTTTGAAGTTGGAGCAGGTTTAGTGGGTATATCTCTGGTAAACCCTCACGATACTATAACTCGTCCACTAGGGATACCTAGGGGTTTAAAGGCCTGTTGCACATGCTAAGTGCAACCGTGTCCTCTACGACAAGGAGTTGTTGTATTTAAGTTAGATAGTTTGCTCGAGACTAGCAAAAGTCAAGTGTGGGGGAGTTTATTAAGTGCATATTTTGCATATATTTAGTGTCGATTCCATGCTAGTAATTTCTTAGTTTCTTGCAAATTATTGTATATTACGTTTGTTTTTCTCTATTTATGTTTTATTAGGTGAATCATCCAAAAGAAGAGAATTTGCACTTTATTGTGCAACAAAAGAAGTTAGATACAAGCGGAAAAGGGCCAACGACCAAGTAGAACTCGTTCAAACCTAGGAGTTCTTAATATCATCTCTAAGAGGACGAAAAGACGAAGCCAACGGCGAAAGAATGGAGTCAATCCGACGTCCTATGGAGAAGTTATAGACGAGACGAGAAGTTGAGCTTGTCGGTTCCTCGGAACTGACAATATAATAGGAGTGGAGAAGAAACTGAACTGTCAGTCTTACAAGACTGACAGTTGAAAGCTAAATACTAGAGCACCTTCTAATTGGATAACGGGCTGCCGCTATCATCTTCTTCACCATGCAATCACGATCATTTCAGGGTTCATGCAGAGGTTAATGGTGACAATACTTATGAACTTGCTGCCATTGCCGTCCTGTTTACGAAGATATTTTTTTGTGATCGATGAAGACGATGGAGGAGTTATTGGGATGGAATGTAGCAGAGTTGAGTGGCTGTGATGATTGGAGCTGGATTTCGAGTTAGCGCATGGAACTGAAGCCATTGATGATGAAGACTGTGTTTGCAGCCAAGTCGACACATAGAAGAAGAGTTACCGGTAATGGTGATAATCGAGCTCAGTAGTGATCAGTGTCATTGTATAGAGCTAAAAAACATAAAAGGAGTCTCGATGATGGGTGCTACTGGCAGTAACGAGAAAGAAGGGAGTTTGGCAGTGATGGATCGGTGGTTAGTGCTGGTGTTTCTCATGAAACGAAAATGGATTGCTGCCATCTAGAGAATGATGAAGCTCGTGGTGATGATTAGTGAAGAATGGTGGTTGGTTACTCGAGTAAATAACAGAGAAAAGAGACTGATGGAGAAGGGACAGAATTGTGCCGCTGCAATGGTTATCGGTGATAAGTTATGGGGCTAGACAATGAGCTATTTCTGCTCGGTAACAGGGTGGCAGTGATAATGGTTCATGGAAGTATGATGATGGCAAGGATCGATAGATGGAGTTGCTGCCGATGGAGTTTGGATATTGTCTGTTGTTGCCTTGATCTGACTAGGTGATGTTGTGTTGTAGCTATCGGAAGCTGATGGTGCTCGAGTTTGCTGCTCGATGGAAGAAAAGAGAAGATGAAATAGGAAGTTGTGGTCGATAGGGAGAAGAAAGCAAAAAAAATATAGCGAAAACATCCAGGACAAGTTTCGTATGGGAATTTCTAGCCGTGATTGAAAACAAGATTGTGAGAAAAGTTCCAGGAGAGTTTGCGTATGGGAAAACCAAGACGTTATGGAAAAGAAGAATTTTAAGTTAAACATCCAGGAGAATACACAGACGGAAAGTCCTGGCCGTAAGAGAATAAGAAAAGATAGGCTGTCAGTTTCTTTAAACTGACAAGCCAAAAATTAAGTAGGCGGGGCTTTATTCAGGGTTTGCTCAACACTTGACGCAGCCCATTGGCTGCGTGTTTATTTCACATGAATTTGGCATGATTTTGGTGGAGTTTTGGCAAGTTTGGCATCTTATTTCGGCCGGAATTCGAGCACGAGCACAACTACAATTGGGACACCTATAAAAGAGATGTTTCTACAACTTTTAAAATCATCTTTTAATCTTTTATCAAGCTTTTGGGAGGAGAACACAATAGGAGAAACCTAGGGTATTGGAGATATTTTCATCACCGTAATTATTTCTCTTACTTTTATCATATGTATCTCATGGGTTTCACTAATCCCATGAGTAGCTAAACTTCTTAGTGACCGGGGATGAATTCTAAGTTCTAATATATGATTCAATTGAGCATATAAATCTATTTTAACTCTTCACATGATTACTGTTTGTTTTTACAATAATTAATTTATGTTTGATTGATAAATTGTTTAGGTGGCCAACTGAACTAGTTTATTAGTTAACCTAATGCTAGTAGAGAATTAAGATATCCGTAATTGTTGAATAATCCTCTACAAGAGTAGAAATTGTGAAACCTTGCAGAGGGATTCTGTGGAGCAATCGCAAGTAGAAAGAACACTAGAAAGTGAACCTTGCGCTAAGAGTTCAACTAATATGATTGACCTAAATTCACAGAATATAAAGCATTCGACCAAATTACACTTAGAGTGCGCTACTTCTAGGTGGTTTATAGAATAGAAGTTGGCATTCGAGCGCTTCGGTGTCCTGTGACTTAATGAATTTTGAGGATAGCACTGCGCTAGCTGCTTTCCTACGGTTGATAATAATCTGTGAATGATAAAGAATAGATGAATATGCTATTTTAATGACTATTTAGTAACGCAAAAGGATTCCCTGATCATATTTCTCTCGATTGCTTGCAACTTAATTTTCAATTTCTTTATTTACTTTGTTTACAATCTAAAAACAAAACCCCCCATTGTGACTTTTTGACAACTAAACTACCTGCTCTTCGTGGGAACGATCCTTGCTTCCATTATATTACCAGTTAATTGTGTGGAAATAAGTGATTTAATTTGATTGCACTCACGACACGCATCATATGCATACCCAGTATGCGAACTGTATTGTGATGATTAAGGTCCGGAACTCTTGTTTGCGTACCTAGTATGCTAACGGATTTACCTGAGAAGGTCCGGAACTCTTGTTTGCTTACCTAGTATGCGAACGGGTTTACCTGAGTTGAGTCCGGAACAATTATTCGCGAACCGGGTTTGCGAACGGCTTGACTAGGCCAAGGTCGGGAGCTTCTGTTCGCGTACCTAGTTTGCGAACATAGTGGTTAGGTTCTAAAGTCAGTAAATTATAATTCTCATACTCATGAACTAAAACATTTATGATTTAAGGAATGAAAATTAACTTTGCAAACTTTGGCTTAATGTTCATGAATTGATTCTTGTATAAGTACTTTGTACGATCACGAATCAAACGGATTTCGTTTCAATTTGTTCATGAATATTTCTATGAGATAGTGAACAATTGAGAAAATATTTTTGAAAAAAAATTAGATTCATTTGATTATCTATCATGATTGATTGTTCATCATATTTGATCTAGAAGTGTTATATGAATATGGGTAAGTCAAAACTGTTCATATTGCTAACTTCGGTTAACTGTTATTGAGCCAACCCAATATACATGTTTAGGTACGGTTACCTACATCTAAATATAAGTATATTTGATTTGTGTGTAACAAGCTAAGACCATCTAACGCTGGAGATTAATTGCTTAATCTCTAAGCATACTTAGCTTGAATCTTAAATCAAGAGTTCATCTAACGGTATATATTGAATGCTCTGTTACTAAGCTATCTTAGCCTTGATTGTAAGCAACCCTGATTTAAAATGCTATATAAGGGAGAACTTTAGCAACTGGAAAATCTAATCCCGACACTTCCGTGTGTCATAGTTGCAAACTAGAGTCGATTCTCCCTTAACCTAGGTTTTCCAAAACCATTATTAGGTTAACGACTTGAAGACTTCATTTGGGATTCGTGAAGCCATATCCAACTATTTTCTATGTAGTTGTGTATTCCGTTCTTACTTGTTCTATCGTATTGAGTTTTATCTTCTCTAAGATTCACTCGAGATTTATCTCCGATACGTAAGATATAAAAAGTAATCACAACAGTTCTTCGCCTCAGACTCTTGTGATTATGAAATAACTTATTTTATTAATCAGTTAGGTTATTGTGAGGTGACTAATATTCCTAGAATGCTCTTCGGGAGTATAAGACCGTTTTATTAGTTGGTTCATGTTCACCTTGATCTTTGTATCAAAAGACGGAACAAAAAGAATAAAGGATAGATATATCTGTGGCTGACCGATTTGTTTATAAGTCTTCGACTTTGGGTCGTAGCAAGTCTTAGGTGTGGGTGAGATCAGTTAAGAGAATCAAGTACGCAGAATCCGGCGTGGTTCTAGAGGCATAAGGAACGCGATTGTACCTTAATCGATGTGAGACTTGGTTAGGGCTCAACTACATTCCAGTCCGAAGTTAACTTATAGTAAGATAGAGTCTGTAGCGACTTAATACAGTGTGGTGTTCAAATCTGGACTAGGTCCTGGGGTTTTTCTGCATATACGGTTTCCTCGTTAACAGAATTTCTGGTGTCTGTGTTATTTCTTTTTCGCATTATATTTGTTCATATAATTGAAATATTACAGGTTATGCATAGTTCAATCAGTTGATAAATCCGACCTTGATTGTTGGATAAAACTTGATTGACACTTGTGCATTGGTCTTTGGTACCGTCCAAGTTATTCTGATATAAATCAGTCTCACGGATTTCTATCTAGTTGATTTACTGATTGTATTGAGAAAGAGATAAATCTCTTTGATATCTTTCTTGATTGAGTCTTACTTTTAAGTTGGTGTTCTCAGAATTATATTGGAGTTTAGTCCACACATATTGACGAACGAAATATTGGGTGTGGTTGTTATACCCCCGCGTTTTCAATGACCATGTTGGAAATCCACGTTAGGCATTTGAGTTCTTTAATGAACCCCGCATCCAAAAGTTTTTTGAGTTAAAGATTCACATCGCGATGATACGGAGCTCGTGTTTTACGATGGTTGGGTCAATCCCTGGCGTATCTCCTAAATTCCAAGGGAAGTTGTCTGCATATTCCTTGAGTAGTCTATGCAAGGCCTTTTCTCGATCCTCATCTAGTAGCGTTCCGATCTTTATTATTCTGGGTTCTTCTTCGGTGCCTATGTTTTACTTCTTTGGTAGGTTCGACCGAAGTGAACGTAGTTTTGGGATGCCCTAAATAAGGAGTATTATTTAATTGCCATTTGTGGATTCGCCATCACCTTTTATTCTTGAGGTGATGGCTTCAGTGTTCATGGATTCGGTCTCATCTTGTTAGATGTTCGACAGACTTTTTCCTGCAAGATATTGATTATTTTATCTTTGGATTCTACTTTACTTTTGCCTCTTTGTTCCCTTATTTATTCTTCACGTTTCATGTTGAGCTTGGTATCTTGGATCTGGCGCTCTGTTGCGGTAACTTGGTCTCCTTTGATCTCCATTTCTCCTTCCGGGTTGGGAATCTGAGATATTGGTGATACGTCGCTGCTACCCCTTTAAGTAGGTGTACCCATCGTCGTCCAATGATTACATTGTATGGAGATGGTGCATCAACTACACTGAATCTGGTGCTTAACTTCATGGGGCCTTCCTTGACTTTAAGAATAATGTCTTCCAAGGGTTTTGATACCTCTCTATTGAACCCATAGATGATGTAGTAAGAAAACATCAAATGTTCGTCGTTCAGCTTCATCCGTTTGAAAGTGTCATAGACCAGAACGTTAACTGAGCTTCCACCGTAAATAAATATCTTCTTTATATTCCATCCTGAGACTGGAAAAGTAAGAACTAGGGGGTCGTTGTGATCCTCCATATCTTCGTCCACGTCATCGGCAAAAAAGGTCAGCGCTACGTTCATCCATTCTTCGTGCTCTTCAACTTCTTTTCCGTCGATCTTGTATATCTCATGAGATTCAAATTGCCTTCTTAATCTTTTGCTTATTTGACTCGTCAACGAAGATCCTGAATGCTCGGAATGGGAGATGGTGTTGATCATTTTATCACTCTCAGGTAAGTGTACGGTCTTGCTGCGATGGTTCCTTTGAGCCAGTTCTGGGAGATGGACGTACTCTTTGAGGTCTTCAGCATCAATCAACTTCTTAATCATTATCTTGAGAATTTTGCACTTCTCTGTCTGATGACCGTTGAAGTAATGTGTTCACTCTTTTCAGAGTATCAAAGTAAAAGAAGTGTAATATAGTCGGAACAAGTTCGAACCACAGAGATTGCAGGTGTTTCAAGAGAATTATTTAAGCACATAAATAATGTAAAGTTGATTTGTAATTGAGTTGCAAAATGCAGCAAACGATAATTGTAAAAGAAAGCAAATGATTGTTGTATATCTACCAAGACACAAGGTTCCATCTAATGGCCTTCAGGTTCTTCTATCATCAAATGATAACTCGAATAGAGGAAGATAATAATTTGTTCTACCCCGAAAATACGACATATATAATTCTGAGTGCAACTAAAAACACCATTACATAAAAGATTTCTATTATTTTCTAAGTATACATCCCAATTGAAAAATGTCACAGGGATTTCATAGCACTCAATGTATCCTGAAATCACACTAAATCTAAGAAGTTTATAGACACACTCAACACAAAAATGCAATAAAACAAAGATGAAATTGATTAAGCATTAAAATGATTTATTTATGATCAACTTAAGTACACTGGACCCATTAAGCTTCCCCACTTGTCTTGGCAGAGAGGGGTTTAGCTTCTCATTGTTGTGTAGATAACCATTAAGAAGTATTGAATGGAAAACTCTCACACAAAAGAGAACTAACAACTGGAAATAATTATGAATCAAAATAAATTAGATTGCATTATTCAACCATACTCTTTTTGGTTGATTCTTCTTCTTGTTTTATACACTACTATCGTGACTTGTTCTCTGATTTGTAGTCTGGATTCAACCCTATTTTCATGCCTAAAAGAATTGAAATCAAGCATTATTATCTCCCCATTTGGTACACATCACACCCATCTCTAATGATTGATTCAAACCCTTCCTGGATTGGGGGAAAATCACTTTACATAGTTTTATCTCTTCCTCATATTTCTGCCTACAACAGCTGAAATCAGTTACCTGTATTTGACTCGATAGAAACATCTCTCTTCCTGTAATTTCTCACAATTCAGTCAATGTAAACATCAACCAAAATTCCTCATCAACAACAACCATCATAGCCCTACATCACTGATTCAACAACCCATGTAAAAAAACCCCTAAAATTCAGATGATAATATTGAACTGAAATCTACAACCATTTAACCATTACCCCAGCAAACCTTTCACACAATACCCACCAATTTCATCCATGAATCATTGGCAGCCATCTCATCCAAATAAGGTCTTGGGTCTGATTCACCGGCATCAAATTCAGCTCAATATATCCCAACTCTTCAGAGCTTCGAACCCCATACTGTAAACACACTCATCATTACTTCCTTGTTCTATCTCGTCTTTGAAAACCAAAACCTCCAATTTATATAACAATAACTGTTAGAGCACTGCTCGGTCGAACTCACAAGCGTTGCTATCTCAAGCTTGTTTGTCAAGTTTAGTTGCCAAAACTATAAGTCTTGATCTCTAATTTACTTATAGCTAAGTCTCAGACTAGGATAGTAATTGTAGTTGAGCTCTAGACTCCACGACGTTCATCATATGAAGACGAAGAACTACTCAAGGAACTTGTGGAACTTCATCGACAAAAATTTATGTGGAGACTTGAACTTATCTGTCACTAAAAAGTCTATCTATTCTATCTCCTATTTTAAGATAAAAGTCGTATTACTATATAGACTTCAATTATGCACATTTGCTATTTCGAGCCGAGTTTATCTCGCTTATCTATTTATCGAAATATGTGTTGGTAATCTTTCGCTTTGGCCAAGTTCATATTTACTCGTGACGAAAATCATGTTGATTATTTCAATAACTTGAAAATCGCTTTGATGAATATTATCGTGATGAATCAATTGACAAAGATCTATTTCAAAATATGTGTTGGTAAGCTTTCGCTTTGGCCAAGTTCATCTTTACTCGTGACGAAAGTCATGTTGATTATTTCAATAACTTGAAAATCGCTTTGATGAATACTATCGTGATGAATCAATTGACAAAGATCTATTTAGAGCATTTGAAAACGTTTTTAGATTCTTAGAAAAGCTTAATTTGGTTAAAAATAAGAATCGATTTGATAAATGTTCGGTACATGTCAAATCATGCAATCATGATGTACGAACTAAACATGTTGTCAACACAAGCAAATCCAATAAAATGGGTTCTTGTGTTTTTGATACAGGTTCAAGATATCGGAAAAATCTCCTTTCTGGTCATATGAAAAGGAAGTTAGAAAGCTCTGTTAACCCTGATTATCATTACTATGATTATATCACTAGTACTGCTCATAAATATCAACTGGAAATATACATGAGGGTCTCTCTGCACATCTTGCCACTTGGTAACTTTCTTGGCACTACCTCATTTGTATATATCTTGAGATGAGACAAGAAACGGTTTGATTTGTGTATACTTGGGTTAATTTTCAATTCTGTCCTCCTTAGGATGTGTGAATAAGCTTTCTACTTCACCGTCTTTTCACATGTTTGTGTGCTTTCGCGTGTTGCAAATCCATGGTTTTTGTACACCTAAGAAATCCTACATTTCGCTTGTGGGTAGCGGTTCAGAAACGGGTCAAAGCCCATTCTTTGGTATATAAAAGAAGCGTACGCGTACCTTCTTCTTCCTTCCATCTTGTCCGCGTTCGTGAACGTTTTAGGTTTTTTGTGTTTCTCCATTAATCATCCTTGGAGATCAAAAAGGTAAAAAGGGATTTTCAAGAAACATATCATGTAATTCATCTCTTCCCGTAATCTCATAATTTCTAGATCTTATGAAGAATTTCAAGGTTTCAAAAAACTTGGGTTCTTCATCTTCTTCTATCTTGAACTTACCAATAGATCAAAGATCCATTAGAATTAGATTTGTCAATGATTCTTGTGGAAAGGTTTTTGAAAAGATTTCTTCTAATGGGTTTATTCTAGAAAAAAAGTTGGATTTTACTAGTGGGCATAAAGAGGATTTGATTTGTTTTGAAAAATTCAATATTGGAAATATCTTTGATGGTCTTGGTGAAGGTTTTGACACTCTTACACGAATCTTCTATGCTAACATCTATGATGTTAATAGTGATGACATGGAATACAAAACCATGATAAATAAACAAAGGATTCATGTAAATAGAGAGTTGATTTCAAGGATTACTAAAATTCCCCAAGGGAGTTTTTGCCTACCAAGACCTAGTCATGAAAGACCTTCCTATGGAATCATTTCTATTGGTCTCTGTGGTAAGAGTGTTGATTGGAATATGGGAAAATTTCCTACCAACAATCTTAGTCTTCCTTTGATGTCCTTTTTTAAACTTGGTATATCTAATCTTTGTCCCTCCATGATTGAGAATTCTCGTTGGAGTCGTGAGTTTGCGAAGTTGGTCTATTTCCTTGAATTGGGAACTCAAAATCTCGGCATTTGTGAGTTTATCATTTATCAAATGTTGTCAATGACGTCTCCCAACAAGAAGTTAGTCTATACATGCTTGATTGAGCAAATGTGTCGCTCCTTCTCTGTTGCTACGATTGGCAACTCCATTGGAACTCCCAAGTTTGTGCGTCCATGTACTTTCAAACGTATGAAGGAGAATGCTTGCAAGAGACAAAGATGTGACACCCTTGATGGCTCATGTGATACCTCCTCCATGAATCTTATTCATCAAATCCTCAAAGGTGTTGGCAAGATTAGTGCCAAAGTAAGTTGTGTGCAAGAAAAATTACTTGTGATTGCTACTAAGTTTCCAGAAATCAAGGATGACATGGATAAGATTCAAGCCACTCTTATGGTCTCCGATGATGAAGATGATAATTAGTTTTTCGTGTTTTATCAGTTTTTTGTTTTTGTTTTTTTCTAGAAAACTTCTTATGAGAATTTATTCTTGTGTTTTTTAAGAAGGATAACTAGGGTTTGGAATAGCCATTATTATGACTACACATAGCTATTTCCAACGATTTTCATCTTGCAGTGTTTTTAGATTTATTTATTTAAATTCTAAAGTTTCTTTGGAAGATGTTTTTGAAGTATTAATCTTTATGATTTCATATATTGCAACTTGTTATGGGATATATGTGTTTGCGTCTGTAAACTATGATTGTACCATACATGTTCAAAAGTTAAGTCTATCATATGTCGGTATGAAAGTATTGATAAAAGATAGAATGCACTTTTGACAAACAAAAGTTAAGCCTTTTATGTCATTATGCAAATATTGATGGAAGAAAGGATGAACTTTTGTTTACAAAGATTAAGTCTATTATATGTCATTGTGCAAATAGTGATGAAGAATAGAATGAATCTTTGTTTATTTCTTAGTATTGATCTTCCCTGATCCACATGTCAATACTATGCGGCTCCGTAAGTTTTCTTATAAGAGCATTTCCGATTAAATTAATCATGGGTTCTCTTGTGGTTAATTTAATTGAGATTTTTGGATACAAATTCATGTTTCATGTGATTTTTTAATGTCCAACAAAATCCTTCGTTTCTTGTGAAAGTAAGGTCGTTCTTAATTGAAGTTGTGCTTAATTGCCAAATCTTTGTGGGGAGTGCAGCTGTGGAATATTATTGGGGTTATCTTGTCTCTTTGATGAATGCGTTTAGTTTTGGCTGTATGATTGCATCTAAAAAAGTTGATATGTGCTTTCTTTTGGTCATGAAGTATCTCTATGGAAATTTCATTAGGATCCCACTAGTTTTCGTACCTTGGCCAATTTTATTGACAAAAAGGGGGAGAGTTAATGTGTAGTTCACACTACAAATACATATGGTTTTCGGATCATTATGTAAGGGGGAGTGGTTTTCATGTGAGATGAAGTATTGACTAATGGGGAGTGATACGTATCACCATAGTATTGTTGTCGAAGTTGTGATGCAATTGAACTTCAACAACGATGATGCTGAATTGAATACCTTTGGAATCATTGGAGTACTTGGAAGTGACGAAGATTTCGAGTAATGTTGAAGAACCAAGGAGATCAAGCATGTGGATGAGAAGCTACAAAGTTTATTTGTTTTATATTCCATATGTATTAATAGTTTTGTCGCTAAAATTGACAAAGGGGGAGATTATTAGAGCACAGCTCGGTCGAACTCGCAAGCGTTGCTATCTCAAGCTTGTTTGTCAAGTTTAGTTGCCAAAACTATAAGTCTTGATCTCTAGTCTACTTATATCTAAGTCTCGGACTAGGATAGTAAGTGTAGTTGAGCTCTAGACTCCACGGCGTTCATCATATGAAGATGAAGAACTACTCAAGGAACTTGTGGAACTTCATCGACAAAAAGATATGTGGAGACTTGAACTTATCTATCATTCAAAAGTCTATATATTCTATCTCTTATTTTGAGACAAAAGTTGTATTGCTATATAGACTTCGATCATACACATTTGCTATTTCGATCCGAGTTTATCTGCTTATTTATTTCTCGAAATATGTGTTGGTAAGCTTTCGCTTTGGCCAAGTTCATCCTTACTCGTGACGAAAGTCATGTTGATTATTTCAATAACTTAAAAATCGTTTTGATGAAAAATAATTTGTGAATAACAACTATATAACATCCTCTAAGAAAGTTTCAATGATTGAAATGAGAGTATAGAACATGTAACTATCTTTGGATATAAATATAGTGTGTTCTCACATTTGTGTATAAGTCCCAAACCGGGAACCCAAAGTATGCGTACCCGTACGCGTACTGACGGAAAGTTCACGTACGTGAATTTCTTCTTGAGTTTGAAAGTGAAAAACAAACTCAATCTGGTTACTTAAGTACGCGCAGCCGTTCGCATTCTTAGGTAGGTTAGTTTGTAAAATCGGTTTTTTTCATGAACTAAAACATTTATATAATAAGGAATGCAATCTTTGCAAACCGTGGCTATAATGTTCATGAATTGATTCGAGTGAATCAAGACCGATTTTGCTTCGATTGTGTCTTGTATACTTCTATAAGATCTAAGCAATTGAACAACTCTCAAACTAGTTCATTTGAGTCATTTGAACTAGTTATGGTGAAGATGAATAAGGTTGATATGAAAGTTCTCATATGGCTAACCATTGGTTAACTAACGTTGAACCAACTAAGTGTACACATTTAGATATGGTTACTTAAACCTAAATGAAGGTGCATTTCATTTGTGTATAACAAGCTAAGTTCGATCTAACTGTTGAAAGATATTAGCTTGAATATAATCAGGTTTTCATCTAACGGTGAACATTGAATGCTTTGTTACCAAGGTGTTTATGGGTGAAAATCGTTTCTGCTGATTTTGGTAATTTCGGTGAGTGGGTGAGAAACAAATCTAAACCCTAAATAAATGTACTGCATAGGAGTACTTTAGATTCGAGAGATCAATCTATACAAATCTGGCCTAAACCAAGAAATGGTCGTTCCGGATTTGCTTCGGTCACAAAGAGGAGGAGAAGGGCTGGTTTAGGGAGGGAAGAGAAGAGAGTGTTGAGACCAGAGCAGTCTGGAAGAGTAGTACTTGACTTGTATCAGAAGATGAAAGCTTTGAGAAAGCTAGAAATAGTTGCTTTTCTGAGTGTTGTATTTCTCCCTGACCAAAAAATTGTGTCTTGGTGGAAATAGGTAAAACCTATTTATCCAAGTCCAAGTGAAACGTACTCTGGCCCCGTAAGAAAAGAAACAGATGAGTTAAATGGGAAGAGGTGGTAATGCCTGGTATTGATGGAATTTGATGGAATTGATGTTCCATAATGAAAGAGCGTTTCACCATTACTTCCTGCATTTACTAACCGTTTATTCTTATTACACTTTCTTGAAACGGGCATGTATGCCGCATGCTGTAGACCGCCAAACCAAAACCCTAATGAGCATCCCCCAGTTTGTGACATACGTTTTGATGTCTCGAGTGTTTTCGTGGAAAACATGTAGCATGTCACTGGTGTTTGATAAGTTGAGCTTGAGAGACTTGCAGGCTCAGTGGCGACCTTCGACGATCGAGATTTTGTATAAGAGGAATCATGGCCTTTGATGTATGCGGATCATGCCAAAGTGCAAGAGTTGCACGACATGTGTGGCATGCCTTGGTCCTGGGTAGAACGTCAGGTGCAAGTGGAAGTGCCAAAGTGTAAGTTTTGCTCGGCATGTGCCAATGGCATGTGTGGTATGCCTTGGCCCTAGGTTGCACGGCTTGGCATACCAAGTTGCAAGGGTTGCATGGCATGTGCCAATGGCGTGTGTGGCGGATTTGGCCCTAGGCATGCCTAGTTGCAAGAGTTGCATGGCATGTGCCAATAGCGCGTGTGGCGGCTTTGGCCCTAGGTTTGGCGTGCCAAGTTGCAAGGGTTGCATGTCATGTGCCAATGGCGCGTGTGGCGGCTTTGGCCTAGGTTGCACGGCTTGGCATGCCAGGTTGCTAGGGTTGCACGACATGTGCCAATGGCGCGTGTGGCGGCTTTGACCCTAGGTTGCACGGCTTGGCATGCCAGGTTGCAAGGGTTGCACGGCATGTGCCAATGGCGCGTGTGTTGGCTTTGGCCCTAGGTTGCACAGATTGACATGCCAAGTTGCAAGGGTTGCACGGCATGTTCCAATGACGCGTGAGGCGGCTTTGGCCCTAGGTTGCACGCCTTGGCATGCCAGGTTGCACGGCATGTGCCAATGGTGCGTGTGGCGACTTTGGCCCTAGGTTGCACGGCTTGGCATGCCAGGTTGCAAGGGTTGCACGGCATGTGCCAATGGCGCGTGTGGCATCTTTGGCCCTAGGTTGCACGGATTGGCATGCCATGTTGCAGGGGTTGCACGGCATGTGCCAATGGCGGTGCGTTTTGGATTTTTGGCATGGTTATCGTAATGATTGTGTGTTGTTTTGTGGTTTGGCGTGGTTGCCATATTTAGCGTAACGGTTGCGCGTTATTTGTAGTTTTGGCATGGTTGCCATATTTTGCACAATGATTGCATGGTACATGCAATTGCTATGTTTTCTGTGATGAGTGCACGGTGCTTGCATTCGGAATGTTTGCCATGCTTTTTCGCAATGATTGCACGGTATGTGCAATTTCTATGTTTTGCGCGATGTTTGCACGGTACGTGCATTTGGCATGTTGCATGACATGTGTGAGTGGCATGATTGCCATGATTTTGCGCAGTGATTGCACGGTACGTGCAATTGCTATGTTCTGCGTGATGATTGCACGGTGCGTGCATTTGGCATGTTTTCCATGCTTTTTGCGTAATGGTTGCGTGATATTTGTGAATTTAGGGTTTCGCGCATCGAAACCCTAATTTAGTATTTGAAAAAGGGTACCCTGGTGATTTTACATAAGCGTGTTAAATGTTCTAATAAATGTGCTAGTGTCACTGGTGACGTCATGCTATACGTGAGGTTTTAGGGTTTTACCCTTTGTTCAAAAACCACCATCAACATTAAGTCCCCTGCTTAGCTTGGAACAGAGACCTTGTTGCGAGGTAAGCATAAGATGGTGACAGACGAGGATAGAACTGAGACAGTAAGTCGTGAAAGTGGGTCGAGGAGATTTGTCTGACCTTTTTCGAGATGTAAGTAAGAATCCACAATCCTCGTGTCTGGCAGCTTTGCACAAATCCCAGTATGACTAGGTATTTTTGGGGCCAGGCTTTGGAACGCGAGGCGGAGCTGCTAGCATAGACTTGACATGGAAGGGACTTGTCAGCACAAATAAGCTTGGAATGCGTGTGGGCCACTTGACAGAGCATGGCGTTGGCAAACGGAAAGTTCGGATTGGCATGGTCGGGGGTTGATTGGCAAGGGAGGCATGGCTGACACAGTGTCTGCGTGGCTAGCGTTGAGCGTTGGTAATGCTAGCGCTGGTATGGAAGGGCATGGCCAGTGTTGAATGTTGGTAAGTCCGGTACCGATAAGGAAGGTGTGGCTGGCACAGACTGCATGGCCGACACAGACTGGTATGATTAGCGTTGAGCGTTGGTAAGGACGATACTGGCAAGGAAAGTGTGTGCGTTTTGGAAGTGGCGAGGCTGGCTATTGCGAGCCCGGATACCTTTCTTCATGCGTGGCTTTAGCAGAGAATTCTTCCCCTTTTACAAAAAAATCTGGAAACGTTAGTCCATGAAAGCGCGTTACTCTCCCTTTCCTCTTTTTAGGGTTTGTGTATATATACTGCTGGTGAAATTGCGTCATCTCCCTCTTTCTAGTTGTTTGTTGGTGCAGGTAAGGTAAGATTCGTTCTTCTCCTGATATCGTGATGGCGTCTCCTAGTAACAGTGGCACCGCCAGATCTTTGGAGAGATGTTCCGAGATTGGTGAAGACCGATCTTCTTACCATGAGGAGTCATTGGACAAGATCGGGTCTCTGTTTTGTGAAATCAGAGAAATCATCCAGGATATTCCTTTGATCTACCCATGCGAGGCACAGGCGAATGCCAGACTTCTATGGATTCCGACATGGATGAGTCAGGGAACCCTCCTCAAAAGGCTGTTGAGAAAACCTCTGAGACGTACGACGAAAACTTTGTTGGTGATGCTGGGGGAATCATGGTGGCGTACATCGGGTCAACTGCTGGAGCGGAAGCTAGGAAGAGGTCGGATATCGTCGCTGCTGAGACGGTGTCCAGGTGGGACATGGATGCTGTTGCTGTTGAATCGTCTTCCTTATGGAATCTTTGCTGCCCGAGGGATTGCTGGGGAAAGTGTTTGAAGAAGCTCTGATAGGGGCGTCAGGGATTCGAGCTTCTGCCTGCGAATAGTATTCTTCTTTTTACTGCTTCTTCTTGTTGCCTAGTTGTTTTGATGTCTTGTAAATCCCCCTTTTCTTGTACTCATGCTGAACTTGGTATTTTGCTGATCAGTGTACCCTTGTGGCTTTGTATTGAATAAAACTTATAAACCGGAGACTTCTACCGGAAAGGATTGTTTTGCTTTCTGTGTCATTTTTTCTGGAGCTTCCATTTGATTGAAAATGGTCTTGTTGGTATGTTTCTGATTTCTGATTAGGTTTGCACGGGTAATTTTTTTTTTTTTTTGAGATTCGGAAATTTTACTAGAGGGGAAAGATAAGATTGCTTAATAATAGAAAAACTGGAACCCTGCTGGAAAAATGCAAGTGGTGCATTTATCTCGGGGGAATACAATTATAATTGTGGAAAGGGAAATTGCTGGAGGAAATGTCAGAGAGTGGATGTCAGAGGGAGAGACAGTATGACATTTCAGGTGCTGAAGGGTTCGAGCCATCGTGAGTGAACCACTTCACCTTCCAATTTGTTCGTGTTAATGAGATTGCAATAACCGCCTAAAAGGATGTCAGCCACCAGATATGGTTCATCTTCCTTTCCTTCAGGAGGGTTCTTTCGAACCGTCATATCCATTGTTATCTTTCCGACTTGAAATGAGGTAGCCCTGACCACCATATCTCCGATCTGGAACGGGTTTGGTTGTTGTACGATTGCTCGGTTTCTGCTTTCATCATCATCGAGGGCAATTTTCAAGTCCTTGGCAAAGCGCTTGAAGGGCCCAGCGTTCCATTCAGACCTCTTGACAGCATCGTGCTCGGTAATCGCGTCGAGTCCCCATGACGGGTAACGAAGAGGAGTGACTGATTGTATAGAGGGTTGTTCAGTCATACTTACTTGGGTTCGGAGTTCGTGAGCCAGCGTCGGTAGGCTTTCCACAGGTAATTGAGTTCCGTCAGTAAGTTGTTGACACAGCAACAGGTTGGCTGGTTTGTTGGATACCCTTTCGGGCGTTGTCATGGGTAGAGGGGATGTTCCTAGTTTTGTTTTGTTGTTGAGTATCCACGGGCGTCCCAGGACCATGTCGTAACTCAATTCTTTGACAATGTGGAACCTTTCATGTGTCACAGTATTTCCAACGTTGGTTTCGAGATTGACGTAGCCGGTTGCGTTTAGGTTTCTTCCCTCAAGGTCCCTGATAATTGATGGAGAACGGAAAACCTCTTGCTTTGTTATTCCTGCTGCTTTCAGGGTCTTGAACGTAACAACGTTGAATTCTGAGGCCGCATCGATTAGTATGTTGTAAAATTCGATGTTCTTCAAATGGACCGTGGTTAACAGTCCCCAGTTGCGCTTCTCAGTAGCATCCTCGGGGACGACTTGTGCTTTTGGTGCGGCTTCTGTAACAGGAAAAAGTCGTTTGCCAGACACTATGCAGTTGAGGGCCGCGAAAATGGCTTGGCGTTGTACCCTGGAGAAGTAGAGGATTTCACATACGTGCTTCATCATGGACTGTACATTTTCGTGTATGGAGTCCCCAGAGATTCTGCAATTCCTTATGGGAAGCGGGTCTCTATGTACTCCTTCGTTCCCTAGCGGAAGCTCTCCTGCTTCTACCTTTTCCTTGAAAACGTGCTTCAGCTTGTTGCAGTCGCCAGTCGGGTGATGGACGAACCTGTGGTAGTGGAAGTATTTGGGGCTTGCCATCTCGGCCTCAGTTGTTGGGTGTCTGAGAGGCGGCAGTCTGATGACATCATCTTGAACCCATGCTTCTAAAAAATCGATTACTTCCTCGATTGGAAACGGGAAGTCCAGATCATCCTCTCTTATTTCATGATGAGATTCGGGAGCCTTAGTCGCAGCTTTCCGCGGTGGAGTTGCCCGTCGTGCCGGGGCTGTGCGTTTAGGGTGCTGATCCATCATTGGGGCTTTCCTCTTCCCTCTTTCTTCCACCATGCTTACAGAGGAGGGGCCAGTGTTGTACGACTTGTTAAGGAGGCGCGCGCTTCTCCGGACTTCGCGCACATCTTCACCTTTGGATGGTCTGGTTCTTTATAATAAATCCGGAGCTGTCGTGGCTGATCGTTTGGCAGCTTCATGGAGTTCGGAGAACGTCTGGAATCGTAGGTTCTCCAGTAAGGCGCGGTAGATGGGAGTCATGCCATTGATGCATGAATTCACCAAATATTGTTCGGTCACATTCAGATCGTGGCATTCCAGTTCTTGGATCCTGAATCTCTTGACGAACTCATTTGGATGCTCGTTATTTTGTTGGAACATCCTCCCTAGATCTGAGAGAGTGAGTTGTTCAGACATGAAGAAATACTTCCTGTAGAATGAGGTAACCATTTCACCCCAATTGCAGATGCTGCCTGGTGTGATACTGTTATACCACGTGTATTCTCTTCCGGTAAGCGATTTCGAAAACTCCCTTAAGTGGAGAACGTGGTTGTACTCGTGTTCGCCAAAGGCCTCCAGGAATCGTGAGATATGTTCTCGTGCATTACCGGTTCCATCATACAAAGCGAACTGAGGAGACGAGTAACCTCTTGGGAGGGGAGTTCTTTGGATTTCCATTGGGTAAGGAGGTTGGTGTTGATGTGTATCCGTCTCGTCGTTTTTGATTCGGATTTGGGGAAGCCGCTCCAAATCTTCTCGTGTGACAAAATTGGATGGATGATTTCTTGCTATTGAGGCTCCAGCACGAATTTCTTCTCCTGTGTCAGTGCGCTCTGCTGAGGTGCCGACCCCAGGGCTATTTGGAGTGTCTGTCCTTGACTCTGGTCGGCGCAGTTCCCGCAGTGTTGAGGTGCTGGCCTCAGGGTTGTTTGGAGTGTCAGTCCTTGATCCCGGCTGGTGTGACTCCCGTGGAAGCCGTTCTGTTAGGGACTTGAGAAAAACAAGCACCTCTTTCTGGGTCGAAACTATGTCTGTCTGGGATCTAGCAAGAACTTCTTGTCTCTCCATCAGATCGGCGATGGTGACATAAGGTCTTCCTCCTCTATTTTCTCGCCCTGGTGGTGGAGTAGACGATTTTCGGCCGGCAGTTGGAGGTGACGTGCTTGCTGAAGAGTTAGGGACAGTAGCGGCGGCTCGAGCTCTGGTGACTGGTGGTGTAATGCTTGAAGGAGCACCTTCCGTACCGCTTGGGTTGGCGGATTGCGTATGAGAATTCAGAGTGAAAGCGGTCCTGGCTCTGGTGACTGGTAGTGTAACGCTTCAAGGGGGGCCTTCCGTGTTTCCAAGGTCAGCAAGTGATGTAGCAGTGTCGTTGGAAGAACCATCAGCGCCAGGAGCAGTTTCCATATTGATGCTTTCAGAGTTTGTCGCGGATCCAGACCTTAGCTCTACCGTGCTGAAAGAATAGAACTAGAAAGGCAATGCTGGAAACCGCAAGTCAACTTTGAAACTGAGAGATTGATCTCCCACTGTGGTCGCCAATTGTTTATGGGTGAAAATCGTTTCTGCTGATTTTGGTAATTTCGGTGAGTGGGTGAGAAACAAATCTAAACCCTAAACAAATGTACTGCATGGGAGTACTTTAGATTCGAGAGATCAATATATAAAAATCTGGCCTAAACCAAGAAATGGTCGTTCGGGATTTGCTTCGGTCACAAAGAGGAAGAGAAGGGCTGGTTTAGGGAGGGAAGTGAAGAGAGTGTTGAGACCAGAGCAGTTCTGGAAGAGTAGTACTTGACTTGTATCAGAAGATGAAAGATTTGAGAAAGCTAGCAATAGTTGCTTTTCTGAGTGTTGTATTTCTCCCTGACCAAAAACTTGTGTCTTGGTGGAAATAGGTAAAACCTATTTATACAAGTCCAAGTGAAACATACGCTGGCCCCGTAAGAAAAGAAACAGATGAGTTAAATGGGAATAGGTGGTAACGCCTGGTATTGATGGAATTTGACAGAATTGATGTTCCATGATGAAAGAGCGTTTCACCATTACTTCCTGCATTTACTAACCATTTTATTCTTATTACACTTTCTTGAAACGAGCATGTATGCCGCATGCTGTAGACCGCCAAACCAAAACCCTAATGAGAATCCCCCAGTTTGTGAAATACGTTTTGATGTCTCGAGTGTTTTCGTGGAAAACATGTAGCATGTCGCTGGTGTTTGATAAGTTGAGCTTGAGAGACTTTCCGACTCAGTGGCGACCTTCGACGGTCGAGATTTTGTATAAGAGGAATTGTGGCCTTTTATGTAGGCGCGGCATGCCAAAGTGCAAGAGTTGCACGACATGTGCCAATAGCATGTGTGGCATGCTTTGATCCTAGGAAGCACGTCGGGTGCAAGTGGAAGTGCCAAAGTGCAAGTGTTGCTCGGCATGTGCCAATGGCATGTGTGGTATGCCTTGGCCCTAGGTTGCACGTCTTGGCATGCCAAGTTGCAAGGGTTGCATGGCATGTGCCAATGGCGTGTGTGACGGCTTTGGCCCTAGGAATGCCAAGTTGCAAGGGTTGCATGGCATGTGCCAATGGCGCGTGTGGCGGCTTTGGCCCTAGGTTTGGCGTGCCAAGTTGCAAGGGTTGCATGGCATGTGCTAATGGCGCGTGTGGCGGCTTTGGCCCTAGGTTGCCCGGCTTGGCATGCCAGTTTGCAAGGGTTGCACGGCATTTTCCAATGGCGCGTGTGGCGGCTTTGGCCCTAGGTTGCACGGCTTGGCATGCCAGGTTGCAAGGGTTTCACGGCATGTGCCAATGGCGCGTGTGGCGGCTTTGGACCTAGGTTGCACGGCTTGGCATGCCAGGTTGCAAGGGTTGCACGGCATGTGCCAATGGCGCGTGAGGCGGCTTTGGACCTAGGTTGCACGGCTTGGCATTCCAGGTTGCAAGGGTTGCACGGCATGTGCCAATGGCGCGTGTGGCGGATTTGGCCCTAGGTTGCACGGCTTGGCATACCAGGTTGCAAGGGTTGCACCGCATGTGCCAATGGCGCATGTGGCGGCTTTGGCCATAAGTTGCACGGCTTGGCATGCCAGGTTGCAAGGGTTGCACGGCATGTGCCAATGGCGCGTGTGGCGGCTTTGGCCCTAGGTTGCACGGCTTTGCATGCCAGGTTGCAAGGGTTGCACGGCATGTGCCAATGGCGCGTGTGGCGGCTTTGGCCCTAGGTTGCACGGCTTGGCATGCCAGGTTGCAAGGGTTGCACGACATGTGCCAATGGCGGTGCGTTTTGGACTTTTTGGCATGGTTAACGTGATGATTGCGCATTGTTTTGCGGTTTGGCGTGGTTGCCATATTTAGCGCAACGGTTGCGCGTTATTTGTAGTTTTGCATGGTTGCCATATTTTGCACAATGATTGCATGGTACATGCAATTGCTGTGTTTTGTTTGATGAGTGCACGGTGCGTGCATTTGGCATGTTTTCCATGCTTTTGCGCAATGATTGCACGTTAGGTGCAATTGCTATGTTTTGCGCGATGTTTGCATGGTACGTGCATTTGGCATGTTGCGTGACATGTGTGAGTGGCATGATTGTGATGCTTTTACGCAGTGATTGCACGATACGTGCAATTGCTATGTTCTGCGCGATGATTGCACGGTGCGTGCATTTGGCATGTTTGTCATGCTTTTTGCGTAATGGTTGCGCGGTATGTGTGAATTTAGGGTTTCGCGCATCGAAACCCTAATTTAGTATTTGAAAAAGGGTACCCTGGTGATTTTTACATAACCGCATTAAATGTTCTAATACTAGTGTCACTGGTGACGTCATGCTATACGTGAGGTTTTACGGTTTTACCCTTTGTTCAAAAACCACGATCAACACAAGGTAACTTAGATTGCAAACCCTGATTTGAAAACTATATACAGGAGAACTCTGGCAACTGGGAAACCTAATCCCCACATCTCATGTGTGATACTAGTTGTATAAGCTAGAGTCGATTCTCCTTTAATCTTAGGTTTTTCACGAAACCATGTAGGTTAACGACTTGAAGACTTCATTGGGATTGTGAAGCCAGACCCAACTATTTTCTATGTAGTTGCGTGTTCTGATCTTGCGCAATTCTATCGTTTGAGTACTATCTTCTTTAAGATTTTCTCGAGATTTAATCTCCGATAGGCAAGATAAAAAGTAATCACAAACACCTTCGTCTCATCGTTTGTGATTCCACAATATCTAGTTTCACTTCCTTACGATTTAGATTATTGTGTGATGATTGATAATACTAGGCTCTTCTTCAGGAATATAAGACCGGTTTATCAATTAGTTCATGTTCACCTTGATTTATCAAAAGACGGAACAAAACTCGTAGGTATTTCTGTGGGAGACAGATTTATCTATTCCTATATACTTTTCTGTGTGAGACAGATTTGTTTATCAAGTCTTCGACTTTGGGCCGTATTAACTCTAAGTTGTGGGTGAGATCAGCTAAGGGAATCAAGTGCGTAGTATCCTGCTGGGATCAGAGACGTAAGGAACGCAACTGTACCTTGAATCAATGTGAGATTGATTGGGGTTCGACTACAGTCCTGACCGAAGTTAGTTTGTAGTATGCTAGTGTCTGTAGTGGCTTAATACAGTGCGGTGTTCAATCTGGACTAGGTCCCGAGGTTTTTCTGCATTTGCGGTTTCCTCGTTAACAAAACTTCTGGTGTCTATTGTTTTATAATTGAAATATCACAGGTTGTGCGTTGAATCAATCAATTGGTAAATTCAACCTTTGGTTGTTGATTGAAATTGATTGATCGTTGAACATTGGTCTTTGGTACCGTTCAAGCTATCTCTCTTATATTCATTCGGGCTCGCAAATTATTAGTTGTATGATTGCGGATTGAATTAATAGATTGAGATATAACTCTTTGATATACTTTTCTTAAGATTGAGCCTGACTGTATAATTGATTCTCTTGAAAGTATATTGGAGTTAGTCTATACATTTTGCTAAGCGAAATATTTGGTGAGGTTGTTAGACCCCCGCTTTTTCAATTGGTGTCAGAGCTGGAAAACACTATAAATCTATTAAGTTTGTGTTTGACTGATCCTTAAAGTTTGCCCTTACGGAAAATTTCTTTGGGAAACTTGCTCTCGGCATCTGTAACGCACGCCATAACTCCTTAAAGATTGTTCAGAGATTATTATGGACCAGACCTATGGTTTCTCATGATAATCCCATTCCATCTGAGACTTTGGAAAACTTAGATGATGATAAACAATCTAGAGGAAAAATTAAAAAGAAAGGAAGGTTGAGAAAACGTTCTTTACGCTCAAAGATATGGAATCTCACTAGATTAGCTCTTAATCTTTTTGAGGAATACTATCGTGATGGATCAATTGACAAAGATCTATTCAGAGCATTTGAAAACGTTTTTAGATTCTTAGAAAAGCTTAATTCAGTTAAAAATAAGAATCGATCCGATAGATGTTCGGTACATGTCAAATCATGCAATCATGATGTACGAACTAAACATGTTTTCAACACAAGCAGATCCAATAAAACGGGTTCTTGTGTTTTTGACACAAGTTCAAGATATCGGGAAAATCTCCTTTCTGGTCATATGAAAAGGAAGTTAGAAAGCTCTGTTAACCCTGATTATCATTACTATTGAAAAAGCGGGGGTCTAACAACGCCACCCAATATTTCGCTTAGCAATCTGTATGGACTAACTCCGAAATACTTTGCTAGAGAATCAACTAGACAGTCAGACTCAATCTAGATAAAAGTATCTCAAGGAGTTAATATCTCTCTCTTGATTTGATTTTTACTCAAGCTAAAAATAATAGCGAGTCTTTATCAAATACAAGGAATACTTGGACAGTACCAAAGACCAATGTCCAAGGATCAATCAATATCAATCAACAACCAAAGGTAGATGATCACGAACGCACAACCTGTATTATTTCAATTATATAAAATATAATGCGGAAAAGAAATATCACAGACACCAGAAATTTTGTTAACGAGGAAACCGCAAATGCAGAAAAACACCGGGACCTAGTCCAGATTGAATACACGTTTTATTAAGCCGTTACAGACACTAGCCTAATGCAAACTAACTTCGGACTGGACTATAGTTGAACCCCTATCAATCTCCCACTGATACAAGGTACAGTTGTACTCCTACGCCTCTGATCCCAGCAGGATACTGCGCACTTGATTCCCTTAGCTGATCTCACCCACAACCAAGAGTTGTTGTAACCCAAAATCACAGACTTGATAATAAACAGATCTGTCTCACACAGAAAAGTCTATAAGAGGATAAATCTGTCTCCCACAGATAAACCCTAGGTTTTGTTCCGTCTTTAGATATAAAATCAAGGTAACAGGAACCAATTGATAATCCGGTCTTATATTCCCGAAGAACAGCCTAGATTAATCAATCACCTCTCTACAATCCTTCCTGACTACACAAGCGGATTGTCGAGGAATCACAAACAGTGAGACGAAGATGTTTGTGACTTCTTTATCTTGCCTATCGGATAACTCTCACGATCTCAAGCCAATCAATCGATTGTACTCGTACGATAGAAGATGCAAGATCATATCACACAACTACGATAAAGTAGTATCGGCCTGGCTTTACAATCCCAATGAAGTCTTTAAGTCGTTAACCTGATTTTAGAGAAGAAAATCAAAGGTTAATGGAGATCGACTCTAGCGGGCGCACTAGTAGCACACAGACGTGTGGGGATTAGTTTTGCACAATGCTAGATGTATCCTTTATATAGCCTTCAAATCAGGGTTTTTCCTTAGTTACAAAGCAATCCTTATTCACCGTTAGATGAAAACCTGATTTAGATTCAAGCTAATATTTCTCAACCGTTAGATCGAAAACTTAGCTTGTCACACACACTTGGGTAGACGTTTACTGGGTTCGTGAAAACCATGCCCAAACGTGTACGTGTATGTTGGTTCAACATAGTAACCCAAAAGGTTAACCATATGAGCATTTCATATTAACCTTGTTCTTCTTCACCATAACTAGTTCAATTGACTCAAATGAACTAGTTAAAGAGTTGTTCAATTGCTATGAGATCTTATGTAACTACACAAGACACAATTGAAACAAAGATGATTCGATTCGATTGAATCGGCTCATGAACATTATAGCCACGGTTTGCATAAAGCATTCCTTAGTAATTTAATGTTTCATGTTCAGAGCACATCTTTAGATCATAACCTCTTAAGTTCACAAACAAGTTCGCGGACTTAAGTTAATCGGTTGAGTTTTCCAAACTCAGCAGAAATTCTCGGAAAGAAACTTCCGCCAGTTCGCGGACTTAGCACACAAACGAGTTTTGGAAAATCCCAGCAGAAATTCTCGGTCGAGAACTTCCGACAGTTCGCGGACTTGGCAAGCCAATTCCACAATCCTCCCGATTTCTCTTGATCAACAAAGTTCGAAAACTTCGGTTCAAGGAATACATGGTTATGTAATCTAAACTCTCATTTCAATCATTGAGACATTCTCAGAGGACGCTATGTAGTTATTCACAGACCGATTCACGTCAGAGCAATTCTCAAAGTGATTGAAACTTTTCATGACTTTCGTCACTAGGTGAAGATAAACTTGATCAAAGCGAAACGCTTTACCAACACACGATTTCGAGATAAAAGATAAGCAATGAATGCTCAGCTCGAAATGTCAAATGTGTATGATCTAGTCTATATAGCATACGACTTTTGTCTCATAAGAAGTAGGAGATAAGAGATAGACTTTTGAGTGATAGATAAGTTCAAGTCTCCACATACCTTTTTGTTGATGAAGTTCCACGGTTCCTTGTATAGATCTTCGTCGTTGTATGATGAATCGCCATGAAGTCCTTGAGCTCAACTACACTTTTCTATCCTAGTCCGAGACTTAGCTATGTAGGCTAGAAATCAAGACTTATAGTTTTGATCACTAACATTGACAAACATGCTTGAGATAGCAACGCATGCGAGGTTGACCGAGCTATGCTCTAACAATCTCCCCCTTTGTCAATTTTAGTGACAAAACTATTAATACATATGGAATACAAAAAGATAAACTTTAGTGGCTCCTATTCCATAGTCTAATCTTCAACGTTCCTTGAAATCTTCGTCCTTCCAAGTACTCCAATGATCCCAAAGGTTGTAAGTTTAGCACCATCGTTGTTGAAGATCCGTAGCTATAACAATGAGAGAAATCGAGATTCTCGATCATTATTATACAGTGTCATAGTATTATATAACATCAAAGTCCAATTGTATCACGACTTTAACAATAATACTACTGATATGTATCACTCCCCCTTAGTCAATACTCCATCTCGATCATGGAAACCACTCCCCCTTACACAATGATCCGAAAACCATATGTATTTGTAGTGTGAACTACAATATTTCTCCCCCTTTTTGTCAATAAAATTGGCAAAGGTACAAGAATGGGATCATAATGAAATTTCCACAAGAGACATTTCATGACCAAAAAAAAATACATACCAACTTAATTTAGATGCAATCTAATAGCCGAAGCTAACAACATTCATCAAGGAGTTTTAAGATACAAGATAACCCCTATAAAATTCCACAGCCGCACTCCCCGCAAGATATTACCATTAAGCACAAGTTCAAAAGAACTCTCCCCCATTTGATGTCATTCCCGAGAGAACAACAAGAGCGACCTTAATTTCGAAAGAAAAGAAGGATTTTTATTGGACACCAAAAACCATAGGAATGATTTTCTATATCCAAAGCTCAACCAAATTAACCACAAGTAAACCCATGATTAATTCAATTGGAATACGCAACTAAATCAAACCACAAAAGTGATCAATTTAATTGAAAGTGCTCAACATAAGTAAACTCACGGAGCTACGACTAAGTCAATCACACGGAGATGACTAACTTAACCGTTCAAATACTCAACATAAGGAAAACCTTACGGAATATATGACTACATTAACCAAAGAACATGATAGTGTAGCCTTTCATATACTCAACACAAGAACTTGTGGAATATATGAAAACTCAACTAGATTAATTACAAGAGAACCTATAATTAATCTAATTGGAATACAAATAACCAAACTAATCACCGAAGTAATCAATTTAATTATTTTGGGCTCAACATAAAAGAACTTATGGAACCCCGACTAAGTTCATCATAGAATATGACAACCTTAACCGTACATGTACTCGACATAAGAAAGAAACTTATGGAGTACAAACTAAATAACCAAACTAGTTGATTAATTTAGTTCTAATGCTCGACATATAGCATCTTATGGAACAACCAACAAAGCCAAGGTAAATCGACTTAGTTGTAAGGTGCTCAACATAAGACACAATGGAGCCTTCACGGTAAAACATAATAAAATGGATCAATGAAGATCAATACCGTGGATAACATACAAGGATCTATTCTATTTTCCATCATAACGACATAATAGACTTTATCCTTGTTGAACAAAAGATTTTATCCTATTTTCCATCAAATTAATGATTACATAGGCTTAACTTTTGTATATGTCAAAAGTCCATTCGTCCTTTCATCATACGAATACCGATTCATGAACGACTTTACTTTTGACTGCAATATGGGACCTTCAAGTTCACGGACGTAAATACATATCCCATAAAAATATTGCAATATCACAAACCATTAAAATACTGCAATAAACATCATCCTCCAAATATTTTTAGAATTTAATACCAATAAACCTAAAAAATAACATAATAAGATGAAAACAAAAATAGCTATGTGTAGTCACAATCATCGTTATTCAAAGCACTAGTTATTCTTCCAACTAATCCAAAAAGAAGACTTACTAGGCATATAAGACTCGGTTTTCCTTGATGATTTCATACCTCTGAAATGGTCCATCAAAGTAGGAGTCACTGATATCCTTGACCCTGTTGACCGTAGAGACACCATGTTCAAAAGTTAGAACGTTGACTTTTCGATCAATAGTGCGAGCATAATGACGAGCCTTTGCACAGTCAAGGATAACTTTCTTCTGATTTTTGATCAAGATATTCTGAGTACCAAGGATTTTCGCCCGTCCATCAATCAGCTGGTTTATCTGCAATTGAAGGTTAGTCAGTTCGTTCATAACTTCATCCTGAACACGAATCAAATCCTTGAAAGATTCACCAATCCAAGTGTTATACTCTTTTCTTTCAAGCATCTTCTTCCGTATAAACTCTTGACCAGAATCACATCCTTTGAGATCATCCTCAACCATAGGGTTAACTTCTTCTTTGGGAACAGTTTCCATAGAGCTCCTTTCTGAAGAAAAATGAGGAACCTATAAGATTTATATATGTTCGTGAATGCCCTGGCTAGAAACCCTAGATTTCCTTGAGGAGATACAAGCATTTTTGGCCGACCAAGAATGTCCCTATAAAGGGATACTGTGCAGTTTCCAAAACGTCCACCATCCCAAAAGAGACGAAAGGAAAATGATACTAGAGAAGGTCATTACAACAAGGGATATACAATCCTAGAGAAAATATAGTACAATACTTGAGAATCTCTCAAATCCTCATCCTTGTATCTCTCAAGTTAGACACAAGGATAGAACATTCTGCTTCTAGGTAGCAGAGGGAGACATAGTCTGACCATCGGTTCTGAGAGAGTACCTATAAATTCTTCTAGGATATCTTATCTCAGCAATTCTTATCCTTTCACTACAGCTTCCAGGAAGAAGGGTGTGTCTCACAGTCCTTCTGGGAATCACAGGCGGGAAACCCTTATGATGACAAAGTCTAGGACCTCTAGAAATAGGTTCTAGGGGATTTTCTGAAATTCGTCTCCACACACTAGACTTAGATTTATCAGATATGTTCTTATAAGAACATGACATACTTTCATTGGTAGTACGAGAATTTACAAATGTCCTGTAATGATTTCTAGGAGAGAGATCATTCTTATAAGATACCTGGTTTCCTGTGAAAGGGACCTTCACTGTAGTAGTCGTTCGACTATTTACTCCATTGATAATAGAAAGAAGCAACTTGTGGAGTTCAGAAACACGTTTCTTTCTAGCAAAACAGTGGATAACATAGTGATTTCCTTTTCCACATAAGGTACAGGTTCGTGGAGGGGAAGTAACAACATGCACTTGTTTAAACTTCATAGCCACAGGAGAAGATTGTAAGTTATGACAACTTTTCTTGACACAATCTTCTCTTGGAGAAAATTTCATTCTGTACGCTAACTCATGAGAATTAGTTTGTGCAGAAGAATTTTTCTTTAAAACAGAGTTTTCCTTTTCCAAGGGTTTGCACTGTCCATGGGCTAAGACAAGTGATGCTTCAAGTTTCTCCCTCTCAACACGAAGTCTGTCTAGATCGGATGAATGCATCTTGATCAAACAATTTTCTCTAATTGAGCCTTCTTTGACCAGCTTTTCATGAACACAAATCTTTTCACGCTGTATATATTGTTTTCTTGAAGAAGTTTCTCAATTTCCTTAGAGAATGACCCTATAATGTTGTAGAGTACTTGTTCACGATCAATAGACTTTTCGAATTCATCCATGAGTTATACATGATCCTTGAGATCAACAAACTTTGTAGAATTTTTTGAAATTCTGGTGAGCTCCATTTCAGCTTTTGCCAATATGTCCAATGTCTCATTGGAGGAAGAATGACCAACACAGGATGGAACAGTCTTCCTACCTCGATATTCGGAAGAATCATCTAAGGAGTGACCCTTTGAGTTATTACCGAGACACTTGGCAAAGTTGACAGCTTTAGGAGGAATTTTGGTATGCGTATGAGATTCTGTCCATAGACTCAGATTGCCACAAACACAGACTTATGAGGTCTTTAAAGTGCTTGCCTGCTCTGATACCAATTGAAAAAGCGGGGGTAGAGAAGAAAATCTCAATGAAGTCTTTAAGTCGTTAACCTGATTTTAGAGAAGAAAGTCAAAGGTTAATGGAGATCGACTCTAGCAGGCGCACTAGTAGCACACAGACGTGTGGGGATTAGTTTTGCACAATGCTAGATGTCTCCTTTATATATCCTTCAAATCAGGGTTTTGCCTTAGTTACAAAGCAATCCTTATTCACCGTTATATGAAAACCTGATTTAGATTCAAGCTAATATTTCTCAACTGTTAAATCGAAAACTTAGCTTGTCACACACACTTGGGTAGACGTTTACTGGGTTCGTGAAAACCATGCCCAAACGTGTACGTGTATGTTGGTTCAACATAGTAACCCAAAAGGTTAACCATATGAGCATTTCATATTAACCTTGTTCTTCTTCACCATAACTAGTTCAATTGACTCAAATTAACTAGTTAAAGAGTTGTTCAATTGCTATGAGATCTTATGTAACTACACAAGACACAATTGAAACAAATATGATTCGATTCGATTGAATCGGATCATGAACGTTATAGCCACGGTTTTCATAAAGCATTCCTTAGTTTTTTAATGTTTCATGTTCAGAGCACATATTTAGATCATAACCTCTTAAGTTCACAAAACAAGTTCGCGGACTTAAGTTAATCGGTTGAGTTTTCCAAACTCAACAGAAATTCTCGGAAAGAGAACTTCCGCCAGTTCGCGGATTGGGTTCGCGGACTTAGCACACAAACGAGTTTTGGAAAATCCCAGCAGAAATTTTCGGTCGAGAACTTCCGACAGTGCGCGGACTGAGTCTGCGAACTAGGTTCGAGGACTTGGCAAGCCAATTCCACAATCCTCCCGATTTCTCTTGATCAACAAAGTTCGAAAACTTCGGTTCAAGGAATACATGGTTATGTAATCTAAACTCTCATTTCAATCATTGAGACATTCTCAGAGGACGCTATGTAACCGTTATTCACAGACCGATTCACGTCAAAGCAATTCTCAAAGTGATTGAAACTTTTCATGACTTTCGTCACTAGGTGAAGATAAACTTGATCAAAGCGAAACGCTTTACCAACACAAGATTTCGAGATAAAAGATAAGCAATGAATGCTCATCTCGAAATGTCAAATGTGTATGATCTAGTCTATATAGCATACGACTTTTGTCTCATAAGACGTAGGAGATAGAAGAGATAAACTTTTGAGTGATAGATAAGTTCAAGTCTCCACATACCTTTTTGTTGATGAATTTCTAGGTTCCTTGTATATATCTTCGTCGTTGTATGATGAATCACCATGAAGTCCTTGAGCTCAACTATACTTTTCTATCCTAGTCCGAGACTTAGCTATATAGGTTAGAAATCAAGACTTATAGTTTTGATCACTAACATTGACAAACATGCTTGAGATAGCAACGCATGCGAGGTTGACTGAGCTATGCTCTAACAACTATGATTATATCACTAGTACTGCTCACAAATATCAACCGGAAATGGTGCATGAGGGTCTCTCTGCACATCTTGCCACTTGGTAACTTGCTTGGCACTACCCCATTTGTATATATCTTGAGATGGGGCAAGAAAACGATTTGATTTATGCATACTTGGGTTAATGTTCTATTATGTCCTCCTTAGGATATGTGAATAAGCTTTCTACTGCACCTTCTTTTCACACGTTTTTCTGCTTTCGCGTGTTGCATAACCATGGTGTTTGTACACCTAAGAAATCCTACATTTCTCTTGTGGATCACGGTTCGGAAATGGGTCCAAGCCCATTCTTGGGTATATAAAAGAAGCGTACGCTTACCTTCTTCTTCCTCCCATCTTGTCCGCGTTCGTGAACGTTTAAGGTTTTTTGTGTTTCTCCATTAATCATCCTTGGAGATCAAAAAGGTAAAAAGGGGTTTTCAAGAAACATATCAAGTAAGTCATCTCTTCCCCAAGTCTCTTAATTTCTAGATCTTATGAAGAATTTCAAGGTTTCAAAAGAGGTTTCAAAAAACTTGGGTTCTTCATCTTCTTCTAGTATGAACTTACCAATAGATCAAAGCTCCATTAGAGTTAGATTTGTCAATGATTCTTGTGGAAAGGTTTTTGAAAAGATTTCTTCTGATGGGTTTATTCTAGAAAAGAAGTTGGATTTTATTAGTGGAATAAAGAGGATTTGATTTGTTTTGAAAAATTCAATCTTGAAAATATCTTTGATGGTCTTGGTGAAGGTTTTGACACTCTTACAAGAATCTTCTATGCTAACATCTATGATGTTAATTGTGATGACATGGAATTCAAGACCATGATAAATAGACAAAGGATTCATGTAAATAGAAAGTTGATTTCAAGGATTACTAAAATTCCCATAGGGAGTTTTCTCCTACCAAGACCTAGTCCTGAAAGACCTTCCTATGAAATCATTTTTATTGGTCTCTGTGGTAAGAGAGTTGATTGGAATATGGGAAAATTTCCTACCAATAATCTTAGTCTTCCCTTGACGTCCTTTGGTAAACTTGGTATATCTAATCTTTGTCCCTCCACGACTGAGAATTCTCGTTGGAGTCGTGAGTTTGCGGAGTTGATCTATTTCCTTGAATTGGGAACTCAAAATCTCGACATTTGTGCGTTATCATTTACCAAATGTTGTCAATGACGTCTCCCAATAAGAAGTTAGGCTATCCATGCTTGATTGAGCAAATTTGTCCCTCCTTCTCTATTACTCCGATTGGCAAATCCATTGGAACTCCCAAGCTTGTGCGTCCATGTACTTTCAAACGTATGAAGGAGAATGCTTGCAAGAGACAAAGATGTGGCACCCTTGATGGCTCATGTGATACCTCCTCCATGAATCTTCTTCATCAAATCCTCAAAGGTGTTAGTAATATTAGTGCCAAAGTAAGGTGTGTGCAAGAACAATTACTTGTGATTGCTACTAAGTTTCCAGAAATCAAGGATGACATGGCTAAGATTCAAGCCACTCCTATGGTCTCCGATGATGAAGATGATAATTAGTTTTTCGTGCTTTATCAGTTTTTGGTTTTTATTTTCGTCTTGAAAACTTCTTATGAGAATTTATTCTTGTGTTTTTTAAGAAGGATAACTAGGGTTTGGAATAGTCATTATTGTGACTACACATAGATATTTCCAACGATTTTCATCTTACAATATTTTTAGATTTATTTATTTAAATTCTAAAGTTTATTTGGAAGATGATTTTGCAGTATTAATCTTTATGGTTTCATATATTGCAACTTGTTATGGGATATGTGTGTTTGTGTCCGTGAACTATGATTGTCCCATACGTGTTCAAAAGTTAAGTCTATCATATGTCGGTATGAAAGTATTGATAAAAGATAGAATGAACTTTTGACAAACAAAAGTTAAGCCTTTTATGTCATTATGCAAATATTGATGGAAGAAAGGATGAACTTTTATTTACAAAGATTAAGTTTATTATAGTGCAAATAGTGATGAGGAATTTAAATAATCTTTGTTTATTCGGCAGTATTGATCTTCCCTGATCCACATTTTTATGTAAATATTGTGCGGCTCCGTAAGTTTTCTTATGAGGGCATTTCCGATTAAATTAATCATGAGTTCTGTTGTGGTTAATTTAATAGAGATTTTTGGATACAAATTCACGTTTCATGTGATTTTTTAATGTCCAAAGAAATCCTTCTTTTCTTGTGAAAGTAAGGTCGCTTGTTCTTTCGGGAATAACATTTTATGGGGGAGAGTTCTTAATTGAACTTGTGCTTAATTGTCATATCTTTGTGGGGAGTGCGTCTGTGCAATATTATAGGGGTTATCTTGTATCTTTATAAACTCCTCGATGAATGCATTTAGTTTCGGCTATATGATTGCATCTAAAAAAGTTGATATATGCTTTATTTTGGTCATGAAGTATCTTTATGGAAGTTTCATTAGGATCAAAGACTAGTTGTATTAGCTAGAGTCGATTCTCCTTTAACCTTAGGTTTCTTCTTGTAAACCAGGTTAACGACTTAAAGACTTCATTGGGATTGTGAAGCCAGACCGATACTACTTTCTCATAGTTGTGTGATATGATCTTGATGATTCTATCGTTTTGAGTACAATCATAACGATTGGCTTGAGATTTTTATCTCCGATAGACAAGATAAAAAAGTAGTCACAAACATCTTCGTCTCATCGTTTGTGATTCCACAATATCTTCTTTCGCCGTGTCGATTAAGATTATTGTGAGGTGATTGATAATACTAGGTTGTTCTTCGGGAATATAAGTCCGGGTTATCAATTGGTTCATGTTCACCTTGATTTATCAAAAGACAGAAAAAAACTCGTAGTTATTTCTGTGGGAGACAGGTTTATCTATTTTGTAGACTTTTCTGTGTGATACAGATTTGTTTATTAAAGTCTTCGACTTTGGGTCGTAGCAACTCTTAGTTTTGGATGAGATCAGCTAAGGGAACCAAGTGCGTAGTATCCTGCTGGGATCAGAGATGTAAGGAGCCCAAGTGTAAGATTTATTGGGGTTCAACTACAGTCCAGGCCGAAGTTAGTTTGTAGTAGGCTAGTGTCTGTAGCGGCTTAATACAATGTGGTGTTCAATCTGGACTAGGTCCCGGGGTTTTTCTGCATTTGCGGTTTCCTCGTTAACAAAATTTATGGTGTCTGTGTTATATCTATTCTGCATTATATTTTGTTATATAATTGAAATATCACAGGTTGTGCGTTGTATCGACCAATTGTGAAATCCAACCTTGGTTGTTGATTAGAAATTGATTGATCCTTGGTTATTGGTCTTTGGTACCATCCAAGTTTAGTATCCTTGTATTTGATAAAGACTCGCAAATTCTTATTTGCTTGAGTAAAGATCAAATCGAGTGAGAGAGATATTAACTCCTCAATATACTTTTCTCTAGATTGAATCTGACTGTCTAGTTGATTCTCTAGAAAGTACATTGGAGTTTGTCCATACAGATTGCTAAGCGAAATATTGGGTGTGGTTGTTGTACCCCCGCTTTTTCAATTTGTATCAGAGCAGGCAAACACGTTCAAGACTTCATAAGTCTGTGTTTGTAGTGATCTGATATGGTCAATAGTGTTATCTCAATAAATGCACCACCAGATCCAGGGATTCCAGAATTCTCTTCCATGACTGATTTAATAAAATTTGTAGCAGAAATTCTACCTAAACCTCCACTAGGTTTAAAATCCCTTGAAGTTTTTCAGGGCTTGAAAAGAAACTTGAAAGCTTATCTCTTGATGTTGAGTTATACCTCCAGAAAGAACAAGAATCTCTTGACAAGCTAAATCAAGTTATGAGGAATAATATTCATGTTGAAGTCGACATTGATTTACTAATCAGTGAGAGCAATGCTCCTCCTCTACGTAATTCATTCAATTGTAACAAACTAAATGAATTACAAGAGGAGTTTAAATCTCAGTCATCTGAGTATATCACTTCAAAGCATGAATCGATTCATCGCTCAATTGGATACTTCCTATCAAGATAGTAGTATTGTCTTCTTTTAAGAAGAAGCTAGGACGTCTCTTTTTATCAAAAGAGTTTCATTTCGCAATACTAAAAACTATCTGCAGAAACTGTTTTTTATAAGTTGGAAAACTAGAGATCAGAAACACAAATCTTTTTGGGTTCTCTTGAAGTTATTTGATAGACTTGTAAAAACAGTTCCTTGGGTGTTTCTCAACACTACAAGATGTAAGAGTTGCTGGAAAGAAACTCTTTCTTGGTGCCATGGTGATCAATACATTGTTCACCTCAACACAACTTGATTGTTTTGAAAGTGCATCCTCACCCAGAAATACCCTGTTCTGTAAACAGTGAGGGAAGCACAAGAACTGGGGCACACATATTAAGTTGGGTATGATTTTGAATGTTTGGTAATGCTGTAGAATTCAATCGTATTCTTCTAAAAAGGTATGTCTCTAAACTTGGCAAGTTTTGTGATGATCTATGTACCTTGCTTATTGTTCATTTTTACCTAACTTGATCTGTGTTTAAGGTTCTTAAACGTTTAGGTTTGAAAATAATAGTTCGGTATGTTTGGACTTCATGGTACACCTACCACGGATGCATAACATCATTTAAAATCAAAATCCAGGGGTTTAAGTACGCTTACCCGTTTGCATACTGCTCCAGGATACGAAAATTCGATTGCAACCTCGTATGCATACTTGACGTCGATATTCGGTAAATTTGTTTTGGCCGTAACTTCTTCGTCCGAACTCGGAATGACCTCATTCTTTTTGCATACTCTTCCTATTTGAATTCTCTTCAAAATGGTGATAATAAATCTTAAATTTGGAGGATATGAGGTTGGTTTTTGTCTCGTATCTTGTTTTTGAGTGTTTTTCTCCGTTTCCTCGCACTTGTTCCACTTCTTTTGGACTTGGGCACTTGGATTATTGGAGTAATACTCTTCTAAGCTCATTTTTAGATTTTACAAGAATTTTGTTGGTGAATCACAAAGAAGTAAGTTCAAAAATGGGCAGTAGTACACATTACTATGGGATTCTTGAATGTTCACAATCATTTTATGTGAACTATGGTGCATGGTCGTTAATGAATTTGTATGTTCTTCTTTGTTAATAAAATATTTTTATACGCCTTTGGTAGCTATTCTTGGTGTAAATCCGGGCGAAAAAGATTGATTCTACCCTCTAAGGACAAATCATCTTATATGTGCATTACGAGTTTATCTTGATGCCTAAGAAACTTCTTATGAGAATTTATTCTTGTTTTTGAGAAGGATTACTAGATTTTGGAATAGCCATTATTGTGATTACACATAGCTATGACCAACGTATTTCATATTCATGATTTTAGATTTATTGGTTTAAATTCTAAAATTGTTTGGAAGATGATTTTTGCAGTATTAATCTTTATGGTTTTATATATTAAAATTTGTTATGGGATATGTGTGTTTGCATCCGCGAACTGTAATTATCCCATACCTTGTTGAAAGTTAAGTCATTTATATGTCGATATGCATGTGTTGATAAAATAAGGAATGAACTTTTGACAAATACGAAAGTTAAGCCTATTATGTCAATTATTGATGGAAGATAGGTTAAAATATTTTGTTTACAAGGATTATGTCTATTGTATGTCATTGTGAAAATGGTGATGGAAAATAGAATGAATCCTTGCTTATTCCACGGTATAAGGTCGACCTCCGATCCACAATTTTTGTGTACATACGGTGTTGTTTCATAAGGTGTCTTATGTTGAGCACAATCGACTGAGTTATTCTCAGCTTAGTTGTTGCTCCGTGAGGTACTTTATGTCGAGCATGTTCAACTAAATTAATCATTTTCTTTTGGTTATTTAGTTGTTACTCCGTAAGTTCTCTTATGTCTAGCATGACCAATTAAATTGATTACTATTGTGATTAATCTAATTGTGTATTTTTGAGTCTCCATAAGTTCACCTATGTTGAGCATTTCCGATTAAATTAATAATAGGTTCTCTTATGGTTAATTTAATTGAGTATTTTGGATTCAAATTCATACTTGTATGTGATTTATTGTGTCCAAAGAATCCTTCTTTTCTTTTGAAATTAAGGTTGCTCTTGTTGTTCCTTTGGGAATGACATATTATGGGGGAGAGTTCTTAATTGAACTTGTGTTTAATTGCCAAATCTTTGTGGGGAGTGTGACTGTGGAATATTATAGGGGTTATCTTGTATCTTTATAAAACTCCTTGATGAATGCATTTAGCTTCGGCTATATGATTCCATCTAAATAAGATGATATGTGCTTTCTTTTGGTCATGAAATGTCTCTTTCGGAAATTTCATTAGGATCCCGTTTTCGTACTTTTGCCAATTTTATTGACATAAAGGGAGAGAATTAATATGTAGTTCACACTACAAATACATATGGTTTTCGGATCATTATGTAAGGGGGAGTGGTTTCCATGTGAGATGGAGTATTGACTAAGGGGGAGGGATACATATAACCATAGTATTGTTGTCGAAGTTGTGATGCAATTGAACTTTGATACTATATAATGATACTATGACACTGTATAACAATGATTGAGAACTCTTGTTTTCTCGTTGTTATAGCTACGGATTTTCAACAACGATGATGCTGAACTTACAACCTTTGGGATCATTGGAGTACTTGGAAGTGACGAAGATTTCGAGTAATGTTGAAGATTAGGCATGTGGAATAGGAGCTACAAAAGTTAATTCATTTATTTTTTGTATTCCATATGTATTGATAGTTTTGTCACTAAATTACAAGGGGGGCATTGTTAGAGCATTGCTCGGTCGAACTCGCATGCGTTGATATCTCAAGCATGTTTGTTAATGTTAGTGATCAAAACTATAAGTCTTTATTTCTAGTCTACTATAGTTAAGTCTTGGACTAGGATAGAAAGTGTAGTTGATCTTAAGAACTCCATGGCAATCATCATATAAGACGAAGGACTACTCAAGGAACTGGTGGATCTTCATCGACTAAACGGTATGTGGAGACTTGAACTTATCTATCACTAAAAAGTCTATCTACTTTATCTCCTATTTTGAGACAAAAGTCATTTTGCTATATAGACTTTGATTATACACATTTGTTATTTCGAGCCGAGTTTATCTCGCCTATCCATTTCTCGAAATATGTGTTGGTAAGCTTTTGCTTTGGCCAAGTTCATATTTACCTAGTGACGAAAGTCATGACACGTTTCAATCACCTTGAAAATTGCTTCCCCCAACCTCATTTTCCAACATTCTATATTTAGGATTTAGGAAAAACACAAAGTTTTTTCAGTTTTTTCACGTTTTCTCCATTGTTTGAGCATCTTTAGATGGTCTAAAATGGGAGTAAATCATGTTCAAAACACTAGTAACACGGCTACTACTTTTGCTTATCTAGTTAAGGGAAGGAAAAAGTTTGATACAACCTTGGTGGATTTAACTTCTCTGCCAAACCCATCTTTTAAAGAGGGGAAACCAGCGATTGAAATACCTGAAGATTTATTCAAAGAGGGTTGTGAGATCTGGCGGTATAGCCTTATTGGGAGGCTGGATTCTAAAGGTCTTAGCTTCACTGATGTTAAGAAAAACCTTTTACGGCAATGGCAGTTATGAGAAAATAGGGTTCAGTTCATACCAATGAACCGTGGCTTTTTTATTCTCAAGTTATTTTCTGAGGAGGATAAAAATAGGGTTTTCCGTGATGATTCTTGGATTGTTGAACAACAAGCTCTTAGATTGGTAGAATGGTATCTAGGGTTTTATGCGAATAGGCAAAGATCATCCCATGCAAATGTTTGCGTACGATTTCCTGGACTTCCAGTGGAATTTTGGGTTGAAAAGTCGTTGTTGTCTTTGGGGAAATCTCTGGGAACTCCGATTGTGGTTGATAAAAGAACCCTAACTCATGAGTTTGGGCATTTTGCAGCGACTTTAATCGATATTGATTTTGCTAAACATGATGCTGATTGTATTCATATTTCAGTTGGAGGGAGAAGTTTCTTGCAAGCTATAGACATTCCTAAACGTCCCAAATATTGTTCATCATGCAAAATTATTGGCCACGACGATGAGGAGTGCAGAAAGAAGAAAAAGGCTAAACAACAAGCTGCAGATTCACATGATAAAAATCATGGCAGGAATGCGCATGGTTTAATTGTTTCTAAATGGTAGCCAAAGAAGAACAAAACTGACAGTACTCAAGGTTCAGTTGGGGATAACAAACAGGTTCAGAGTGCAGCTCATGCGCAAGAGATTGAGACTACTGCTGGGGGCAGTAATGTTCCTAATGATAACAATGCGGCTGGGCGTAAGAAAAAAGGAAAGAAAACTCCAGTCATTCCTTTTGTTCCTGAAGTTGAAAATAATTTGATTTCTACATCCCATACACTAGAATATGGTAGTGTGGTTATCCCTTCAGTTGATAACAAGGCTTCACTTACTGACACAAGTGATGTACTGCTAGAAACTGAAGAGAAAAACGAGTTAGATATAAGTGATTTCTCAAGTATAGTTGCACAGCTCAAAGCTCAAGATGAACAAGGTGATGAATTAAGTGCTGAGGAGCGTCTAACTTTGGAGCTAGGAAAAAAAATGGAAGCAGATTTAGCCAATCTGCTTGAGGCGCGTGAAGATTTGAAGAGAGCTAAGAAGGCGTATAAAGATTTTTCCTCCACTTTGTTAGGTAAACCAACAAGTTTGGGAGTTGTATCTCCGAACAAGTTTAATGTGTTACAGATGCTTGAAACTGAGTCCAAGGAAACATACTTGGATTCTGTACATGATGAGAAGTTTGAAACCTACATGGATTTTGTTTCATCAGACTCTAACATGGGCTTGCAAGTGAAATGTGGGCTTGAAAATTTGGATAAATCGGTTTGCTCTGTTAGGGAAGCACAACCCATAGTGAGTGCTAATCAGTTAACAAAGGAAGAACATGATATTTTTTGTATAATTACAAAATTTGATACACAACAAAAGTTTTTGAATGACTTTTGTTTTCGAAAGGAGTATGTCAAGGAAACTCAAGATCAATTAAAAAGAATGAAGACTCCAAAGAAGAAAGCTAAAGGAGGCGGAAATACTTAATCTCATTTTCTTGAGAGGAGTGTTTGCTAGATACTATTGGCGCTATAAAAAGTGAAGAAAATTTAGGCATTTAGTCTTCTTTTTTCTTTTCTCTTCAGTTATGAGTTTTTTGGTTTTTTAAAGTATCTATTTAGTTTACCCCTTTGGTTTATGGGGGTAGGGTGCCTTGTGCCTCCTGCTTGTAATTCTTGTAATTACGGTTTTTTGCTTAATAAACTATTGGACTTAGCAACAAAAAAAAAACCTTGAAAATTGCTTACTTTGACGAAATGTCCTCCAAGAATGTTTCAATAGTTGAAATGAGAGTTTAAATTAAATAACCAATGATGGATATAAGCATTGTGTGGCAACACATATATGTATAAGTCCTTTTTCCTTGAACCAAAGTTTGTGAACTTTGTTGATCAAGAAAACCGGAACAAGAGTCGTGAACCCAGTCCGTGAACCGGCGGAAGTTCTCGACCCGAGAAAATCTACTGGAATTTGAGAACTCCTTCCGGGAACTTAAGTCCGCGAACTAAGTCTGCGAACTTAAGATGGTTATATCTAAAGACGATTGTTTGTGAACTTATTTATATTAACTAATGAATGCTAAATGAAAACCGTGGCTATATAGTTCATGAACCGATTAGAGTGAATCAAATCGGTTTTGCTTCGATTGTGTCTTGTGTAGTTACATAAGATTTCCTTGCAATTAAACAACTCTCCAACTAGTTCATTTGAGTCATTTGAACTAGTTATGGTGAAGAAGAACATGGTTGATATGAAAGTGCTCATATGGCTAACCATTGGTTAACTATTGTTGAACCAACAAATGTTCATGTTTGGGTACGGTTACATAAACCCAAAATAGTACATTTCATTTGTGTATAACAAGCTAAGTTTTCGATCTAACGGTTGAAAGACATTAGCTTGAATCTAATCAGGTTTTCATCTAACGGTGAATACTGAATGCTTTGTTACCAATCTAACATTGATTGCAAACCCTGATTTGAAAGACTATATAAGGGAGAACTCTAGCAACTGGGAAACCTAATCCCCGCACCTCCTGTGTGATACTAGTTGTATTAGCTAGAGTCGATTATCCTTTAACGTTAGGTTTCTTCTTGAAAACCAGGTTAACGACTCAAAGACTTCATTGGGATTGTGAAGCCAGACCGATACTACTTTCTCGTAGTTGTGTGATCTGATCTTGTTGATTCTATCGTTTTGAGTACAATCGTAACGATTGGTTTGAGATTTATATCTCCGACAGGCAAGATAGAAAAGTAGTCACAAACATCTTCATCTTATCGTTTGTGATTCCACAATATCTTCTTTCGCCGCGTCGATTAAGATTATTGTGAGGTGATTGATAATACTAGACTGTTCTTCGGGAATATAAGTCAGGGTTATCAATTGGTTCCTGTTCACCTTGATTTATCAAAAGACAGAACAAAACTCGTAGGTATTTCTTTGGGAGACATATTTATCTATTTTGTAGACTGTTCTGTGTGATACAGATTTGTTTAGTTGTGGGTGAGATCAGCTAAGGGAATCAAGTGCGTAGTTTCCTGCTGGGATCAGAGACGTAAGGAGCGCAATTGTGCCTTCAATCAGTGTGAGATTGATTTGGGTTCAACTACAGTCCAGACCGAAGTTAGTTTGTAGTAGGCTAGTGTCTGTAGCGGCTTAATACAGTGTGGTGTTCAATCTGGACTAGGTCCCGGGGTTTTCTGCATTTGCGGTTTCTTCGTTAACAAATTTTTTGGTGTCTGTGTTATTTTTTTTCCGCATTATATTTTGTTATATAATTGAAATATCACAGGTTATGCGTTGTATCGATCAATTGTGAAATTCAACCTTGGTTGTTGATTGGATATTGGTCTTTGGTACCATCCAAGTTTATTATCCTTGTATTTGATAAAGACTCGCAAATTCTTATTTGCTTGAGTAAATATCAAATCAAGTGAAAGAGATATTAACTCCTCAATATACTTTTATCTAGATTGAGTCTGACTGTCTAGTTGATTCTCTAGAAAGTATATTGGAGTTTGTCCATACAGATTGCTAAGCGAAATATTGGGTGTGGTTGTTGTACCCCCGCTTTTTCAATTCTAAACTCTCATTTCAATCATTGAAACATTCTTAGAGGACGTTATATAGTTGTTATTGACAAACCATTTTTCGTTAAAGCAATTTTCAAGTAATTGAAACTTAATATGACTTTCTTCACTAGTAAAGATGAACTTGGCCAAAGCGAAAGCTTACCAACACATATTTAGATAAATAGATAAGCGAGATAAACTCGACTCGAAATAGCAAATGTGTATAATCATAGTCTATATAGAAATACGACTTTTGTCTCAAGATAGGATATAGAGTAGATAAACTTTTGAGTGACAGATAAGTTCAAGTCTCCACATACCTTTTAGTCGATGAAGTTCCACTAGTTCCTTGAGTAGTTCTTCGTCTTTGTATGATGATCGACATGAAATCTAGAGCTCAACTACACTTTATATCCTAGTCCGAGACTTAGCTATAAGTAGACTAGAAATCAAGACTTATAGTTTTGATCACTAACATTGACAGATATGCTTGAGATAGCAACGCATGCGAGTTCGACCGAGCAGTTTATACAGACCTGGCAATTAGGGTCAGAACCCGCGGGTTGGACCTAACCCGACCCGCCTAAACCCGAACTAACCCAACTTGTTGGCTAGTAGGGACGAATTAGAGTTGAGCTTTTAGGACCCGCGAGTCAAACGAGTTGACCCGCATAACCAGCGAGTTAACCCGTCAATCCTTCGTTTTTCCCGGGAATGATTAATTCTAAGATTTTAGGGTAAAATTATTATGAAAATCCCCTCAATATGATTGATTTAGGGGAAAAACTTGACATATCATCCCTAAATCAGTTCAAAAACCATCAGTTCAATTTAATTTAATCATTAATAACCACTAATATCTTCAATTGTACAATCTTAAATGCTAAAAATCCGAAAATTTCAGATAAACCAAGAATGATGATTAGTTACATCATCCATATACTCAACAAAAACAAAAAAATGATCAATCCTTACTTAGATTCATTCATCTAATGTTTCACATATTAATAAATATACCCATATCAGTAAAATGAAAGATCAAATCTCATATCATAATGAATTAATTCATCATCTATATGATCTACGTACAACGGTATTTAGTAGAGATATATAGTTGAGAGAGAAAGATAGATCACCATTCTAAAACAAATAGATGAATCAGGAGATGGTGGGTGGGAATCGTTTCATTGATTTGAGTAGTAGAACGAGGACTACTTGTTTTAGAGATGAACATGGAGACAAAAGTATAGCAGGAGCAGGACGGTGATAAAATTGTGCGAGTAGAAAAACAGGGATCTGGACTTGACATTTTGACCCATTAATTAATAAGGGGCAAGGAAGGCGTTTTAGATATGAATAATCTAACTAAAATGTCAACAACTGAAGCCTAGCCCAATGGTTATGATAGTTTATATGCAAGCAGTGAGGCTGAGGTTCCACCCTCACTGACTGCCTTATTTTTTTGACCTTTAAAAGAAGCCAAAACCTTCCTAAGTCCGACCAAGTCAACCCGTGGGTTAACCCGCCAGGTCAAGGGTTGATCATAGTCAACTCGTAACCCGGCTAACCCGCCACGGGTTGATCTTAACCCGCCCCGTTGCCACCTCTAAGTTTATAACATGTAACCATCTTTGGATATAAACATAATGTCTTCTCACATTTGTGTATAAGTCCAAAACCGGGAACCCAAAGTATGCGTACCCGTACGCGTACTGGCGGTTGTTGGAAATCCGGGAGAGTATGCGTACGCGTACCGGCGGAAAGTTCACGTCCGTGAATTTCTGTCGGAGTTTGAAAGTGAAAACAAACTCAATGCGGTTACTTAAGTACGCGTACCCGTTCGTATACTTAGGTAGGTTACATTCTAAAATCGTTTTGTTCATGAACTAAAACATTTATATAATAAGGAATGTAATCTTTGCAAACCGTGGCTGTAATATTCATGAACCGATTTGAGTGAATGAAAACTGATTTTGCTTCGATTGTGTCTTGTATACTTCTATAAGATCTAAGTATCTTGTATACTTCTATAAGATCTAAGAAATTGAACAACTGTCAAACTAGTTCATTTGAGTCATTTGAACTAGTTATGGTGAAAATGAATAAGGTTGATATGAAAGTTCTCATATGGCTAACCATTGGTTAACTATTGTTGAACCAAATAAGTGTACACGTTTAGGTACGGTTACTCAAACCTAAATGAAGATGCATTTCATTTGTGTATAACAAGCTAAGTTCGATCTAACTGTTGAAAGATATTAGCATGAATCTAATCAGGTTTTCATATAACGGTGAATATTGAATGCTTTGTTACCAAGGTAACTTAAATTGCAAACCCTGATTTAAAGACTATACAAAGGAGAACTCTAGCAACTGGGAAACCTAATCCCCACACCTCCTGTGTGATACTAGTTGTATAAGCTAGAGTCGATTCTCCTTTAACCTTAGGTTTTTCACGAAACCCTGTAGGTTAACGACTTGAAGACTTCATTGGGATTACGAATCTAGACCCAAATATTTTCTCTGTAGTTGCGTGTTCTGATCTTGCCTGATTCTATCGTCTGAGTACTATGTTCTCTAAGATTTGCTCGAGATTTAATCTCCGATAGGCAAGATAAAAAGTAATCACAAACACCCTCGTCTCATCGTTTGTGATTCCACAATATCTAGTTTCGCTTCCATACGATTTAGATTATTGTAGGGTGATTGATAATACTAGGTTGTTCTTCGGGAATATAAGACCGGTTTATCAATTCGTTCATGTTCATCTTGATTTATCAAAAGACGGAACAAAACTCGGAGGTATTTCTGTGGGAGACAGATTTATCTATTCTTATATACTTTTCTGTGTGAGACAGATTTGTTTATCAAGTCTTCGACTTTGGGTCGTAGCAACTCTTGGTTGTGGGTGAGATCAGCTAAGGAAATCAAGTGCATAGTATTTTGCTGGGATCAGAGACGTAAGGGACGCAACTGTACCTCGAATCAGTGTGAGATTGATTGGGGTTCAACTACAGTCCATACCGAAGTTAGTTTGTAGTAGGCTAGCGTCTGTAGCGGGTTAATACAGTGTGGTGTTCAATCTGGACTAGGTCCCGGGGTTTTTCTGCATTTGCGGTTTTCTCCTTAACAAAACTTCTAGTGTTTGTTATATTTCTTTTATGCATTATATTTTGTTATATAATTGAAATATCACAGGTTGTGCGTTGAATCGATCAATTGGTAAATTCAACCTTTGGTTGTTGATTGAAATTGATTGATCCTTGAACATTGGTATTTGGTACCGTTCAAGTTATCTCTCTTATATTCAATTGGGCTCGCAAATTATTATTTATTTGATTGCGGATTGAATTTAAGAGATTGAGATATAACTCTTTGATATAATTTTCTTAAGATTGAGTCTGACTGTCTAGTTGATTCTCTTGAAAGTATATTGGAGTTAGTCTATACAGATTGTTAAGCGAAATATTGGGTGAGGTTGTTAGACCCCTGATTTTTCAACAACTACCACTGCCTGCAACTCACGAAAACTGCCATACTATTCAATCATTTTCCACTGTCAAATAATCCCTGAATTCAATCGTTGTTGTTGAGAAAAGTTCAAGTAATTGGCTTGAATTTCAACCCAAAACACCACAGATCGTGTATCATCAGCTCCTTACTCGCTGATTAAATCCAGTCACTACCCCTCGATAAATCGAACTCATATCTTCTTGTACCTGAATCCAACGAAGAAACCCAGATTTGATGCCTTTTTCTTTCCTAACCTAATTGTTTGCAGCTGCTTGAAATGCAAATGGTAAAGTGAAGAAATGGATATGCTCGATACTTGAACATTCTACTAATGAACTGTGGTTGTAATGAAGCCACGTCCCATTTTCCTCCTACTCCACCGGTGCGGCTCACATGCTTGAAGAAGCAAAGAAAATTCTTTATAAGCTCTGACTCATTGGCATGCTAGTTGCAAGCGCCAATTTAGCTTCTAAGCCATTAGTTCTCCGGGTGAACGGATTTCACTTGTAGTTCCTGTAAACGACTTAAAACAATATTATTAGCTAAATATCGAGACCTAGCTCGTATAAATGTGGGTATAAAAATGTCGCACTTACGTGCTTGTCAAACTCCCCCACACTTACATTTTGCTTGTCCCGAGCAAAAAAAAAAATTATATCCGCTACACAGTTGGATATGGAGAGACATCTGCTAAACAACTAAATGGAACCACTAAACAGTGATTGAGAAATGTTTGCTAAATAGCTGGATTAAAGATGTCTGCTAAACAGCTGAGTTAAAGATGTCTGCTAAACAGCTAGACGAATCCGCTAAACATCTGAATTAAAGATATCTAATGAACAACTGATCTTATCATTCATTTTTTTTTTTTTGGATTAAAACAAAACAAAACTATATGAAAGCAGAGAAACAATACTTCTATAAAGATATTCAAAAACAGTGAAGCATGGATTCACCCCATCCCCAACCTAATTTCTACATTGTCCCCAATGTGGCAATTCAAAGATAGAGAAGGTAATCATCAACACACATGTTATTCATGACAAAGTGAAGTAAAATAAACAAATAAAACTACATTATTTTACCACTTTCGCAGGTCAAGTCGGTTGCATTTAGCTCATGCAACAATCCTTTAAACCTCAAGCTCGCACAAGACGACGAGTTCTGTCTCGTGAGGGCTTCCAGTTGTGATACCCAGAAACACAAGGGTTATCTCCCTAAAGTGCTGAATTTTATGTCTCCAGCCAGACATCTGCAAAACATAGCTAATCAAGCATAAAAAGGATCCTCCAGAGTCGTGGTATGGACTTCGGGATTCACAAGTTCCAAAAATGGCTTCAACCTCTGCCCATTAGCCTTACAAATATTGCCATTGTTTGGATTTTCAATCTCAACAGTACCATAAGGAAAGACATTCTTAACAATAAATGGACCTGTCCATCGAGATTTAAGCTTGCCAGGAAATAAATGTAATCGAAAATCATAAAGAAGAACTTTATCTAAAGGTTCAAATGTTTTCCTAATAATACGCATATCATGAAACATTTTCATTTTAGATTTAGAGTTCCTGGAAGTAGTATAAGCCTCGTTTCTGATTTCGTCAAGCTCATTTATCTGAAATTTCCTATGTTCACCAGCCTTATCTAGGTCAAAATTAAGCTTTTTGATTGCCCAATAAGCTTTGTGTTCTAAATCTACAGGTAGATGACATGCTTCTCCGAATACAAGCCTATAAGGAGACATTCCTAATGGAGTTTTAAAAGTTGTCTTATAAGCCCACAATGCATCGGTAAGTCTTAGTGACCAATTCTTGCGATTTAGGTTTACAGTCTTATGCAATATTGCTTTTATCTCTATGTTGGAAACTTCTATTTAACTACTCGTTTGAGGATGATATGTTGTAGCTACTTTATGAGTAATGCCATATGATTTCATTAGCTTTTCAAAGGATTTGTTACAAAAATGAGTACCTCTATCACTAATAATAGCCTTAGGGGTGCCAAATCTGGATAAAATATTTTCTCTCAGAAACTTGGTAACAACCTTACTGTCATTATCCATGCAAGCAACAACTTCAATCCACTTAAATACGTAGTCAAGAATAACCAATATATATTGATAATCATAAGAAGAAGGAAATGGGTCCATAAAGTCTATGCCCCATACATCAAAAATTTCAACAATAAAGATAGGATTTAATGGCATCATATCTCGTCGAGAATTTATTCCTACCTTTTGGCATCTTTCACATGCTTTGCAAAACAAGTATGCATCTTTGAAAAGAGTCGACCAGTAAAAACCACATTGCAAAATTTTCAGGGCAGTTTTCTTACCTGAAAAATATCCTTCACAAGCACTAGAATGACTGAAATTCAAGATACTTTGGTGCTCAAACTCTGGCACATACCTGCGAATCATCTAGTATGGACAAACTTTAAATAAAAACGGATCGTCCCGCAGAAAATTATGCACTTCAGCAAAGAACTTTGTCTTGTCTTGTTGAGTCCAACGAGCTGGAATGTAACCTACAGCCAGATAGTTTGCAATGTATGCATACCAAGGTATTACGGACACACTTACAATTGTTCATCAGGAAAATTTTCGACCACGTCACTTTGAAAAGACGACTCAAGTACTATCCTAGATAGATGATCAGCCACCACATACTCAAATCCTTTCTTATCTTTGATTTCTAAGTTGAACTCTTACAAAAGAATAACCCACGTATCAGTCTAGGTTTCACATCTTCCTTTGACAAAAGATGCTTAAGGGAAGCATGGTCGGTGCACACAATAACTTTAGATCCGACTAGATATGACCTGAACTTATCCAAAGCAAACACAACAGACAAAAACTCTTTTTTCATAGTGGAATAATTACATTGTGCATCATTTAAAGTACGGCTTGCATAATAAATAACACATGGTAACTTTTCAACTCTCTTTCCTAAAACAGCTCCAATCGCAAAGTGGCTCGCATCACACATATCTCAAATGGTAACAACCAATTATGGGGTTGAATGATCGGAGTTGTAGTCACTAAGGTCTTTATCTTTTCAAAAGCTATTTTGCACTCTTCATCAAACACAAAGTCTTTGTATTTTTTTATAAAAGATTGCACAGGGGCCTGGAGATTTTACGAAAGTCTATAACAAACCTTCGGTAAAATCCCCCATGTCCAAGAAAAGACCTTATTTCCTTAACATTCTTTGGGTCTGCCAAATGTGAAATCAAATCAGTTTTAGCTTTATCTACCTCAAGTCCCTGAGATGAAACAACACTAAGACATTTCCTTTAAACACCATAAAGTTACACTTTCCCAGTTAAGAACAAGATTCGTTTCAGTGCAATGAATCAGAGCTAATTCTAAGTGATGCAAGCAATCAGTAATACTATCACCAAAGATTGAAAAATTATCCATGAATACCTCGAAATTCTTACCAACCATATCAGAAAAAAATACTTAGCATGAGACGTTGGAACATCGATGGTGCATTGCATAACCCAAAGGGCGTTCCTCTGTATGCAAAGGTTTCATACGGGCATGTAAAAGTTTTCTTTTTTTTGATCTTCTCGAGCAATCTCCACTTGATTGTAGCCTGAGTATCCGTCGAGAATGCAATAGAACTTATGACCCGCAAGTCGCTCAAGGATTTCATCAATAAACGACAAAGGAAAATGACCTTTCCTACTAACATAATTCAACTTGCTATAGTCAATGCAAACACGCCAACCAGTGACCTTCCTAGTTGGAATCAGTTCATTATTTTCATTCTCAACAACCGTAATACCAGATTTCTTAGGAACTACTTGGGTTGGACTGACCCATTCACTATCAGAAATAGGATAGATCATACCTACATCTAAAGCTTAAGAATTTCAGCTTTAACAACATATTTTATGTGAGGATTCAACCTACGCTGACCTTGTCGACAAGGTCTTGCATTCTCTTCTATTGCATAGTACGGTGGCTGATTTGATCATTCTAAACTTCTTTAGAGTGCGTCACAGGGTGGTGAAGTTTATTGAGCCTAAGGAGTGTTTTTGGAAGCCTCCACCAAGGAATTGTTTGCTTCTTTGTTGTGATGGTGCTGCAAAAGATAACCCGGGGCGTGCTGGTGCTGGAGTGGTTGTTGGGGATGTTGTTTGTAACGTGGTTGGAGCTATGAGTATTGGCATTGGAATTACTAATAATTTCATGGAAGAATTGTTTGGTATTTTGGTGGGATTGGAATGGGCTGTTAAATGGGAGGTGCGCCACATTCAAGTACGTTTAGATTCAATAAGTGATGTCATGTCTTTCAAGAGTTCGAATGTTCCTTGGCTGATTAGACAAAGGTGGATACAAGTTCAGAATTCTTATGATTCAATTTCTTTCGAGCATACTTATCGTGAGACAAACTTTTCAGCGGATGTTATGGCTAAAAGTGGTTGCCTTTTAAGGAATGGTGAAGGTTTAAACTATGATGAAAGACCCTTTTTTCTTTCTTCCATAGAATTGTCTAATGTATCTTATATTCAATTCAAGTAGCTTATGAGTTTTTTGGGGTCTCTTGACCTCTTTTTCTTGTAATTACTTTGTACATATGGCTATTTATTAATACAATTTTGGATTTACCAAAAAAAAAAAACAAATACTAGGGTCAATTCCTTTCAGGTCTGCAATAGTTCATACTAAGGCACTTCTGTGCTTCCTAAGAACATCCAAAAGCATCGCTTCCTGCTCTTCATTAATTTCAGCTGATATGATTACTGGAAATGTTTCATTTTGACCCAAAAAAAAAATATTTCAAGTCACTAGGAAGTGTCTTAAGGTCAATATTTGGAAATTTTATGGACAAGGGTAGTGGCTTAGTCTCACTGATTGGAATTGACTCAAATCTAGAACGCCACTTTTCTGTATCTAGTAATGGGGATGAATCCAGTAAGGAATTGAATTCTTCAATGGATCCATTCTTATCGAGATCCTAAAGGTTAAGAAGATTGGCTTCTAATGTATCCTTAGCTTCTAGATGAGACAACTTTTCATGCACAATTGTTTCAATCATGCTACCTCATGGATATCATCACTACCACTCGGATATTTACATGTATAAAAAATGTATAATTCAACAGTCATATTTCCAAATGAAAGATTCATTATCCCATTTCTACAATAATCAAAGCATTGGCAGTTGCAAGGAAAGAACGACCTAAGATGATAGGTATTTCATTGTTAGCATTAATCACAGGTTGAGTATCCAAAATAATAAAATCCACCGGATAGTAAAATTTATTGATTTGAACTAACACATCCTCAACCACCCCTCTCGGTACTTTAACTAATCGGTCCGCAAGTGATGCGTGTCGTAACCACAAAAAATTAATCAAGATATTTCCCACTAATTAAATAAATAATATAGCGGTAGTAAGGATCGTTCCCACAGAGAGCTGTGTAATTGATATGTTATTTAATAGCAAAATAAGATAAAACAAAGGGGATTGTTTGATTAAAGTAAAATAGAAAGAATAACAAATAAAAGAAAGAGATGATCAAGGAATCCTTCGCCGTTACCAATCGATAACTGGATTAGTATACTTATCTATCTTCGTTGGAACCATTCATCACCAACCGTAGAATAGCAGCTAGCTCAGTGCTATCCCCAAAACTCCTTTTACCACGGATACGAAAGCTCTCCAATATCAGATTCTATTCAACCGAACCACCAAGTAGTAGCTCACTCAAGGTGTAATCCAATCGAACGCTTAGGCTTTGAGAATTAGGTTGATCCCAATAGTTAAACTCTTAGCTCAAGGTTCACTTGCTGATGTTGTCTTCACTCGCAATTGCTCCACAGAATCCCTCTGCAAGGTCTCGCAATTTCCACTTTGTGTATGAACTATTCGACGATTACTTATCTCCTAACTCAATACTAACAATAGAACAATCAATAGACTAATCTAGTATGCATCCCAAATAAATCTAAGAATCACTTATAAACATTAGATGTAGTGAAAACCAACGATAAGATGATTAAAACTCATAACAAAATTGTATAATAATAAAGCTTCACGCTAGAACATTGAATTCATCCTTAATCAATAAAGTTTAGCCTCTCATGCTTACACCGTTTCCCGGTTTCTCCTTAAAGAGGTAAACCCTAAAATATGGATGAAGAACAAAATATAATACGAGATGTGTATATATTCTTAGGTTAAGAAGTGTCTCTTATATAGTCTCCAAATTATAGAAGTGCCCGTGTCGAGTTCCGTGCGAAGTAGGTCGCCAAATGCTAGCCAAACTCCAAATTAAGTCACGTCCAAAGGGTTGGCCGTATACAAGAGTTTCTGAAAATAGCTCAAGTGGTCGTGCTCAACTGGGAAAGCCCAGCCCATATATATTCTTGGCTTGTCAGTTCCATGGAACTGACAGCCTAAATTCTTCTTCTCTTCTACGGCTCAGACTTTCAAGCCGCAAATTCTCCCGTCTTTTTCGTGGTTTCTCTTCTTTCAGTTACGGTTGGGACATTCTATCCGTGAGTTTCCCTGTAACTTTTCTCTTCACTTTGGGCTATTTTACGGCTGAGACTCCAAGCCGTATTCTCTCCTGCATCTTTCGAACTCATTCTCGGACTCCATTTTCACATCAGCATTCGAGAAACACCAACGTATAGCTCAACTTTGTCGCATCCCTGACTTCCATCTCTTTGTCATGTTTTCCATCACCAGCTCAAACTGCCATAGTGACGTCCATCCACTGTTCATCTCCGCCATCAATAGCAAACACCCATTCCTCCATGATGTTCAGCCAGTCACCTTCATCACCATGCATGAGCTCTGAACTTCATCCAACTTTCGATCACAGCTCCATTCTTCCCTTTCTCGATAATTCACAGCATCCAACTATAGTGGCAGCAACCACCGATGCATCAACAGAATCATCTATCTTCATGTTTTGTCACAGCTTCGACTGCATTTGAATCCATCTTCTGCCCTAACTTCCAACATTCCCAGTCCGTATATATTCCTCCTCAACTTAGAAGTTCAACTCCTCGGGCCTCGGCTTCCATGACAGCAAGGATTTATCGCTACCAAAACCAAACTCCAGTTCGTTATTCTCTGCCTGCCAAGCTCGAATCACTTCTCTTTCTCACCATCTCGAGCTTGTCATCACTGCCAAGCAGACGCCATCAACGTTGATAATGGCAGCACCTCCCTGAACTCGAGCTTCCTCCTTTCGATCATGGCAGCAAAACCATTCAGTCACCACCATTCATCGTCTACTGCCGATAATGACAGAAGCATCTTTTCAATCCACAGACTCGTTATCACTGCCACTGTTCTATCGGCTGCTCAGCTCCATCTGACCTCCCTTTACCAACACCAACCACAGACATTAGTTCCGCGTCCTCCATCTTCACAGGCAACACACTGTCAATAATGGCAGCAAGCCATTTCACTCTCTGCCAAGCTTGAGAAAGACACCAACATCGACCTAACAAACCTGAACCCCAAATCGACTACCAGAACCGGAAGTGACAACAGCCATTAATGGCAGCAACCATTTTCTGCCGTACTGCCTTGTATTCTCCATCACTGGCATCTTCCGTTCACCACCATTATTCATGAACCTGATCGACAGCAAACTCAATCACCAATTATCCCGTAGCTGTGATCAATGAGACAATCAACAGCTCCAAATCTCCATCCTTGAGTATCAGCAAACGTCCACCATCCATATTAGCCATGATAATCAGCAACGCTGGTGTTCTTTATCACCAGTTTTAGTTCAACTGTCAGTCTTGGAAGACTGACAATTCATTAAGAATTTGTGGCTGCCTTGAATCATTCGTATGGGTGCTCTTATAAATTCTGTGCGTGAACAATTTCGCAGCTTTGCTTTGTTTCAAACACCCATAAAATCTGCATACGACTTCGGAATGATTCCATTCTTTCGCCATTAGCTTCGCCTTTTCGTGCTCTTTAAAATGATAGCAACAACTCCTAGGTTCGAACGAGTTCCATTTGGTCTTTGGCCCTTCTCCACTTGTAGCTAACTTCTTTTATTGCACAATTAGTGCAAATTCACTTCTTTTGGACGATTCACCTTGCAAAACATAAATAAAACAAAACAAGAGTAATATACAATAATGCGCAAGAATATATAACAATTAATAGCATGGATTCGACACTAAATATATGCAAAATATGCACTTAACAAATTCCCCCGCACTTGGCTTTTGCTAGTCCTCGAGCAAACTATCTAAATACAACAACTCCATGTCGTTGAGGATACGGTTGCACATAGCATGTGCAACAGGCCTTTAAACCCCTAGGTGTCCCTAGTGGACGAGTTATAGTCTCGTGAGGGTTTACCAGAGATATACCCACAAAACCTGCTCCAACTTCAAAGCGTTCCAGCTTCCCAAACATCCAAAGAGCTATGAGGACATAGAGTTTCTGCATGCTAGTAATAAGAAATTAGAAATACCAAAGAACATATTCTCATTCTTAAATGTTGAGTGAGAAATAACCACACCATAATGAGAGAACGCGTGTTTGAGAGCGATCAATAAGCATTTCGCCTCGACTCCTGCCTCATTTAAAAGGATTTTATGATAATTGCACTCAAAAAGACGGTTTTCTTATGGGTCTCACATATGTGCAGGTAGGAATTAAGAGACAAATCCTACACACGTTGAATGGTGGGAAGGAAACCTTCCGAATAATTTCTGGAGATTCCACAAGATCGTGGGAAATAAAAGACTTTTTCTGATGATCTCTAAGAAAGGAAATCAACCACTATTATCGAGGATGAGAGTACTTACCACCTTCACATCTGATTGCAATGATGATAACACCACTCTCACAGCATCCAATAGATACGTCTTCGATCGACTCGTCTTCTTCATCTTCGGTCTTCAACTGATGATGATAAACTCTTGAACTTCGTAGAACTCTGACAATTTGTAACTCTTTCTCTTCAATTTCCTTGTTGCTTGAAACTTCCTTATAGATGTTTCTTCCGCATGGCCTTATTGAACAAATAACAACCTAAATGCAAATCTTTTTGTATTTTCTCTTCTTTTTTTTTTCTTTTTTTTTAACAAAAAGATGCAACTACAAAAATAATAACGAAATTAAAATAACATGGCCATGAAAGAAGTACTTTACCACTTTGATCTTCACAACTTGTATTGTCTTTGTATCATAAACTTCAATAACTCTGATCTTTTAATTTTCTTCGCTCTTGTAAATAAGTCTTCATACTTGCATATAGAATTCCGCTCCTTATATGTAAGTCTTCAACATGTATATATAAAATCTGCTCATTGTATGTTTCTTTACTTGGATATAATATGTGCTCTTCCTTGAATTGTTGCTTGTAAACCTCAAAGATCTTCAACTTTCCTTGTAGATTTTGATGTCGCTCCGCTTGTTGATGATGATGGTGTTTTTATGGACCTGTTGTTGGCGAGAGAGAGAATTGTTCTAACTGTAAATCAAACTTCAAGAAGGTAGATTTCATCTATAGACGTCACCCTCATGATTGATAAATTAGCACTCAAGAGATCAAAAATAGTGCTTCTATTAGTGGGAGGTTGGGTAGCTCACCATTCTACCCGGAATTAACATACGGTGACACACACTCAAAAGAAAGTTCTTTAGTCAGCTACAAAGAAATTTGGTCTGGTGCCTCTATTGATTTGAAAATAGGTAGTCTCCAATAATGATTGATCAGCAACTCTAATAATACATTTCTCCCTTCTCCTCATTTACATCACCAACATGATTAAATCCATTATTTAACACTCTAACAAGCAAGAAATCTGAACGTAGTTCCCTAACACTTCCAAGTTCAGTTATGTCGGTCAAAATTCTCTATGTAAACATACCTAAAAGTATGCTAGTGACTCTAAAATCTCTACAAGTTGGAGTTCTTATTCAAATATATACAAAAAATTTGAAAATTTGACTCAAAAAGTCTAAAATCTCTATATGCAAAAGACTTCCCCACACTTAAACTTCACATTGTCCTCAATGTGTAAAACTGAAAAATCTGAATTCTGACATAGCAGTAGATAAAACATAAAAACTGTGCAAATTGGTCAGGAATTTGGAAAACTCCATTTCACAAAGTTGTTCATCTACGTGTTTTCTACACAGTGTCAAAAGGGCACAGTATTTCAATAAACGTTCTGACAGTTATGGTCTCTGGACTGAACTACGTGCAGTCTGAATTTGTCTGACGAAAAGGTATTCGTCTTAATTTCCTTCTAAAATAGACTATAGACTCAATGAAAATAAACATGGGGATGCAAACATGACAAAAACAATAAAAACAAAAAGTAAAAAGGTTTAAGATACAAAACCTATGGGTTGAATCCCATTTAGCGCTTGGTTTAAAGTCGTCAGCCCGACTCTCTTGTTAGCGTCCATATACCAACAATCTGAAAATCTGGTAGTCTGCCCAGAAAACAATCTGCAACTTTAGTAACAACTTCACAAAAACATTTGCATAAGATATAAATAATGAAATTGTTATTGCTTGGAAGTTTCCCCCACACTTAGTCCTTTCTACACTCGGAAGTGGATAGAGAACATAACATATGGGGACTTCTTCGGGTTCCTCTCGGTGAACCTGCACAATGCTAGAATCAAACACATCAAGTGGTGGATACTTGAAGAAAAATAATATTTAAAACTTTGGAAGCACACAACTCCAATCCTAAGTGATGTGGATCAAAAGATTTAGAAATATGCAAAGGATTAGGCAAACCTTCCACAATCTCTTGTGTTACAAGATCCTCATCATTCTTAAAGAATTGCAATGAATTATTTACCTCATTTGTATCGTGGTCCTTTATCAAACTATTTAGCCATTCTTCGTCAGTTTCTGCTTTATAAAAATCTCAGCATCATTATAATCCTTGGCTAGCTCAATTGGGTCTTCCACGACTTCAACCAATTTGGTTTCATTCTCAATCTCTATTTCTTCAACAACCTCGTCATCGGAATCAGAATCATCTCTTAGAAAGTCTAGTTCATTGGTGCAAATCCTAAAATCATTGTTTGAGTACGTTACACCATTTATAACAACGGTTATGTCATATCCATTCTCCTCCTTTTGAATAGGCGAGTGATCATTATAATGATCCGGAGTTGGAATAACTTTACCATTATTGTAAGGACTTTCCAAAGGTTGCTCGTCTTCAAGATACTCATGAATTGTGTATCCATTATTGATCATGGGAACGTCAGAATTGATTTGGCTTTGAGGCCTAACTTCTTCCTTAGTTATTTCCTTCTTCATTTGATCCATGTCTCTTCTTAGGTTTTCAATAATCTCTTGAAGTTCTTGAACTGTATCTTCAGTCTTTTTGTTGTGTTCATCCAGCTGTTGGTTTTCCCGATCCAAACTATTCATAAATTGGTGCATTATATCTTCGAGAGTAGAAGAACTATCTTTAGGAGCATAACTTTCCATAGTCTGGTCGCGTTCATCCATCGTTTGAATGTGCTGGTCCAACTTTTGATTTTCCCGATCCATATTATCCATAAATCGGTGCATTAGATCTATAAGACTAGAAGAATCATGATTAGAAGCATAATTATCCCCCCATCCTTGTGGTTTTTCACTTACATACCCGTCATAAGGTTGTTGATATGCATGAGAATAACCATAAGGTTCCGTAGGATATTGATCATAGCCAAAAGATTGGTTTTGATTATACCCATGGAATGATTGGTAGCTGTCATAATATAGAGATTGAAAACAAAATTGATTACCACTATAATATGATGATTGGTCTTGTGCTCCGTACATGTTATGTTCGTAAGGAAACATGACGACTCAAAGAACAAAAGAAAAAATCTAAAAACAAAAACAAGCTAAACAAATAACAAATCAATTGACAACCGTTCCCCGGCAGCGGCGCCAAAATTTGATGCATATCGTAACCACAACAAATTAATCAAGATATTTCCCACTAATTAAATAAATAATATAGCGGTAGTAAGAATCGTTCCCACAGAGAGCTGTGTAATTGATATGTTATTTAGATAGAAAAATAAGATAAAACAAAGGGGATTGTTTGATTAAAGTAAAATAAAAAGAATAACAAATAAAAAAAAGAGATGATCAAGGAATCCTTCGCCGTTACCAAGCGATAACTGGATTAGTATACTTATCTATCTTCGTTGGAACCATTCATCACCAACCGTAGAATAACAGCTAGCTCAGTGTTATCCCCAAAACTCCTTTTACCACGGATACAGAAGCTCTCCAATATCATATTCTATTCAACCGAACCACCAAGTAATAGCTCTCTCAAGGTGTAATCCAATCGAACGCTTAGGATTTGTGAATTAGGTTGATCCCATTAGTTAAACTCATAGCTCAAGGTTCACTTGCTGATGTTGTCTTGACTCGCAATTGCTCCACAGAATCCCTCTGCAAGGTCTCGCAATTTCTACTTATGTATGAACTATTCGACGATTACTTATCTCCTAACTCAATACTAACAATAGAACAATCAATAGACTAATCTAGTATGCATCCCAAATCAATCTAAGAATTACTCATAAACATTAGATGTAGTGAAAACAAACGATAAGATGATTAAAACTCATAACAAAATGGTATAATAATAAAGCTTCACGCTAGACATTGAATTCATCCTTAATCAATAAAGTTTAGCATCTCATATTTACACCGTTTCCCGGTTTCCCTCTAAAGGGGTAAACCCTAAAATATGGATGAAGAACAAAGTATAATATGAGATGTGTATATATTCTTAGGTTAGGAAGTGTCCCTTATATAGTCTCCAAATTATAGAAGTGCATGTGTCGTATCCCGTGCGAAGTAGGTCGCCAAATGCTAGCCAAACTCCAAATTAAGTCACGTCCAAAGGGTTGGTCGTGTACAAGAGTTTCTGAAAATAGCTCAAGTGGTCGTGCTCAACTGGGAAAGCCCAGCCCATATATATTCTTGGCTTGTCAGTTCCATGGAACTGACAGCCTAAATTTTTTCTTCTCTTCTACGACTCTTTCAAGCCGCAAGTTCTCCTGTGTCTTTTCCGTGGTTTCTCTTATTTCAGTTACGGTTGGGACATTCTATCCGTGAGTTTCCCTGTAACTTTTCTCTTCACTTTGGGCTATTTTACGGCTGAGACTCCAAGCCGTATTCTCTCCTGAATCTTTCGAACTCATTCTCGGACTCCATTTTCACATCAGCATTCGAGAAACACCAACGTATAGCTCAACTTTGTCACGTCCCTGACTTCCATCTCTTTGTCATGTTTTCCATCACTAGCTCAAACTCTCCAGCTCAAACTTCCATAGTGACGTCCATCCACTGTTCATCTCCGCCATCAATAACAAACACCCATTCCTCCATGATATTCAACCAGTCACCTTCATCACCATGCATGAGCTCTGAACTTCATCCAACTTTCGATCACAGCTCCATTCTTCCCTTTCTCGATAATTCACAGCATCCAACTATAGTGGCAGCAACCACCGATGCATCAACAGAATCATCTATCTTCATGTTTTGTCACAGCTTCGACTGCATTTGAATCCATCTTCTGCCCTAACTTCCAACATTCCCAGTCCGTATATATTCCTCCTCAACTTAGAAGTTCAACTCCTCGGGCCTCGGCTTCCATGACAGCAAGGATTTATCGCTACCAAAACTAAACTCCAGTTCGTTATTCTCTGCCTGCCAAGCTCGAATCACTTCTCTTTCTCACCATCTCGAGCTTGCCATCACTTCCAAGCAGACGCCATCAATGTTGATAATGGAAGCACCTCCCTGAACTCGAGCTTCCTCCTTTCGATCATGGCAGCAAAACCATTCAGTCACCACCACTCATCGTCTAATGCCGATAATGACAGCAACATATTTTCAATCCACAGACTCGTTATCACTACCACTGTTCTATCGGCTGCTCAGCTCCATCTGACCTCCCTTTCATCACCAACACCAACCACAAACATTAGTTTCGCGTTTTCCATCTACACAGGCAACACTCCATCAACAATGGCACCAAGCCATTTCACTCTCTGCTAAGCTTGAGAAAGACACCAGCATCGACCTAACAAACCTGAACCCCATATCGACTACTAGAACCGGAAGTGACAGCAACCATTTTCGGCCGTACTGCCTTGTATTCTCCATCACTGGCATCTTCCGTTCACCACCATTATTCATGAACCTGATCGACAGCAAACTCAATCACCAATTATCCCGTAGCTGTGATCAATGAGACAATCAACAGCTCCAAAACTCCATCCCTGAGTATCAGCAAACGTCCACCATCCATATTAGCCATGATAATCAGCAACGCTGGTGTTCTTTATCACCAGTTTTAGTTCAACTGTCAGTCATGGAAGACTGACAATTCATTAATAATCTGTGGCTGCCTTGAATCATTCGTATGGGTGCTCTTATAAATTCTGTGCGTGAACAATTTCGCAGCTTTGCTTTGTTTCAAACACCCATAAAATCTGCATACGACTTCGGAATGATTCCATTCTTTCGCCATTAGCTTCGGTTTTTCGTGCTCTTTAAAATGATAGGAACAACTCCTAGGTTCGAACGAGTTCCATTTGGTCTTTGGCCCTTCTCCACTTGTAGCTAACTTCTTTTATTGCACAATCATGTGCAAATTCACTTCTTTTGGACGATTCACCTTGCAAAACATAAATAAAAGAAAACAAGAGTAATATACAATAATTCGCAAGAATATATAGCAATTAATAGCATGGATTCGACACTAAATATATGCAAAATATAAACATAACAGCAAGTTGTAGAGTGACTGAGGTGGGTTTTAATTCACTTAAGCCCAACTTCCCATAAATCGAGAAAGGTAGGAGGTTTACACTGGCTCCCAAATCCAGAAGTTCTTGTTTGATCTCGAAATTCCCTATTATACAAGAAATAGTAGGGCATCCCGAATCTTTATATTTGGGAGGAGTGTTGTGTTTAAGAATAGCACTTGCATGTTCCATGAGGAATGCCTTTTTCTGCACATTATGCTTCCTTTTGACGGCGCAAAGATCCTTTATGAACTTGGCGTAAGCTGGAATTTGCTTAATCACACTCAAGAGAGGAATGTTAACTTTCACCTGCTGCAAAACATCAAGAATATCCTTATTATCAGCCAATGGTTTAGTAGACAACAATTGATGAGGAAATGGAGCATGCATTTACTTATCAACATCAGAATTCTCAGGTTCGTTTACCTTCATTGGAGTCTCTATCACCTTAGCTTGTCCAATATTAGCATTATTAGTTTCATACTGGCCTTTCGGGTTAGGTTGAGTTTGGCCAGGCAATGTCCCTTTCTCCCTAACATTGAGACGTGATTCAATACATCCTACGCTAGTTTTCAGCTCATTCAAAGTCTGCAAGGTATTCTGATTTATTTGAGTCTGTCCCTGAATAAAAGTTTGTAAAGTATCCTCAAGAGTCTTCTTATGAGGTGACACATAAGGATTACTAGATGAAGACCCTTGAGGAACATTAACATCATTCATAGTGGGACCATTTCTCCAACTGAAATTAAGATGATTTCGCCAATTAGGATTATATGTTTCTGAATAAGGTGAGATAAACGGTCTCTTGTACGTACTCATAGCATTTGCTTGGTCATGTAACACTTTTTGAAATGGTGGGATCGTAGGACAATCCTTAGTGTAGTGTTCCAGACTTTCGCAAATACCACAAGCATGTTCTATCGAGTCAGCCACCTTAACTACATTTGGTTTCTGAATAGCATCAACTTTCCTATGCAAGCTAGCAATTTTAGCATTCAAATCATCTTCCTCACTCAGCACATACATTCCAGGCTGTTGATGGTGGTTTTTGAATAAAGGGTAAAACCGTAAAACCTCACGTATAGCATGACGTCACCAGTGACACTAGCACATTCATTAGAACATTTAACGCACTTATGTAAAAATCACCAGGGTACCCTTTTTCAAATACTAAATTGGGGTTTCGATTCGCGAAACCCTAAATTCACACATACCGCGCAACCATTACGCAAAAAGCATGGCAAACATGCCAAGTGCACGCACCGTGCAATCATCACGCAGAACATAGCAATTGCACGTACCGTGCAATCACTGCGCAAAAAGCATGGCAATCATGCCACTCACACATGTCACGCAACATGCCAAATGCACGTACCGTGCAAACATCGCGCAAAACATAGCAATTGCACGTACCGTGCAATCATTGCGCAAAAGCATGGCAAACATGAAAAATGCACGCACCGTGCACTCATCACACAAAACATAGCAATTGCATGTACCATGCAATCATTGTGAAAAATATGGCAACCATGCCAAAACTACAAATAACGCGCAACCGTTGTGCTAAATATGACAACCACGCCAAACCGCAAAACAACGCGCAATCATCACGTTAACCATGCCAAAAATCCAAAACGCACCGCCATTGGCACATGTCGTGCAACCCTTGCAACCTGGCATGCCAAGCCGTGCAACCTAGGGCCAAAGCCGCCACACGCGCCATTGGCACATGTCGTGCAACCCTTGCAACCTGTCATGCCAAGCCGTGCAACCTAGGGCCAAAGCCGCCACACGTGCCATTGGCACATGCCGTGAAACCCTTGCAATCTGGCATGCCAAGCCGTGCAACCTAGGGACAAAGCCTCCACGCGCGCCATTGGCACATGTCGTGCAACCCTTGCAACCTGGCATGCAAGCCGTGCAGCCTAGGGCCAAGGCATACCACACATGCCATTGGTGATAGGTACATTTTTGTGTCTTATATAATCTCAATTGTATATATTATTAGTGCTCGATTTTATATTTATTATGGCTTTTTATGTCCCTGTAGGTATTTTTGGAGAAATAAGCTTTTACGACGAAATTGGCTAAAAAAGTGGTTTTTGCGCTCGTGGGAGAAAATTATTATACGGACCCTCGATTTTGGATAAGGGGTAGCCTAATTACTAAGGGGTGACCTATTTCCAGGAAGCTGCTAAAGGGAGAACATCACAGGATAGGGGGACACCCACCTTCTTCACGATTTGAATCAAAAAGATTTGGCGGGAAAAGAAACTTTACGTCTGCATATTTTGGACGTGAAGCTTTGGGCAGTTTTAAAGAGATTCAACACCGGAAATTGATTGGGCTGGACTTCTCATGGCTAGACAAGTTTACTAGAAGCAATTGGATCGATCGAATTGGGCTGGAATGGCCGGAAAAGGGAAACATAGGTGAATAAGGAAACACGGTCATGTTGGGTTTGTTTTTGGATATTCAGAGAGATTAAAGGCAAGAAATTATTTCCAAAGGTACACATTCTATCTAAGGAAGAGTTTGATATAAGTGGGAGAGCTCAGAAACGCGTAAAACAATTTCTGGAAGGAATTATTGCCGTGACTGCCAAGGAAGGAAAGAAGAGATTTCGAAGCGATTTGGGAGAGATTTAATCGTCCTGTGGTGTATAAATAGATTGTTTGGGTCATATAGAAGGGGTGTCGAGAGTTTGGAGTAATTTAGAGAACCACAGGAGACAAAAATCAGAGTTACAGACATTCGTTTCTGCTGGTGTAGAAGGAAGAACACGAGGAACATCGACCCTCACCTAACTGTCGCAGAAAACTGTCGTCTTTCTACAGAACTAAGCTTCTATCGTTCTGTAACAGTTCCGCTTGTAACAGAAACAGTCAGTTTGTAACGCTTATAAACGTTGCAAAATGTCTGCTTATTACTTTTTCATTCTTTTAATCAACTTTTGGGCTATAAACATGTATTTTGAGCAAGTGATTAATATGAGGAGCTAAACCCCATCACTGGGACGACGGAGGAAGCCCTATTTCACGCATGTGGTAATTCTAATAATTCTTTTATGACTATTTGCATTGATTTTTAATCGATTTATGATTTTTATTGAATAGGTGTGATTTCGTTTGATGGTGTATGCTTGGTCTATGTATTTTTGATACATCATGCTTTTGATTTACAGTCATTGCTTTTCAAAAATCTATTTTTGGCAAAGAACAAGAGTCCATATTTTTATTATTTGAACTATAATTGATTGGAATTATTATTTGAGTCGCATGAATGGAATTTGGTGGAATCCTGAGTCTCAGTACCTCTCGATACTGTGACAACTTTATTGTATATATTTTATTAAGTATGAAATCGAATCTTACAAGTCCGAGTTTGAACGATACTCTACTTACCACTTTTAAAATTACATCAATTTTTGGCACCGACGACGCGGACTTCTATTTAGATTTGTTTTAGGTTTCTTTTTATTTTTATTATTTTTTGTTCTTTTTTACGCGTTTTGGTATTGTTCGATTCTTTTCAGATTTCGAGCGAAGCTACAAGGAAAGAAAAAGTGCTATAAAAGGAAAGCATCGCCAAAGAAGGAAAGAAAAGAGGAATCCGAAAGGAGTGAAGAAGAAGATTTTGTATATAGTTATTTTGTTTTATTTTTAGAAACTGCAAATAGGATGTTATTTTTGTAATTTTTCTTTTCCTTTTTGGACATTTTTATTTTTGGACTTTTTGGACATTCTTGGACATTATTTTTAAACCCTAAGGAAGGTTCAAAATTAAATATCAACTGTTTGCAGGGAAGGACGACAGTTACGATACTGTCTCGGCCCCTCGGGTTCGTACAATGACATCGGAGTCGGTGGCCTGAGTCGACTTCAACGGTTCATCGCCCGTCTGGTACGGGAGGTAAGACTCTATCCACCCACGAATCCCTGTCAGTGGGTTTTATTTTGTGATAACTCACACCCCTGCAAAAGAATGTCGAACTGGTATCACAATAGCTAATACAACGAATATCCGACTGAGTTTCAAAATGGACGTTACAATTTTAACCATAGTGTGAATAGTGATTGGGAACATCAACCTTTTCAAGGTTACGGCTCATACCATGGTGAGCCCAATTACTTTACACACACACACCGGTCATACGAGCAAGAAAATAAGGATTATTATAGTACTAGTTCCTCGTCTTTGGACAATATAATGAAAATGTTGAAAACTAGTCCCTATTATGATCCTTCTGAACCTGTTCTTCCTCTAGAAGAGTCTCTCAAACAATTAACTGAGAATACAAATAGGTTTGTGTTAGAAATGAATAAACAAAATGCATTCATGAGTGAACCTTGTATACACGATACCATAAGGAAGTCATGTGAGTCGATTCAAAAGCTTTTATTAGAGGCCCAGAACAGAACTGCTCAAGATAGTCTTAATTTCCAATATAGTGTTTCCAATAGTACCCTTGAAAATGAGGATAGTTATTTGCATAATCAAGATGCCGAGGTTAGAATTGGTAACACTACTTTGTTAGATGAGGTTCAACCATTTTCATGCTATTATGATGATTATGACGAGGATAGTGTTGATGAAGAATTTGAAATATGTAGGCATAGTGATCAGGAATTTGTTACTCCAAATGAACTTTATGATGATAGTGTTATTTCTGGTTCAGATCCCGATAATTTTAATGATTATTCACCTATTCAAAAGGACGGGGATTTGATTAGAGATACCACTTCTTTAGATGATGTAGTATTTCCTTTTGATCACGAAGTCGATAATGGTTTAGAGGAACGAGTTTATTTTGAGAATATCGTTTTAGAGTCTAGCGATTTAGAAACAATAGTCTTAGACGAAGAAGATGAACTCGTAGAGCATTTAAACATGTGTGAGGATGCATCACCTGAGTATAACCTAGAAGAAGCAATTGACCATTTTCATGATTCTGATGATCTAGAAATTAGGGAAATTGTAGCTAGTCTATCTAGAGACACCCAAAACTCCAAGTTTGGTGGTGATTATAATTCTCCATGTGCCTCAACCATTTTACAAGATTATCTTCACACACGTTTTCCTAAACCTAGTGATCTCCATAAGGAAGTTCAGTTGTTAGACACCCATCCTCTGGTTGATGAGGTTAGACCAGGCTATGATACCAAGATCGACTTTGTTTTCCCACCAAATATTTTTCAACCAATTGTGGGAACGTATAAATTTCATATGTGTCAATTATTTAGTTTTGAGACTAAACCTAATTACTTTAAGAGATTAGGGTCGATACATTTTCTTAAGATTTACCACCAGTTTCATCGTGGTCGATTGTGTGAGTCAAAACTGATTGACTTTAAGGATCCTCAATTATTCAGGTTATTATTATGTGCTTTTAAATTTTTACTTGAGTTTCTCCAGACTCTAATACCTGAACCGGATCTTAGCTTTGAGGAATTCCAACCCATGAAAATATTTTATTTGGACCCAGTTATAGAACCTGAACCTGAACCACAGCTAGATGTAGTTGTCTTAAACAGGAAACTAGACAAGGGTGTGCCTTATTTTTTTATTTTCTTGACAGGTTGCATATTCCTTTTATTTGTGATAGCTCTATTTGGTTTTGATGACCCACAGAAATTTCGGCTATTATTGTATGATTCTATGAGGTGACTAATCCTTTCTTAGTCTGGCTGAAGACTTTAAACTTAGCACTTCTTGGGAGGTAACCCAACATTCATGCGACACGGTAATATCTTTCCTTATCTCTTTTGCTTCAAATGGTAACAGTTTTTCCTTGTTCGTGCTTTTAATTTATCTTTAGAACATTGAGGACAATGTTATATTTAAGTTTGGGGGTATGGGAGAAACTTTTTAGTTGCAGTATGAATTAATAAACTCCAGAACCTAGAAATTTATGCCTATTTAGGATTGCACTAACTAATCTAAGTGGATGGAAGCATTTTGATCGTAGGAGTTGAGGGACCAATCTGACTAGATGGAAACATCTAGAAGAGTCTATTCATAAAAGCACAGAGCTCAGGTGTTAGAAATAACATGATAGTTTCACCATATCTCGTTGAGTCCTTTTCACTTCTATTTTTATTTTATTTTGTTTTTAAACTATGTACTCTAAGTGATTAGGTGGGGCTCACGATTCAAGTTGTTACCAATGCTAGGGTGAATTAGAGTGATTGAGATACCATGAAAAAAAAAGTTGAAAAAGAAAAAGAGAAAAAAAAAAATGGTAGTTACCAAAAAGTTGAAAAAAAAATATTGAGACCAGACCATTTGACCAAAAGGAATAAATTCAATAAAGTCGACCACTGGTACCCTTGTATATGCCAGTTGTGTTGACCTAGAGTCAGGTTATCGACCACTGGTTCCCTTGTATATGCCAGTGTGTTGATATTAGTCAGACTAATATCTCAATCCATTATGATAGGTTCATTTTGGCGGAGGCCTTCAGACAGATATGGGAAACGCCGTTCACTTAGTAAACATCAAAACCATCTATGTTTTTCTATATCCATCTTCTTGATCTATCCATGTGATTAGTTTTGACTCCGGATATTGATGTCCATAGTGCAACTATTTGAGTAGAGCTCTGTCACTTTATATGAATTTTAGTATGCTTGAGTGCAAACTCGTGTACATCAATTGGAATTTCGCATCAGGGTACTTCTTCCTGTAGTCAATAAGTATGCCAACCAAGGAGATTCTTTAGTGCCTTCCAAGGTTCTGCGTAGATAGCTAAGGTCTGCAGTAATGGTTTTGTGGGTATATCTCTTGTAAGCCCTCCCGAGACTATAACTCGGCCACTAGGGACACCTAGGGGTTTAAAGGCTTATTGCATACGCTAAATGCAATCGACGATGCCTGCGACAGTGAGTTAGGATTTTATTTTCTGTTTGATTTGCTCGAGGACTAGCAAATAATAAGTTTGGGGGTATTTGATAGGCACATTTTTGTGTCTTATATAATCTCAATTGTATATATTATTAGTGCTCGATTTTATATTTATTATGGCTTTTTATGTCCCTGTAGGTATTTTTGGAGAAATAAGTTTTTGCGGCGAAATTGGCTAAAAAAGTGGTTTTTGCGCTCTTGGGAGAAAATTACTATATGGACCCTCGATTTTGGATAAGGGGTGACCTATTTCCAGGAAGCTGCTAAAGGGAGAACATCACAGGATAGGGGGACACCCACCTTTTTCACGATTTGAATCAAACAAATTTGGCGGGAAAAGAAACTTTGGTCTGCAGATTTTGGACGTGAAGCTTTGGGCAGTTTTAAAGAGATTCAACACCGGGAATTGATTGGGCTGGACTTCTCATGGCTAGACAAGTTTACTAGAAGCAATTGGATCGATCGAATTGGGCTGGAATGGCCGGAAAAGGGAAACAGAGGTGAATAAGGAAACAAGGTCCTGTTGGGTTTGTTTTTGGATATTCAGAGAGATTAAAGGCAAGAAATTATTTCCAAAGGTACATGTTCTATCTAATGAAGAGTTTGATATAAGTGGGAGAGCTCAGAAACGCGTAAAACAATTTCTGGAAGGAATTATTGCCGTGACTGCCAAGGAAGGAAAGAAGAGATTTCGAAGCGATTTGGGAGAGATTTAATCGTCCTGTGGTGTATAAATAGATTGTTTGGGTCATGTAGAAGGGGTGTCGAGAGTTTGGAGTAATTTAGAGAACCACAGGAGACAAAAATCAGAGTTACAGACATTCGTTTCTGCTGGTGTAGAAGGAAGAACACGAGGAACATCGACCCTCACCTAACTGTCGCAGAAAACTGTCGTCTTTCTACAGAACTAAGCTTCTATCGTTCTGTAACAGTTCCGCTTGTAACAGAAACAGTCAGTCTGTAACGCTTATAAACGTTGCAAACTGTCTGCTTATTACTTTTTCATTCTTTTAATCAACTTTTGGGCTATAAACATGTATTTTGAGCAAGTGATTAATATGAGGAGCTAAACCCCATCACTGGGACGACGGAGGAATCCCTATTTCACGCATGTGGTAATTCTAATAATTCTTTTATGACTATTTGCATTGATTTTTAATCGATTTATGATTTTTATTGAATGGGTGTGATTTCGTTTGATGGTATATGCTTGGTCAATGTATTTTTGATACATCATGCTTTTGATTTACAGTCATTGCTTTTCAAAAATCTATTTTTGGCAAAGAACAAGAGTTCATATTTTTATTATTTGAACTATAATTGATTGGAATTATTATTTGAGTCGCATGAATGGAATTTGGTGGAATCCTGAGTCTCAGTACCTCTCGATACTTTGACAACTTTATTGTATATATTTTATTAAGTCTGAAATCGAATCTTACAAGTCCGAGTTTGAACGATACTCTACTTACAACTTTTAAAATTACATCAATTGGCACATGTCGTGCAACACTTGCACTTTGGCATTTCCACTTGCACCCGACGTGCAACCTAGGGCCAAGGCATACCACACATGTCATTGGCACATGCCATGCAATACTTGCAATTTGGCACTTCCACTTGCACCCTACGTGCAACCCAGGGCCGAGGCATGCCACACATGCCATTGGCACATGCCGTGCAACCCTTGCACTTTGGCATGTCGCTCCTACATCAAAGGCCACGATTCCTCTTATGCAAAATCTCAACCATCGAAGATCGTCACTGAGACGGCAAGTCTCTCAAGCTCAACTTATTGAACACCAGCGACATGCTACGTGTTTTCCACGAAAAACACTCGAGACATCAAAACGTATGTCAAAAACTTGGGGATGCTCATTAGGGTTTTGGTTTGGCGGTCTACAGCGTGCGACATACACAAATGCCCGTTTCAAGAAAGTGTAATAAGAATAAAACGGTTAGTAAATGCAGGAAGTAATGGTGAAACGCTCTTTCATTATGGAACATCAGTTCCATCAAATTCCATCAATACCAGGCGTTACCACCTCTTCCCATTTAACTCATCCATTTCTTTTCTTACGGGGCCAGAGTACGTTTCACTTGGACTTGTATAAATAGGTTTTACCTATTTCCACCAAGACATAAGTTTTTGGTCAGGGAGAAATACAACACTCAGAAAAGAAACTCTTTCTAGCTTTCTCAAAGCTTTCATCTTCTGATACAAGTCAAGTACTACTCTTCCAGAACTGCTCTGGTCTCAACACTCTCTTCGCTTCCCTCCCTAAACCAACCCTTCTCCCCCTCTTTGTGACCGAAGAAAATCTGGAACGACCATTTCTTGGTTTAGGCCAGATTTGTATAGATTGATCTCTCGAATCTAAAGTACTCTCGTGCAGTATATTTTTTTAGGGTTTATATTTGTTTCTCACCCACTCACCGAAATTACCAAAATCAGCAGAAACGATTTTCACCCATAAACAATTGGTGACCACAGTGGGAGATCAATCTCTCAGTTGCAAAGTTGACTTGCAGTTTCCAGCATTGCCTTTATAGTTCTATTCTTTCAGCATGGTAGAGCTAAGGTCTGGATCCGCGACAAACTCTGAAAGCACCAATATGGAAACTGCTCCAAGCGCTGATGGTTCTTCCAACGACACTGCTACATCACTTGCTGACCTTGGCAACACGGAAGGCGCCCCTTCATGCGTTACACCACCAGTCACCAGAGCCAGGGCCGCCTCCACTCTGAATGCTCCTACGCAATCCGTCAACCCAAGCGGTACGGAAGGTGCTCCTTCAAGAATTACACCACCAGTCACCAGAGCTCGAGCCGCCGCTATTGTCCCTAACGCTTCAGAAAGAACGTCACCTCCAACTGCTGCCCGAACAACGTCTACTCTACCACCAGGGAGAGAAACCAGAGGAGGCAGACCTTATGTCACCATCGTCGATCTGATGGAGAGACAAGAAGTTCTTGCTAGAGCCCAGACAAACATGGTTTCGACCCAGAAAGAGGTGCTTGTTTTTCTCAAGGCCCTAACAGAACGGCTGCCACGGGAGTCACGCCAGCCGGGATCAAAGACTGACACTCCTAACAACCCTGAGGCCAGCACCTCAACACTGCGGGAACTGCGCCGACCAGAGTCAAGGACAAACACTCCCAATAACCTTGGAGCCGACACCTCAGCAGAGTGCACTGACACAGGCGAAGAAATTTGTGCTGGAGGCTCGATAACAAGAAATCATCCGTCCAATTTTGTCATACGAGAAGATTTGGAGCGTCTTCTCCAAACCCGAATCAAAAACGACGAGACGGATACACATCAGCACCAACTTCCTTACCCAATTGAAATCCAAAGAACTCCCCTCCCAAGAGGGTACTCGTCTCCTTAGTTCGCTTTGTATGTTAGAACCGATAATGCACGAGAACATATCTCACGATTCCTGGAGGCCTTGGGCGAACACGAGTACAACCACGTTCTCCGCTTAAGGGAGTTTTCGAAATCGCTTACCGGAAGAGCATACACGTTGTACAACAGTATCACACCAGGAAGCATCCGCAATTGGGGTGAAATGGTTACGCCATTCTACAGGAAGTATTTCTTCGTGTCTGAACAAGTCACTCTCTCAGATCTAGGGATGATGTTCCAACAAAATAACGAGCATCCAAATGAGTTCGTCAAGAGATTCAGGATCCAAGCACTGGACTGCCACGATCCGAATGTGACCGAACAACAATTAGTGAATTCATGCATCAATGGCATGACTCCCATCTACCGCGCCTTACTGGAGAACCTACGGTTCCAGACATTCTCCGAACTCCATGAAGCTACCAAACGATAAGCCACAACAGCTCTGGCTTTATTAGAAAGAACCAGACCATCCAGAGGTGAAGATGTGCGCGAAGTCTGGAGAAGCGCGCGCCTCCTTAACAAGCCGTACAACACTGGCCCCTCCTTTGTAAGCGTGGTGGACGAAAGAGGGAAGAGGAAAGCCCCGATGATGGATCAGCACCCTAAACGCACATCCCCGACACGACGGGCAGCTCCACCGCGGAAAGCTGCGACTAAGGCTCCTGAATCTCATCATGAAACAAGAGAGGATGATCTGGACTTCCCGTTTCCAATCGAGGAAGTAATCGAATTTTTAGAAGCATGGGTTCAAGATGATGTCATCATACTGCCACCTCTCAGACGCCCACTAACTGAGGTCGAGATGGGAAGCCCCAAATACTTCCACTACCACGGGTTCGTCCATCACCCGACTAGCGACTGCAACAAGCTAAAGCACATTTTCAAGGAAAAGGTAGAAGAAGGAGAGCTTAGGCTAGGGAACGAAGGAGTACATAGAGACCCACTTCTCGTAAGTAATTGCGGAATCTCTGGGGACTCCGTACACGAAACCGTGCAGTCCCTGATGCAACACGTATGTGAAATCCTCTACTTCTCCAGGGTACAGCGCCAAGACATTTTCGCGGCCCTCAACTGCATAGTGTCTGGCAAACGACTTTTTCCTGCTACAGAAGTCGCACCAAAAGCACAAGTCTTCCCTGAGGATGCTACTGAGAAGCGCAACTGGGGACTGCTAACCACGGTCCATTTAAAGAGCACCGAATTTAGCAAAACACTAATCGATGCGACCTCAGAATTCAACGTTGTTACTTTCAAGACCCTGAAAGCAGCAGGAATAACAAAGCAAGAGGTTGTCCGTTCTCCATCAATTATCAGGGACCTTGAGGGAAGAAACCTAAACGTACCCGGCTACGTCAATATCGAAACCAGCGTAGGAAATACTACGACGCATGGAAGGTTCCACATTGTCAAATAATTGAGTTACGCCATGGTCCTGGGACGCCCGTGGATACTCGAAAACAAAAAAAAAAATAGGAACATCCCCTCTACCCATGACAACGCCCGAAAGGGTATCCAACAAACTAGACAACCTGTTGTTGTGTCAATAACTTACTGACGGAACTCAATTACCTAGGAAAAGCCTGTCGACGCTGGCTCACGAACTCTGAACCCAAGTAAGCCTGACTGAACAACCCTCTATACAATCAGTCACTCCTCGTCGTAACCCGTCATGGGGACTTAGTGCGATTACCGAGCACGGTGCTGTCAAGTGGTGTGAATGGAACGCTGGGCCCTTCAAGCGCTTCGCCAAGGACTTGAAAATTGCCCTCGAAGATGACGAAAGCAGAAACCGAGCAATCGTACAACAACCAAACCCGTTCCAGATCGGAGATATGGTGTTCAGGGATACCTCATTTCAAGTCGGAAAGATGATAGTGGATATGACGGTTCGAAAGAACCCTCCTGAAGGAAAGGAAGATGAACCATATATGGTGGCTGACATCCTTTTAGGCGGTTATTGCAAGCTCATCAACACGTACAAATTGGAAGGTGTGGTGGTTCACTCACGATGACTCGAACCCTTCAGCACCTGAAATGTCATACTGCCTCGCTCTCCGACATCCACTCTCTGACATTTCCTCAAGCAATTTCCTTTTCCACCATTATAATTGTATTCCCCCGAGATAAATGCACCACTTGCATTTTTCCAGCAGGGTTCCAGTTTTTCTATTATTAAGCAATCTTATCTTTTCCCTCCAGTGAAATTTCCGAATCTAAAAAAAAAAAAAAAATTACCCGTCCAAACCTAATCAGAAATCAGAACCATACCAAGAAGACCATTTTCAATCAACTGGAAGCTCCAGAAAAATGACACATAAGGAAAAACAATCCTTTCCGGTAGAAGTCTCCGGTTTATAAGTTTTATTCAATATAAAGCCACAAGAGGTACACTGATCAGCAAAATACCAAGTTCAACATGAGTACAAGAAAAAAGGGATTTGCAAGACATCAAAACGACTAGGCAACAAGAAGAAGCAGTAAAAAGAAGAAAACTATTCGCCGACAGAAGATCGAATCCCTGACGCCCCTATCAGAGCTTCTTCAAACACTTTCCCCAGCAATCCCTCGGGAAGCAAAGATTCCATACGGAAGACGTGTCAACAGCAACAGCCTCCATGTCCCACCTGGACACCGTCTCAACAACGACGATATCCGACCTCTTCCTAGCTTCCGCTCCAGCATTTGACCCGATGTACGCCACCATGATTCCCCCAGCATCACCTGCAAAGTTTTCGCCGTACGTCCCAGAGGTTTTCTCAGCAGCCTTTTGAGGAGGGTTCCCTGACTCATCCATGTCGGAATCCATAAAAGTCTGGGCATTCGCCTGTGACTCGCATGGGTAGATCAAAGGAATATCCTGGATGATTGCTCTGATTTCACAAAATAGAGACCCGATCATGTCCAATGACTCCTCACGGAAAGAAGATCGGTCTTCACCAATCCTGGAACATCTCTCCAAAGATATGGCGGTGCCACCGTTACTAGGAGACGCCATCACGATATCGGGAGAAGAACGGATCATACCTTACCTGCACCAACAAACAACTAGAAAGAGGGAGATGACGCAATTTCACCAGCAATATATATATACAAACCCTAAAAACTGGAAAGGGAGAGTAACGCGCTTTCATGGACGTAGCGTTTACAGATTATTTTTTTTTGTAAAAGGGGAAGAATTCTCTGCTAAAGCCACGCATGAAGAAACGCAGCCGGGCCCGCAATAGCCAGCCGGGCCACTTCCAAAATGCACACACTTTTCTTGCCAGTGCCGGCCTTACCAACACTCAGGCTAATCATGCCAGTCTGTGCCGGCCATGCAGTCTGCGCCAGCCACACCTTCCTTATCGGTACCGGCCTTACCAACATTCAACACTGGCCATGCCCTTCCATACCAGCGCTTCCCTTCCAGCGCCAGCATTACCAACGCTCAACGCTAGCCACGCAGACACTATGTCATCCATGCCTCCCTTGTTAATCAATGCCCGGCCTTGCCAATCCGCGTTTTCCCTTTGCCAACGCTATGCTCTGTCAAGTGGCCCACACCCATTCCAAGCTTATTGGTGCTAACAAGTCCCTTCCATGTCAAGTCTATGCTAGTAGCTCCGCCTCGCATTCCAAAGCCTGGCCCCAAAAACACCTAATCATACTGGGATTTGTGCAAAGCTGCTAGATACGAGGATTGTGGATTCTTACTTACATCTCGAAAAAGGTCATACAAATCTCCTCGGCCCTCTTTCAGGACTTACTGTCTCAGTTCTATCCTCTTCTGTCACCATCTTATGCTTACCTCGCAACAAGGCCCCTGTTCCAAGCTAAGCAGGGGACTTAATGTTGATGGTGGTTTTTAAACAAAGGATAAAACCGTAAAACCTCACGTATAGCATGACGTCACCAGTGACACTAGCACATTTATTAGAACATTTAACGCGCTTATGTAAAAATCACCAGGGTACCCTTTTTCAAATACTAAATTAGGGTTTCGATGCGCGAAACCCTAAATTCACAAATACCGCGCAACTATTACGCAAAAAGCATGGCAAACATGCCAAATGCACGCACCGTGCAATCATCGCTCAAAACATAGCAATTGCATGTACCATGCAATCACTGTGCAAAAGCATGGCAATCATGCCACTCACACATGTCACGCAACATGCCAAATGCACGTACCGTGCAAACATCGCGCAAAACATAGCAATTGCACGTACCGTGTAATCATTGCGCAAAAGCATGGCAAACATGCCAAATGCACGCACCGCGCGCTCATCACACAAAACATAGCAATTACATGTATCATGCAATCATTGTGCAAAATATGGCAACCATGCCAAAACTACAAATAACGCGCAACCGTTGCGCTAAATATGGCAACCACGCCAAACCGCAAAACAACGCGCAATCATCACGTTAACCATGCCAAAAATCCAAAACGCACCGCCATTGGCACATGCCGTGCAACCTGGCATGCCAAGCCGTGCAACCTAGGGCCAAAGCTGCCACACGCGCCATTGGCACATGTCGTGCATCCCTTGCAACCTGGCATGCCAAGCCGTGCAACCTAGGGCCAAAGCCGCCACATGCGCCATTGGCACATGTCGTGCGACCCTTGCAACCTGGCATGCCAAGCCGTGCAACCTAGGGCCAAAGCCGCCACGCGCGCCATTGGCACATTCCGTGCAACCCTTGCAACCTGGCATGCAAGCCGTGCAACCTAGGGCCAAGGCATACCACACATGCCATTGACACATGTCGTGCAACACTTGCACTTTGGCATTTCCACTTGCACCCAACGTGCAACCTAGGGCCAAGGAATACCACACATGACATTGGCACATTCCATGCAACACTTGCACTTTGGCACTTCCACTTGCACCCGACGTGCAACCCAGGGCCGAGGCATGCCACACATGCCATTGGCACATGTCGTGCAACCCTTGCACTTTGGCATGCCGCGCCTACATCAAAGGCCACGATTCCTCTTATGCAAAATCTCAACCGTCGAAGGTCGTCACTGAGCCGGCAAGTCTCTCAAGCTCAACTTATTGAACACCAACGACATGCTACGTGTTTTCCACGAAAAACACTCGAGACATCAAAACGTATGTCACAAACTGGGGGATGCTCATTAGGGTTTTGGTTTGGCGGTCTACAGCGTGCGGCATACACAAATGCCAGTTTCAAGAAAGTGTAATAAGAACAAAACGGTTAGTAAATGCAGGAAGTAATGGTGAAACGCTCTTTCATTATGGAACATCAATTCCATCAAATTCCATCAATACCAGGCGTTACCTCTTCCCATTTAACTCATTTGTTTCTTTTCTTACGGGGCCAGAGTACGTTTCACTTGGACTTGTATAAATAGGTTTTACCTATTTCCACCAAGACACAAGTTTTTGGTCAGGGAGAAATACAACACTCAGAAAAGCAACTCTTGCTAGCTTTCTCAAAGCTTTCATCTTCTAATACAAGTCAAGTACTACTCTTCCAGAACTGCTCTGGTCTCAACACTCTCTTCGCTTCCCTCCCTAAACCAGCCCTTCTCCTCCTCTTTGTGACCGAAGCAAATCCGGAACGGCCATTTCTTGGCTTAGGCCAGATTTGTATAGATTGATCTCTCAAATCTAAATTACTCCCGTGCAGTACATTTGTTTAGGGTTTAGATTTGTTTCTCACCCACTCACCGAAATTACCAAAATCAGCAGAAATGATTTTCACCCATAAACACAGGCCTAGAGCTAGCTAAAGGTTTGGACTTATTTCTATCCTTTGTGCCTGAAGTATCCCAATTTTGGGCATTTTCAGCTAGCGAATCGAAATAAGTCCAAGCATCAGCAGGTGACTTATTCAAAAACTCCCCATTACACATCATTTCAACAAACTGACGCATCCCTGAATTTAAACCATCATAAAAAAATTAACAACTCTACATGTTTCATATCCATGATGAGGGCAGCTATAAAGCAAGTTTTTAAATTTCTCCCAATACTCGAAAAAAGACTCATGCTCCGTTTGAGAAAAATTCATAATATTTTTTTCGAAGAGTTATTGTTTTGTGAACCGAATTTTTTTTTTCAGAAACTCTCTACTCATTTCATTTCATTTCATGTCCTAATGGTATTTGGTCGCAAAGAATGCAGACAAGTCTTAGCTTTCTCCTTTGGAGAAAATGGAAACAATTTCAGTTTCACGACATCTTGAGTCGCAGCAACAAAAGGCATAGTAGCACAAACATCATCAAATTCTTTCAAATGTATGTATAGACTTTCGGAGTCCAAACCATGAAACTTAGGCAGTGCTTGTATCTGCCCATATTTTATCGATACATTTCCAGCATTAGCCGTAAGAAATATACAAGAAGATGTAGAAGTTCTTTCTGGATGCAAATAATCCCTAAGGGTTCTAGGTCCATTAGCATTGGATGCGGCTTCAACAGCTATTCTAGCAGCTTCAGCCTCAGCCGCTAATCTCGCAGCTTCTCTAGACGCTTCATCTGCCATTGGATGACTAGGGTGATTCTCTAATACCCTATTAGCAAAACGATGATAGTTACCCAATCATTAAAATGATCAGACCTAGAATATTGCATACACTTGTAAAGAAACCCAACAACCAATCAAGACTAAATAGACAAGAAAGCAAAGCAGCAACAATATGAGACTAAGAGAGAGGCAAGAAACAGATACAATGTTACCCAAACAGCTGTGATTTTGGCCAGATCTCAGCCTACCCATATTTAAAACAATCAACACATGTTTCCTACAACCATAACCAGCTCCCAATGTCACCAAGTCTTTAGAGCTATCCCTGTTACGAAAGCAACAAAAATCAGCAAACTCTAAAACTAAAAATAAACCTATGCAAACCTTAATTTTAAGGAAAACTAAACAATCCCGGGCCCAGTGGCGCCAAAATTTGTTCACTCTTTTCAGAGTATCAAAGTAAAAGAAATGTAATATAGTCGGAACAAGTTCGAACCACAGAGATTGCATGTGTTTCAAGAGAATTATTTAGCAAATAAATAATATAAAGTTGATTTGTAATTGAGTTGCAAAATGCAACAAACTATAATTGTAAAAGAAAACAAATTATTGTTCTATATCTACCAAGACACAAGGTTCCACCTAATGGCCTTCGGGTTCTTCTATCATCAAATGATAACTCGAATAGAGGAAGATAATAATCTGTTATACTCGGAAAATACAACATATATAATTTTGAGTGCAACTAAAAGCACCATAACATAAAAGATTGCTATTATGTTCTAAGTATACAACCCAGTTGAAAAATGTCACAGGGATTTCATAGCATTCAATGTATCCTGAAATCACACTAAATCTAAGAAGTTTGTAGACACATTCAACACAAAATTGCAATCAAACAAAGATGAAATGAATTAAGCATTAAAACGATTTATTGATGATCAACTTAAGAACACTGGACCCATTAAGCTTCCCCTCTTGGCTTGGGAGAGAGGGGTTTAACTTCTAATTGTTGTGTAGACAGCCATTAAGAAGTATTGAATGGAAAACTCTCACACAAAAGACAACTAACAACTGGAATTAATTAGGAAGCAAAAGAAATTAGATTGCAGTATTCAATCGTACCCTTTTTGGTTGATTCTTCTTCTTGCTTTATACACCAATGTCGTGACTTGTTCTCTGATTTGTAGTCTGGATTCAACCATATTTTCATGCCTAAAGGATTGAAATCAACCCTTATTATCTCCCCATTTGGTACACAACACACCCATCTCGAATGATTGATTCAAACCCTTCCTGGATTGGGGGAAAATCACTCCACATATTTTTATCTCTTCCTCGTATTTCTGCTTACAACAGCTGAAATCAGTGACCTGTATTTGACTCGATATAAACAACCCTCTTTCTGTAATTTCTCACAATTCATTCAATGTAAACATCAACCAAAATTTCCCATCAACAGCAACCATCATAGCCCTACACCACTGATTCAACAACCCATGTAAACAAACCTCTAAAATTCAGATGATGATGTTGAACTGAAATCATACAACCATTTAACCATTACCCCAGCAAACCTTTCATACAAAACCCATCAATTTCAGCCATGAATCATTGGCAGCCATCTCATCCAAATCAGGTCTTGGGTCTGATTCACCGGTATCAAATTCAGCTCAAATATGTCCCAACTCTTCAGCGATTCGTACCCCATACTGTCAACACACTCATCATTACTTCCATGTTCTATCTCGTCTTTGAAAACCAAAACCCCCAAATTTCTGTAACAACAACTACCACTGCCTGCAACTCACGAAAACAACCATACTATTCAATCATTTTCCACTGTCAAATAACCCCCAAATTCAATCGACGTTGTTGAGAAAAGTTTAAGTAATTAGCTTGAATCTCAACCCAAAACAACACAGATCCTGTATCATCAGCTCCTTATTCTTCTCGCTGATTAAATCCAGTCAATACCCATCGATAAATCGAACTCATCTCTGCTTGTACCTGAATCCAATGAAGAAACCCAGAACTGATGCCTTTTTCTTTCCTAACCTAATTTTTTGCAGCTGCTTGAAATGTAAATGGTAAAGTGAAGAAATGGATATGCTCGATGCTTGAACATTCTACTAATGAACTGTGGCTATAATGAAGCCACGACCCATTTTCCTCCTACTCCCACCGGTGCGGCTCACATGCTTGAAGAAGCAAAGAAAATTCTTTGTGAATTGATATCTCTGGACATGAAACGACAAGGTGGTGCGACCCATGAATTGTTGGTTTGCCAACCCACAAGCTCTATATAAGCTCTGACTCTTTCACACGCTAGTTGCAAGCGCCAATTTAGCTTATAAACCATTAGTTCTCCGGGTGAACGAATTTTACTTGTAATTCCTGTAAACGACTTAAAACAATATTATTATCTAAATATCGAGACCTAGGTAGTATAAATATGGGTATTAAAATGTCGCACTTACGTGCTTGTCACAATGATACTCACAGTAATCCCTAAATTTTTCTGATCTCGGAAGTTGTTTCCCTTTTGGACTTGGTCATTAGAAGTCCGTCATATTTTTGATTGCCCGTAGGATGCGAACATAGCTAGTATTGAGCTTCGTCTAGACATGGTCTTCGAATTTCTGATCATTTCATCGTCCACGCTTATCTTTGTTGGAACGCTCGGTCGAGTTCGCCCTTTGGAATGATCCGCTAGTTGGTTCAATGGATTTGATACGGTGAGATTTCTTCCCGTGCATTTGTGCTTTTGGTTTTTCCCGCTAAATCTCTTCCAATCTGGCGTGTTCTTCAATGATGACACGAAGATCTCCTTCAGTTGTGGGGTTACTCCCACGGATCTCGACGAACAATGAACTCATTCTGTCTAAGCCCCACTTATAGCAGTTGATGCTGACCATTAAGCTAACGCTCCCAATTACCTGACAGATCTTGTACCATCTGTCTGTGTATTCCCTTATCGTTAATGAGAATAACTTGTCCATACCTGCGCTCATAGTTTTGTTGTAGATGTACGATTATAGAAATACCCTGGTGAGATGAGCATACAAGTCGATGGAGTTAGGTGGTAGGTTTTCGAACCATGATAAGGATGATCCCTTCAGGCTTGACGGGAAATATCTGCACAATACTACATCATCTCATTCCCATCTATCTGTCGTTCAGTTGTAGTAACGAAGGTGTGCTGCGGGATCACTTGACCCATCACAACATTCAAATGGCGGGATCGGGCACTTGGAAGGAATATACGCCCTTGCTAGGTGTGCGGTTAAAGGAGTGGTGACAGCTTCTCTCATTACTTCTTCTAGTATTCGTCCTCCCTGCTTAGACTTTAGCAACTTGATTTCTTTCATCTTTTCATTACGAAGAGCTTCCATGGCTAAAAAATGTTCGTCCCACGACACCGTTCGTCCTGGTCTTTGAGAGTCACTGTTGAAATAGTCTGAACTTCCTGGCACATACTCTGGATTTGATTGCCTGTTTCTCTGGTTGACACGGGGATTGTTGTTCAGAGACTCGGTATTGGCTACATTGGCGATGACCATTCTTCAGTCCTGATTTGGCTTTGGAGCTTTTGAATTTGCTTCATCGTGTGCTACCTGTAGGCTTGCTGCTTCCGCTTCGAGTGCTATCCTCTCCTTGAGATGTTGGTTTTCATATGCCATGAGTGCTACTGCATCAGCTTATGCCTTTTGGTTTTTCTTCATCTCTTCGAATTCTGCTACTAACTGTACGGATGGGCTCGAGGCTTGGTTCGGTGTCCCTCCAAGTGCTTGGCCTCCGACAACAAAAATGTTACCTTCATCTATGGTTTGGATTATAAAAACTAGCGGATCTGGCATTAAATTCTGGGGGTTGACCTGTAGGAGTACTCCATCGACCGGCAGGTTCGTTGGTAACATAGGTTGGTTTTGATCGTCGGTCAGCGGCTTCCCGTAAATAGGTTGCTGCACAACAGAATCCGCGACTACTTCTTGATGATCTGTTGCGCTTTTCATGGCTGCTGCTCTTGCTGCATATGCTTTTACTGCCGCTGCTTTGAGTTTTATCGCCGCTATGGCTGATGCATCTCTGGGAGTGGTACTTTGCGCCGCGTCTTGCTTCTTGTTCGCAGCATTCTTCTTCTCACACTTTTTCTTGCTTCAAGTCATCACTGGCGAGGTCCTTGGTGTTTCTTTGGACGTTGATTTTGTTTTACTGGTATCTTTCTATTTATCCATGTTCTGCAAAGAAAAATGATTAAGGGGAAAAACACGCTTATCTAGTTGAAAAATGATCAAGGGGAAAAAGATGGCCATGATAGCTTCGTTAGGTTGAATCATGGTGGTTGTGATGAGAAAGAAACGTGGTTGTCAAGAAATCGATGCATAGCCTAGATCCGGAGGAAAGAAGCAAAGTATGGTGATTACCATGCTTAGTTAGATGAAAAATACCCTAGATCTAGTGTTTTGAAAGGTATTCTATAAGATTTTTTGTCCACTCTTTCCAAGACACGAGTCTGAGGACAGATCATGTCTTCGGTAATGTTTTTGTTCTTTCTGTGTGATTAAAGAGATGTTGATCTATGAGGTTTGCCACCTAGGTACAACTAGAAAGTTGGGTCATGAACAAGCCATGAAAATCAACAATCGTGAGCGAGATAAAATGATGAGACAATATCGATAAGAAAGATTGAAAACAAGGAAAACAGGAAAGATAAATCTTTCACAGGGACGAAAGTCCCTGTTTCTAGCGCCAAACTGCGAACATCGAAGTAACGTTGGTATCTTCGTGTCCACAATCAATATTCGCAATATAAGTAAAACATAATAGATTGAACGAATAAGTAATGTGTGAACAAATAAAGAGAGACGATGATTTGCATCGAAGCCTATCATCATTATGCTTAACAAATCAAACATAATGAGAGTGCATGAATTGGCTTAGATAACGTTACTAAAGGCACTGAATACGAATATGACGATGATAATGTAAGTGCAGAAAATAAATGAGACGCTGATTTACGTGGTTCAACACTAAAGTCTACGTCCACGGGGTGTTGAGAGGTTTCACTATGTATTAAAGTAATTACTGATTTAAGTCAAATGACTTTGAGTGGAGGATGGAGATCAGATTACATGGTTGTAGTTCATACCTAATATTCACTCTTTCTCTCTCTCCTAAATACTTCCTCTAAGTCTGAAAATATTCGACCCTCTTTCCTTTGGTGGAATTCTATATTTATATATCATCGGGTGGGTCCCTCGATACAACTGTCTTGATCTGTGTGTCAATCCTGTTAAGAAGCGCGGTGATATCCCGAAGATGTTCAGCGGAATATGCTCAACTCTTCGGTGAACCTCTCTTCGGTCCACTCATATTCTGCCACCTATGAGCTTTCACTTCGCATTTAATGTGAATGGTTGAATAATCCCACGCCTTAGACATCTGTTAATGCAGTCTTGTCCACTCATATCCGAGTCGTCATTTGAATTTATGTCGAGATGGAATAAAGTGGAATTGTGAGCTATTCGTGTGCCTCGCATGTGGCTTCTCATCAGGTACTCCCAATTCTTTGACTGTCAGATGTGTACCTTGATGGCCACGTGGTTGATAACAATTTAAGACTCGTGGTACTGTTTAGGTATTATACATGTCATTATTTTTTTGATGCTCCCATGTTGTATGGTCTCCACATGCCCGATGGTGACTAAGTATCCACACGTACCATGTTATGTCATGCATGGTACTAATGGAGCAGAAAAATCAACTCTGTTGTTTGGTAGTGGTACTCTGATAAAGGGGTCATGTTATGCCATGTCTTTGTGGCAGTGGCGGAGCCAGAGTTTAGAAATGAGGGGGACTAAAATAAAAATTTTGAACATTTGTGGACTAAACATTAACATTTAGGTGGACTAAATCCAAATTACATCATAAGACTAAGGGTGCTTTTATAGTTTTACATATTTTAGGGGCTAGAACACGCGTTAGGCAACCCTTGGCTCCGCCCGTGCGTCGTGGTAAAGATAATACGGTAGTGATGGAGAAGAAAAATCAACTCCTTTGATTGTTTGACTTCGGGTGGAAGTAAAGTAATACTTTGGTCAACACCCACCGACAAAGTCTAGCAGGTGTGGTTGCATATGTAAAAAAACCTTGTTGCTCTTCTTGATTCCCTAACGTTTCGAGTTTGTTCTCTCTCGAAACCCGAGGTATCACTCGATCCGACCCTATCCGTCTTAATTAGTTTCCATGTGATTTCAATCCAGAATCTCAATCACCAGTGCTTACGTTTTCATTATTGTTTTTAATTTATTCTTTTTAAGAAATTGTTGTTTGATAATCAGATGGCGGATGGGAATATTCAATCACGTTATGTGAAGTTAACTAAAGATCAAGATGCAGTTGCTGAAGATATTCAACCCGGTGAGCTTAACCAACCTGTTCATGTACCTCAGGTTTGTTTCTCTCATTTTCACTTTTTTTATTTTTTTTATTTTTTTTAATTTAATTCTTCCTATGTTTGATCTAATATTCTTGAATCATAGTTTGATACATTGTTGTGTGGGGTTAAGATCTGGTGTTCTCGATTACTTATGCAACTTTTTTTTTTTTTAATCAGCAAGTTTGATTTTTTGTTGGATTTTTGAGATTTCCTGGTAAAATTAGGGGTTTGATGATTTTGTAATCAAAATGTGAGTTTTACAATTTTGTTGATGAAATTGAGGTTTATAAATTTTCTGATGAGAAGGGGGTTTTCTGATTTTTTTTTTTTTTTTGTGAACTTAGGGTTTTAGGGATTTATTCTGATAATGTTGATTTGTTTGAACTATATGTTTTATGCGTTAGATCTGGTACTCTTGGGTTTGTAATTTGTTTGTATTAATATTTTTGATCTATTGATTTGGGGTTGAAGTGCGGAAATTTCATGAAGAAGGGTTATTGGTTGTAAGTGCTGATTGATTTGTGTCTCTGTTAAAATCGGGGAGCAGTTAACTGTTCACAGATGTAACGAGTGTGGTCAACCCCTTCCTGAGAGTTATGAACCCCCTTCAGATGAACCTTGGAGCACTGGGATTTTCGGCTGTGCAGACGACACTGACAGCTGTAAGTTTTCTTCTCCATTTTACTAGTAGTGTAGTTCATTGTGTATCGTGCCGACAAATTGTAAGAGTTAGGGTCCTATTTACTTGTGATTTGTTCTTATTTAAAATTGCAACTTACAACTAAAAATTTGAACTGCTCATTTTGATTTAACAGTGGTGGTAACTATGTTTAACCAATTTCCCTGTCAATTTTGGGGAAACACAAACATTTACTGGTTATCTATGGCCAAATCCAGTGCTTCTTTTGTTTCCTTTTTGCGTGAAGATTTCTCTTGTTGGAAGACAAGTTCGCCTAAGCCATAACCTTCTTGACTCGCCACACCTTTACTATCTGAACTATGAACAAGTAAGCAAATAAATGCAAGAATCATGTCAACTCAATCTTAGACATAGTTAATGTCGACTTTGTTCTAGCTTACGCACTTAATTGCTCTTTGACTTCAGCCAGCTTCGGCTATAGAAGTTACGGGTTTGAAACAGATTTGATGATCGAGTTTTCTATTATGGGACATAATTATAGGGAAAGGTTGATTGCCTCCTATGTGGTATTTTTTCTCTGTCACTTTTGTGCATCTTGATTGTTCTTATACTTATTAATTTTAATTCACACCTGATGCCCTGCAAATAGCTGAAATCATTAGCAACCCAGGTGCTTCTGAGGCAATCATGTTCTCGGAACTATTATACAACATGTTGTCTTTTGACTATTTGAACTAAGCAACCCAGGTGCTTCTGAGCTCTGCACATGGCTGAAATCATTAGCGGTCTTTCCTTTCTTATGTTATTATGCTCCGCGCTGCCTAAATTCCTCTAAAGATTTATAATTTAGTTCTAGGAATTGGAGCTACAGATGCAACATGTTGTCAGGCTGTCAGCACTGTGACAAAAGAAACCTTGAAAAAAAAAATATAGTGCACCAGACATGGTAGGCAACCATGAAATGTCACCCAAGGGTATGAGCTTTTAAGGTCTTCAATAACATGATCAGATATACATCAAATAAAAATCTCCAAGATCTTCACTGAACTTCAGCACCCAGCCTTGAGTCCAAATGCCCAATAATTAGTTAGTGAACCCTGAAACATGACTTGGATCAGTTTGTACATTGGAACAAAATTGTTTGTATAGTCGAAACATGGATGATTGATGTGGAAGTCAATATGTATGAGTAGCTAGTTCTTCCAAGGCACTAACAACCATTTCTCGTGTCTTCCTATTCTGGTTAAGTAACCTTATAACCTTTCTCACAACAAAAATATGTCTTTTGTAGAGAACATTTGCATCTTCACAAGCATGTCTTATTCCCAAACCCCTATTGTTTACTTCTACAGGTTGGACCGGATTGTTTTGCCCATGTGTGTTGTTTGGGCGTAATGTTAAAAACTTGAGGGAAGACATCGAGTGGACTAAGCCTTGCATTTGTCATGCCATCTTTGTTGAAGGTGGTATTGCACTTGCAACAGCAACGGCAGTCTTTCATGGTATTGATCCGAGGACATCGTTTCTCATATGTGAGAGTTTGATGTTTGCTTGGTGGATGTGTGGTATCTACACTGGTCTTTTTCGACAGTCGCTGCAGAAAAAATATCATCTCAAGGTAAATTCTGACTTTCAAATGTAATCTAAAAACTGAGTGCTTTAAGATTGTAGTCCCTTTTTACTTTTTTAGGATTTGTTTCTTTTCTCTTTCGTTCACATTTACTTTTGCTCACATTCTTATTTCTTTTGTATTCCAAGATTTCTTAATTGTCCCAATCCTGGAAATGCTGTTTACTTGGTTCACCTGCAGATACTCATTTTCACTTTTCTGTCTCTGATTCCCTTTACCTTTGTAATGATTTACAGAATTCCCCCTGTGATCCCTGTATGGTGCATTGTTGTATGCATTGGTGTGCTATGTGTCAGGAGCACAGAGAAATGAAAGGACGGCTTTCTGATAACATGGTAATGCCTATGACCATCATCAATCCTCCCCCAGTTCAGGAGATGAGTGCAAGCAGCAGCCAGGAACCTGCCACAACAACTGCCTCTGCTAATGGTGGTGCTGAAAACACTAGCACTAGCACTAGTTTGGAGATTCAACCATTGTAGGAACTTCTTCTTATCTACTGTATGTAGTACATAAGCCAAAGGAAAAAAAAAAGGAACAAATGATACTCGGAGTTCTAGAAATTAGAGATTTTTCTGGGTCTTGCTCTGTTTTTGTGTTTACTCATGGATGGTTTTATATACAAACTATTGTGCAGCACTCTGGTAGTGAAGCATGCCGCCGTGACAATCACCATGGATCAAACAATTTTTTCTAGAAAAGGTTCGGTTCAAATAGATTTTCTTCTTTCTTTCTCGTTTATTTCTGTGAACTTATAAAACAAGTTGCATACGTTTATTAAAATACTTGAAATTTATAAAAAAGATTTAGTTTAGTGAAATTTTGCTACTAAAGGTTGAATATTTTTCTGGCTCTTGTTCTTCTTTCGAAGGAGTTGGTAAGAAAATTATTTATTTTTGTGGGCACGTGAACGTAGCAGCTAGGGAAGATTTTTACTTGTTTTTGACTTCTTTTTTTTGATTCGAAAACAACTTATAAGCAACCTAATTTACATAACTTAAGTTGATAGATTTTTGATCTTCCCTAATAATTTTTCTAAAGTTATTTGGGATATCAAAAGAGTATTCAAAAGAAGATCTGCCAGGTCTAGAGTTCTTAGCTATTACATGAGCAGCTTTATTAGCCGTTCTCTTCACATGTCTTAAAGAGATACCAAAAAAGCAAGAAATAGTAGATACTAATTGTTGCATATCTTCTATGATTCCAAAATTGTTCCACTGAACTGAAGATTTCTGCTGGTTGATGGAGTTAATTACATTCAAACTGTCCCCTTCCAAAATAACTTGTTGAAATTTACGGTCTCTAGCCCACAGTAAAGCTTCTTTAAAGGCCAAACACTCTGGCATTTTCTGGATCTACTCCTCCGTTGAAGTATTTCCCTCTGATGGCCCTGCAGCTGTCTATAGAGTCACGAATGATTAACCCTATAGAGTAATCAGTGGTATCATAATCAAAAGCAACATCTATATTAATTTTAAAAACTCCCATGGGAGACGGAGACCATAATTGAACTTGACTCTGATTATTCATAGTGATATCAGCAATGCAACAGTTTACCATAAAGTTAATAGAGCTTGTCGTGTAGAAAATATTTTGATTTTTATTCCCAAAAACTTTAGCACATCTATTCTTCCAGATAAACCAAGCAGTTGTCATTAGAGTAATGACCCAGAAATTCCACTCATGTAATTGACTATCAATAGAAGGATGAAACCAACTTGATATCCAATCACTAGCATCCACATCTTGACATTCTATACTAGCAATATTAACATTCATAGAAAGCCGGATGGATTTAGAATGATCACACTATATGAGCAGATGTTGAAGAGTTTCATTCTGTTGAGAACATCTTGGATAAAGAGGATCTATATCATGTTTATAGCTGCTTAATTTGACTTTACTAGGAACTATTCTCCTAATACATTTCCATATAAACAACTTAACTTTGTGAGGAACCTGCAACTTCCACAATTTACGCCATCTAACATTTGCAGAAGAAGTAATATTGGAACTTAACTTGGGAGAGGTTGCTGATAAGGCTCTATAAGTATCTTTGACATTAAAATCTCCATTTCGACTAGGTTCCCATATTAATCTATCTGCACCACACTGAGTAACATACATTCTTAAAATTAGGCGGGCAATATCATCCGGGAACAAGTCTTTGACAAGTTGTTCATTCCATCTTCTTGGATTTTGGAGCATAAGATCAGAAACATAAACTATTCTCGCAGGTTCTCTGAAAGAATGTTTTTGGGTTGGAGGGCAATCTAGTCCTGTTACCCATTTATCATACCAGACTAGAATTTTTTCTCCATTCCTAACATCCCATCTGTGGAATTGTTTTACATAATGAAGCCCTAGTTCTAAGCCTTTCCATATCCAAGACGAGTTGCTAGAGAAATCTTGTAGATGTAAGAAGCTACAGCAAGGAGAGTATTTATCTTTCATCATTTTCACCCATTGAGTATGATCTTCAGTACACAATCTCCAAGCAAGTTTTACTAAGAGAGCAATGTTAAACCTTTCTAGATTTCTAAAACCTAATCCCCCCTCATTCATGGAGAACACAAAGAATTCCAAGCTATTAAGTTCACTCCTCTATTTGACTTATGTCCTCACCAAAATTTTCTTTGCATCATATCCAATTTTTCAATGACTGTTTTTGGCAGTTTGAAATTACTCATATAATGAGTTGGAATGGAGTTAAGAACAGACTTTACCAAAGTTGTTCCTGCAGCTTGATTCAGAGTCTTCGAAATACATCCCTGGAATCTATTTTCATAAGAATCCTGAATAGATTTGAAGGAACTTGTTTTTGAGCTACCCAAAAGAATTGGAAGGCCTAAATATTTATCAGATGAGCTTAATTGTTTAACTCCTAATTTCTCTCTGATCAATAATTTTTCTTCTTCTGACAAATCACCTGTAATAAATGCTGATGACTTTGAGAAATTTATTAGTTGACCTGACAGACCACAAAACTTATTCAGACAGCTCTGAATTTGATGAATACTTTCATTATTAGCATGGATACTTGTTTTTGACTTTAAATATTTAAAATATAAGATGAAGATACAAAAACGAAGGGAAGAGGATAATAAACTATGCAAGCAAGGGTCGGTGGAAAGTTGGTGTCACTGCTGACAAAACATATTTTAACACTTGCAGACCCTTCTCACCATATTGGGATACCCGTTACTGCATAAATTTCTTATCCAAGACGAGAGATTATGGTACTTGACAGCAAGGTTTGAAAAGAGGAACCAGAAATTACTGTTTAATCAAGTATAGGAGAAACGGTTAATGTGTAGTCCAGCATTAAAAAAAAATAATCGCTGGTTCAAAAACATGTTTTTGGACCAGATTTTTTATTCTCTCATCCAGTACACGTGAGAGTGATTTGAATCCGTAATTTGCGTATACCAAACGTACCCTTCTGCAACTGTATATAACGAGGTAATGAAATTCGAGCTTCGAGCTCTATTTATTTCCATTTTTTTCTTCATCTCAGATCCAAGTCTCTTGCTTCTCTGCTGCTGCGTGTTTGTGTCTCTCGATCTCTGCATCTGGTTGTGTCTTTCAATTAGGTTCATCTGTGATTCGAATTAGGTTCATCTCAGATTCGAACAAGGTATTTACTATAATCATCTTTCTCTGCTGCTGCTCTGTTTTTTTTTCTTGTAATATGATTTTTGTATTTTTTGAGATATGTTTGTTCATTAGAAAGATCGTGTAGTAATTTTGTTTTTCTTTTGATATAGCTACAGTTCATTAGTATGTTTTTTTTTTTGATATGATCATGTGTCTCAAAATATATGGAACATATTCATTCATATGCATTGTACATATTCATATGTATTACAATGTTTGTTATTTATCCTACATTACATACAATACGTACTGCATATTGCATGCTCTTTGTTATTTATCCTACATTACATACCAATACGTACTGCATATAGCATGCTCTTTTTTATCCTGCAGTACATGTCAATACATATCAAAATGTATAGCGCATATCCATTCAGAGACTCAGTACATGTCAATACGTACTGCATAAAACATGTCAATACATATCAAAATGTATAACACATATCCATTCAGAGACTCTTTTTTAGATGTAGTACATGTCAATACATATCGAAATATATAGGAAATATACATTTAGAGACTCAATATATATCATTTCGTATCATATCAATATGTATATTATCAATCGTTTTTTTGGGGGTTCGTTAGTTTTTGGATCATTTTTTACAGGGTCAACATGTCTGCCGTTGCTCACGATTCAGATATTTCTTGCTACTCTCATGTATACCACAAGAAATACCACTTTGGATATTTGGTTACATCGTCTTCGACTTTAGACGATTTGAAGTTTTCTATCTGTAGTACGTGGAGTTGGTTGACTCCATCGACTATTGTTATTAACTATGTTCAGAATGAAGTGATTGTTCCTGTTCTTGTTGATGTATCGCTCCAAAGTCTTGTTGCATTATATTTTGCAAATAAATTGGCTTTCTTTGATTTGCAGGTGGATGTTATTTTAGCTGGCGGATCTAGTTCTTCTGGGCATATGGATGTTGACAGTAATGTAAATTTAGTTGTGAGTGCAAAAAACAGTTATTTGAAAGATGGTAAAGAGGTTCCAAATGTGCTTATTTTCAGATGGCTGGGAGGACATTTTTGAGGATACAAAACAACTATTTATGGCGTATAACTTGCGAAAAATACTGTTTAAGAACTGGATATAAGGTAAAGAAGATGAAAAATGACCTTGAGAGATTCACCGCCGAATGCAGCGAGAAAGGTTGTTCATGGAGGCTTCATGCAACTATCATTGGTAGTTCTATTGATGTTTTTAAGATAAAGGAACATATGGGGAGGCACACATGTGGTGGTGGTATATGTTGAAGAATCCAACTGTTACGAGGAAGCTTATGAACAATTTAATTCATGAGCGTGTCAGGCACAACCCTCTCATAAATCCAGCAGATATTGTAGATTATGTTAAAGTTGGGGGCGGGACCAACATCAAGTATCACCACGCATATCACGCACTTGAGTTGTCACATCAACAGATTTTTAGTAACGATGTCAAGTCGTACACTGATCTTGCGTGGTGGGTGAATGCAGTTAGGGAAACAAACCCCAGGTCATATATTGATTTTGATTACAACAATGCAACAAAGAGATTCAATAGACTTTTTATTTGCTTTGGAGCTTGTAAAGAGGGCTACAGATTGTGTTGTCCGATAATATTCTGTGATTGTCCATTTCTTACTGGGACTTTTAAATGAGCTCTCATGGAGGCAACATATCTTAAGGCAATCAAGGTAACTGGTCTTTTTTTCAAGAATATAAAGCACAGTTTGGCTAATTTAGCCTATGTAGGTGGTGGTTGAGATTTACTGTGCTAATACATAAATCTACGGCTGTAATTTCTCCCATAAAACTATCATTTAATGACCCATTAAGAGAAATATAATACAATAAATATAGTAAATGATTAATAATAAATGCCTAACTAATTAGTGTTTGACACTAATTGCTGATAATAAATTCTTAATCAATTCCTCATAATAATGTTTTTCACTAATTGCTCATAATAAATGATCTATCAATTTTTCATTATAAAATTTTCCCTAATTAAGTTAATAAATTTGTATCTCCATTTATAAATAATTTTGTTAAAAATAAAAACAATATATTGCAAGTGCCACAAATACCAAGACAAATGTTCTACACATGGCTATGGTTTCGGTGTGCTGACATTCACCACCTTAGGGGAGCTAGGGGACAACACAATTGCATTTCTGAAGAGATTGAGGAACTGCCTAATTAATCAAGATGCCAACCATAAAATAGGTGGTTCTCTCTTTCATAGACTTGGAATTGTTATTCAAAAAGGTGTCGGCGCCCAGCTTGTCGCTCGGCTGCTTACTACCGTTGTGTAATGACTCTTTCCTATCTCCTTCCCTGTGTAATTATGATTGGAGAAGGGATTTGTGTGTTGTGAAGGAGAGGTTTGTCATTTGCACGAAGAGAAATGTTTTGAGGCAGTGTTTTCACAGAGTCAATTTCAGGTTTCGGTATTATTTTCTTTGTTTCTTCATTGATCAGGAAAGAAGGCTTTGAACACAGTTTGAGGGTTTTCTTTAATAATCTTCTTTATTGGTTTAATTTGGAATTTGATGTATGGTATTTTGAGTTTTCATTCTGTTTTGGAATCTTAATCTCCCATCCATTAAATCCTAATTATTGATCCTTGTATTGTTTTCCCTGCATCATTATGCCTAGGTTTACTAGGTCTGGTCAGGCACATTGTTTGAGTCCCATATCTCAAGGATTTGATACTCAACCTGCCAATAGTTTTCTACAGTGTCCTTTTAATGGTTTTGATGGTTTTAAAAATGGTGTAAGGGGCAGGGGTTTAGCAAGGAATTCTTTTTTAAAGCATTTCAATGATATACATCTAGTCAATGGTGAAGAACATGATAGGTGTAGGGACAGAATTATGCATAATTGCGTAGTTTATGCTTTATGGGAAGAGGTTATTTTGCAACTCAAGATGTGGATGTGTACCAAGTGTATGCATCTTCAAGCCTGGAGTAAGTCTTGCAAGGCTCATGAAGGAAACAACATTTCTGCTCCTTTAAATGGCAGGGAGGTAGATTTTTTTATCCATGGCATTGCAAAACCACTTGATAAGGTAAGTTCTTGTTTTGCTGGAGATATAAATGATGATGTTAGTAGGCCATGTCTTGATGTGTATTTGTTGGATAAGGTTTTTCAGGCTCAATTTCATACTATTCGACATATACCTATCAAATGCAGGCTTAGTTTCTCTAGGGCTTTCAAACAGACTATGGACACAGTTATACATAATCCTTTAGATACTTCTTGCTGGATTAAGCTATTACTTTTTCCAATATGCATTTTAAAAAACTATTCCTAAGTGTAAGGATGAAGAGCGGTCTGGTACGCGTAAGAGATTACAGGTTTCTTATATAAATCAAGCTCTAGCTAAATGGCGTGACACTGATGGTTGTATATCTTTGACTTTGGATTTATTAGTAGAGCTTGATACTTCAACAAAACATAGGGTTTCATCTCATAAGGACAACCAGTTAGATGTCAACCTTAGACTTTGTCGAAGGAAGTTAAGTCAAGGGTCGTATACTACGGCTATTAAGGTTCTTACCTCTAATGGTGTAGCCCCTTTATCTGATAACACTTTGGAAGATTTGCAGCTTAAGCATCCTCATGCTCCGCCGCCTACCTTGCCTACTGCGCCTAATGAAGTTGCTACAACAACTGCTAGTTCAGATATGGTTCTAAGCAGGATTCGAAGTTTTCCCAAAGGTACTTCATGTGGCGGAGATGGACTTCATGCCCAGCATTTTCTAGATGCTCTTAGTGGGTCTGCTGCAGCTGTTACGGATGACCTCCTAGATTCCATCACAACAATTGTAAATCTTTTATTGTTTGGTAACTGTCCTCCTCAACTTGGTATGTTTTTTGCTAGTGCACCTCTTACGCCATTACTTAAACCTGGTGGTGGTATCAGGCCTATTGCAGTGGGTACCATATGGAGGCGGTTAGTATCTAAGGTTGTTGCTTCAGCTGTAAGTAAAGACATGTCAGTTTATTTGAGTGATTTTCAATTTGGCGTGGGTGTTCCATGTGGAGGGGAAGTTATTATACATTTTGTTAATCGTATCTTAGATGGAAAATGTAATTTGAATTCCATGTCCATGCTCTTAGTCGACTTCAGGAATGCCTTTAACCTAGTGGACAGATCTGCCATGCTGCGTGCAGTTAAACATAAGTGTCATAGCATATATAAATGGGTTGAATTCTGTTACACTTCCCCTGCAAGATTGTATTGTGGTTCTTCTACTTTGTCTTCTGCCCAAGGTGTACAACAAGGAGACCCTTTGGGCCCTCTTCTTTTTTCTTTGACCTTGCATCCCATCGCGCTGAAAATATCTCAACAATATATACTTGACTTGCAGGCTTGGTATATATATGGTGGTAACATTATTGGACACACTAATGGTTTCGAAGGATTTCCATATCATCAAGAATGAAGGTGTTGCTGTAGGGCTTGATCTCAACATCCAGAAAACAGAACTTTTTTGGCCTTCTATCGATGAGAGGAGTACTCAAGTTGGTGTTTTCCCAGCTGATATTGGAAGACCATCTATGGGTGTTAAACTGCTTGGTGGTCCTGTGAGTTTGGACCCGTCTTTTTGCAGACAACTTGTTCTTGATAGAGTGCACAAGACTACTCAGTTAATTGAGGCAGTTCATAAATTAAATGATCCATAAAGTGAATTGCTGCTGCTTAGAAGTTGCACAGGTGTTTCCAAACTCTACTTTACTTTGCGTACTACTGACCCTTGTCATGTGAAAGATGCTCAACTTGTTTTTGATAATAACCTTTCAAGTTAATTGAGGAAATTGATGAATGGTGATGGTCCGGACTATGGTTTATTACAACAAAGGATTGCTTCTTTACCCATTAGAGATGGTGGCCTAGGAATTTATACTATGTTTGATACTAAGCAGTATTGTTATTTGGCTTCTTGTTCTCAGACTGTATACTTACAAGACGCTATTCTACAAGGATCAGGCATTCAAGTCAAGGGCCCAGCATATCAAAATGCTTTTGACAGTTTCCAGCAGGTTTGTGGTATTGATTCGTCACAACTTTGCAATCTCATTACTGCCCCTCATCCCATGCATACATTGGCAGTTCAGTATTTTGCAGGCGTGTGTAAGATAATGCCCTCTCTGTTTAATATGTCAAAGCGAGATTTAGTTCTTTGGCAGTGTAACAAGACTGCACATGCACAAGACTACCTTCTTGCTATCCCTGATGATGGTTTAGGACAAAAGATCGGGCCGCGTCAGTTTAGTGTTGTGCTTAGCTACAAACTTGGTATCCCCTTGTTTACTGCCAACAGTTATTGTAGTTGCTGCAATAGGGACATGGATGTTTATGGCGATCACGTGCTTCATTGTGCCAGTGAGGTTGGTATTAAATTTCGTCATGATATTGTCAGAGATACTTTTGCGGATATTTGTTATCGTGATAGTGTACCTTAGAGTTGAGGCAGCTTTGGGTTTCCTATCTCGTGATGGTGGTGATGCTAGGCCAGCGGATATCTTGTTCTACAATTGGGAGGAGGGTCGTGATACTTGTTTTGATGTGACCGATGTTTCGCCTTTTGTTGGGGGTCTTGAGCAAGCTTTTACACCAGGTCTCGCCTTGGCTAAAGCCGTTGAGCGCAAGAGGGTTCAATATCTTGATATCTGTAGAACCAATGGATATAGTTTTGGTACCTTAGCCTTTACTACCTTGGGTGAACTTGGTTTTGAAACTATTGAGTTTTTGAAAAGGTTGAAAAACTACATAGCTAGACATGATGTAAATATTAATGTTGGTAATTTTCTTTTCATTAGAATAGGTTTATCCATTCAAAAAGGTGTTGGAGCTCAACTTGTTGCTAGGTTCCCATCTAGTTTCTTGTAAAAACTTTACTTTTATTATTATTATTATTTTATTTTTTATAAAAAAATAAAAAAATAATAAAAAATAAAAATAATAATAATAAACCATATATTGCAATAGTAGGTGGTGGAAGCGGTGGCGTAGGCCGAATGGATCACTAACCTGATAATATCAGTAGATATTAGTTATGGCACGGGTTAATCCTTATAAACACATAATTAACCACCAATCTAAGGAACAAATACAAGAGACCTGGATCTGTCCGTTAACTCATTTAATGGATCAGTTTAGGTTTTGGTTATGCAATCCCATTAAGCAAAATCAATACTAATACTTTGGTACTTCACTTTCTTATTATTATCATCCAACTACAACTACAACTACTACTTACGGGAGACTGGGTTCCTTCAAAAAGGGAAAAATAAAAAATTACCATGTTCAATCTTCTTCATCAAAATGTACATCTCTAACCAATCAAACTATTCCGTTGTAATAATATTTAAAAAAAACCCTTTCTTTACACTGCTTCATGTATAAATTTTTGGGATTTCAAACTTTTTTTTAAAAAAATTTCATTTGTTGTATATTTAGACGAAGTATACATTTTCAAAGATAGCCTACTTGATTGTGATAATCTCATGATTGAAATTTAGGGATGTAGGTATTCTGTTATTAGTCAGATTATTAAAATCTGGCTATCGCATGTCGCCAGGTTTTTAATATATTCACAACCTTTTGGTTTAGAAATGTGAGGTTTTCTCAAGTACCAAATTTTCCTTTTTGTTTAGACTTTTGTGGAAGTAGCACTTTGGTATCATCTTGATAGATACACCTAAAGAGAAACTTATAAAATTATTTAGATTACACTTTATAATTTGAGAACCGATTGGTATTTACAAAATGATCATATACGAACACCCCGTTTTTCAGGCTTCTGTTTCTAAGTCCAGAAGGATTTGACTAGAAACTATTTTCGATCAATAATCTAACATAATTATACGTAATTTATATAACACCAGTGCTTAAACCCTAGGCAAGTACATTAATTTATTGTCGGGGTTTGTTCAACTTAAATATTAGTATAAGTGTTTTACTAACTGGTATCTCATTAATTTCTCATGATGAATGATATATTAATTTTTCATTTCCCTTAATCAACCTAATAAATAAATAATTTTAACAAAAATTATATCAAAAGACATTATTAGTGGTAGTGGAGTAAGTAGGGGTGATAGAAGCGGTGGTGGGTGTTAGTGAGTGGTGGATCGGTGGAGTAGTGGAGGAAGTAATATTAGTGCTGGTGGAAGAAATAATGGCGGTCGACGGTTTTTATGGTGGTGGGTATCGGTGAGTAGTTGTGGACAATATTAGTTTTGTGTCTATACAACCCGAGTAATATTGTATTGTGAAAAATATAATTGGTTATTTTTAGCACGATAGACACATGTAGATACCAAATATTTCAAGGATGATAACATATCATATTGGAAAAAATAATCATGATTAGATCACCTAAACGGTACTCATGCTATCTTTAGTGCCCGATTGTATAAATCATTTTTTTACTATTAAATTAAAACAAAATGTAACAAAGAAAAAAACATAATTGAATAAATTAATCGACGATTTAATTTTGTTCAATCTAAATTTTATAATTGACGTTTGTGATTAATTAAAATTAAAATTACGCAGAATGGTCTACGACGGGTGGACGTCGCTGGTGGTGGTGAAAAGGGTGGTAGCAAATTATTTTGTGGTGGTGGAGGGTGTTGTTGAGTAGTAATAGACTATGTTAATTCCGTTTTACCACAAAATGGATAACATTATAGAGTTTAAGATGTGGTTGATCGTTCTAATAATAAAATAGACTCGGTTAGAATACATGAAAATTAGAAACAAAAAAGAAATAATTAAAAAAAACACCGGAATGTCACGTTATATGATAGCTATAACTGAATGTCATGAGTCAAAGTCAGTACACAAAAATTACTTATTGTTGAGCCATGCCGTTACGACACAGGTTACACCGTACCTAGGTATTCTTTTCTTCCTATTTCTTGTTCTGTATTACAAAGCAAAGTATCACTAAGTTAGACAAGATAAAGAGATGTCTTGATTTTTCCTGCCAATTAATAAATCCACGTTTGAGGTCGATCCCATGAATACACGCTTTAATTGAGAAAGAATGCATTACATATTCTCTTCTCCTCATCTCAAAAGTCAAAATCAAAGCGTAGAAATCTGGTCGACCGAAAATAAAAAACTTACCTTCAACTAAAGAACTAGATCTCTCTCATACACCCAGTAGGAGAACTGGATTTTAAAAACTCTAACTCCTCGCTTTTAAGTAAACGAAAATCAGAAAGAAATTGAGACGGAGAGATAGATTGCAGAGAGGAAAAAACTTAAATCCAAAAACATACTTCTGATCAATCTTCTTTCGATCTTCTTCCTCCTAAACATACATCTATGAACAACCAAACTACTCTGAGGTAACACTTTTTGAGAAAATTCTTTCTTTTTACGCTGCTTCATGTACGAATTTTAGGGGTTCTTTTATTGAATTTCATTTACTGTATATTTAAATGAAAGTATACATTTCCAAATATAGGCTAATTGATTACGATAATCTCATGGTTGAAACTAAGGGGTGTTTGTATTTTTTATTAACTAGATTATGAAAATTTGGCTGTTGCATGACTCCGGATTTTGGGTTTCAATGTATTTGGAACTTTTTGCTCTATAAAGGTAATATTTTCTCAAGTACCAATTTTTCTATTCTATCATGTTTAAACTTTAGTGGAAATATCATTTTGCTTTCATCTTTATAGGGACATAGAGATAGAATTAAAAGATTATTCTGATAACACACTATAATTTGGCAATTGGCTGGTATTTACCACACACACACATATACACACACACTCAAATGAAAATGGTAACCATTTTCTTGGTATTCTCAATAACTTAACGATATTTTCAGGATAAACCCATCCTTTAATTGTTATCTTTTTTTTAGGAAATCAATATATGTCGCATAGACCTTGCAAATTTTGAAAGGAATTCTGAATTATGTCCACCTAGGAAAACACAAAAAATAATAATGAAAAGTAAAGCAAAAAAATGGTGTATGGCACAACTAATTACCATCAATGTCATTAAAAACTTTCTTGATATTCAACACGCATCCAACATAGTCTTTTCAGACATATATTTCAGCCATTCGAGGTTTTTATATGATTAATAAGAAACATGACACCTCTTACATATATTTTTGTTACATTAAATTGAAGAAAATAATGTTAATGATTGTGCACTCTTATTATATTGTTATGATAATACTATTTTTTTTTTTGGAGAAATGGGTTTAAAAAAGGGTATAGCTCTAATCCAGGGACCATGAGTAAGCATGAAAACAAGAGGAAACTTCTCTCCTCTAAATAAGATTTCATCTTGTAGAGTGACTTCATAATCAGTAAACTTATATTTTGTGCACCAGAAAGCAATATCTAGAAAGCGAAAGGGATAGGTCAGTTTAGGAATCGACTTTTAGGAATACAATAGTTTTTTTTATGAGAGACAACAACTAGATAGGAGCACTACGTTGATTGGGTAATTCAGTCTCAACGTAACTAAAAAGGGAAAAATATATGCAAGTACTAATATTTTGATTTAGTGTAAAACCATTATACAATATTTTTATTTTCTTTCTCAATTTTGTTCTTTACGAAGAATTAGGAAGAATGGGCTATGTTCTCCACTATTTTTATATTTATTGGTAGTATCACAAAGATTTGATTGCAATTTAAAAACCGATAGAAAGAGTAAGGAAGTTATTAATTTTCATTTTTTATTTTAAACATAAAATTGTGAATTTCAGTTTCCAAAACGAATATTTTTCTCACATGAGCAATTATGTACATTAAACAATTTGTGTCAAAGAGATGTTACTTGGGTTAGGCGCGTGCAATACTAATCAGTTATGGATCCATGACCTTTTTTTATTGTATTAGATAGATTTTAGACTTTTGAATTGCATTTTCTAATTAGTAATGTGAATGTAATACCGATCAATTATTAACTAATCATGATGTTTGATCTATGAACTTCCTTTATACGCAGTATAAAATTTCAGACTCCATTATTGCTAACCATAAAGTGTTAGAATTTCGAATTGCATTCACTGACATTTTGAATTCCTGTTTTAATGGATTGTCTTATGGAATCACATTTGGACTTTGTATGCTCTAATTATAATGTTCCATTTATATATCAGTTGTAAGGGGCCTATAATTGAATTTCATCGCCAACTTCTAGCACCTTTCAGCTATATGGTGTGAAATTTTTGTGGCCTAATATGGAAGTCCTTATGTGAATTGAGTTACTTTTTTGACATAACATAAATTGCTTGAGTTGGTTTCAGTTAAGGACTATTGATTAAGGTGTCATAGTGTGCCATTTTTGGGTTTCGCTTCAAAGTTCAGGAGGATTGGATTAGGAAACCACTAATTCTTGATAGATAATCTAACATAATCATCCAAAAATTTATATAATGGCACGAGTTAAATTCTAGTTTTCCATATGGTAGATCTAATATAATATGTATTGTCTATTTCTGTAACAATACAAGGACATATAACTAGTACTGTCTATGCTTAAAACAAAACAAAAAACAGAACAAGGACTACATGTTGATATGTAGTGTTTGGTAGTTAGATTACTCATTGACTACAATACTGAAAATGAGTATACTACTACATATTGACCTTACTGAGTATGAGGTAAACCATACTGCATGTCAATATGTAGTGTCAGCTTTTCACATACTCAAGCAGTTGGTTATTATTTTCCTTTTAGCAGAAAAAAAGACTACATATCAACATGTTGATATGTACTGGTTGTTTTCCTTTTAGCAGTTTCTTAACATAGCTAATAATTCCTTTTGCAGGTTTTTCTTAACATAGTTTCAGCAGAAAATAATGACAATTGGGAATGGTTTTTCAAGAATCTGAAGGAAGTTGTGGATGACCGCCCTATCACTTTTATGAATGACCTAGGTGAAGGGTTGGTTAAATATATTCCCAAAGTGTTCCCTAATTCTCATCATAGCTATTGCTATTTCCACTTGGGCCAAAACTTACCTATCGCAAATTCTGACGAAAAGTATAAAGAAGTGACCGATCCTTTCCAAAAGGCAACATATGCGCTTTCTCCTGCAAGATACGAGGAACCTCTTCAAGAAATGTTTAATTTGGGAAGGCCATGGGTTGTTGAGTACTACCTTCCAAGGGAAAAATGGTCCAGTGCGTTCTTCAAGGGCTGTAGGTATGGTCAGACTTCTTCAAGCGTTGCTGAATCGTTTAATAATTGGATTAACCGCGAGAAGAAGTTACCTGCATGTGCGTTCCTTGACAAGATCAGGTTTGTATCAGTTTCCTTTGTCACATTACAAGCTTATATGTAGTGTTAAGATTTTATTAGTTTTTTTGTAACAGTACAAGCATGTATGTTCTTGTAGTAGGGTAAAAACTGATTCTACTGAAATGGTAAATTGGGTGTGCCGCCGAGAAACGAATCTAAACCCTAAACAAATGTACTACACATGAGTACTTTAGATTCGAGTGATCAATCTGTACAATTCTGGCCTAAACCAAGAAATGGCTGTTCCAGTCTTGCTTCGGTCACAAAATGAAGGAGAAGGGTTGATCTTAGGGAGGCAAGCGAAGAAGGTCTTGAGATCAGAATGATGAACTATGAAGGTGTGGCCGTTTTACGACTTGTATCAGAATGTGGAACTTGCTTGCGAAATGTAAGCTATAAGTTCTTGGTGTTTTCCGGATACTTGTGTTAATAACATTGTTGTTTGTTGAAATATAATGAAAATCTATGTATACAAGTCATAGTCGAACCCCCTGATCTCATAGGAAGTGGAAGTAGTTGAGTAATGAAGAAGTGGGGATCGTGTAGAATGGTGAAAACCACGTCCCTACTATGAGGGGAAGACTGGTTGGTTTTATTCCCGCTCCTTCTCTACTATCACTAACTGTCCGCCTTTCCTGACACTTTCTCGTAAACACTGTAAACCGCTAGAAAAATACCGTGATGAACATCCCCCCAGTTTGTGACATATTTGATGTCTCGAGTATTTTGTAGAAAAATATGTCGCAAGTTGCTGAGTGGGTCTTGCTTGCAAGACCTAATTATTTCGACCAATCACGTGCAAGCTAGGTGGCGGGCAGTCATATGTGCCATGTCAAGCCATGAGACTTTCCGTAAAAAATATCATGCAATGCTCTTAGGTTAAATAATTAAGTTATTTGTGAAATCGATATTCATGAAATATCGTCTGTATTCGATGCATGTAAAGCATCGCTTTTAAGAAAGCAGCTCAAAATAGTCGATGCTCATGAAGCATCACTGTATAGCCTGTCTTGGTTAGTCGCGGAACCTAATGTCTTTAAAGGAGCGCAGCCAACCATCTTTGAGAAGCTGTCAAAAGACGCTTGGGCATGTCAAGGGCAAGTCGATCGACCCTCATGGAAGAGGGACGTCCGGTGATCACTACTACACCTTATTGGTCGCCCAAAATTAGATCTAGGACGCTCAATTTGGCTGGCCAAGTTGGATGGCTGAGATGATTTGCGATAGTTATTGGCTGCCGTTGAATTTATTTAAGACCTTGTATGAAGCGTGACTAGCCTACTTTGAGCAGCTGCCAGGAACTATTCGAGCAAGTTGAGGATGGGCTGGTCGGTTCCCATGGAAGAGGGGCTGCTAGCGATCACGTCGGCATCTCATTGGTTCCTCGAAATCAGATCTAGGCCGGTCGATTCGGCCGGCGAAGTTGGATGGCCAAGATTGCTTTGTGGAAGTTATATACTGTCGTTGATCGAACTCGAGGCTTTTAAAGCCGTGTGGTCGGCACTCTTTGGGAGATCAGTTTGCGACATTGCTGTAAGGTTTGAAGCAATGCGATTGGTCGGGCTATAGCTGAACTGCCGATGAGCATATCTGTGCCTCGCCATTCGCTTAAAATCAAATTTGAGCCGGTCAATTCGGATGACGAAGTTGGACGGCCACGATTGATTTAAGACTGTTCGATGAAAACCTTTTTCATCCATGTGGGTGTCCTATTTTGGCTAGCGGGTATGGTTGTTGCTGGCAAGCTAGTAAAATTCCGATTGGTTGGAATAAAAGTGGGACCCGCCGATGAATACCATGGAGTTTGTTTGGTCGTGCTAGGATAAGGCAAAGCTCGTTAAATCGTGCGGTCATGATCGTTTTAATCCTGACATGGACAGTCTAGATTTGATTTCTTAAGGAATTAAGTGTGTTGACCAGCCAACTTCCATCTTTAATTAAAAGTGTAGGCTGCACATTTAGAGCGATTTGATTGGTCGGTGGGAAAGAGAGGGCCACCAGGAAGCAATATGGGCATGGCCGGCTGATGGTACGGCGGTGCAAGCTAGGGCGAACCGGTCGGTGAAGTGGCGCGGCCGCCCCCCTTTTGCTGCTGCCTTTATTTGCAGCAATTCCTTTTATCTCTTGTTTTTTCAACTTTTGGTAGGATTTTGCTCCTACTAGTCCATGGTGGATCAAATTCCTAGCTTGCATAGGTTTAATCTCGACCAATAGGGCTCGAGATATTGCGCAGGTCAGAAAAACCTAAGTTTTGTAAATTGGTAAAATTAGGTTAAAAAAATTGAATTTTGTGAGCTGACACAAAATTAGTCAAATTTGATGAATTTTGTGTGTTGACACAAAATCACTAGTTTTATTCTCAGAGAGCAACGCAGTTCTTGTGCTTCCGATTGAGTATTTTCATGCAGATCTTAATCCTGACACTTCAAGAAATTCATGATACTTAGCCGCGAGTCGAAATTAATTGTCATGTCAATATTAAGAGTTCAGCTGGGGAACATAGCATAGAAAAAATACTCCGCAAGCCATACATTAGTGAATAATGCAGGCGGGAGATAAAATTTACAGAACATCTGGGATTTTTGCAACCAACATTATTCTTAAGTAAATTTCATATATAAGTATAATGAATTGGTCAATACATATGTAAACAAAGAGGCATAAGCACTCATCACCTTTAAATGACTCTCTTTCTTTGGAGAATGACGTCACATTAAATACAGGGTTTTACAATTTTAGCTCTGAACTAAAAACCACCATCAGCAGTTCTGTTTCAAGCATGCTCCACTAATCTACGTATACTCTAGTATAAGAGACTTGATGTTTCTTGTCGTGTAGGCTACGTATAATGGATTTGATGTCAGAACGTCATGAAGAGAGTGTTTTGATGAACCCAGAACTGTTAACCCCTGTGTATCAAGCCTTGCTTGAACTACACATTCAAATTGGCCATCCCTGGAAAGTCATTCAGTCACATGCTAACCTCTTTGAAGTGTATTCTCCAAGTTAGCATTTACCCCTAATCTCTATCATCTGAATTTTAGTGAGTTTTTTTTCTTTTTTCTTTTCTTTAAGTAGCATGCTCTGTGATGTGATATCCACCAAACTAGTATCTTAGGTGTACTGCAGATAACATATCAACATGTACTGTGTAGATAATATTATGATAATTTTAAAGTATTGATAAAATTAAATATTCTATAACAATAAAATTATAGTTTAACATTTCTATTCTTCCTCACATTTTGATGACATTACCATTCTTTCCACCAAATATTATTTGAAAAGCCCACCACGACAAGTCTACTTTGCAATGTTTTGATTCGTCAGTACCAATTGAATTTGCTTAAGAACAGTTTCTTTTACAGTATAAATATTATAAGTGTATGAATATACTATTTTTGTTGTTTCTGAGAACTTTTTGGTTTTGCAATATGTATTGATATTGAGCTTTCGAATAATGAAATATGTCGTTAAGTGTCATTCACCATCTACGGGGATCGAGGGGGCGCCTCGTTATTAGTAATATTTATATAGTAGTGTAAATATGTAAAATCATTTATGTGGTGTAAGTAAATACCACTACATGTAGTAGTAGATACTGATATCACATGTCAGTGTTGTAGTGTAAGCATCTTCCACTACGTATTGATATGTAGTAGTATACTGACATGTAATATCAATATGTAGTAGTATACTCATTGTCAGTATTGTAATCAATGAGTAATCTAACTACCAGACACTACATATGTACATGTACTGATGGTTTTCAGGCACAAAAAAGAAAATATAAAATTCAGATGATAGAGATTATTTTAATTCAAATTATAGAGATTACATTTTAAGGATAAAAGTAATCTAAGTATCAGACACTACATATGTACACAGAGTAAACAAAGTATCAGACACTACATATGGAAAAGTAATGATGCAAATTAATTTTTAGTATCTGCCAGACTACTTTTAGCACTTAGGATTTTCTTCTGTCAGTTTCTGAAAAGGCGAGGGTACCCAAATATACCTCAAGGTAAAAAAATTCCTATCTATAAGTCCTTTCTTCGAAAGTGATTGTCTATGGACTGAGTCGAGACAATACAACTAATCGGTTCACTTCGTGTGATCGTCTATGGATACGAGATCGAGAAATACAACAACGAAGTATGTTTACTTGATAAGAGGTTCAGACTTAACCAAACACAATATGATTACTATCAAGTAAATAGGAATTAACGTTTGTGTATTTTACTTCTAATTATAATAAAAACAATTATAATTGCGGAAATAGAAAAGTAAAAGACACAACAAGATTTTGTTAACGAGGAAATCGCAAATGCAAAAAAACCCCGGGACCTTGTCCAGAATTGAATACTCTCAGGATTCAGCCGCTATACAAAATCAAACCATCTTCGTATAGTTGAGACCAAACAACTAAACCTATAGTTCACCTAGTTCCGTGTATATTCCCACGCCTCCAACTTATGAATAAGTCACGTACTTGGAACAATTCCTTTGGTTCGTATTCCAAACAGTAAAGGAACAACAAATCTGTTTGGTAGCAACTCTTTTCAACCAAGTGATGTGAGTTCGACAAAGGCTCTTCTGTTTATCTCAATAAACTCCTTCGTCAGGTTCTTAGATCTGTCTTATTCTCAACTACCGAAGCAATTGTTAAGATTTTGCAATCAATACTTTTAATCACAAAGAATTGTATTGATGCCGATCTACATAACTAATCAATCTAATTTAGCACAAGAATAAACCGATTATAGTTGGATCCTCTATACCGAAACAAGTATTGTGCACACCAAAGATTATGAACCCCAAATCAGAAATCTTCAATATCTTCTTTGTCTTCAAATCTTCTTAGATATTCAATAAACACCTGCACACAACAACTTGAATCTCTTGTAATCAATCACGCATAGAACGGAGTCTGTTAACGATGGATTATCACAAGACGTCTTTAGATCAACAAACAGTCTAAAGATCCTTGTCTAAACTTTGATCTAGTTTGAGTAAATCTTATATCAAAAGAGAAGATTCTCAAGCATAAACAAACTAGGTTCAATCAAAGTTCAACCACCGTTAGTCAATCAAATCAACCGAAAACAAAAGATAAACCGCAATTACCTAGTTTCCTACCAACGGTACTTATATAGCTTCTCAATCCCAAAGAAGACTTTAAACTGAGCGGCCGTAAGAGATTTCGCCTAATTAGGTTACTCTCCTCTCCGAATAGGCGGCTTCACCAGTAACAACACAACCGAGGAAGTTTGCTGTCACGAAGGATTAGTTTGCTAGAAATGCAAACGTCAAGTATTTATAGACAAGGAAGTTTGGACACCAAGGAATTTCCAAAACTGAAAATATTCTCAAGATATGCAATATATTTCAAATTCGGTTTCCATAATTCCTAGAAATGCTCTGTCCAAGATAATGACTGAAAATCTCTTTGGAAAATCTTCAACTAGTAAATGCACATTATTAATTCTCATTTTCCTAAAATAAAATTAAAAACCTTAAATAAAAGATTCTCAACTTATTTATCTTTCGATCCTGGGATTTTCTTCCTTTAGCTATTAAGGAATAACTTTGGACAATAAAAGATAAACATTACTGTACGTGTTCAAAGTATGTCGACATCCTTACTTTGTAAGTCCTCTTTAATACTTACAACCTTGAAACCGATTTGCCACACTTCCAAACAAGTTTAGAATTGGTTCATCTGACTTTCAAGAACTATGTGATTGGTCAAGAAAACTCAATCACAATTCATGGGTTTAACGGTTCTACCAAAATAAGTTTCGGTTCTACCTCCATGTGAGTACTGTGCATAGTCACACTAGCTTTCCAAAATTCGGTTGACTAGGTACTAGGATTGGTTCCCCACATATATATGGTATCTAACTTGTATGTGTTGCACATGTCCATAGGATCGGTTTCCCTTTCTTCTAAAAACTTTTGGAACCTCATACAAGGATCGATTTCCCTTTGTGATGTGCACCTTTTAATAGGATCGGTTCCCCTTTACCCAGAGTCGGTCATACACAAAATCACAAACTCGATCATACCATCTCAGGTGATTACTTAAGATCGGTTTCACTAATAAAAGTCATACCATTACATAAGTCAGGCCTTTGTGAATAGTTTTACCAAGAACACAAACAAGTCAAGAGCGGTTTTACTAATCACACATATTGGTTGTTCACAAGATATGCAATAAAAAAAAAATCCAATAATGCCTGGCGATTTCCTTTTCGATTCACGAAACAAGTTCATGAATTTACTTCCTTAAAACACATGTAAAACATTGTTTCCTAGGATGAAATCCTCACCTCATACCCATACATAACCACAATAACATTTAAACGATTATGTCGATGTCTTATCTACAAAGTTTAATGGTTAAGCGATAAACCTCGTATTGTATTCCTTAATACTATGTCTATCTAGAGTGTTCATGCTTCGCAGTTTTGTTTTCAATATGCACAACTTGAAAGATACGTCAGGGAATGAAACAGTTCAAGTCAAATATCACTAACCTCAAGTAGAAGGGTGATGTTTTCGTTGTAGCTTCTTACTTATCACTTCTTCAAGTCTTCGCAATACTTGTAACGTATCATATCCTAATACTTTCAAGCTAACCTATACAAAGTTGACTCTAGTACATAATCAAGCGACTCTTAAATGAGTTTTGATTCACTAAAATATGACAACCAAACTTGACATACCAACGCTTGGCGGGTTCAACCGAGCTATGCTCTAACAATCTCCCCCTTTGTCAATTTTAGTGACAAAACTCTTACAATCATATGGATAAACAAATTACAAGAATTCGTTAAACATACGCTTGATTCCGGAATTCAACAACACAATAACCTGTATACATTCAATCCTTAAATGCAGATGTTGACATTATAATAACAAAGAATATTACTCCCCCTAAAGGTATGATAGGTGGATTTTATCAATCCACACGTCTTTGTTATTCCTTTGTAATGGTATGTTACTCCCCCTTAGTCTATGCTTTTACTCTTTCGCTAGATAAACGTTTAAGCACAATTTTCCTTTCCCTTAGTTTTTTGTTTTTGAAGCATTTCATTTCCCTTAGTGATACCAATCAATATAAAATCAATGCCAATATCACTTGTTTACTCCATATATTTCTCCCCCTTTTTGTCACAAAATGACAAAGAAACGAAAAAAATAAAGGACAAACCGAAAAGAATCTTACAATCTCAAAATAGACTTGCAACTTATCGAGTTAAGCACGAGGGTTCCACACACCATTTTTGATAACCAATATCAAAACCGAAACTACAAAGTAATTTGTTTTCATATGTTATCAAGGAAATAATTGCCCAAAGCAATTTTCCCTAATAGTTTAGCAAACCAAAAATCTACTAAGCACCTTAGTTCCTTTGCTAAAACGATTGTACAAATACAATCGTTTGTACAAATACAGTCGTTTGTTCGATAAGACCAAAATAAAGATAACTCTATTTTTCTCATCAGGTTCTAATTATCCATAAACTTAGACCTTTAACTTTTAAACAAGACAAGTATGTGAGGGAAAAATATCAAATCGCTACGTGGTGCAAGATTAGGAGTCGAAGTACCCTACTAAAATGTAACCAAATACACTATGTATACCCAACCACTTTGTAGATGGTAGATTTTCGATAAAGGATAAAATCGTAAACTCATAATTATACTAAGCTCTGATTCAGCAATCAGACGTGAGTATCGAGACACGGATCTCTCATCGAATTCTCAACGGAGAGTACTTTCTCTCAGAGTACATGTAGATATGTAGTCTCACGACTGGACAACGACATATCTCATGAATACTTGTAGATGGTGGATTTTCGACAAAGGCTAAAATCGTAAACTCATAATTATACGAAGCTCTGATTCAACAATCAGACGTGAGTATCGAGACACGGGTCTCTCATCGAATTCTCAACGGAGAGTACTTTCTCTCAGAGTACATGTAGATATGTAGTCTCATGACTGGACAACGACATATCTCATGAATACTGTATACTTTCGGTGATTATTTCTATATAGTATCACGAGATGGACGGATCCTAGACAGCTTGCTCTGCTAGTATAGAGCGATAACATCTTCAGGAACAAACAACAAGTTTACCCTGACTATATAAAGGATATGACTTACCGACAAGCTCATATCGGTATAATTATGCTCCTAGACAGCTTGCTCTGCTAGTATAGAGCCACAAAGTTAATTATTCCTAATTAAGATTAATTCTGCCGTGACATTCACTACTGAATTCCCAGAATAATCTATTATTGCTCCTATTCCATGGTCGAATCCACGACTGGTCCCATGGAATGGCAATAACAATTGCTCCTATTCCATGGTCGAATCCACGACTGGTCCCATGGAATGGCAATAACAATTGCTCCTATTCCATGGTCGAATCCACGACTGGTCCCATGGAATGGCAATAAACAATTGTTCAGATTCTATGATCGAATCCACATCTTGATCTCATAGAATAGCAATAACTATATTATCTCATTACTCCGATTTCATGATCGAATCCACAACTGGTCTCATAAATGGTAATAGATAAATCTCAATTACTCCGATTCTACGGTCGAATCTCCGATCCCATGGAATGATAATGCTCACTTTATTATTCTGAATTCGTAGTCGAATCCTCAGATGATCTTATGAATTAATAATAAACATCTTATTGCTCAGTTTTGTGAATTATTCTCCACCGAATTCCACAATTAGTAATAAATAATCAACAACCGGGCGTCTCAGCTACCTCTAAGTAAGCCCCGATTCAAATGGTGAAGGTGTATTCAACGAAGATACACTAACAGTCACCGCAGGAACGAGTATTTCAAAAATACAACGAAACGATGAACCTATGCAAAATAGAGAAGAAAATAATAAATAATTAAAAATATTGACCAGGATGCTGGGAGCACGGACACACGACCGACCGTGTCGTGGTCAATCCCACGCCAGTTTTATATTTTTAATGCATTTTTATTATTTTCCATGATTTGATGAAAATTCTCTCATTTTATCAAATCTCCTTCGTCTCGAGGAATCTCCTCGGTTTCATGGTACTTCCATAAATCCATAAAAAATAATATAAAATTAAGGAAAGGAGTGTGGGGCATGACTATTGGCCAACCGGCCAGGCCTTGGTCCCAACCGGGCCCACACCCCACGGTATTTTGCACAAATCATCATATAATAACAAATAAAATAAAATTATGAAAAAATTGTGGGACCGGGCCACAGCCGGCCGGCCATGACCTAGCCGGTCCCACACGCCCTTTGCTTTATTATTTTATTATTATTTATCCTATTTTTCCTTGAATTCATCAAATTCCTTGATTTTATGGTATTTCTCTCAAATTAGGAAAAATTCCCTCAAATCATCAAAAATACCTAAAAATATTAAAAAAATTAGGGAAACTCGTGGGACCGGGCCCTAACCGGCCGGCCACGCCTCCACGGTCCCACACTCCCTTGTTTTTATTATTTTAATATTTTTTGCTTCCCTGAACTCATGAAAACTCCTTCAATTCATGGAAACTCCCTAAATTCATCAAATTTCTCAAAATTCATGAATTTTTCATAAAATCATTAAAATATTATAAAATTAAGGAAAAGGCACCACCAGACCGTGGTCACGACCGGCCCACCATGCCTTGACCACGGCGGTCCCACGCCTACTCATTCCTTATTTTATAATTATTTTTCATCATCTCATGGTGTTTTCCTCAGTTTCGTCGAAACCCTAATTTTGGCATATTTTCTCGAATGGATGCTCAATTGCACGCCAGAAAATATCAAAATTCTCAGGACTAAGACGAGAACGCCTTGGGGACACGAGCATGCTATCTTGACCGACCAAGATTGGCTTTTTGGCTCACGGAAGCCGGTCCCATCAATTTTCACAGTTTTGACCTAATTTGCACAATTGCTCTTATTAGGTCCAAAACTCTTCCAAAAACTTTGATTTTCATGAAGTGATCGTCAGGCGGTCAAGTGACAAACCAGGGCCGGTTTCATGACTCCATGGTCGGTCCCTCGCCTCGTCATAATTAATTAGGTTTTCTCGACTAAGGCTCAGACGAGCATTTTGAATAAATGATTAAGCCAGCATTTAATCATTCTTCCACCAACAAATCGTCAACTCTTCAGGAGTTCTTATTATTTGCTCACGTGAGCATATGGACACTACATAGTTGATCCACGGTCCCATGTAGTCGCTCCCTCCTTCGTCCCATGGTTGAAATTCTGACGAACCATGAATTGATCATCATTTGATCAAATTAGGGTTTCTGAATCCAAGGATCATCATTCCAGATTCCAACCTTAATAATTTTACGACGACCTCATGGTCATTAATTTTATTAATTATACTCGGTTCAACGACCAGTATTCTAATTAATATTTTTTGGTACGCTGCCAATAATCCATCAGATGAGCAACACATGCTCAGACGATCAAATATTCAACAATTCATCACATGACCAACACTTGCTCAGATGATAAATATTTGCTCAAACCAAGGAATATTGGTTCAAAAATCAAAATTCAACGATCCATCGAATGAGCAATACTTGCTCACTTCATCGTAAGAACTATACCTCTGTCTCATGACATGTTCAACCCATGAGTTTCAGAACATCATGTTCAACTCAGCAACTACATGGACTCGTCGTCCCATCAAACCACGAAGTCATCAATTGACTAAAAACCACGAGACGTCAATCGTGTCACTTGGGGGATATCACTTAGGGTTTTGGTCTAGCGGTCTACGACACATTGTTCAAACACACGATGGAATGTGAGCAAGTCGTGCAATCAGTTGAAGGAATTCACGAGGTAGTGGGTGGAAAATCGACCAAGTCTCCACACGTTGAGCAACTGGTTTCAAACACGATCTCCACTTCCCCACTCCTTGATTCCATCAACTGTCACACTTCATGGAATCATGGTGTCTATAATTCTAGCAATATAAATAAGTGTGTGAATCATGATTGAATCATCAGCATCAACGGTATCATCAATCTCACGTTTCATCGACAACACGAGATCATCAACTCATCAATTGAGCAACTACTGTCAATTGAGCAATTTCAATCACTCAGAGCTTATCATATTCGGAATTCACACACCCACAATCTTTGATTACCATTGATTCCACACATTTCCCATCTTCCCTCCTACAGATCAACCCATCCTCTCTTGTGACCGAATTTACTCTAGAACGGTCATTGTCTTGATTTAGGCCGGAGTACTGCAGATTGATCTCTCGAATCTAAAGCACCCCCTTTGCAGCGGTGCATCTGTGTGAGGTTTAACATTTCTCTCGGTTCGGGGAGTCTCCTCCGTACGTTCGTCTCCTCAATTCCTTAAAAACCACCAAATCGTTTTTCCCCATCTACAGATTGGAGACCACAGTAGGAGATTAATCTCTCGGTTGCAATCTAACAATCTCACAAGATGGTTGGTCTTAGGAATAATTCAACTAATTGAGATCCGAATATTTCAAACGGCAACATTCCTCATGTTACACCTGGCGGCATGGAAGGCAGAGGGATCCCGACTTTGGCAGAGTTGGCTCAAATCCTAGAGGTCCATACCAGGAACATGAACCTGATGAAGGAGACGATAAACCACATTCTCGACTTTCTCATCAGATTAACATCCAAGTTAGGAGGTATCTCTGCTCCAGAAGCCTCAACACCGGGGACTGAAGCGTCATCTGACCCTCAAATCAACAGCTTCACCACATACGAGAAGCCGGTGGAACAAGAGGTCACACATTTGATTGAAAATCTATGTGAACTCCTGCACTTCTCCAGGGATCAGCGCACAACACATTTTCAGCACTCAACCAGATATCATCCAGCGTGCAAATAACGCCACCAACACCATCAGTTGAAGAAGTCTCCCTAGTGCCTGGGCATTCGATCGACAACATCTCTTTTGGAGAAGAAGATCGCATGACGGATGAAGGACACAACCGAGCATTGTATGTCACTGGTTTCATCAAAGGCACCGAATTTAGAACTCTTGTTGACACCGGTGCTTCCACCAACATTGTCACTATGAAGACTCTCAGGATGGCCAGATTCCCACAAGGTAAAATCGTTCGCTATCCCATCCTAATGACAGGATTTGAAGGAAGTCAAAGCCATACATATGGATATGCATACATAGATTTGAGGGTGGGGCCGATTCGATCGAAAGCAAAGTTTCATGTGATCGAGCAAGAACCTGACTACCACATAATACTGGGACGCCCATGGCTCCATGATAACAAGGTGGTTCCTTCAACATACCATCAATGCATGAAGGCCCTGCTCGACAACAAGATCGTTCGCATTCCGGCTTCATCATCTCCTTATGCTCCCGTCTATGATACTGAGTTCCTTGAATCTCAAAAAGGCGTCCCGGAACCTCCAAGCAGGATTCGCAGTACTCCACTTCCAAGCTGGAAGACTATCGAGAAGGCTGATAACGATCCGTCATCCTCAGCTGCTAAAATGATCAAGTCACCTACACATACACCGACTAAACGCCATAATGATCAAGTCTCAACTCCAGGGACAAACTTCACGACCGATCGAGACGTAGAAGGGAGAGTCATTTATCGCCGACGGAAAGATTAGCAATTAATCGGGGAGAACGATGAAAAGTCTCCCCACCATGAAGAATCGTGTCAGAGTGAGCTATCACTTGAAGAAGAAGTCCAATATGCCCCACGACAACTACAACGCACTGACTCTACCACTGACGATCTTGAAACAATCAACATTGGGACTGAAGACGATCCAAGGCCAATCCTGATCAGTTCAGCGCTATCACCAGAGGAGCGGACCGAGCTGGTAAAATTATTGAAAGAATATCAAGATGTCTTCGCCTGGACGTACGAAGAAATGCCGGGTCTGGATGACAAACTCGTCACCCATCACCTGCACATCGTCCCTGGTTCCAAAGCTGTCAAACAACCGCCCAGACAATTTAGACACGAAGTCGAGGAGCAAATCAAGGTCGAAATCCAGAAACTGTTGGCAGCAGGGTTCATCAAGCCTATTCTTCATCCAACGTGGCTAGCAAATGTGGTACCTGTTAAAAAGAAAAATGGTCAAATCAGATGTTGTGTCGACTTCAGGAACTTGAATAAATGTTGTCCAAAGGATGATTTTCCTCTACCCAACATTGACATGCTCGTCGATGCAACCAGTGGTCACGGTATGTTCTCATTCATGGACGGCTATAGTGGGTACAACCAGATCAAGATGTATGAACATGACGCCAACAAGACTGCGTTCCGTACTCCCATTGGGAATTTTCACTACACTGTGATGCCCTTTGGATTAAAGAATGCTGGTGCCACCTATCAACGAGCCATGACTGCCATATTCCACGACATGATGCACAAGCAAGTAGAAGACTATGTTGATGATGTGGTGGTAAAATCGAAGACTCGAGCATCTCATCTCGAAGTTCTAAGGCAGGTGTTTGAAAGATGCAGAGAATACAAATTAAAAATGAATCCTTTAAAGTGCGCATTCGGAGTTTCTTCCGGAAAATTCTTAGGATTCCTGGTCACGGCTGAAGGGATCAAAGTCGACCGACAAGGAAAAGCTATTACCACCATGCCTCCTCCACGTACCGTGAAGGAACTACAGAGCTTTATGGGCAAGGTAAATTATATTCGACGCTTCATTCCTGGATTAGCTCAGCTTATTGCTTCGTTCACACCTCTGCTGAAAAAAGGAGCAAGCTTCACCTGGACAGCTGTTCAACAAGAAGCTTTCCATAAAATACAACAAATATTATTGTCACCGGCCGTCATGAGGTCTCAAGTACAGGTACGACCTCTAATTCTTTACACAGCCTCCAGTGACGTCGCCATCGGTGCACTCCTCGCTTAGGAAGACGACGAAGGCGTCAAACGACCCATTTACTACTTCAGACGCACAATGAGAGACGCTCAACTCCGATATCCAAAGGACGAAAGGGAATGCCTGGCATTGTTGCATGCAATACAGAAGTTCCAGACATTACTTACTATCTAACAGGGTCGTACTCATCTCCAAAGCTGATCCCATAAAGTTCTTGTTATCAAAGCCAGCCTTGATAGGGAAACCAGCGAAGTGGCTACTCCAGATGTCAGAATTTGACATAGCTTGCACGCCACCTAAATCCATCAAAGGTCAAGCGGTCGCAGACTTGCTCGCTGCTTTTCCAGGGGAAGACACAACAACACTACATGAAGAAGTGCCCGACGAATTCCCAGACATCTTGGTCATCAAAGAAGAAACATGGCTTCTATACTTTGATGGATCTGCCACCCCTAGTAGTGACACCGGAGGAGCGGGCGTAGTGCTGGTGTCTCCATCTGGTGAAGTTTTCTCACATTCGTTCAAGTTGGATTTCCACTGCACCAACAACTCAGCGGAATATGAAGCCTTCCTATTAGGATTATCTTTGGCCAAGCAAGCAGGAGCAACACACCTCGAGATAAGGGGAGATTCAAAATTATTGGTCAACCAGATGAATGGAACATATTCTCTCAAAGAAATCACACGTGCTCCATTCAGAACCGAAGCTCAGCGACTGTTGACCTATTTTGCTGACGCAACGATTGTCCATACTGGACGGACTAGCAATATGCATGTTGATTGCCTAGCAACTCTCGCCTCCAAGCTGCAATTCGAAGGAGCACAGACAACGATCACTGTACAGAGGCGTACAGTGTCTTCGACTTGGCTCACTCAGATCGAAGACATTCCAGCGAACGATTGGCGAGCACCCATCATTCATGAATTGAGCAGCTCTATTTCAGAAGGCCAAGTCATCCTTAAGGAATTCAAGAACTACTTCTTGCTTCATGGAGGGATGTACTATCGAAACCCTGATGGATCTCTATCACGATGTCTTGGGAGCGACGAAGCGGAAGAACAGCTCAAGCGCATACATGAAGAAGTCTGCGGGAAAACGTTAGTGGTAACACTTTACAGAAAGATTCAAAGAATGGGGTACTACTGGACATCCATGGAGACTCAGTCAAGAGATTTACAAGGATCTTGTCCTGATTTCCAAGCACCTACTCATCACTTGGAGGTTTTGACGGTCCACCACACTGGGGACTGGAGGGAGCCTTACATCAAATACCTCCGGGACAATAAACTACCACTGGAAAAGAAGCAAGCAGTCAAACTCATTCAGAAATCTAAGAGATTCGTCTATCTCGATGGGATCTTATACCGCAAAAGCTTTGGTAGGAATTTACTGAGGTGCTTAACCGAACATGAAATCCCTACAATCCTGAAGGAAGTACATGATGGAGAACATCAAGGAAAGAGGAAACTATTTCTTCAAATTCATGAGAAATATTATTGGACAACCATGGAAGATGATGCAGCCGTACACGTTCAGAGGTGTCACCAATGCCAAACCCATGGTAATCTCATCCACACTCCTTGTCTCCCGTTGAATTATGTAAATAGTCCGTGGCCTTTCTACAGCTGGGGACTAGATATCATTGGGAATATCAATCCAACATCTTCAAAACAACATGAATACATCATCACTGCGACAGAGTACTTCACCAAGTGGGTCGAAGCTATTCCTCTCCGAAGCACCACTGGAGTTACGATTGCCGCCTTCATCAAAGAGCACATAATATGCAGATTTAGAGTTCCTAAGCATACCATCACAGATAACGGAACTCCTTTTTCCAATCAAGATGTTGAGAAGCTGCTCAATAAATATGGGATCAAACAAATCTTCTCCACGCCTTACTATCCACAAGGAAATGGTCAAGCAGAAAGTACCAACAAGACTTTGGTCAGGATTATCAATCGTACGATTCATGACAATCCTCGATCATGGAATGAGAAATTACCCATGGCTCTATGGGCTTACAGAACTGCACCAAGGAGCTCGATCGGTACTTCGCCATATTCCCTTGTCTATGGAGCCGACGCCATACTTCCAGCAGAAATCAAAGTTCCCTCAGCCAGGATTGCAACATGCAGTGATGTACAATGGGACGAGGCCGAAATATCCAGATCAAGAATCCCTGTGCTAGATATGCTAGAATCCTCATCAGAAGAGCCAGAGGAAGAAGAGGAATACCAGTAATCGTAATTGCTGTTATTGTTGGTCGACATTTTCTGGAACCGGAAGATCAAAGATTACTACTATGTAAACAAACCAGTATCAGCAAAAAATGGTAACTCTGAACTCTTACCTTTTATACTTCCACTAACAATAGTGATAGTAATGCTAGAGTTAACACCTCAAAATCGTTCGTCTCTTCGAAAAACTGCAAAAAAACGAACGAAACTTTATTAATTTCCAAAACTGATTTTTCATAAAATCATGGACACAATTTTCATGATGTGAACATTCACACAACTGACCTATGAAGTTTACAAGAATAAAATATTTCATCGTAAATATATCGTCTATCTTCGAAGGTTCCTCAAAACCCACATTTTGATTTTTCGAAAAAACAACAATTAATGCAACTTGCATACATAAATTTCCAAGGATTTTATCTAACGAAAACAAACTCATGCAAATAAAATATATCATCATATTTTTCATAATATATGTCACGGCTGCATATATATATATATATAAACTATTTTTCCTTCGTATCGTCATTATTTGTCTTTAAAACGAAGGTTTATTTCAAAAAATATTGAGAAAGCTCACATCTCATACATATGATAAAGTTTTGTATTTACATGAAAGCTCATAAGAAAAATTTTATCACTGGACACAAGTTCATCATACATATTTTCCTTCGTGTCACCGTTATTTGTCTTTAAAACGAAGGATTATTCCGATTTCCTGAAAATTCACTTCTTTTATGATAGAACCTTGGTACACATGAAAGCTCATAAACTAAGTTTTATCAATGAATCTAGGTTCATATACTAAAAAAAAAATATCTCCTAAATCAGGGATTATAGTTAGTTTGCAAAACTAACGATCGAACGAACATACGTTTTCAAAAACGAGGGTTTTTCATAAAACTCACACTAATATACACACATGTATATAACTTCATCATGATCAAAACATGAACAACTCATGAAGGTCACAAGATCAGCAAACAAAATAAAAAAAAATGCACCTGGTCGGTTTGGCCGGAAATCGGCCGGCGGCAACGGCAACGCCGACGATCGGTGGCGGCTGGCGGCTTCGGCGGAAAACCCTTCTTCCCTGGCGTGAAGGTGATGAAGGTGCTGGTCGTGTGTGAGGAAAATAATTAAAAAAAAATATTAATCCCTTTTATATCAATTTTATTTCCAAAACCTAATTTTCTAAGGATTTCCTTATTGGGCCCGACCCGCGAATCCTAACCGACCACGGACTCGTCGTCCAAACCAGTGGTTCAACACCAATTTATGCTCATCAAACGACGCTCCAATCATGACATTGAATCCTTCATCAAGTCGTGTTTTGCTCATGCTCTCTGAATCCGGTAACGTCTCAACTTATGACTAAGTTCAATTACTGGTATTATTATTTATGGCCGGAAATTCACCATTTAATGCTGACTGAGGAACACAGCTTTCCTCAGTAAGCAGGGGACTTAATGTAGATGGTGGATTTTCGACAAAGGCTAAAATCGTAAACTCATAATTATACGAAGCTCTGATTCAGCAATCAGACGTGAGTATCGAGACACGGCTCTCTCATCGAATTCTCAACGGAGAGTACTTTCTCTCAGAGTACATGTAGATATGTAGCCTCACGACTGGACAACGGCATATCTCATGAATACTGAATACTTTCGGTGATTATTTCTATATAGTATCACGAGATGGACGGTTCCTAGACAACTGCTCTGCTAGTATAGAGCGATAACGTCTTCAGGAACAAACAACAAGTTTACCCTGACTATATAAAGGATATGACTTACCGACAAGCTCATATCGGGATAATTATGCTCCTAGACAGCTTGCTCTGCTAGTATAGAGCCACAAAGTTAATTATTCCTAATTAAGATTAATTCTGCCATGACATTCACTACTGAATTCCCAGAATAATCTATTATTGCTCCTATTCCCTGGTCGAATCCACGACTGGTCCCATGGAATGGCAATAACAATTGCTCCTATTCCATGGTCGAATCCATGATTGGTCCCATGGAATGGCAATAACAATTGCTCCTATTCCATGGTCGAATCCACGACTGGTCCCATGGAATGGCAATAGACAATTGTTCTGATTCTATGATCGAATCCACATCTTGATCTCATAGAATAACAATAACTATATTATCTCATTACTCCGATTTCATGATCGAATCCACAACTGGTCTCATAAATGGTAATAGATAAATCTTAATTACTCCGATTCTACGGTCGAATCTACGATCCCATGGAATGGTAATGCTCACTTTATTATTCTGAATTCGTAGTCGAATCCTCAGCTGATCTTATGAATTAATAATAAACATCTTATTGCTCAGTTTTGTGAATTATTCTCCACCGAATTCCACAATTAGTAATAAATAATCAACAACCGGGCGTCTCAGCTACCTCTAAGTAAGCCCCAATTCAAATGGTGAAGGTGTATTCAACGACGATACACTAACAGTCACCGCACGAACGAGTATTTCAAAAATACAACGAAACGATGAACCTATGCAAAATAGAGAAGAAAATAATATATAATTAAAAATATTGACCAGGGTGCTGGTAGCACGGACACACGACCGACCGACAGTGTCTTGGTCAATCCCACGCCGGTTTTTTATTTTTAATGCATTTTTATTATTTTCCATGATTTGATGAAAATTCTCTTATTTTATCAAATCTCCTTCGTCTCGAGGAAACTCCTCGGTTTCATGGTACTTCCATAAATCCATAAAAAATAATATAAAATTAAGGAAATGAGTGTGGGGCGTGACCATTGGTTAACCGGCCATGCCTTGGTCCCGACCGGGCCCACACCCCACGGTTCTTTATTATTTTATTATTATTATTATTTCTCTAATTTCATGAAAAAACTCCTTGATTTCATGGTATTTTGCACAAATCAGCATATAATAATAAATAAAATAAAATAATGAAAAATTTGTGGGACCGGGCCACTAGCCGGCCGGCCATGCCCTAGCCGGTCCCACACGCCCTTTGCTTTATTATTTTATTATTATTTTTCCTGTTTTCCCTTGAATTCATCAAATTCCTTGATTTTATGGTATTTCTCTCAAATTAGGAAAAATTCCCTCAAATCATCAAAAATACCTAAAAATAATAAAAAATTAGAAAAACTCGTGGGACCGGGCCCTAGCCGGCCGGCCACACCTCCACGGTCCCACACGTCTTGTTTTTATTATTTGAATATTTTTTGCTTCCCTGAACTCATGAAAACTCCTTCAATTCATGGAAACTCCCTAAATTCATCAAATTTCTCAAAATTCATGAATTTTTCATAAAATCATCAAAATATTATAAAATTAAGGAAAAGGCACCACGGGACCGTGGTCACAATCGGCCGACCATGCCTTGACAACGGCGGTCCCACGCCTACTCATTCCTTATTTTATAATTATTTTTCATAATCTCATGGTGTTTTTCTCAGTTTCGTCGAAACCCTAATTTTGGCATATTTTCTCGAATGGATGCTCAATTGCACGCCAGAAGATATCAAAATTCTCAGGACTGAGACGCGGACGCCTTGGGGACACGAGCACGCTATATTGACCGACCAAGATTGGCTCTTTGGCTCACGGAAGCCGGTCCCATCAATTTTCACAGTTTTGACCTAATTTGCACAATTGCTCGTATTAGGTCCAAAACTCTTCCAAACACTTTGGATTTTCATGAAGTGATCGTCAGGCGGTCACGTGACAACCCAGGGCCGGTTTCATGACTCCATGGTCGGTCCCTCGCCTCGTCATAATTAATTAGGTTTTCTCGCCTAAGGCTCAGACGAGCATTTTGAATAAATGATTAAGCCAGCATTTAATCATTCTTCCACCAAAAAATCGTCAACTCTTCAGGAGTTCTTCGTATTTGCTCACGTGAGCATATGGACACTACATGGTTGATCCACGGTCCCATGTAGTCGCTCCCTCCTTCGTCCCATGGTTGAAATTCTGACGAACCATGAATTGATCATTAATTGATCAAATTAGGGTTTATGAATCCAAGGATCATCATTCCAGATTCCAACCTTAATAATTTTACGACGACCTCATGGTAATTAATTTTATTAATTATGCTCGGTTCAACGACCAGTATTCTAATTAATATTTTTTGGTACGCTGCCAATAATCCATCAGATGATCAACACATGCTCAGACGATCAAATATTCAACAATTCATCACATGAGCAACACTTGCTCAGATGATAAATATTTGCTCAAACCAAGGGATATTGGTTCAAAAATCAATATTCAACGATCCATCGAATGAGCAATACTTGCTCACTTCATCGTATAACTATACCTATGTCTCATGACATGTTCAACCCATGAGTTTCAGAACATCATGTTCAACTCAGCAACTACATGGACTCGTCGTCCCATCAAACCACGAAGTCATCAATTGACTAACAAACCACGAGACGTCAATCGTGTCACTTGGGGGATATCACTTAGGGTTTTGGCCTGGCGGTCTACGACACGTTTGTTCAAACACACGATGGAATGTGAGCAAGTCGTGCAATCAGTTGAAGGAATTCACGAGGTAGTGGGTGGAAAATCGACCAAGTCTCCACACGTTGAGCAACTGGTTTCAAACACGATCTCCACTTCCCCACTCCTTGATTCCATCAACTGTCACACTTCATGGAATCATGGTGTTTACAATTCCAGCAATATAAATAAGTGTCTGAATCATGATTGAATCATCAGTATCAACGGTATCATCAATCTCACGTCTCATCGACAACACGAGATCATCAACTCATCAATTGAGCAACTACTCTCAATTGAGCAATTTCAATCACTCAGAGCTTATCATATTCGGAATTCACACACCCACAATCTTTGATTACCATTGATTCCACACATTTCCCAGCTTCCCTCCTACAGATCAACCCATCCTCTCTTGTGACCGAATTCACTCTGGAACGGTCATTGTCTTGATATAGGCCGGAGTACTACAAATTGATCTCTCGAATCTAAAGCACCCCCTTTGCAGCGGTGCATCTGTGTGAGGTTTAATATTTCGCTCGGTTCGGGGAGTCTCCTCCGTACGGTCGTCTCCTCAATTCCTTAAAAACCAGCAAATCGTCTTATCCCATCTACACACTTAGTCTTATCCCATCTAGTCAGCCCTGGGGGCATATATGTAATTTAATGTAACCACCTACCCTATAAAACAGAAAGAGAAATAGGATAGTAGGGATGGTCGGATAACCAAGGCTATTCCCCTTGCTCTCATCTGACTTCCATAGGTCTTCTTCTTCCCAAGAGCTCCATGAGAGCCTCTCCAATGGAGATCTTGTAAACATCTCACAACATAGTGAAATCCGTGGATGTAGGTCACAATTGACCGAACCACGTAAAAAGATCTGTCTCCCTTTACATTTCTGCACTTTATCTTCTTTCATGTGTGTTAATGTATGTTTTGGTGGTTAAGATCATCATGGGTGTAGGCATTAGAAAAGATGCAGCTACATTTTGGCGCTAGAAACAGAGACTAGAGTGATGGATTTATCCAACTGAGTCCCTCAGAAGATCATTACTTCGCTACCAGCAAGTTTACAAACAGATCCAGTAGAGGTCCAAGAGTTTCAGGGGTATTCTTGTCAAAGATACAAGAGCTACGGAGAACAAGGTGTCTCGTCCGATTCCAAACAAAGCTTAAGAAAAAGAAAAGAGGAAAGAGGCGAAGTTGACGTGGTGGAGAATATGAAGAAAAGCTTCATCAGACGCTGAAATCAGAAGAACTTCTACTATGAAACGAAATCTTCTCTTCTCATCTCTTTTCTCGTTCTTAATTTTCAGATCTACGAGATTTAGAACACAAATTTCACAAAAATCTATTTTGAAAACAAGGGCTTGTTCTTCAATACAAATCTGATTTGTTTAAAGATGATTTTGGGTTACAAATCTACAATCAGTAGACCTTAATCTTCAAACCCATTTAGGGATTTTCTCTAAAAAACAGGAATATAGGGATTTCTAGCCTGATTCGGTTTTCCCCTGTGAATGAAATTGAATAGGCTGTTGATGATACATCTCGTATTTCACACGATGAAGATTGATCCGGATACCTATTTACTAATCACCCAAACGATTTGCTGATTGCAGTTATACTATGATGATGGAAGAAGCTACACGATTAAAATCGGAGCAACAGAAAAACCATCTCGGAATCACCAGCATCGTGACATACATCTCGTATAGCTCAATACAGATGATCAATCTCGGACAGCCAAATTGCAACAACCATTTCGTGACAATGATATCGGACTCAGTAGTTCATCTCCGAGCATCAAACCCGGACAGACATCAACCAAACGGAAGAAAAAGAGATGTTAAGTTGCCGAGAAAAAGCTCCAGCAATAAAATCTCATCAGCAATCAGCTTGAGAAATAGAAGCAGTTCATGAATACAGACTGCCATTAACATCATAGCCTGACTTTGGGCTTCTTTCTCCTCTCCTCGTGTTGTCTTTCATAGAAATTGCTGAACGAGTTCATTCATGTAGTGATTACTAATCTCGTTGGCTTGATGCTGCAGAAAAACGATGATGGGCGAAACCATATCAGAATCACCAGCTCGTGTTCAACACGAGACCAACTCGTACAACTCTATCCAAAGAACCAATCTCGGTGAGACAATGGCAAAGCTCAGCCCACATCGGACTCAATCCATATCGGATAGCCCAACTGGAGCAACTATCTCGTACTGGCAATGGCGAGAAGATCGTACAGAGATATTATAGGAGTATCGACCCAGATTAATCATCCGACCTAATCGGACTCACAGTCTCATCTCCGAGAAAAGTTCAACTGATGTCAGACCAGAGCAGGATCTCGGACTGAATCTTGATGCCAGAGAAGGAGCACGAACTCGGACAAGAAATTGTCACCAAATCTTCTCGTATTCATAAGCTCATCTTAGAGCAACAAATCGGATAGAACTATCCTATCCCTATCTACCATTCTCTTTTGACTATTGCACACACTTAGATAATAAATTAATACTTTGAATTAAATTAGTTTTGATAAATTTCATGATTAACATGTAAACTGTAGAGTCAATCGGACCAACCATCTCATACTGGAAAAGCAGCCAGCACGATACAAGCTAACCAGTGCTCGGAATCACCAAGTCATCAGACCAAAATAGATCTCGGATGAGAAACCATTCAGCACGATGAAAGCCAATTGAGCTCGGAGTCACCAAGACATCAGACCAGAAGCGATGTCGGATGAGGAACCAACCAACACGATTAAGATCGTGCAGCGAACGACCAATCAGCTCGGACTGCTACTCGGACTCATCAGTCCATCTCCGAGCATAACTCGGATAACATTCCTTCCTCTATCTCTTGATTTCATTTATATTTACACGCTATACTGCACAGCTCATAGGCTAATAGTAGCCAAGTGCTCTGTACTTCAATGAATGATTAGTGTTTTGAATTCAAAAGAACTTGACACACTTCATGAACAGCAGGCAAATCTCGGAGCAGCCATCTCGAACAGATCCTCACGATTGGATCGGACAGAAAAACAATGGTGGACGAAATCACATCGGAATGATGCACCACCATCGTGACCACCTCAAGACCATCTCGTACAGCCCAAATCGGAGCAACCATCATCTCAAACTAGAGCTCAGACTCGCAAGTACTCGTACCACGCATGGGAGCCAACCAGATCTCGGACTCGCAAGTACTCGTACCACGCATGGGAGCCAACCAGATCTCGGACTCGCAAGTACTCGTACCACACGATGGGAGCCAACCAGAGCATGAACTCGGACTGTACCTTGCCATCGGACATGAGCATTAACTCGGACTCATCAGTCCATCTCCGAGGAACAACTCGGATAACATACATTTCTTACCTTATCTCTCGAACTATATTAGATTCCTGCATATATAACATGCATCCTTTGATTAATAATTAAATAAATTATTAATTCCTAAATGTTTAATGCTTCACGTCAATAGAAATTTGATGTGTTTAATGATCAACAGGTACATACTAATATGCTTTACAGAGATACTCCTCTATGGTGTCTATCTATGATGGTCATTTCAAGACCCATGATCGGATGATGCGAAAGCATTCATCTCAGAACATCCACGATGGTGCATCCTTGCTTGCGAAGCTCACCATGTTTCGAGATCACCTCGATAGAAATAAGCTAAACAAGAGCATTCTTATCTCCCTATTTCTGAATTTCATTATGTTGCATAACTGCAAAATAGCCGAATGCAATCCATCAAATCTAAATAGCATAAATTATATATGTTTGATTAAAGTTCGTAAGCAACTACAAAAATTCCTATTGGCTTAGCTATGAAAGATAACTTGTCTTCAACTCTCTTGAATGGTTATTAACCTTTAATTGAAATGCAGGGGCAGGAGCAAATCGTCGTTGCAAAGAAACAATGGACACGGTCCAATAGGTACTAACCAACTACCTAGCTTAACAGCAGGGACAAAAAGCAACCTCATGATAAAGGCTATAAGCTTGAGGACGATACAATCTCCTACCTTTCTTGCCAGTCTAAGGACAAACAGGGGCAATTTCTAACTCATATATTCTACATTAAGTATTCAATGAATATATATATATGCCTAACCAAGGCACAATTTTGCTTAAGAGCAAGCTAGGAAAATAGCTAGTCGCTAACACTTAAGCCGATACACGTATCGCACTGGTACATCCAGAATTGAGTGCCGCAATCTAGCGCACCTGCTCCACAGCGAGCATCACAACAAGTGACAATGCGAAACCATATCGCATAAAAATGAGTAAAAAATGATTAAATATGCTGAATTCTTTAAAGATTATTGAATGCTTAAATCTTCAATATGATGTATTAACATTTCATGTTTTGCAGCAAATCTCCATGTGGTTGGAGAATTCAGTTATGTCAGATTAATTATCCGCATAAAGTTAGAGTCGGATTAGTCGTAATCTGCAGTAAAGCTATTATTGTGTTTATGTCTTCTTACACTTGATGTATGTATGGTACATCTGCTAGTTATATATATGTGTTTTCCTGCAGGGTTAAATGGTGTATCATACATACATCCTCCTCTTGTTCTATATGTATGTGTTTGCTTGCAAGGACATTTGATGAATGTTGAATAAATGTGATATAAATATCTTCCTCTTGTCATATCTGTGTTTTCCTGCAGGGTAACTTAGTGTTCTTAATATGAAATTTGTCCATCACCGATGGCAATTGGGGCATGATCCCCATCCGAGAAAACATCTTCTCGAGATGGTAATTGGGGCACGATCCCCATCCGAAAAAACATCTTCTCGAGACCATTACGAATGGTATCTGGGTAAACCAAACCCTCGTGCGAGAAAATATCTTTTCCAAACCATCACGATGGTAATCGGGCCATGAGCCCCATACGAGAAAAACCTATACTCAAGGCCATATGATTTATTTCCATGTGATTGTTTTATTCATTATTTTGATCTGTTGAATGCATGAATTATATATGTTGTTTGCAGGTTCACTCATTTAGTATTGTTCTATCACGAATGGTAACAGGGGCATCACCCCTATGCGAGGAAACATCTCCTCAAAACCATCACGAATGGTAAGGTGCTAGCCACACCATCCCATCCTCAAACAGGATGATGCGAACAATGCTCAAGCTACCCGAGACGGACACATTGACCTAGGGTAATGCCATCTCGACCACGAGTCAGATGATGTCCTGTACTTCAGGAGATACCTTGTAGTTGACTCACTTTAGGCTGAAGTGTGAATCAACTATCAGAGGTATCGCCCTTACTCTAGTTAGCGCCACGAGCCGACTATGGGGCAGAATCCTTCCCAAAGAGAAGCACTGTACATAATTCATGAATATATGACACATATTCGGCATCAGAAGGATCCTTGAAATCCTCTCGACTTATATTGTAAGAGGTTATCTGGCCAAATGGGAAGCTGATCACTTCTTGGCCTTATAGCCCATAACTTGTCCAAGGACGAAAGGGATACCACTATGGTGTGACCCTCATATAACTGCAAAAAGAAAAATTGTATCAAGGTACAAGCTACAGGTAGTAGCATTATAAATCAGAAAATGGAGTTAGGGGCAAAAACTTGACTTTGTCTTTCAAAAGCTATAAGCTTTTAAGCTTTCAAAAACAAAAGGGGGCAGTGCATACCCTCAGTACCTTCAAGAAAGGTTTAGATCCTCGGATCACAAATTGAGGAAATCTGTAAGCCCTGGGGGCAGGACTTCAGATTACGATCCGAAGACATTTTGAGTCCCCACAGACACAAGCCTCTAACTGGAGCACGAAGTAAGACCTCGTACTCCTCTTCGAAGGCATTCAACAAAATCTTACGTCCACACGATTCAAGGAAAACAGTAAGTCCTCGGGGCAAGGCTTCGGACTACCATCCGAAGACATTTTGAGTCCCCACAGATATGAGCATCCGATATATCTCGGAACCAAAACAAGACCTCGGACCACCATCCGAAGGCATATGATAAATCTTATAGCAGAACGATTTGAAGCATTTAGTAAGCCATCAGAGCATGACCTCGGACTGCAATCTCAAAGTTATTTGGCAAGACCCCACAGCGATGTGTCACACGCATAAGACTTTTTACACCAGTAAAAAGCTACATGATTCAAAGCTTATCTATCCTCAGCTTATCTCAATTTATTTAATTTCATGGAGTTTATTTTGGATTTGTTCAAAAACTTATCCTCTCAAATGATAGCAGGAGCATATATATTGGAATAAGGAAAAACCCTCATCGCTCAGAGCAAGGAGCAAGCTACAAATGCAAAGGCAATCAGCCAATTGTGAAGAAAGGTACCCATGATGGTCCCGAGAAGCACTACACGACAAGTCGTCAAGAACTGATGCCAACCAAGCCAGACAGAGCTGGAGCACAAACTTCCTAGGAGCAAGCACAACGACCACGTTCATAAGGAATGCCTCAGAACTTCACACAAGAACAGGGGCAAGTATTAATACTTTTAAAAGCTGGTTATATTCTTCTGCGAAGTTCCTTCAGCAACAAAGAGCCAGGAAGCTCGGTACCACACACCACCAACTGAAGTCATGAACCAACTCCAGCAAAGAATCAAAGACCAAGAATTGAGAAGACCTCGCACTGTTACTCGGAGTCGCAACTCGCACATCTACATCGTGTAACACATATCACGGATCGTGAAGCACAAGCATCGCAGCAACCAACTCGGACGACCCCAACCAAACACTCTACAGAAGTGAAGCCTAACTACAAGCCAGATCGGAACCAAGCATGTTCAGAAATCTCGCTCAGCCACTTCTCTCGTCTTCAAAGCCATACCGAGGTTGATTTGCTTAAGGATTATTGTTCCAACAACCCTCAACCAAAGGAGCAAAATGTGAGGGCAAAATATCAACTCGCTATGTGGCGCAAGATTAGGAGTCGAAGTACCCTACTAAAATGTAACCAAATACACTATGTATACCCAACCACTTAGTCTTATCCCATCAAGTCAGCCCTAGGGGCATATATGTAATTTAATGTAACCACCTACCCTATAAAACAGAAAGAGAAATAGGTTAGTAGGGATGGTCGGATAGCCAAAGCTATTACCCTCACTCTCATCTGGCCTCCATAGGTCTTCTTCTTCCCAAGAGCTCCATGAGAGCCTCTCCAATGGAGATCTTGTAAACACCTCACAACATAGTGAAATCCGTGGATGTAGGTCACAATTGACCGAACCACGTAAAAAGATCTGTCTCCCTTTACATTTCTGCACTTTATCTTCTTTCATGTGTGTTAATGTATGTTTTGGTGGTTAAGATCATCATGGGTGTAGGCATCAGAAAAGATGCAACTACAAAGTACTTGGTTAGTTAACTAGCATTCCTTGTTAAGGCATTCGATTAGACTTGAATAACCGAAACCTCCACTTAGATAAGTCTAACTAAGATCAGAATTAACTTAGTTTCTCTTATTCGGAATCGAATTGGACTAAACAATCCATCCCGTAAACCTTTTCTTTCGTTAAGCCATAAATAATTCATACAAACCAAAATAAATCAACTTGCATAATTATTCACCTCAACCGGAAGCAATTGAAACAACATAGACATTAAAGCACCGCAATTGCACCGAAATTTTGTAAGCGTAAACAATTGATACCACACAATAAAGCAAGATAACAATAGTTTTTCTTAATCGGAACCAATTGAATCACATACACATCCATACACACATAATGGAATAAAACTTCAATTGTACCGAAATTTTGTTAAGCAGAAGCAATAAATATATTCAATAAAATCAGGCTTTTCTTATACAGGAAAACAATTAACTAACAAGATTGTTACCTCAAATTTCGCATCCTCTTCTCCAATATGTTTGCATATTCTTCCAAGGAGAATTGATATCGAAATATCATTATGTTGTCATCCTTATGCAAAACAAAAAAATAACAACAACCAACCTTTACCAGAGAAAGGTTGAAAACCGGTTTTTAACTATTGCAAGAAAAAGTTGAAAACCCCCGGAACACATATGCTTTTACGCTAAACCAAAACCGATTCAACATATTGTGACTTTTTCACATATTCAGAACCCCTCATGATCCTTTGATAAATCCTACCAACATGGGCTAGAACTTAATCATGCTAAATCAAAAAGTCACCCAAACCATAAGGGCTCACAATATTATGAGATCGAATATCAAGGTAATAAAACCGAAATCAAACATCCCATAAACATACATAGAAATAATAAAGCATTCAAGCACAGGCTATGTAAATCAAAAAACTATCACAAGAAAAATTATGAATCGAATAATTTTATTCATAATAGTTTTATTCATAATAGACTTAATACAATCATTGAAAGAAATCAAAAATTGATGTTTATTTCCTTTTGCAACTCAGTCCTTCATATCAGTGTTAAATGAAGGCGGATTACTACTTTGAGTCTTCAGCTTGTTAATTTCTTCAAGTAGAAAACCTTGTTGCTTGACCAGAACTTCTTGCAGGTGAGAAATATTTGTGAAGGATTCTGCAAGAGCATGTAATTATGTCTTTGATTGAACACAAAAGTGTGTCAATGCTTCAATACACTGGTCTTTCCTCAGCGTATTCTCTTATTCCTTCTTGCATAGCCAATCTCCCTTTTTGAATTTACTCATAATATCAAGAGAAGATCTAGACTTAATCCTAAGTTGATCTTTCTGATCTAGCATCTTGCCATAAGAAGATGTTGGATCCAGTCTCACGGTTCAGACAAGGAATGACCAAAGAAGGAGAAGGATCTTTTATAATTTTCATACTTCCGAAAATATAATATTCCTATAAATGCTAATGTATCAAATATTTTCAAATACTAGATTTTATTCTCATAATCTACACATAAGTGCCTTGATTTTCCTTCTTCCTCACTCAAAATTCGGCACACACGGTGAGGAAGAATTCTAATACCGATCAGGTGGTATTAGTATGATATTTTCTCTCATTATGGATATTTGGAAAAACCGAGTGTCCTTGATCTAGCATCATATGAGAAATTATCCTCTTGTTACCTCGAACTAGCGAAGTATCTTTAGATTAACTTGGGTTGCCTATGCAACTTTTAGCAATTCTGTTTTTGAGACAGTTTTTGCATCTTGTCTTACTTTTTCCTTTACCATTAGATGATTTAATAACATCGAAAAACATGTCCATTTTTAAAATGGGTAAATCACTAACGGAGGAGGAAGAAATAAGATTGACAACTAATGCAATATTAGTTGTTTCCTCTTCTTCAGAATCGTATGAATCAGAGGTCTCATCTAGAGTTACAGCCAACGCCTTGCTTCCAGTGTATTTTTTAAGAATCGGACAGTCTTTAGCAATATGACCAAACCTTTACACTTAAAGCATTGCGGATGATATTCATCATCTTCTTCATGATCCTTTTTGACAGGAACTCGATCATGTGGACGAGAAGATCGATGAGTATCCTTTATGAATCTCTTATTCCTTTTCTTTAAGAGATCTCGAAACTGTCTAGTAATCAATGATAATTATTGTTCAATTTCATCATCAGAGATTTCTGCAATCTGTTTATCTGAATCATCCATCTGTCTATTCCTCTCTATTGGAGCTTTCAGAATTTTTGCATCTTTAAAAGCAATTCCTTTATTTTGAATAGACTGTGATTCATGATCAAAGATCTTTAACTTTCCAGCGAGTGTGCTTCGTGAGAGAGTTGAGAGATCATTTTCTTATATGATTGCATGCTTCTTAGAATCCTATTATCATATCTTGGTGGAAACGATCTGAGAATTTTGCACACTATATCCTCTTCAGAGATAGTCTTTCCAAGCGAGAAAGAGGCATTAATTATCTCAGAGAGTTTAAGATGAAACTCTTCAAAAGTGTCGTTGTCATCCATTCGAAGGTTTTCCCAATTAGACGTAAGAGTTTGAAGTCTAGGTTCTTTCTCTGAAGTGTTTCCTTCGAATACGGTATGAAGATTATCCCAAGATTCTTTCGAAGTTTGACATGTTGATACATGATGTTATAGATCACGACTTACAACATGTATTATAGCATTCAAACCATCTGAATTCTGCTTTGCAAGCGCCTTTTCTTCGTTTGAAAAATCTACTAAGAGTTTAAACTCAGTTTCTGAATTTTCTATCTTTGGACGAATATAACCATCGACGACTAATAGCCAAATATTAAAGTCTCGTGATTGAAGAAAAGATCTCATAGCAGATTTCCTCCATAGATAGTTTGTTCCGTCAAATCTTGGCGGTACGTTAATTGAAGTCGATTCATGAGAACTCGCGTTCATTCTTATAGGTTGGATCGCACCAAATACAGATTGTTAGATCTTTTCGTGTTTGCCTGCTCTGATACCAATTGAAAAGGTGAGGGTACCCAAATATACCTCAAGCTAAAACTTTTCCTACCTATAAGTCCTTTCTCCGAAAGTGATTGCCTGTGGACTTAGTCGAGAAAATACAACTAATCAATTCACACTTCGTGTGATCGTCTATGGATACGAGATCGAGAAAATACAACAACGAAGTATGTTTACTTGATAAGAGGTTCGGACTTAACCAAACACAATAGGATTACTATCAAGTAAATAGGAATTAACGTTTGTGTATTTTACTTTTAATTATAATAAAAACAATTATAATTGCGGAAATAGAAAAGTAAAAGACACAACAAGATTTTGTTAACGAGGAAACCGCAAATGCATAAAAACCTCGGGACCTTGTCCAGAATTGAATACTCTCAGGATTAAGCCGCTATACAAAATCAAACCAACTTCGTATAGTTGAGACCAAGCAACTAAACCTATAGTTCACCTAGTTCCGTTTGTATTCCCACGCCTCCAACTTATGAATAAGTCACGTACTTGGAACAATTCCTTTGGTTCGTATTCCAAACAGTAAAGGAACAACAAATCTGTTTTGTAGCAACTCTTTTCAACCAAGTGATGTGAGTTTGACAAATGCTCTTCTGTCTATCTCAATAAACTCCTTCGTCAGGTTCTTAGATCTATCTTATTCTCAACTACCGAAGTAATTGTTAAGATTTTGCAATCAATACTTTTAATCACAAATAATTGTATTGATATCGATCTACATAACTAATCAATCTAATCTACCACAAGGATAAACCGATTATAGTTGGATACTCTATACCGAAACAAGTATTGTGCGCACCAAAGATTATGAACCCCAAATCAGAAATCCTCAATATATTCTTTGTCTTAAAATCTTCTTAGATCTTCAATAAACACCTGCACACAACAACTTGAATCTCTTGTGATCAATCACGCACAGAATGGAGTCTGTTAACGATGGATTATCACAAGACGTCTTTAGATCTACAAACAGTCTTAAGATCCTTGTCGAAACTTCGATCTAGTTTGAGTGAATCTTATATCAGAAGAGAAGATTCTCAAGCATAAAAAAACTAGGTACAATCAAAGTTCAACCACCGTCAGTCAATCAAATCAATCGAAAACAAAAGATAAACCGCAATTATCTAGATTCCCACTAACGGTACTAATATAGCTTCTCAATCCCAAAAAAGACTTTAAACTGAGCGGCCGTAAGAGATTTTGCCTAATTAGGTTACTCTCTTCTCCGAATAGGCGGCTTCACCAGTAACAACATAACCGAGGAAGTTTGTTTTCACGAAGGATTAGTTTGCTAGAAATGTAAACTTCAAGTATTTATAGACAAGGAAGTTTGGACACCAAGGAATTTCCAAAACCGAAAATATTATCAAGATATGCAATATATTCCAAATTCGGTTTCCATAATTCTTGGAAATGCTCTGTCCAAAATAATGACCGAAAATCTCTTTGGAAAATCTTCAACTAGTAAATGCACATTACTAATTCTCATTTTCCTAAAATAACATTAAAAACCTTAAATAAAAGATTCTTAACTGATTTATCTTTCGATCTTGGGATTTTCTTCCTTTAGCTATTAAGGAATAACTTTGAATAATAAAAGATAAACATTACTGTACTGTTCAAAGTATGTCGACATCCTTACTTTGTAAGTCCTCTTTCATACTTACAACCTTGAAACCGATTTTCCACACTTCCAAATAAGTTTAGAATTGGTTCATCTGACTTTCAAGAACTATGTGATTGATCAAGAACACTCTATCACAAATCATGGGTTTAACGGTTCTACCAAAACAAGTTTCGGTTCTACCTCCATGTGAGTACTGTGCATAGTCACACAAGCTTTCCAAAATTCGGTTGACTAGGTACTAGGATCGGTTCCACACCTATATATGGTATCTAACTTGTATGTATTGCACATGTCCATAGGATCAGTTCCCCTTTTCCTAAAAACGTGTTGCACATGTCCATAGGATCGGCTCCCCTTTCTGCTAAAAACTTGATGCACCTCATATAAGGATCGATTCCCCTTTGTGATGTGTTGCACCTCTTACTAGGATCGGTCCCCCTTTACCCAGAGTCGGTCATACACAAAATCACAAAGTCGATCATACCATCTCATGTGATTATTTAAGATCGGTTTCACTAATAAAAGTCATACCAGTACATAAGTCAGACCTTTGTGAATAGTTTTACCAAGAACACAAAAAAGTCATGAGCGGTTATACTAATCACACATATTGGTTGTTCACAAGATATGCAATGAATAACAATACCAATAACGCCTGGCGATTTCCTTTTCGATTCACAAAATAAGTTCATGAATTTACTTCCTTAAAACACATGTAAAACATTGTTTCCTAGGATGAAATCCTCACCTCACCTCATACCCATACATAATCACAATAGCATTTAAACGATTATTTCGATGTCTTATTTACAAAGTTTAATGGTTAAGGAATAAACCTCGTATTGTATTCCTTAATACTATGTCTATCTAGAGTGTTCATGCTTCGCAGTTTTGTTTTCAATATGCACGACTTGAAAGATACGTTAGGGAATGAAACAGTTCAAGTCAAATATCACTAACCTCAAGTGGAAGGATGATTTTGTCTATGTAGCTTCTTACTTCTTCACTTCTTCAAGTCTTCGCAATACTTGTAATGTCTCATATCCTAATAATTTCAAGCTAACCTATACGAAGTTGACTCTAGTACATAATCAAACGACTCCTAAAATGAGTTTTGATTCACTAAAATATGACAACCAAACTTGACATACCAACGGTTGGTGGGTTCAACCGAGCTATGCTCTAACAGTTTCCAACTGATTTCTGGTGGAGATGCTGTCAACAATTTACATGCTAATTTGACCTTTTGTTCCTAATCTTCACCTGCACTTGCTCACTATCTCCAAAACTGACCCCCTCATATTTGCTTTTTGACTTAGTCTTGATAAAATTCATCACATATAAAAGGCAATCTGGCGATATTCCTTATTGAGGAGCTTCACACTCGTTGACTATTACTTCCTTCTATGATTCTTTCCCTTTCTGCACCATGTATATGTTGATCGGTCTGAACAAAAAATATGCCATTTTTTTGGCGGTTGGTTTACTTGTTTCCTCCTATTCTTGCGCAGACGATTTGTAGTGGTTGAATACCCTTTTTTCGATGTCATACTCAAGTAGTGTCCAATGAAGGTTGTAATGGCACATGGGTACAAGAATCTTCTTGATGCTTTCATCCATATCCAAGATTGGTTGGTAAACAACATTCTCTTCTCCTCCTGTGAGTTTATCCGGGTGATCCACATGAAACTGAAAACATGTAAATATTAATATAAAGCATAAAATATTATAAAATATGTACTACATATCAATATATCATGGTGTTTATACTACATATAACAAAATGTTTTATACGTACCCAGGAAGATGGATCAAGATGCAAGACAAGTAAGTATTTTCTTTCTTTTTCACGCTTCTCCTGGTCTTTCTGAAACTCTTCCTTAAGCTTGTATTTTCCGTAGTTCAGAAGATCTTGGTCTAAATCTTGGTTGTGCACCAAGTCCTCAATTATAACCCCACTAACACAGAGACCACCATCTCATGTTCTCCAAGCAATCGAGCTGAAAAGTAAAGATGAAAGGTTAGGGTAATCAAAGTTAATGATGAAGGTTATATTTGGAAACATTAGAGAACTCACTTTAATACTTCATTATCAAATAAGCGGGGGAGGATATATTTTTCACCATCTGTCAAGTCTTTATAGAATGGTGATTTATTCGGTTTCAGGAACTTCGTACGGATTTTCTCTTTGGTTTCACTTTTCTCTTTGGTTGTATTTTTTCCCTTTTCTCCACCCTTTGGCTTCTTGGGTTATTTATAAGATGTAGAGAACTTTCTTCCACTGTCGTAAAGGTCATATTTCCTTTTCGCAGGATTGGCACGAGTAACAGGTTTCTCAAAGTTGCCCGCTGCCTTTTTTGGAACGGGCCTTTTGTAATGTAGTAAGCGTCTTTGTTTTTGACTTGGGGAAACTTCTTTCTGCATTTGACTTAGGATAATTTCTTCCTGCATTTTGTATAAAAAATATGTACTATAAAAACACAAAAATATCAATGTGTAGTACATAGAATATGTAACTATATAACACTACGTATCAATATGTAGTGGTGCTTATTCAAGCACCATTTTATTACTCAGTATGCAAACCTGTGATGGAACCTCCACATTATCTGCATCTTTTGGTATGTGTCGGCTTGGGTAACTACTTCCTGCATTTTTTATCAACATAAAAAAATATGTACTATAAAAACACAAAAATACCAATATGTAGCACATAATATAATGTAATTAACTATCTAACACTACATATTTTGATATGCAAACCTGTGATTGAACCTCCAAATTTTTTGCATCTTTCGATTCGGTGGGTTCTTCTTGCTCAGGTGTAACTTGTGAAAATTTTACAGGTTGCAAACCGTTTCCAATTAAAATATCAAAGTAGCATCGTAGGTCAATCCCAAATAGGCTAAGGTTTGGATCGGTACCATTATATGGAAAGAGGTTTGCATACTCCTCGACGTAAACTTACTTGTCGGAGATTGCAAAGTCTAAAAAATCTCTCATTGAGAGCTGTTCAATTTCTTCCAAATTTGACATCTCCCTAAACAGAGGTACATCCATGTCCTTCAAGCTACCCGCCACCGATTCAGTGTCATATTCTTCATGTTTCTGGGACATATCTTCAACAACAACAATTATTGTTTGAATATCCGAAATCGTTTTTTTTGTTGCTTCTTTCTGAAGTTAAGTTAAATCAGTCTACAAAAGCAAAAACAAGTGTTTTTGTTATTAATTTTAGTACATAATTTATGATGTTTTGTTAATATGTATTGTAAGATAAAACACATCAAATATTAAGCATGTATTTGTCTACTTACTTGTGTGTTGTTGTTGCTATTGTCCACTTGTATCTCTTGGACTCTTTGATCCAAATTAGATTTAGCCAACTTCTAACTGAAGAACGCTGAACTTCAAGACCACCGAACTTCAATACTGCAGGTGGTGTATATAAATCAGTATTCAATGAGAGCTCTTCATGGGCCTCAAAGTGTGCAGCTGGTGCAAAGAAACTTGGATTCAATGGGAGATCTTCATGGGATTCAAATGGTGCAGGTGGCGTAGAGAAAACATGATTCGATTGGTGCTCTTTCAGAGAATTTCGTATTTGGGGTTCAAGTGTTGGGTCAACATCCAAATCAACCGAGTTCTTCTTCAACGCAGAAGCTTCCATGTCTGGGTTAGATTCATTGTTCGGGTTGGTATGAAAAGGTGTAGATCTCAAGGGAACATAATCTTCATTGATGTTTTCTCTCTGCCAAGGGTATGCTTGCAAGTATAATTCATGCCACATCAGCACAACCTTTGAAGCGTCAATCGTCATACCATCTTGCTGCATAGTGTTGACTTCGCGCCATTTGTCAGATATCATACTCCTCAAATCATTTTTTTTTGATTTCCAATCCTCTTCCTCAACCGGTGAGTCATCTTCTTCCATTCGCCTTGCATATTCTTCTTCTTCTTTCTCTTCTCCCATCTCATTTTCTTCCATTGAAATTTCTGTGTCTTCTTCCTCTTCAATCCTTCTTGATATCCGATTAAGAATTTGTTTTTCATTGTTCTTGTAATCGTCCTTGAAATCTTCATGGAACTGTACAAATTTGTAAACAAGAAAATATATTAAGAATATGTTGTGAAAAGATTAAGAATGTGTCAATATGTAGTAGGACATATTGACATGTAATATTAATATGTAGTGTGAGTATCTATCACTATGTATTCATATGTAGAGGTGCTTGAGTATGTGAAAAGATGACACTACATATTGACATGCAGTATGGTTTATCTCATACTCAGTAAGGTTAATATCCTTGAGGAATTCAGTACATATTTATGTGTGGTTCCATCTAGCAACTCTTGGAACATACTTCCCTTCAGGTTCTATCACTATCTCCTTTGGTTTCACAAAATGGGTATGTTCCGCATACCAAGGCTATAAGGAGACAACACCAAACAAAGTCACTACAAAAATATAAGTAGTGAACCATACCAAATAAAATCACCAAATCAAAAGAAAAACAAAAGAGTTTAAAAGTGAATATTCTTACCAGAAAATAACCAACACAACCAGTAGTGTCTTCCACACTCTCGTCATTTGCATTCAGTTCTCTCTCTAGGTAAGAATGCATGAGGTCAGGCAAAGATATATTCTTTGTCTTCTCTGGATCATCAACAAAACCGATGTATTTCTCAGTCAAAGCATTTGTAGTTTTTGTTAAGAAAAATAATGAAATGCATATATATAGGCAGATAAGCCTTATAAGATCTCCGTCGTCTTGTTCGGATTCTTGAGCATCTTCGTCTTCGAATTCTTGAGCATCTCCATCTCCCGATTGTTGAGCATCTTCATCTTCATATTGTTGAGCATCTTCATCTTCATTTGATTGACCACCCATCCTTTGCAAAGAATATTTACCAACATCCGCATTGATTGATGTTATTGTAATCAATTTCAAGATTACGTCCTCAATCATTGGCCTAGTTACCTTTTTACCATTCTCCAGTACTTCAGGAAAAGTCCTTTTGAAGAATGAAGTTTCACACCATGCACTTTGAAAAAGCGGGGGTCTAACAACCACACCCAATATTTCGTTCGGCAATCTGTATGGACTAACTCTAATATAATTCCAAGAGAATCAACTAGACAGTCAGACTCAATAAGGAAAAACATCCAAGAGTTACATCTCAATTTCTCAATACAATCTACAATCGAACATATAGAATTCCGTGAGCCTGATTGATATGGGAAATAAATTGAACGGTACAACAGACCAATGTTCAAGTGTCAATCGATTTCAATCAACAACCAAAGGTCGCATTTACAATTGATTGAACTACGCACAACCTGTGATATTTCAATTATATAAACAAATATAATACAGAAAAGAAATAACATAGACACCAGATGTTTTGTTAACGAGGAAACTGCAAAAGCAGAAAAACCCGGGACCTAGTCCAGATTTGAACACCACATTGTATGAAACCGCTACAGACACTAGCCTACTATAAGTTAACTTCGGACTGGAATGTAGTTGAGACCTAACCAAGTCTCACACCGATTAAGGTACAATTGCATTCCTTCCGCATCTGAATCCCAGTAGGACTCTATGCACTTGATTCCCTTAGCTGATCTCACCCACTACTAAGAGTTACTACGACCCAAAGTCGAAGACTTTATAAAAAAATCTGTCTCCCACAGAAAAGTCTATTCTGATAGATAAACCTGTCGCCCAAAGAAATACCTACGAAGTTTTTGTTCTGTCTTTTGATAAATCAAGGTGAACATGAACCAAATGATAATCCGGTCTTATATTCCCGAAGAACATCCTAGAATTATCAATCACCTCACAATAACTTAACTATATGGTAGTAGAACAAGTTATTGTGGAATCACAAAGAATGAGACAAAGAGCTTTGTGATTACTTTTTATATCTTACCTATATGAGATAAATATCGAGCCAATCTTAGAGAACATAGTACTCAATACGATAGAACAAGTAAGATCAGAACACGCAACTACAGATAAAATAGTTGGGTCTGGCTTCATAATCCCAATGAAGTCTTTAAGTCGTTAACCTATAATGGTTTTAGGAAAAACCTAGGTTAAAGGAGAATCGACTCTAGTACGCAACTAGTATCACACAGGAGGTGTGGGGATTAGGTTTCCCAGTTGCTAGAGTTATCCCTTATATAGTCTTGAAATCAGGGTTTGATAGCTTTGAAACAAAGCAATCAATATTCACCGTTAGATGAAATCTTGATTTATTATTCAAGCTAAGTTTGCTTAAAACTAAAGCAATATCTCTCCACCGTTAGATGGTCTTAGCTTGTTACATACAAATGAAATATACATTCATTTAGATATGGGTAACCGTACCTAAACGTTTATATTGAGTTGGCTCAACAATAGTTAATCGAAGTTAGCCATATAAACACTTTTGTATTAACCACATTCATCTAACACTTCTAGATCAAATAATAATCAAATTAATCTAATTGTGTTACTCATAGAGTCGTTCAATTGTTTATAATCTCATAGAAGTATACAAGACACAATTAAAACAAAATCGGATTGATTCAAGAGGATCAATTCATGAACATTAAGCCACAGTTTGCAATGATTGCATTCCTTAATTTATGTATGTATTTTTTCATGAGTATGAAATCACAATTAAGCGATTTTAGAACTTAAACCAACTTAGTTTGCAAAGGGTACACAAACTTAAGTTTCAGACTTTGGTCTTTTCCGACAGTTCGCAAACCGGTATGCATAGTGTCGTCCCGGACCTAACTCAGGTAGAACGGTTCGCATACTGGTATGCAAACTTGGTTCCCGGACTTTAACAGCTAAAACCGTTCGCATACTGGTGTTGATGGTGGATTTTTGACAAAGGATAAAATCGTAAAATCATAACCTTGCATATTCCTGATCCAGTAATCAGACGAATATTGAGACTCATGTCTCTCGTTTAAGCATGAAAGCTCATGCCATGATGATCTCTGACTGAGTGTATTGCCTCTCAGAACATTCATAAGAACCTCTGACAGAGTGTATTGCCTCTTAGAGCATATATGAATATGCAGTCTCTCAATTGAGACCACGACGCATTTCAATACTGAGCAATCTCATTAATCACTTCTATATAAAATCGAAAATGATTGGAAGGATCCTAGATGTATTAACCACTAGTATAGAGCAATAACTTCTTCAGGATGTCTCAATGTTCCCTGATTATACAGAATAAACATTCAGAACGAGTATGGCGCTTCTACTAGCTCATACCTCGATTCTCGAATAATCGAGAATCGAATGCTCCTAGACAACTTGCCTGCTAGTATAGAGCCATTAATTAATCAGTTAGTTATCTCTAGTCGCAAGATTCATCAATTGAATTCCTATAAAGAATTCCACGTTAATCATAATATTTCGTTACTTCAATTCATGGATTTTCTCAGTAGAATTTCATGGGTTAGTAATAAATATTCAATATACGGGCATCTGGGCCACCAACAAGTAAGCCACGAGAAAATGGTGCGAGTGTACTTAATAATAATGCACGAACGAGCACCCAAACGCACGAACGAGCAATCAAAAATATGTACGAACGAGGAACCTATGCAAATAAGAAAGAAAATAATATTAAATAAAATAAACAAGAGGCGTGGAACCGGTCCACCGGATGGCCGGTCATGCCGCCGTGGCCGGTCCCCCTCTTCCATTATTTTATTTTATTTTATTTTAATCTATTATTTTCCTTATTTCATGAAAACTCATTCATTTGAGCAAACTCCCTCGTTTGACCAAAACTCTCAGTTTCTCCATGTTTCTTTCACACGATGAAAAATAATTGAAAAATAGGGAAAGGTGTCCCGAGACTGGGCCTACTAGCCGGTCGGCCATGCACTATCCATGGATGGTCCCACACCTTTTAATCCCTTATTTTATTATCATTATTATTTCCTTCATCTCATGAAACTCTTTCGTTTGAGCAAAAACCCTGGTTTTTCCATATTTTCTCAAATATTGCTCAAACCATCAAAAAGCCAAAAAGTCAAATGGTCACATGACCGACTAGGCTACTCACGGCAAATATTAAAATATTATTATTTAATATTATTAAAATATTGATCGCACGAGCAATGTCCTACTTGTTCATTCAAGCAAAATTGAGAATTTCAGTCAAGATCAAACTCTTCTGAAAATCCAAAATATTGCTCAAACGCGCACCAGAAAATACCAAAACTCTCAGGACTGAGACACGGACACTATGGTCACACGGGAATGTCACCATGACCGACCAGGGTCGGCCCTTTGGCCTGCATGGAGCCGGTCCGACGTATCTTCATAATTTGACCTAATTTGTTCATATTGGGTTCAACCTCTTTCCAAATAACTTGGAATTTCATCAAACAACCATCAGTCGGCCCCAAGACCACCAAGGGACGGTTCCATGCCCTCTTGGTCGGTCCCTCATCTCTCCATAATTAGGTTTTATTTCCTAATGCTCAGACGAGCACTATTTTGATAAATGTTAAAACCAGCATTTAATCATCTTTTCACCAACTGGTCAACAAAGGACTTTGGTGCATGCTCACTCGAGCACCTAGACGCTACATGGTCGGCCATCATCCCGTGTAACCGGTCCCTCCTTCACTCAGTGATTAATTTTCGGTAAATCATCAATTGATCAACAATCGATCAATATTAGGATTTCGAACTGAACGCTTTGCAAATCATAATTCTGACCAAGTTTAAACACTAATAGTTTTATGATTGATCTAGCAATCAACATCTTAATTAATTATATAATATTCGGTCCATCTACCAATATTTTAATCAATATTTTATTTGGTCATGCTACCAATAATTCATCAAACGAGCAATATTTACTCAGACGAGGAATATTGATTCAACTATCAATATTCAGTAATTCATCTAATTCATCAAACGAGCAATATTTGCTCAGACAAGGAATGTTGATTCAACTATCAATATTCAATAATTTGTCAAATGAGAAATATTTTCTCAGACAAGGAATATTGATTCAACTATCAATATTCAGTAATTTATCAAATGAGCAATATTTGCTCAGACGAGGAATATTGATTCAACTATCAAATATTCAGTAATTTTACTCAGACGAGCAATATCTGCTCAGAGTATTAATATTGATTCAACAATTCATCATACGAGCTAAATTTTCTCAGACTATCAATATTCATCATTTTGGTTCAATTATCAACATTTATTCTAGAACTATACGTCCCAGTAGACATGTTCAATCCATGAATCATAGAGCATTCGAAAACCATGATCGACTGAACAATACTTAGACTCATAGTCTAATAAAGTCAACAATTGACTAATTAAATACATGTCTGCCATGCAGACTCCACAAATCACGAGACATAAATCATGTCACATGGGGGGATATTAACAAGGGTTTTGTTCTGGCGGCCTTCGACACGTGTGTTCATCTACGATGAGAATGTGATTAAGTCGTGCAAGCGGTAAGAGGAGTTAGCAAAGTAGTGGGTGGACAATGAACCAAGTCTTCGCAGGATGAGTAACTGGTTTTAACACGATTTCCCACTCTTTCACTTCAGCAACCATTACACTTACTGGGATCAATGTGTCAACGATTATTGCAATATAAATAAGTCTTTGAATCCATGATTGAAAAAAACAAGAACGCTCGTATGAACAAAGAATTCTCATCACACAAGAATTCTCATCGTTTGAGCAATCACTCTCAATAGAGAAAATGTTCAACCAATCAGAATTTAACTTATTTCTTCACGCAGAATACACAACACATACACAATCCTTGATCAATATTGATCTCACATATTTCTCAGCTTCCCTCCTACAGACCGACTCATCTTCTCTTGTGACCGAATTGACTCTGGAACGACCATTGTCTTGGTTTAGGCCGGAGACTTACTAATTTATCCCTCGAATTCAAGCACTCCCTTTGCAGTGCATCTGTTTGCAAAAGGTTAAATAAATTTGCTCGGTTGAGGAGCCTCCTCCGCACGGTCGTCTCATCATTTTCCTATAAAAACAGAAAATCGTTTTCTCCCATCAACAGATTGGCGACCACAGTGGGAAATTAATCTCTCGGTTGCAATCTCGATTCGTCAAAGATGGTTGATCTTAGTTCAGGTTCAGTTACAAATCCTAATCCGAGTGTTGTTGTAAACCAGCAGAAATACCAAACTGCCATTCAATACCACTCTATAAACTCTCCGTTCATGCCATGAAAACGCTTCACTTATGCCCAATTCCATATCTCAATTACACTAAACGACACCAAACAAACCCCCAGAATCCATCAATCGAACTCATGGAATAAACCCCCAAATTCAATCGATGTTGTATGAAAAAAGAACGAAATGATTGGCTTGAATCTCGACCCCAAAACTCCACAGATCCACTCTCGTTGAAACTGTAGGAATTCGAAATAATAAGCACCTGCATCTCCTGGCTCTTTCTCACTGAATCTCGATCTCTCGCCATTGAAAATGGTTGTAATAATAGCACAAAAAGAATGTGGTGGAAGAGCTGCCACGTGGGTGTACAAGGCAGACCACCACAGGCCCGACCTCTTTTGTTGCCTTGAGATTTGTTGTCGCAAACACCATTCAACTCATCGTTTAGCCATTTATTTTCCGGGTAAACGGGTTTCATTTGTAATTCCTGTAAATGACTTAAAACAACATTATTAGCCAAATATCGAGACCTAGCTAGTATAAATATGGGTATAAAAATGTCGCACTTACTTGCTTATCAAACTCCCCCACGCTTACATTTTTCTAGTGCCGAGAAAAACAAGAAAAAAAAGTATATCCGCTACACAGCTGGATATGGAGAGACGTCTGCTAAACAGCTAGACGGAACCACTAAACAGTGGTTAAGAAATGTCCGCTAAACAGCTAGACGAATCCGCTACACAGCTGGATTAAGGGTGTCTTCTAAACAGCTAGACGAATCCGCTAAACAGCTGGATTAGAAATGTCCGCTAAACAGCTAGACAAAACCACTAAACAGTGGTGTAGAAAGATCGCTAAACAACTGATCTTATCATGTAAAATTTTCACTTCATTTTTTCATTTCATTTTTTTATTTGGATTAAAAAGTGCAAGCAAACAATGAAACAATGAAACCTGAATATGCAGGCAGAGAATCATAAAAGCATGGATTTAATTTACCCCACCCCCAACCTAATTTCTACATTGTCCTCATTGTGGAAGTGGTTAAAAACAGTTCAATAGGTGGAAAGGGTAATCAGCCAAGCACAAACATATTATTCATGATAAAGAAAAGAAAGAAAATAAAACAAAACTACATTATTTTACCACTGTCGCAGGTCAGTTCGGTTGCATTTAGCCCATGCAACAAGCCTTTAAACCTCAAGCTCGCACAAGAGGATGAGTCTTTCTCTTGAGGGCTTCCAGTTGTGATACCCACAAACACATCAGAAGAAGGTTGTCTCCCTAAAGCGCTGAATTTTATGTCTCCAGCCAGACATCTGCAAAACACATCCAATCAAACATAAGAAGGATCCTCCAGAGTCGTGGTATCGACTTTTGGATTCACAAGTTCCAAAAATGGCTTCAAAAGCTGCACATTAACCTTGAATATGTTGCTGTCATTAGGAATGTGAATGTCAACAGTACCATCACGAAATTCATTTTTAACAATAAAAGGGTCTTTCCATCGTGACTTGAGCTTATCAAAAAACAAATGCAAACCAGAATTGTAGCAAAAAACTGGTTCAACTATTTCCCTAATAGCATGCTTATCAAGAAAAAAATTCATTTTACATTTGCAGTCTGTATCACCCTCATTTCTGATCTCATGAAGCTCATTGAGCTGTGACTTCCTATGTGCGCAAATACTAGGATCAAGTCCTTTCATTCCGCAATACTACATTCTGGGGCACTTATATGCTTCCTAACAACATGTGAATGCATTGTCTTATGTCTCTCATTAAGTTCAGATGGTATGAAAACTTTAACATCTTTATTTTGGCCTAAAACATCAAAATTCAGTTTACTAGTAAAGGGATTAAGGTCGGGCTTTGGGAATTCCACGGATGGAGACAATGGCTCGGTCTCACTAATTTGAAATGACTCAAATCTAGACTGCCACTTATCCATATCTAGCAATAGGGATGAATTCAGTGAAGAATTCACTTCTTCAATATATCCATCCTCATCGAAATCCAACAGATTAGGAAGACAATCTTCTAAAGGAACTTTTGCTTCTAGATGAAATGCTTTTTCCTACACACATGTTTCAATCATATTAACTTCATGAATATCATCTCTACCACCTAGATCTTTACATGCATCAAATATGTTCAACTCAACAGTCATATTTCCAAATGAAAGGTTCATTATTCCAGTTCAACAATTAATCAAGGCTTTTGCAGTTGCAAGAAAAAGACGACCTAAGATGACAGGTATTTCTTTACTAGCATTAGATACATGTTGAGTATCCAAAATGATAAAATCCACCGGATAGTAAAATTTATCGATTTGAATTAACACATTCTCAACTACCCCTCTCGGTACTTTAACTGATATGTCAGCAAGTTGTAGAGTGATCGAGGTGGGTTTTAATTCACCTAAGCCCAACTGCTCATAAACCGAGAAAGGTAAGAGATTTACACTAGCTCCCAAATCCAGAAGTGCTTGTTTGATCATGAAATCCCATATTATACAAGAAATAGTAGGGCATCCCGGATCTTTATATTTGGGAGGAGTGTTATGTTGAAGAATAGAACTTACATGTTCCGTGAGAAATGCCTTTTTCTGTACATTGTGCTTCCTCTTGACCGTGCAGAGATCCTTTAAGAACTTGGCGTAAGCTGGAACTTGCTTAATCACACTCAAGAGAGGTATGTTGATCTTCACCTGCTGAAAAACATCAAGGATATCCTTATTATCAGCCAACTATTTAGTATACAATAAACAATGAGGAAATGGAGCATGCATCTTTCTATCTATTTCAGAATGTTCATTTTCAGTATCATTGTGACCATCACTACTCTTAAACTCTAGAGACTTCTCAGGTTCGTTCACCTTCATCGGAGTCTCAATCACCTTACCATTTCTAAGAGTGGTGACAACATTAGCTTGCTCCAAGTTAGAATTTTTAACCTCAAATTGGCATTTTGGGTTAGGTTGAGTTTGGGAAGGCAATGTCCCTTTCTCCCTAACATTGAGACGTGATTCAATTCTAACTATGCTAGTTTTCAACTCATTTAAAGTCTTCGTAACATTCTGATTTATCGGTGTTTGTCCCTACATAAAAGTATGTAAAGTATCCTAAAGAGAATTCTTATGAGGTGGCACATAAGGGTTACTAGATGAAGACCCTTGGGGAACATTAACACCATTCATTGTAGGACCATTCCTCCAACTGAAATTAGGATGGTTTCGCCAATTTGGATTGTATGTTTCTGAATATGGGGAGCTAAATGGTCTTTTATAAGTATCCATGGAATTTGCTTGGTCATTTAACACTTCCTGAAATGCTGGAATTGTAGGACAATCCTTAGTGTAGTGTTCAAGACTTTCGCAAATACCACAAGCATGTTCGACCGAATCAACTACCTTAACTACATTTGGTTTCTGAATCGCATCAACTTTCCTCTGCAAACTAGCAATCTTAGCATTCAAGTCATGTTCTTCGTTCAACACATACATTCCAGGCCTAGAACTAGCTAAAGCTTTGGACTTATTTCCATCTGTCATGCCTGAAGTGTCCAAATTTTAGGAGTTTTCTGCTAGCGAATCGAAGTAAGTCCAAGCATCATCAGGTGATTTATTCAAAAATTTCCCATTACACATCATTTCAACAAACTGACGCATACATGAATTCAAACCATCATAAAAGAAGTTAATTACTCTCCAAATTTCATAACCATGATGAGGGAAACTAGAAATAAAATATTTAAATCTCTCCAAACACTCGAAAAACGACTCATTTTCCTTTTGAGAAAAATTCATTATACATTTTCTAAGAGTGATTGTTTTGTGAACTGGAAAAAACTTTTTCAGAAACTCTCTAGTCATTTCATTCCATGTCCTAATGCTATTTGGTCGCAAAGAATGCATCCAAGTCTTAGCTTTCTCCTTTAAAGAAAATGGAAATAATTTCAGTTTTACGACATCTTGAGTTGCAACAACAAAGGGCATAGTAGTACAAACCTCATCAAATTCTTTCAAATGTATGTATGGACTCTCGGATTCCAATCCATGAAACTTAGGCAGTGCTTGTATCTTCCCATACTTAATCAACACATTGCCAGCATTAGCCGGAAGAACTATACAAGGTATAGAAGTCCTTTCCGGCTGAAAATAATCCCTAAAGGTTATAGGTCCATAAACATTGGTTGCGGCTTCAACAACTATTCTAGCAGCTTCAGCCTCAGCCGCTAATCTCTCGACTTCACCTGCCATTGGATGACTAGGGTGATTATCTAATGCCCTATTAGCTAAACAGTGATAGTTACGCGGTCGATTAAAATGATCAGACCTAGAATATTTCATACACAAAAGAAACAAGAAACATATACAATGTTACCCAAATGGTTGTGCTTTCGGCAGTATTTCATCCTAATCACAACTGAAGCAACAACACTTGTTCCCTGCACCCGTAGCAGCTCCTAATGTCGCCAAGTCTTTAGAGCTATCTTACTCCCTGTTAAGAAGCAACAGAAATCAGCAAACTCTAAAACAAAACTTAAAATAAACCTATGCAAAACTTAATTCTAAGGAAAACTAAACAATCCCCGGCAGCGGCGCCAAAATTTGATCACTCTTTTCAGAGTATCAAAGATAAAGAAGTGTAATATAGTCGTTTTCGAACCACAGAGATTGTTGGTGCTCAGAAAAATTGTTTAGCAAAGAAATAATATGATTTTGATTGGTAATTGAGAAAGCAGAGAACAATATTTGTAAAAGAAAGGAATAAGTGGTTGTTGTATCTACCAAGACTTTGAGGTTCCACCTAATGCATAAGTATTATGTGATCAAATTATAACTCGAACAGAACTGAATAATGATTCGTTCTACCCGGAAGATATATCAAGTTTGGATTTTAAAGTAACGAAAACAAATACCATATCATGACTGATTGATTATGTTTCTAAAATAAAGTTCAATTGAAAAATGTCACAAGGATTCCCTAGCATTCAATGTATCCGGAAATCACAATGAATCTAAGAAGTTTGTAGACATCATCAACACAAAAATGCAATCAAACAGAGACAAAGAAATGGACTAAAACATGAAATTCATTTATGATCACTGTAAAGAATACTAAAACCCATTAAGCTTCCCCTCTTTTCTTGGCAGAGAGGGGTTTAGCTTCTCATTGTTGTGTATATAGCCATTAAAAGTATTCAATCAAAAACTCTAACACACAAGAGAACTAAAAATAACTGAATTAAATAGAAAGCAAAAGAAAATTCAGATTGCAGTTTTCAATCGTACCCTTTTGGTTGGTTCTTCTTCTCCATTTATACAGCAACAACTTGACTTGTTCTCTGACTTCTAGCTCAACGAATTAGTCCCATCTTCATGCCAAAAAGACCTGAACCAACCCGTATTCATCTTTTCATTCAGTACATAGAAAATAGTTGTAATCTCTTCCTCCTGTTTCTGCCTAAAGATAGCTGAAATCAGTTGTTGACTACCTGTATTCGACTCATCTCTTGAGTAGGTGCTGTGGAGACTCCACACTGGACCAAATAAAATCCCATATGAAATGTAAACCAGCAGTAATACCAAACTGCCATTCAATACCACTCTATAAACTCTCCGTTCATGCCATGAAAATGCTTCACTTATGCCCAATTCCATATATCAATTACGCTGAAACGACACCAAACAAACCCCCAGAATCCGTCAATCGAACTCATGCAATAAACCCCAGATTCAATCGATGTTGTTTGAAAAAAGAACGAAATGATTGGCTTGAATCTCGACCCCAAAACTCCACAGATCCACTCTCGTTGAAACTGTAGGAATTTGAAATAATAAGCACCTGCATTTCCTGGCTCTTTCTCACTGAATCTCGATCTCTCGCCATTGAAATGGTTGTAATAATAACACAAAAAGAATGTGGTGGAAAAGCTACCACGTGGGTGTACAAGGAAGACCACCACAGGCCCGACCTCTTTTGTTGCCTTGAGATTTGTTGTCGCAAACGCCATTCAGCTCATCGTTTAGCCATTTATTTTCCGGGTGAACAGGTTTCATTTGTAATTCCTGTAAATGACTTAAAACAACATTATTAGCCAAATATCAAGACCTAGCTAGTATAAATGTGGGTATACAAATGTCGCACTTACGTGCTTATCAGCTGCTAGCACTATCAACGACGGTGGTACTTCAGAGACTACTCCCGCTTCTAACAACGGTACTGGCGGTACCACCCTCCTCAAACCAACATCAGAAACAATCCTCTCTTCGGCCGGTCTCTTGAAGAAATCAGAGAAAATCCGCTCACCATAGGTGATCTCATGAAGGTGCAAGAGACTCTCGCCGAAAATCAGATTGACATGGATACCACTCAGAAAGAGTTATGCACTTATCTCAAAACTCTCACAGACAAGATGTCAGAGAAAACACAGGAGAAAGGAAAATCCAAGTTCACATCCCCGGCTGATGATCCTGAGATCTCTCCAATTCATGTGGTGGATGATGATGAAGTCCGCAAATCTACATATGACCCTCCAGCGAAAGAACCATCCAGTTTCATTACTCGTAAATATTTGGAACGCCTCTTGGAGAACCGTGGAAAGGATAAGACATCTTATGTCCATCATCACCAACCTCCATACCCTGCTGCTACGCAAATGATTCCTCTTCCAAAAGGTTATAGCTCTCCAACATTAACTCTTTATGATGGAACAGAAAATGCTCGAGAACATGTTTCTCGGTTTCTGGAATCATTGGGCGAACATGAGCACAACTGTAGATGGGGAAAAACGATTTGCTGGTTTTTAAGGAATTGAGGAGACGACCGTACGGGGGAGACTCCTAGAACCGAGCGAAATGTTAAACCTCACACAGATGCACAAGGGGGTGCTTTAGATTCGAGGGATCAATCTGTAGTACTCCGGCCTAAATCAAGACAATGACCGTTCCAGAGTAAATTCGGTCACAAGAGAGGATGGGTTGATCTGTAGGAGGGAAGCTATAAAATGTGTGGAATCAATGGTAATCAAAGATTGTGGGTGTGTGAATTCTGAATATGATAAGCTCTGAATGATTGAAATTTCTCAATTGAGAGTAGTTGCTCAATTGATGAGTTGATGATCTCGTGTTGTCAATAAGACGTAAGATTGATGATATTGTTGATGTTGATCCCTCAATAATGATTTAGAGACTTATTTATATTGCTGGAATTTTAGACACCATGAACCCATGAAGTGTGACAGTTGATGGAATCAAGGAGTGGGGAAGTGGAGATCGTGTTTGAAACCAGTTGCTCAACGTGTGGAGACTTGGTCGATTTTCCACCCACTACCTCGTGAATTCCTTCAACTGATTGCATGACTTGCTCACATTCCATCAAGTGTTTGAACACACGTGTCGTAGACCACCAGACCAAAACCCTAAGTGATATCCCCCCAAAGTGACATGATTGACGTCTCGTGGTATGTTAGTCAAGTGATTACTTTGTGGTTTGATGGGACGATGAGTCCATGTAGTTGCTGAGTTGAACATGGTGTTCTGAAACTCATGAATTGAACATGTCATGAGACATATGTATAGTTCTTACGATGAAGTGAGCAAGTATTGCTCATTCGATGGATCGTTGAATATTGATTGTTGAACCAATATTCCTTGGTTTGAGCAAATATTTATCATCTGAGCAAGTGTTGCTCATTTGATGAATTGTTGAATATTTGATCGTCTGAGCATGTGTTGCTCATCTATGGATTATTGGCAACGTACCAAAAATATTAATTAGAATACTGATCATTGAACCGAGCATAATTAATAAAATTAATGACCATGAGGTCGTCGTAAAATTATTAAGGTTGGAATCTGGAATGATGATCCTTGGATTCAGAAACCCTAATTTGATCAATTGATGATCATTTCATGGTTCGTCAGAAGTTTAACCATGGGACGAAGGAGGGAGCGACTACATGGGACCGTGGATCAACCATGTAGTGTCCATATGCTCACGTGAGCAAATATAAAGAACTCCTGAAGAGTTGACGATTTGTTGGTGAAAGAATGATTAAATGCTGGTTTAATCATTTATTCGAAAATGCTCGTCTGAGCCTTAGGTGAGAAAACCTAATTAATTATGACGGAGTGAGGGACCGACCATGGGGTCATGAAACCGGCCCTGGGTAGTCACGTGACCGCCTGATGATCACTTCATTAAAATCCAAAGTGTTTGGAAGAGTCTTGGACCTAATACGTGCAATTGTGCAAATTAGGTCAAAACTGTGAAACTTGATGGGACCGGCTTCTGTAAGCCAAAGATCCAATCTTGGTCGGTCAAGATAGTGTGCTCGTGTCCCCAAGGCGTCCGCGTCTCAGTCCTGAGAATTTTGATATTTTCTGGCGTGCAATTGAGCATCCATTCGAGAAAATATGCCAAAATTAGGGTTTCAACGAAACTGAGGAAAACACCATGAGATGATGGAAAATAATTATAAAATAAGGAATAAGGAGGCGTGGTCCTCCGAGGCCAAGTCATGGTCGGCCGGTCGTGACCACGGTCCCGTAGTGCCATTTTCCTTAATTTTATAATTTTTTTGATGATTTTATGAAGAATTCATGAATTTTAAGAAATTCGATGAATTTAGGGAGTTTACATGAATTGAAGGAGTTTTCATGAGTTCAAGGTAGCAAAAAATATTAAAATAATAAAAACACGGGCGTGTGGGACTGTGGGGGCGTGGCCGGCCGGCCAGGAGCCCGGTCCCATGAGTTTTCATATTTTTTAAGTATTTTTAATGATTTGAGGAAATTTTTCCTAATTTGAGAGAAATATCATGAAATCAAGGAATTTGATGAATTCAAGGAAAAATAAAATAAAGTAATAAAACAAGGGGCGTGTGGGACCGGCTAGGGCATGGCCGGCCGGCTAGTGGCCCGGTCCCACAAGTTTTCATAATTTTATTTATTATTTGATGATTTGTGCAAAATACCATGAAATCAAGGAGTTTTTTCATGAAATTAGAGAAATAATAATAATAATAATAAAATAATGAGGAACCGTGAGGTGTAGGGCCGGCTATGACCAAGGCATGGCCGGTTGGCCAACGGTCACGCCTCACACTTCTTTCCTTAATTTTATATTATTTTTTATGAATTTATGAAAATACCATGAAACCGAGGAGTTTCCTCGAGACGAAAGAGATTTGATAAAATGAGAGAATTTTCATCAAATCATGGAAAATAATAAAAATGCATTAAAAATATAAAACCGGCGTGGGATTGACCACGACATGGTCGGTCGGTCGTGTGTCTGTGCTCCCAGCACCCTGGTCAATATTTTTAATTGTTTATTATTTTCTTCCCTATTTTGCATAGGTTCATCGTTTCGTTGTATTTTGAAATACTCGTTCGTGCGGTGACTGTTAGTGTATCTTCGTTGAATACACCTTCACCATTTGAATCGGGGCTTACTTAGAGGTAGCTCAGACGCCCGGTTGTTGATTATTTATTACTAATTGTGGAATTCGGTGGAGAATAATTCACAAAACAGAGTAATAAGATGTTTATTATTAATTCATAAGATCAGCTGAGGATTCGACTACGAATTCAGAATAATAAAGTGAGCATTACCATTCCATGGGATCGTAGATTCGACCATATAATCGGAATAATTAAGATTTATCTATTACCATTTATGAGACCAGTTGTGGATTTGATCATGAAATCGGAGTAATGAGATAATATAGTTATTGATATTCTATGAGATCAAGCCGTGGATTCGATCATAGAATCAGAACAATTGTTATTGTCATTTCATGGGACCAGTCGTGGATTCGACTATGGAATAGGAGCAATAATAGATTATTCTGGGAATTCAGTAGTGAATGTCACGGCAGAAATAATCTTAATTAGGAATAATTAACTTTGTGGCTCTATACTAGCAGAGCAAGATGTCTAGGAGCATTAATTATCCCGATATGATCTTGTCGGTAAGTCATATGCTTTATATAGTCAGGGTAAACTCGTTGTTTGTTCCTGAAGACGTTATCGCTCTATACTAGCAGAGCAAGCTGTCTAGGAGCCGTTCATCTCGTGATACTATATAGAAATAATCACTGAAAGTGTCCAGTATTCATGAGATATGCCGTTTTCCAGTCGTGAGACTACATATCTACATGTACTCTGAGAGAAAGTACTCTCCGTTGAGAATTCGATGAAAGACCCGTGTCTCAATACTCACGTCTGATTGGTGGATCAGAGCTTCGTATATTTATGAGTTTACGATTTTAGCCCTTGTCGAAAATCCACCATATCAACTTTAATTACCATGGTTGTGATGGTATGAGCATTAAATGGTGATTTTCCGGCCATAAATAATAATACCAGTAATTGAACTTAGTCGTAAGTTGAGATGTTACCGGATTTAGAGAGCATGAGAAAACCACGACTTGATGAAGGCTTCAAAGTCATGATTGGAGCATCGTTTGATAATCATAAATTAGTGTTGAACCGCTGGTTTGGACGACGAGTCCGTGGTCGGTTAGGATTCGCGGGCCGGGCCCAATAAGGAAATCCTTGGAAATTAGGTTTTGGAAATAAAAAAAATTGTATAAAAGGAATTAATCTTTTTTTTTTCATTTTTCCACGTCCAGCTCTACATCACCTCTTCTCCTTCACGCCAGCAGGAGAAGCTTGAAGTTGCGCCGCCACCTGATCGCCGTCGCCGCCGGCCAACTTCCGGCCGACCAGGTGCGTGCGTCTTTTTTTTTTGATGTTTGCTGATGTTGTGACCTTCATGAGTTTTTCATGTTCATGATGAAAGCATATACATGTGTGTATATATTGGTGTGAGTTTTATGAAAAACCCTCGTTTTTGAAAACGTATGTTCGTTCGATCGTTAGTTTTGAAAACTAACTATAATCGCTGATTTAGGAGAGATTTTTTTTTAAAATATGAACTTAGGTCCAGTGATAAAACTTAGTGTATGAGCTTTCATGTGTACCACGGTTTTATCATAAAAGGAGTAAATTTTTACGAAATCGAAATAATCCTTCGTTTTAAAGACAAATTACGACGACTCGAAAGAAAATTCATATGATAAACTTGTGTTCAGTAATAAAATTTTGCTTATGAGATTTCATGTAAATACAAAACTTTATCATATATATGAGATGTGAGCTTTCACAGTATTTTGAAATAAACCTTCGTTTTAAAGACAAATAACGACGATACGAAGGAAGAATAGTTTTTTTTTTTTTACATATGCAGCCGTGACATATATTGTGTAAAATATGATGGTATATTTTATTTGCATGAATTTGTTTTCATTAGATAAAATCCTTGAGAATTTATGTATGCGAGTTGCATTAATTGCTATTTTTTTTCGAAAAATCAAAACGTGGGTTTTGAGAATTCTTCGAAGATAGACAATATATTTATGATAGAATATTGTATTGTTATGAACTTCATAGGTCAGTTGTGTGAATATTCACATTATGAAAATTGTGTTCGTGATTTCATGAAAAATCAGTTTCGGAAACTAATAAAGTTTCGTTCGTTTTTGCAGTTTTCGAAGAGACGAACGATTTTGAGGTGTTAACTCTAGCATTACTATCACTATTGTTAGTGGAAGTATAAAAGGTAAGATTTAAGAATTACCATTTTTGCTTGTATTTCCTTGATTTATATTTGGACGGCATACTGAAGTAGAATGTAGTGTGAACCTTTTCAGCTACTCAGCAAAGATGACCAATTCCCAAGCTGACGACGCCTCAAGGGAAGAGATGTACGTTGATGATGATATCTCTAGAGATGAGACATGCATGGATGAAACTTCTGTTGGGGGAGACGAAGACGAAACCCCTGGGATTAAGAATGTCCCGAATATAGATGATGCATTCTTCAAAGAAGATATTCCAGGAGCTGATCAACATTTGAGGTCTCCAGCGTATCGTCTTTTGATAAATCCCAGAACTGTTACTCAGAAGAAATTGGTGACTCCTAAGACAGTGATTCGGTTTTTCCTTGAATGTATTATGATGAACCTTGATGATGTTGCCTTGCTGGTATACTGTGTTTCATAATCTCCTTTGGATTCGTGACTCTAACCTCATGTAATCTTCGTATTAGGTGCTAAATACTGAAGTTGAGGATACTGGAGCCAACGATGATAACTCTAACCATTCTGGAGTTATTGATGAAGAGACAACCATCCCTGCACTTCAAGTCCATGAGAAGGTCGCTACTGATGTTATGGAAACCCAGATGGTTGTTGCCTCAGTGATAGAAGAAACCGAGACAGCAGCGGAGAATACCGAAGGAATTATTGCCTTGGTTGTGGAAGCCGCTCCAGTGACTGAGAACCGTATAATAGTGTATGAATATCCAACTGCAGGAGTTGCTTTCGATCCTCCATTTGACACTTCACTCCCATATCATGAACTGATCGGTGGATTCAACGTTCCCATTGGATATGCACGCTTGTACGAGACAATATGGAAGAAGTTTGGCCACATGATCATTGACAGGAATCCTGGGCGTGCTTATGCTTTAATCATGCAAGTAGGCATTACCTTGCGTGTCGTGAGTGATATGCGTGCCAGAACTAGGAATACTGTGACTTCAGATATACTCTTTGATTGGGAGTTTAACTTGGAGAATTCAGAGAAACTTGGCCTCAACGTGAAATGGCTTCGCAAGCAAATAAACGTTATCAAGGATTCATGTGAGAAGAACATACCCTTTCCCAATGATGCTGTGAAGGAGAAGGAGGACAAGATTTCCAAGCTGGCCGAGGAGTTGAACAAGGAGACGACGGCTTTGCAAATCTTGAAGGATGCTGATGAGCGAAAGCCTTTTCTTGCTGATTTCCTTTGATTATCTCTTGAACTTCTGAACTTCTGAGAGATGTGAGGTTTATACTTGAGTTTTGATATTTAGATGGTTTTGGATTGACTGATGGTTTAAGGATTTTCTTGTAGATTTAATAGAGATTTTCTTTTACGAAATATGAACTGAATTTTGATAAATTGCTGAATTCAAATACTAATTGCAAGTATTGCAAACGTTTTGGAGGAATTGAATTACAAATGAAAGAAAATCCTAAATGTTAAATCCAAACGCCATGAATGCTTCGAACGCCCAATACCTCAAATGTCCAACAATTTCAGATAAACGTCTTGAGCCAATTTTCGTGAATTACTGGAAGGGTTCTGCCATCTGTGTTGATCAATTTTTAGTATCCTCCGGCCACGGACTTAGCGACCATGAATGGTCCTTCCCAATTGGAGTTCCTTGTAGAATGAAGACCGCGCTGAACTGCTTTGAGAACCAGGTCCCCTTCATGAAACTTGTTAGGCTTGGTCGATCGTTCCTTGAATATCTTCCGCTGATTCAGAATTCCCTGTTTGACGGAATTACACGATTGTGGCACATATGGACACTCGCGCGGAAGAGAGTATCCGACATAGTATTGATCATGCTTAGCCAGGTCTTCAACAATAAACCTCTCGATGGATTGACCGATTTGAAGAAGTTCTGAACCCAACCATTGGGTGTAATATTGCTGAGGTGAAGTTACCCACACGTATCTTTTGATGACTGCTAAATTGTTCATGGGGAGAAGTCCCTGGACCATAGTAGCGTATCTGAACATTGGTAATATTGGAGCTGAGGAGGAATAAGACTTGCCTGAGATCGAAACCTTCTGACAAAGGTGTGAGGATTTTCTCCAAGTTCCTGCGTAAGTCCCATCAGAGTTTTTACTTCTTCCAGATGCTCAAACGGTGGTGCGTCCTCTGCTTCGTCTTCCGACTCAGAATCCTTGTCGATGACAGGATGTGTTGAAGGCATCGTTATCCTTCCAGCATGAATCCAAGTTCTTCCAAGAACCATGTCGTATCCAGGGTCTTCCCGGATTATGAAAAACTTGGCCTCAGTGCATATCAATCTTTCCGTAACTTTGAGAGTGATGAAGCCATATGCGTCTCTGGAGATTCCTTCGTGGTCCCTGATTGCTATGGGAGCGTGGGTGGCTTCCTGTCGAGTAATACCAGCAGCTCTGAGAGTTTTCAAAGGGATGATGTTGACAGCGGTACCAACATCGACGAACGCCCTCTTGAACTCATTTCCTTTAATGTGCACTGTGGTGAGTAGTCCCCAGTCATACATTTCTTTGTCGGTGGTTGAAGGTTCGGTGGTGGTCTATTGGATCAGCAAACGTTTTCCGGACACTATGTGGTTCAGTGCAGCAAACATGTCTTTCCTTTGAGCTTTCGAAAGATACAACAACTCGTAGACATGTTCGATCAGAGATTGGACCGCTTCCTTGACAGGAGGTTCAGAGATGGTAAAAGTTCTGATTGGGAGGGGGTTCTTGTGTACTCCCTCAGTCCCCAGGTTGAGCTCTCCTGATTCGACCTTTTCTTTGAATATGCGCTTCAAAATTTTGCAATCACTTGTGGGATGGTTGACGTATCTACGGAAGCGGCAATACGAAGGATTTTTCATGGCTTCTTCAGTTGGTTCCTTCTTGACATAAGGCAATTTGATTGCACCATCTTGGATCCAGGCATCGAGTAGTTCATTAACTTCTTCCATTGAACAGGTAAAATCAGGTGCTTCTGGATCTTCCGTATACTTAGGAGGGACTTTCGAATTGTCCTTCTTGTGTGCCTTTGAAGGGGTGGAGGAAGTCTGATTGTGCTGTGGTTCTGCTTTTCGCTTACTCCCTTCTGCGACAGCGTTTGTTGAAGGTTGCAGGTTGTACTTCTTGTTGATCAAACGTCTGCTTCCTCGAGTGTCTTTTGAATCCTCAGTATTTGTAGACTTTGCTATTTCCAAAAGAGCGGGTTCAGTGGTTTCCGACATCTTCGCAGCTTCGTGAAGCTCTGAGAAAGTCTGGAATCGAAGGTTCTCCAGCAAGGCCCTGTAGACCGGGAGCATGCCATTGATGCACAAGTCCTCCAGTTGTTGCTCCGCGACGTTTGGGTCATGACAATCCATGGCTTGGACTCTGAACCTTTTCACATAATCATTGGGATTTTCACTGAACCTCTGAAACATTCTTCCAAGGTCGGAGAGGGTGACTTTTTCTGACACGAAGAAGTATTTCCTGTAGAATGCGTTAACCATTTCTCCCTAATTGTTGATAGTCCCTGGTGCGATGTTGTTATACCAGGTGTATGCTCTGCCTTTCAGAGACTTTGATAATTCCTTGAGATGAACGACATGATTATGTTCATGTTCTCCCAGGGCTTCGATAAAACGAGAGACATGTTCCCGAGCATTGCCAATTCCATCATAGAAGGTGAAGGTTGGAGAAACGTAACCTTTGGGGAGTGGAATCCTCTGCGTAGCGGCATGATAAGGAGGTTGATGACGATGGACATGCGATGTTCTGTATTTTCCACGGTTCTCCAAGAGGTGCTCCAGATCCTCGCGAGTGATGAAATTCGATGATCCCTTCGCTGATGAGTTGTCTGCAGCAGTTTTGCGGACTTCGTCGTCTTCTACTGTATGGATTGGAATTACTTCAGGATCGTTGTCTGAGGATTTCTCCTTCTCGTTTCTCTTCTCTTGAGTTTTCTCTGACATCTTGCCAGTAAGAGTTTTGAGATAATTACACAGCTCCTTCTGTGTAGCAGCCATGTCAGTCTGATTCTTTGTAAGAGTCTCCTGCGCTTTGATAAGATCAGCAATGGTAGGTGGTGGATCTCCTCTGACTTCTTCAGGGTGTCGTCCGGACAGTGGATGACCTTCGACGTGAGGAAGAGTAATATCACCACCATCAGTGTTGGAGGTCGGAATTGTCACCGGGATATTCTGATTGTTGTTGTTGCTAGTGCTAGCACGGTTTGTGTTAGGATTCGTAACTGAACCTGACCTGAGATCAACCATCTTGTGAAATTGTGAGATTGCAACCGAGAGAATGATCTCCCACTGTGGTCGCCAATCTGTAGATGGGGAAAAAATTTGCTGGTTTTTAAGGAATTGAGGAGACGACCGTACGGAGGAGACTCCTCGAACCGAGCGAAATGTTAAACCTCACACAGATGCACCGCTGCAAAGGGTGCTTTAGATTCGAGAGATCAATCTGTAGTACTCCGGCCTAAATCAAGACAATGACCGTTCCAGAGTAAATTCGGTCACAAGAGAGGATGGGTTGATCTGTAGGAGGGAAGCTGGGAAATGTGTGGAATCAATGGTAATCAAAGATTGTGGGTGTGTGAATTCTGAATATGATAAGCTCTGAATGATTGAAATTGCTCAATTGAGAGTAGTTGCTCAATTGATGAGTTGATGATCTCGTGTTGTCATGAGACGTGAGATTGATGATACTGTTGATGCTGATTCAATCATGATTCAGAGACTTATTTATATTGCTGGAATTTTAGACACCATGACCCATGAAGTGTGACAGTTGATGGAATCAAGGAGTGGGGAAGTGGAGATCGTGTTTGAAACCAGTTGCTCAACGTGTGGAGACTTGGTCGATTTTCCACCCACTACCTCGTGAATTCCTTCAACTGATTGCACGACTTGCTCACATTCCATCGTGTGTTTGAACACACGTGCCGTAGACCGCCAGACCAAAACCCTAAGTGATATCCCCCCAAAGTGACACGATTGACGTCTCGTGGTATGTTAGTCAATTGATGACTTCGTGGTTTGATGGGACGATGAGTCCATGTAGTTGCTGAGTTGAACATGATGTTCTGAAACTCATGAATTGAACATGTCATGAGACAGAGGTATAGTTCTTACGATGAAGTGAGCAAGTATTGCTCATTCGATGGATCGTTGAATATTGTTGAACCAATATTCCTTGGTTTGAGCAAATATTTATCATCTGAGCAAGTGTTGCTCATGTGATGAATTGTTGAATATTTGATCGTCTGAGCATGTGTTGCTCATCTGATGGATTATTGGCAGCGTACCAAAAATATTAATTAGAATACTGGTCGTTGAACCGAGCATAATTAATAAAATTAATGACCATGAGGTCGTCGTAAAATTATTAAGGTTGGAATCTGGAATGATGATCCTTGGATTCAGAAACCCTAATTTGATCAATTGATGATCAATTCATGGTTCGTCAGAATTTAACCATGGGACGAAGGAGGGAGCGACTACATGGGACCGTGGATCAACCATGTAGTGTCCATATGCTCACGTGAGCAAATACAAAGAACTCCTGAAGAGTTGACGATTTGTTGGTGAAAGAATGATTAAATGCTGGTTTAATCATTTATTCGAAAATGCTCGTCTGAGCCTTAGGTGAGAAAACCTAATTAATTATGACGGAGGAGGGACCGACCATGGGTCATGAAACCGGCCCTGGGTAGTCACGTGACCGCCTGATGATCACTTCATGAAATCCAAAGTGTTTGGAAGAGTCTTGGACCTAATACGAGCAATTGTGCAAATTAGGTCAAAACTGTGAAAATTGATGGGACCGGCTTCGTGAGCCAAAGAGCCAATCTTGGTCGGTCAAGATAGCGTGCTCGTGTCCCCAAGGCGTCCGCGTCTCAGTCCTGAGAATTTTGATATTTTCTGGCGTGCAATTGAGCATCCATTCGAGAAAATATGCCAAAATTAGGGTTTCGACGAAACGGAAAACACCATGAGATGATGAAAATAATTATAAAATAAGGAATGAGGAGGCGTGGGACCGCCGTGGTCAAGGCATGGTCGGCCGGTCGTGACCACGGTCCCGTGGTGCCTTTTCCTTAATTTTATAATATTTTGATGATTTTATGAAAATTCATGAATTTTGAGAAATTTGATGAATTTAGGGAGTTTCCATGAATTGAAGGAGTTTTCATGAGTTCAGGAAGCAAAAAATATTAAAATAATAAAAACAGGGCGTGTGGGACCGTGGGGCATGGCCGGCCGCTGGGCCCGGTCCCACGAGTTTTCAATTTTTTAAGTATTTTTATGATTTGAGGGAATTTTTCCTAATTTGAGAGAAATACCATGAAATCAAGGAATTTGATGAATTCAAGGAAAATAAAATAAAATAATAAACAAGGGCGTGTGGGACCGGCTAGGGCATGGCCGGCCGGCTAGTGGCCCGGTCCCACAAGTTTTCATAATTTATTTTATTTTAATGATTTGTGCAAAATACCATGAAATCAAGGAGTTTTTTCATGAAATTAGAGAAATAATAATAATAATAAAATAATAAGGAACCGTGGGTGTGGGGCCGGTGGGACCAAGGCATGGCCGGTTGGCCAATGGTCACGCCCCACACTCCTTTCCTTAATTTTATATTATTTTTATGGATTTATGGAAGTACCATGAAACCGAGGAGTTTCCTCGAGACGAAGGAGATTTGAAAATGAGAGAATTTTCATCAAATCATGGAAAATAATAAAAATGCATTAAAAATATAAAACTGGCGTGGGATTGACCACGACACGGTCGGTCGGTCGTGTGTCCGTGTTCCCAGCACCCTGGTCAATATTTTTAATTATTTATTATTTTCTTCCCTAATTTGCATAGGTTCATCGTTTCGTTGTATTTTGAAATACTCGTTCGTGCGGTGATTGTTAGTGTATCGTCATTGAATACACTTTCACCATTTGAATCGGGGCTTACTTAGAGGTAGCTCAGACGCCCGATTGTTGATTATTTATTACTAATTGTGGAATTCGGTGGAGAATAATTCACAAAACTGAGTAATAAGATGTTTATTATTAATTCATAAGATCAGCTGAGGATTCGACTACGAAGTCAGAATAATAAAATGAACATTACCATTCCATGGGATCGTAGATTCGACCATAGAATCGTGGTAATTAAGATTTATCTATTACCATTTATGAGATAATATGGTTATTGCTATTCTATGAGATCAAGTCGTGGATTCGATCATAGAATCGGAACAATTGTTATTATCATTTCATGGGACCAGTCGTGGATTCGACCATGGAATAGGAGCAATAATAGATTATTCTGGGAATTCAGTAGTGAATGTCACGGTAGAATTAATCTTAATTAGGAATAATCAACTTTGTGGCTCTATACTAGCAGAGCAAGATGTCTAGGAGCATTAATTATCTCGATATGAGCTTGTCGGTAAGTCATATCCTTTATATAGTCAGGGTAAACTCGTTGTTTGTTCCTGAAGACGTTATCACTCTATACTAGCAGAGCAAGCTGTCTAGGAGCCATCCATCTCGTGATACTATATAGAAATAATCACTGAAAGTGTTCAGTATTCATGAGACATGCCGTGGTCCAGTCGTGAGACTACATATCTACATGTACTCTGAGAGAAAGTACTCTCCGTTGAGAATTCGATGAGAGACCCGTGTCTCAATACTCACGTCTGATTGCTGGATCAGAGCTTCGTATAATTATGAGTTTACAATTTTATCCCTTGTCGAAAATCCACCATCTACAACAACCATGCTCTCCATCTGAAGGAATTTTCAAAATCTCTGAAAGGCAGAGCATATACATGGTACAACAACATCGCACCAGGAAGTATCACTAGTTGGGGAGAAATGATTAATGATTTCTACAGAAAATACTTTTCGTTTCAGAGCAAATCACTCCCTCTGATCTAGGAAGGATGTTTCAAAGGAGCAATGAACATCCCAATGATTATGTGAAAAGGTTCAGAGTTCAGGCCCTAGACTGTCACGATCAAAACGTCAGATAACAACAACTTGTAGACTTGTGCATCAACAGAATGATCCCGGTCTACAGAGCCTTACTTGAAAATCTTCGGTTCCATACTTTCTTAGAACTTCATGAAGCAGCCAAGCGATCAACAACTACCGGACATGCTTTACTGGAAAGAGACAAGCTATCAAAGCTGAAGAACCACGAGAAACTCGAGGTAGCATGCGTTTAATCAACAAGAAGTACACCCTACAACCTTCCACAAATGTTGTTCCAGAAGGAAGCAAACAGAAAGCCGATCCACAACACAAGCACACTTCTCCATCCCATCCGAAAGCACGAAGGAAGGATAATCAAACACGGGATGCACAGTCTCCAACCCAACGCACAAGAACTGATCAAGCAGAACCTGACTTCCCTTTTCCCATTGAAGAGGTGATTGAACTGCTAGAGGTCTGGATCCAAGCTAGCGCAATCAATCTCCCATATGTCAGAAAAGAACCAACTGAAGATGAAATGGAAAATTCTCGTTACTGTCGCTTTCATAGATTTGTGAATCATCCCACAAGTGACTACAGGATTTTGAAGCGCATATTCAAAGAAAAGGTCGAATCAGGAGAACTTAACTTGGGGACTGAAGGAGTACACATACCCTCTCCCGGTCAGGACTTTCACTCTCTCCAAACCACCTGTCAAGGAAGCGGTTCAATCCTTAATCGAGCATGCCTGTGAATTGTTGTACCTATCAAAATCTCAAAGGAAAGACATGTTCGCTGAATTAAGTCACATCGTGTCAGGGAAGCCTTTATCAATTCAGGAGACACTTCCTGAGCCTCCAGTCACTGACAAGGAGACGTATGACTAGGGACTCCTCACCAGAGTCTATCTCAAAGGAAACGAATTCAAACAGGCGATGATTGATGTTGGCACTGTTGTCAATGTCATCCCGTTGAAAACCCTCGGAGCTCTTGGTATTACTCGACAAGAATCTACTCATGCTCCCATTTCAGTCATGGATCATGAAGGGACACCCATAGATGCTTATGGATATATTACTCTCAAGGTGAAAGAAAACTTAACCTGGACAAAAACTAAATTTTACATAATCCGAGAATATCCCGGGTATGGTATGATTCTTGGACGAACATGGATTCACGCTGAAAAGATGACTACTGATGAGGCGCCTACACCCCTCTCAGATGAGGAAAACTCTGACTCAAAAGATTCAACATATGTTCCATCAACAAAGCATTTGGATCAATTCCAAAATCTGATAGAGATGAAACAAGATCCCGAGGAAGATGCGCTAGTATTCATCAGGAGATTCCGCACCCAGGAAAGTCTCATTCCTCCTCATATTTTCATGTCATCTGTTTTCAAACATGCTCTCCTAGTTCGAGGACTCAATCCTATTAGTAACTCTGCTATTACAAGACGTTATGAATGGGTAGCTTCACCACAACAATATTTTACTAAGTGGTTAAGTCTGGAACCTCTACGGATTGATCATATCACTGAAACATTCACTGCCGAAATAATGTCCAAACACAACAAGCAATATCTTGGATATTCTCCTTTGCACGAGTGTCCATACGTGTCGCAAGATTGAAAAGCTCCACAAATATGAAATCATACTGTGTGAGGAATGCCGAACCAACAAAATATATTCAGAGCACGAATAATAAAGCCTAACAAGTTTCATGAAGGGGATTTAATTCTCAAAGCAACTAATTGCAATCTCAATTCTATAAGGAATTCCAACTGGGAAGGATCTTTCATGATATCTAAGTCTATTACTGGAGGATATTCCAAATTAGTCAACATGGATGGCAAAGCGAATGTAGCAATAATATACGAGACTTGGATCAAAGCGTTTGATGCCTGAGATATTGTACGTTTGAGGTATTGGGGTTCAAGGCACTGACACCCAAGACATCTGAATTCGACATTTAGGATTTTCTTTCACTGTATTTCAATTCCTCCAAAATGTTTGCAATACTTACATTCAGTATTTGAATTCAGTAATTAATCAAAGTTCGGTTTACTTAAAGAAAATCTCTATAAAATCCAAAAGAAAATCCTCAATTATTTACTTATCCAAAATCAATCAAAATCAAAATCAAGATAAAACCTCTCGTCTCTCAGAAGTTCAAGGTTCAAGGAATCATTAAAAGGAAACTAAAGGAAGTCAGCAAAGAAAGATTTTCGCTCCTCTGCAATCTTCAGGTCTTTCAAGGCTGCTTTATCCAACTCCAATTCTTCAATTAACTGGGAGATCTTAGCTTCATTCTTCATCACAACATCATTTATCAAGGGTACATTCTCCTTGAATGTTTTTTTATAGAACTCAAAGAGTAACTATAAGGTGATGCCGATCTCATGCAACTAGCCAATTAATTTTATCAAATATAAACAAAATTCTACTTGGATCCCATCCGATCAAGGTTTGTACACATAATTCACAAGATACGAAAACTAATAAGAAAAACTTCGTCGTTTCAAATCTTCGTTTGTCTTCACTAATAACCTGCACATCATAACTTCAATCCTCTTGTGATAAATCACATACAATGCGGAGTCTGTTAACAATGGATTATCACAAGATGTATTTAGATCCGAAGATGGTTCTAAAGATCCCGTCAATACAGTGATCTAGTTTGAGTGAGCTTTATATCAGAAGAGAAGGTTCTCAAGAATAAAGAAACTAGGTAAAATCAAAATTTCAACAACTGTTAGTCAATTAAATCAATAACTTAAAACTAAAATAACAATGCAATTATCTAGTTTCCCACCAACGATACTCGTTGTTGATGGGTGAAAACAGTTTGCTGGTTTTTGAGGAAAAGTGGAGAGACGAGCAGTCGGTCCCTCGATCGACCAAATTGCTTAAACCTTTAGCAAACAGATGCACTGCACGGGAGTGCTTTGAGTTTGAGAGATCAATCTGTAAGACTCAGCCTAAACCAATACAGTGGATGTTCTAGAGTCAATTCGGTCACAAAGAGGGATGAGGGTCGATCTGCAGGAGGGAAGCTAAGAAGTGTGTGTGAGATTAATGATGATCAAGGATTGTGGATGTGTTGTAGACTTCTGCAAGTTTTCTATGAACTGTTGAGTTCGAATAGGATAAGTTCTGATTGATTAAATTCTGCTCTGTTGAGAGTTCTTGTTCAGATGAGAACTCTTGTATTTTCAATTGTGGATTCAAAAACCTATTTATGTTGCAAGAATAGTAGACACATTAATCCCCAGTAAGTGTGGATGTTGCTGGAGTGAAAGAGTGGGAAAGTTGGAAATCGTGATTAAACCAGTTCCACGTCATGGGAGAATTGGTTGATTATCCATCCACTACTTTGCTAACTCCTTCAACTTCTTGCACGACTTACTCACATTTCTCATCATGGGTGTACGTATGTGCCGTAGGCTGCTAGACCAAAACCCTAGTGAATATCCCCCCATGTGACATGATTGATGTCTCATGAATATGGAGTCTGCAAGGGAGACGTGTATTTAATTGGTCAATTGTTGACTTGACTAAACATGAGTCTTAGCCTTAATGAGTCAAACATAATGAACACGCAACTACAGAGAAAATAGTTGGGCCTGGCTTCACAATCCCAATGAAGTCTTCAAGTCGTTAACCTACAGGGTTTCGTGAAAACCTAAGGTTAAAGGAGAATCGACTCTAGTCGCAACTACTATCGCACGGGAGGTGTGGGGATTAGGTTTCCCAGTTGCTAGAGTTCTCCTTTATATATTCTCCAAATCAGGGTTTTCAATCAATGTTACCTTGGTAACAAAGCATTCAATATTCACCATTAGATGAAACCCTGATTAGATTCAAGCTAATATCTTTTAACCGTTAGATCGAACTTAGCTTGTTATACACAAATGAAATGTACCATCATTTAGATAAAGGTAACCGTACCTAAACGTGTACACTTAGTTGGTTCAACAATAGTTAACCAATGGTTATCCATATGAGCACTTTCATATCAACCTTATTCATCTTTATCATAACTAGTTCAAATGACTCAAATGAAACTAGTTAGAGAGTTGTTCAATTGTTTATATTCTCATAGAAGTATACAAGACACATTTGCAGAAGAATCGATTTTGATTCACTCGAATCATTTCATGAACATTATAGCCACGGTCTGCATAAGATTGCATTCCTTATTATATAAATGTATTAGTTCATGAACAAACCGATTTTAGAACATAACCTACTTAAGTATGCAAACGGGTACACATACCTAAATAGTCGGACCGAGTTTGGTTACGCCAGTATGCGTACGGGTACGCGTACTTAGTTCCCGGACTTCCAACAACCAACCATTACGCGTACGGGTACGCATACCTTGGTTCCCGGTTTTGGACTTTACACAAATGTGAATACACACTATGTTTATATCCAATAATGGTTACATGTTCTAAACCCTCATTTCAATCATTGAAACATTCTTGGAAGGAGACAATAGCTGTCTTATACAAACTATTAACTTCAAAGAAATTTTCAAGTGATCGAATGATCAATACGAAACGTTCCGAGTCTACATCAAATGACTGTCTCATATAAATCATGTAGGATGTTAGAAGGGCGATTTTCACAGGATCATCTTTTGAATTTCATCAAGAATAAAAGATGAACTTGGTTAAAGCGAAAGCTTACCAATACATATTTCAAGAAATAGATAAGCGAGATAAACTCGGCTCGAAATACCAAATGTGTATAATTGAAGTCTATATAGCAATACGAATTTTTGTCTCAAATAGGAGATAAAGTAGATAGACTTTTGAGTGATAGATGAGTTCAAGTCTCCACATACTTTTTGTTGATGAAGTTCCACAAGTTCCCTTGAGTAGTTCTTCGTCTTCATTCGATGAACGCTGTGAATTCTAAAGTTCAACTACACTTACTATCCTAATCCGAGACTTAGCTATAAGTTGACTAGAAATCAAGAATTATAGTTTTGGAAACTAAACTTGACAAACAATCCTGAGATAGCAGCACTTGCGAGTTCGATCGAGCAGTGCTCTAACAGATTGAAGATAAGACGTCTGCTGGGTCAGTATTGATGCTCAGGCGTTGAGTCCTAATGAAGATATATCATTTTTCCAGTTGAGGAGATAATGATGTTCTGATAATTTGGATCGACGTTCGGCCGATGAGATTGATCGATCATGGTCATATTTTGATATGTCGAGCATTGAACATGAAATCAGATATTGCTGATTTATGAGTTATCTAGAGTACTCATTCCTGATCCACGATGTCATGAATTGTTGAATTACAAAGTAGGATTAAAATATTAGTGAATATTAGATGATTGAACGTCCAATGAAATATTGGATGATCCTCCAAGTTGATGGTTATCCAATGAGGGTGCTCTCGTACGAGGAAACAATGTTGGTAGCAGGACCGACATTAAAATTAATTAAACATATTGATTGCTGGATCAATATAAAATTATCGACCTTTGTCGAAGTATCGTAAATTGAAAACCCTAATTTTGGAGAACCCTGAATGATGAAGATTGGCCCCATGTGGGTTAAAATATGTTGACAAACCAATGGGTATGAGAGCCGGCCATTGATGGTGGATGGACGCCCGAGCGTACGGAGGAATTTCCATGAACGAGATTCATTATTGAAGAATTGTGAAAATATGAATTATCATTAAATAATAATGAAGAGACGTGGGACCGTCCGACCATGATGTCCAAAGGACCGGCCAGGTATGGCCATGGTGGTGCACGGGCCACCATGACCCTCACACGTGCATTCCTGAGAATCTTAGATGTTTTTGTTTCTCGTTTGAGCAATATTTTGGATTTTCAGAAGAGTTTGATCTTGACTGAAACTCTCAATTTTTGCTTGAATGGGCAAGTAGGACTTTTCCCGTGCGACCAATATTTTAAGAATATTAAAATAATAAAATTTCAATATTTTTCGTGGGAAGCCCGGACGGGGTTGGGACCCTTTGACTTTTTGGATTTTTTGGAGATTTGAGCAATATTGGAGAAATATGGAAAAAATAGGTTTTTTGCTCAACCGAGGGAGTTTCAAGAGATGAGAGAAGAAATAATAATAAAATAACTAATTGAAGAGGAGTGGGACTACCACGGCCGTGGCATGGCCGGATGGCCTGCGGGCCCGGTCCCGTGACGCTTTTCCCCATTTTTATTATAATTTTTCTAACTTGTGTGTAGAAATATATAAAAAAATTAGGAGTTTTGCTCAAACGAGGAAGTTTGCTCAAACAAGGGAGTTTTCAAGAGATGTGGAAAAATAATAATATAGGGTTAAAGAAAATGGAGAGGCTTGGGACCTGCCACAACGGTATGGCCGGCCGGCTGGTAGGTCCGGTCCCGTGCACGCTTTTTATTTTATTTATTTTTTTATTATTTTCCTTTCCTATTTTGCATAAGACTCCATATTTCATCGTTCGTCCATATTTTGGGGTGCTCGTTCGTGCATTATTGATAAGTACACTCGCACCATTTTCTCGGGGCTTACTCGGTGGTGGCCCAAATGCCCGAAAAGTGAATATCTATTGTTAGAGCATTGTTCGGTCGAACTAGCAAGCATTGCTATCTCAAGCTTGTTTGTCAAGTTTAGTTGATCAAAACTACAAGTCTTGATTTCTAGTCTACTTATAGCTATGTCTCAGATTAGGATAGAATGTGTAGTTAAGCGTTAGGCTTCACGGCATCCATCGATTGAATACGAAGATCTACTGAGGAGAGCTTGGAGGAACTTCATCAACAAAAGGTATGTGGAGACTAAAACTTATCTATCACTCAGAAGTCGATTCTATTCTATCTTCTAATAAGACTAAGTCGTGTTGCTATATACATTTTTATGTTATACACATTTGATATTTCAAGCTGAGTTTAACTCAGTTATCTATTTCTCGGAATATGTGTTGGAAGATTTTTGCTTTAGCTACGTTCATCATCTTTAGTTGGAAACAAATTATTTGTTGGAAACTAACTAATAAGTCAAAAGATGATCATGTGAAAATCTCCTTGAAACATCTTACATGATTTTTGTGAGACAATCATTTGATATCGACTCGGAAAGTTTCGTATTGATCATTCAATCACTTGAAAATTACTTATAAGCTAATACTTTGTGTGAGACAGTTATTATCGTCTTTTAAGGATGTTTCAATGATTGAAATGAGAGTTTAGAACAATTAACCTTTGTCTGGACACATCGCAGTATGCATACCAGTATGTAAAATGTTGTGGTATGATTCTGGTCCGGAAACCTTATTTGCATACCAGCATGCGAACGGTTTTAACTTTTAAATTCCGGGAACCAAGTTTGCATACCAGTTTGCATACAAGTTTGGTAGTTCACACTATATATATATGGTTTACGGGTCATTATGTAAGGGGGAGTGGTTTTCATTGTGAGATAGAAGTATTGACTAAGGGGGAGTGTTACATATCACCATAGTATTATTGTCAAAGTTTTGATACAATTAGCTTTGATGTCGTGGAATAATACTATGACACTGTATAACAATGATTGAGAACATATGTTTTTCATATGATTTATATTGGTATGGCTACGGATCTTCAACAACAATGATGCTGAGTTGAACACGTTCAGAATCACTGGAGTACTTGGAGTGACGAAGAAATTCAAGGAATGTTGAAGAACCAATGAAATCAAGCATTTGGATGAGAAGCTACAAAGTTTATTTATTTTGTAATACATATGTATTGATAGTTTTGTCATTAAAATTGACAAAGGGGGAGATTGTTAGAGCATTGCTCGATCGAACTCGCAAGCGTTGCTATCTCATGCTTGTTTGTCAAGTTTAGTTGATTAAAACTATAAGTCTTGATTTCTAGTTTACTTATAGCTATGTCTCGGATTAGGATAAAATGTGTAGTTGAGCTTTAGACTTCACGGCGTTTACCGATTGAAGACAAAAATCAACTGAGGAGAGCTTAGAGGAACTTCATCAACAAAAGGTATGTGGATACTAAAACTTATCTATCATTCAGAAGTCTATTCTATTTTATCTCCTAATGAGACTAAGTCGTGTAGCTGTATAGACTTTTATATTATACACATTTGATATTTCGAGCTGAGTTTAACTCGGTTATCTATTTCTCGAAATATGTGTTGGAAGCTTTTTGCTTTAGCTACATTCATCATATTCTTGGAAAGTTTAGTTGGAAACAGTTTATTTATTGGAAACTAAATAATAAGTCAAAAGATGATCATGTGAAAATCGCCTTGAAACATCTCACATGATTTATGTGAGACAATCATTTGATGTCGACTCGGAAAGTTTCGTATTGATCATTCAATCAATTGAAGATTACTTATAAGCTAATATTTTTTGTGAGACAGCTATTGTCGTTTTCTAAGGATGTTTCAATGATTGAAATGGGAGTTTAGAACAATTAACCTTTGTCTGGATACAACACAATATGCAAACTGTTATGGTATGATTCAGGTTCGGAAACCTGTTTGCATACCAGTATGCGAACGGTTTTAACTGTTAAAATATGGGAACCAAGTTTGCATACCAGTATGCGAAGGGTTCTACCTGAGGTAATGTCCGAGACAACATTATGCACACCGGTTTGCAAACTGCTGGACAAGACCAAAGTCCGGAAGCTATAATTTGCGTACCCGTTTGCAAACGTAGTAAGCTTGCTTATCAATATATTTATTCTTGAGGTAAGCTGTAGTAAGCTTGTTGGTTTAATAATCTGTCTGTATGGATCAATCTTCTGATTCAACAGGATAAAAACAATATGTAAGCTTGCTTATCAATATATTTATTCTTTCCTATTAAAAAAAAAATTGTATGATTAGAAGAATACGTTTCCTACATAGGTGCCACTAATAATTCATACGTTTCCTCCCTAAACCAAGAATAATACAGGATACAACCCAGGTTAAAATTTTTAAGGAAAATATTATTCGAAATAGGAAAGTAATTTTTTTCTATGGCCTTTTCTCGAGTTGGTTAGAGATAGGAAACTAAATTTCGAAAATTTTGGGAAACAATTTTATCATAACTGTCTACGATATATTCTCTCATAACATAAAGGAAACTAACCATATTGGTCACATATCAAAAAATTGGAAATAAAAAAAGAAAAACACCAAAAATCTTTTGTTTAGCATGCGATGAAAATGAATTTTACTGGGCGGGATGATTTCAAAAGGAAAATCAATTCCCGCCTGATGGTTTGGTTAAACTCCAAAAAGAAAAACAAAGATGAGTTTGATCTACTTTTTAAGTTTTTATTACTCGATTCATTCTCTCTTTGAAATCATAATTCTGCTACTATCTCTAATCTTTACAAGGAACCTACCTCTTCAGACTCGATCTTTGTTGTTGGTATTATTTCTACAACCGAATATTAAATTGATGTTAGATTTTTGATTCCATCTCATGGAATCAGATGTTAGATCTTATAGGTTTACTAGTTAAAGCATGATTAGGGTTTTTATTTTATTACTTCTTATATGTTTACTAGTTAAAGCATGATTAGGGTTTTTATTCTATTTTTACTATCTCTAATCTTTACAAGGAACCTACCTTTTCAGACTCGATCTTTGTTGTTGGTATTATTTATACAACCCATTATCGAATGAATATTAAACTGATGTTAGATTTTTCGTTCGATCTCATGGAATCAGATGTTAGATCTTATAGGTTTACTAGTTAAAGCATGACTAGGGTTTTTATTCGGCTGTATCAAAGAACAAGTTAATGACGATGAGAGGTGATTTTATTTTGTTGCAACAATATTGTTTTAGGCTTAAGTTACATGCATAAACTATTATAAGATTTAGGTAAGGATCTTTCTTTCATGTTACTTAGTTAGGCTTTACTAGTTAGTTAGGTTTTACAAAACTTAACGAGGCTAATTGTTTTCTCGGGTTTTTGTTATTGTTTGGGTTTGATTTAGATATAACTCTACTTTGATGGACGATGTTGTGTCAATCATATATATGTATAAGGCTTCTCAAGATTTAATCATTTGAGTCTCTGTTACTTGGCGAACCTGTAACGTCTGCATTTTAAGTTGCCACTTTTAATGATACCATGTTGCTAGTTGGCCAATTTGACTACCATCTTCAAGCTAAAAATGGATAAGCATTATGTGGTGCTTTAGTACTCTTGGCTTTTGTAACAAAAATTTATATAAGACCGTTTAACCGGTACCTTCCGCTTTGTGGATAACACAATATTCATGAGGATATTTTGTGTGTTGCAGTGATGTTTTAGCCTCAAGTTACATGCATCAATGAGTTCATGTTTGTTTTCTTTTCATATAATAGAAAATAGGTGTAACACATGTAGCCTATCCTGTTAGGTTTAAATAATATTTTTCCAAAATAAGCTCAAATTCCTAACTGAGATACACGTACCTACACAGCTTTTGTCATGGCAGAAGATGATTACAACGTGCCCCCATAGGAGGACCAATGGGATGATGAGGTGGATTCTGATGGTGGCCATAGAATTGAATTCAGTAGTTACCTAGGCTATTTGGCCCGTGATATGGTTGGCATAAAACATTTATGTTGGAAGGAAGTCCCTGCAACAACAAAACAAAATATGTGGGAGGAACTTCTGGTATGCATATGCGGTTATCAATTCGTCGTTTTTGTTGTCGAACTGTGAGTCTGTGATGAACATAAATTAGTTGTTATTGCAGTTTCATTATGAGGTGCCCCATGAATATAAGCAAGCGGTCATGAAGCGTCTAGTTGTTCAGCTGCGGGACTTCAGAAGGAAATTATACAATAATCATGTAAAACCCTTCCTGGAAACACCGGACAAACTAAAAACTTTCCCCAGAAAGTAAGAAACGGTAATGGACCAAGAAGACTGGGACGAATACCTTAAGCATGTACTAGAATCGCCTATATTTAAGGTATGGAATACACATTGCTTTTTCTAATTTGTGTTTCGTTCTTATTGTCTATCCCAGCATACTAATGAAATTATTTTTATTTCCTCTGCAAGAAAAATTCAGAGAAGGGAACAGAGGCAATATCACAATCCAAGTTCCCACATCGGACAGGACGAGGAGGATACTCGGGATTAAAACTAAAATTAGTAAGTCTGTTGTCTTAAACCAGTTACATGATCTTAAACCATGTCTGAAATATGATATCAACTATATGAATCACGGATGTTAGGGTATATTTTGGAGAACCTTCTATATTTGTTACCTATTCAATTCATCAGTGTCTTCTCATTCATGGTCTAAGAAGCAGTCTCCTAATCTTATGCAGAACTCTACCAGTAATTCCCAACCAAATCCTTCGATATCTCTAGAGAAGTCGTGCACATCTATGGCAGAACCTATAGCTAAGACATCTAATGGAGTATTTTTTTTATTATTATTTTTTTTTTTCGTAAACCTATATTGCTAATCCTAGCATCTTCTTTTTATATGATGTTCATATGCCTTATCTCCGCAGAAAGCAAAATACGACTTTTGGAATGGATCTAGGGGAAACGTCGTTGCTAGAGGCGGTATTTTTCCTAAGGTGCCTAACCAAAAAATACATCGACAAGAGCTTCCTGAAAACTGTTATGCTGCCAATATTCTGGAGGTCATAGATCCATCATTCGTGTTAACGGAACCAAGTGGTGAGTTTAAGTTATTAGGGGAAAATAAAGATGGTTTTTTGGCATGGCCGAAAGATAATTGTTCCATCTCTGATGACAAGGTTAGTTTCTTAGCTCTTTTGCTTTGTTAATCAAGTATATTAATTGTTTTAAGTAAATCAATCGTGTATTCAGTTTGATTAAGAATAAGTACGAGATAGAAATATATTAACACCTAATGGAACATGAATGCCAGTGTAAATTAGAAAATTGATATTTGGTTACGGATTTTATTATGGGCATCAGCTGTGAAAAATGGCGCGGCCTTCAGTGAAGTTGGCTTTATCACATTGTTGGAAAGATGACTTTTGTCTGTCTATTGTTGAGAACTCATATGACAGGCGAATAATTCATATGACAGACGAATTCGCCTTGGATTTAGAATATATATAATACATTTAATCTTTTGCTGCAGGAAAATCCACAACATGGAAAACCTCATAAGCAACTAGAACCAGTTAGATTTTGAGAAGAAATTGGACAGTGATAAACTGAATGAGGAGCACCTAGCAGTCAATCCACATACGGGGAGTCATGCATGCAGCCTCTGAAAAGCTTTCTCAGAAGACTAAAAAGGCGCAAAGAAGGTTATATGCACCAACTGTGCAGAAGGCATACCAACTTGCAGATGGGCAACATAGGAAGACAAGGTTTGGCGCGTCGAGAATGTCACAACCTGATCCATTGCATGCAGAGACACCACCATCAAAAAAGTTGAAGAAAAACTGATGATTTTTGGATAAATTCTCTTTAATATTTTTTTTTGCAAACTGTTAGACCAAAGCTCAACATTTTTTACTGTGTTATTAATAATAATATGAATTTTTGGCATATATGAATTTCAGATTTAGCCACAATTTATAAAGTATATGAGAGAATTTGGATAGTGGCCAGGTGGATGGTTTAGATGCGCCATATCTGAACGGCTTAGAGGCGTCACACGCGTAATATACACGCTTCGAGATTAATTAGCGTGGCTAAACACAACATAAAGACACATTAAGCAGATATAAATTGGCGTGGCTAAATATCATATAAAGCCACGCTATATGGCGTGTCTATAGGTTCTCCGATGAACGGCTCCCAACGTTACATGTGGACGGTCAACGTTACATCTGAACGGTCAATATTGCATCATCTTAAACGAGATCCAATGGTACCTAATACAGCCACATGGATGAAGGTAATTGTAAATTTGCGTGGAAAAATATCACATATAGCCACGCTATATGGCGTGTCTATAGGTTCTTCAATGAACGGCTCACAACGTTACATGTGGACGGCGTAGGATGCATATAATTTAACGGTCAATATTGCATCATCTAAAATGAGATCCAACGATTCCTAATACGTCCACGTGGATCAAGGTAATTGTAAATTGACGTGGCTAAATATCACATATATACATGCTCTTTAGGGCGTGTCTATAGGAAATCAATGAACGGCTCACAACGTTACATGTGGACGGTGAAGGATGCATATAATTGAACGGTCAATATTGCATCATCTTAAATGAGATCCAACGATTCCTAATACGGCCACGTGGATCAAGGTAATTGTAAATTGGCGTGGCTAAATAGCACATATAGCCACGCTATATGGGGCGTGTCTATAGGATATCCAATCAACGGCTCACAACATTACATGTGGACAGTGAAGGATGCATATAATTTAACGGTCAATATTGCATCATCTTAAATGACATCCAACGATTCGTAATATGGATACGTGGACCAAGGTAATTGGAAATTGGCGTGGCTAAATATCACATATAGCCACGCTCTATGGGGCGTGTCTATAGGATATCCAATGAACGGTTCACAACGTTACATGTGGATGGTATTCAACGGTTCCTAATGCAGCCACGTGGATGAAAGTAAGTGAAATTGGCGTGGCTAAAACATAACATATAACCACATTAAACCTATATGGCGTGTCTATCGGATAACCAATGGCTACGCCAAAAAGCAATTTGCGTGTCTAAAGTGAACCAAATAGGCACGCCAAAACGCAATTTGCGTGTCTATAGTGAATCAAATAGCCACACCAAAAGCAATTTGCATGTCTAATGTAAACCAAATAGCCACGCCAACAAGCAATTTGTGTGTCTAAAGTGAACCAAATAGCCACGCCAAAAAGCAATTTGCGTGTCTATAGTGAATCAAATAACCACGCCAAAAGAAATTTGCGTGTCTATAGTGAACCAAATAGCCACGCCAAAAAATAAATCGTGTGTCTATAGAGTACCAGTACTTAAGTTTTTGGGACCCTATATAGCAACGCCTATATGGCTCTGGCGTGTCTATTTCATGCAGAAATAAACACGCATGGCAGGCGTGGCTATAAGCTACCTAAAACCACGCCATGTTACCTAAAACCACGCAAGCAGAAGTCACGCCTAGTCCAAACCGAAGTGGCGTGACAAAAACCCTATGGACACGCCAATTTGGCGTGGCAAAAGGGTCTTTTTGTACTAGTGGTGGGCGTTGATAGAACACGCCTACTCTCCCCTCTTTTTTTTATCGAAGAGTGTTGGGTGGGGTGGGCGTTTATAGAACGCGCCTACTCCCCCTATTTTTATCGAAGAGTGTTGGGTGGGGGGGAGGGGCGTTAGTGAAACGCGTCTCCCGCGACATCCTTTTCTTGGATTTGTCCGCCTTGCAAGTGTATTTGGCTTCCTTATGACCTTTTGTAGATTTGTCTGTCAGTCAGGCGCCTTTGGCTTTCCTGAGACCTTTTGTAGACTCGTCGGTCAACCAGGCGCCTTTGGCTTTCCTGAGACCTTTTGTAGATTTGTCAGTCAATCAGGCGCCTTTGGCTTTCCTGAGACCTTTTGTAGATGTGTTGGTCAATCAGGTGCCTTTGGCTTTCCTGAGACGTTTTGTAGATTTGTCAGTCAATCAGGCGCCTTTGGCTTTCCTGAAACCTTTTGTAGATTTGTCAGTCAATCAGGCACCTTTGGCTTTCCTGAGACATTTTGTAGATTTTTCAGTGAATCAGGTGTCGTTGGATTTCCTGAGACCTTTTGTAGATTTGTCAGTCAATCAGGCGCCTTTGGCTTTCCTGAGATCTTTTGTAGATTTGTCAGTAAATCAAGCGTCTTTGGCTTTCCTGAGACCTTTTGTAGATTCACACCATTTTTGGTAACTTACTTTTATTACTTATGGCAGATGTTTATACATTGAGTGACTTAGGCGAGAAACTTTTTCAGCCATTTTCTGTTGATGAGCGATTTTACCTTGGTTCCATTCATTCGCCTAAGCTTGTAGTATCCGCTGTCTGCTACCTTCCTTATCTTGAATGGGCCCTCCCAATTTGCTGAGAACTTACCATCCCTTGCATTCCTATGCACATGAGGGGAAATTTTAAGGACCAAGTCGTCCACTTTAAAGGTTCTCTCCTTTACGCGTTGGTTGTAGTAATTGGCAGCGCGCTTCCTGTAGCTTCTGCAAATCGTTCTGCTCGTGCTCTTATTTCTTCTATTGTATCTAGGTGGGCGAAATGACTTGTTTCATCTGGTGTTGTGTGGCTGGCCATCGCCACTCTACTGCTATTTCTGCCAGTAGTATCGCATCTTCTCCATATACTAGGGAATATGGTGATGCTCATGTAGAACTGCGCTTCGAGATTCTATACGCCCATAATGCCAATGGTAACTGCTCATGCCATTATCTGTGATGATCATGCACGGTTCTGCTGAGGATTCAGATGAGTGTTTTGTTCGTTGCTTCAGCCTGCCCATTTCCTTGAGGATAGTAGGGAGTCGATGTGTGCAGTCTAATGTTGTATTTGTTAGAGCATTGCTCGGTCGACCTCGCATGCGTTGCTATCTCAAGCATGTTTGTCAATGTTAGTGATCAAAACTATAAGTCTTGATTTCTAGTCTACTATAGCTAAGGTCTCGGACTAGGATAGAAAGTGTAGTTGAGCTCCAGAACTCCATGGAAATCATCATACAAGACGAAGGACTACTCAAGGAACTGGTGGATCTTCATCGACTAAAAGGTATGTGGAGACTTGAACTTATCTATCACTCAAAAGTCTATTTATCTCCTATCTTGAGACAAAAGTCGTTTTTCTATATAGACTTAGATTATACACATTTGCTATTTCGAGCCAAGTTTATCTCGCCTATCTATTCCTCGAAATATGTGTTGGTAAGCTTTCGCTTTAACCAAGTTCATCTTTACCTAGTGACGAAAGTCATGACAAGTTTCAATCACTTTGAAAATTGCATACTTTGACGAAAAATAGTTTGTGAATAACAACTATAGAATATCAACGTCCTCTAAGAATGTTTCAATGATTGAAATGAGAGTTTAGATTATATAACCATTGGAGGATATAAGCATTGTTGTGGAAACACATATATGTATAAGTCCTTATTCCTTGAACCGAAATTTACGAACTTTGTTGATCAAGAGAACCGGCATGGTGGCGTGAGCCAAGTCCGCGAACTAATTCTGCGAACTGACGGAAGTTCTCGTCCCGAGAAATTCTGCTGGAGTATGTGAACTCCGTCCGAGAACTTAAGTCCGCGAACCCAGTCCGCGAACTTGAGTAGGTTATATCTAAAAATGATGTTTGTAAACTTATTCTTATATAAACCAAGGAATGCAAATTGCAAACCGTGACTATATAGTTCATGAACCGATTCGAGTGAATCAAATCGTTTTTGCTTCGATTGTGTCTTGCGTAGTTACATAATATTTCCTTGTAATTGAACAACTCTTTAACTAGTTCATTTGAGTCACTTGAACTAGTTATGGTGAAGAAGAATATGGTTGATATGAAAGTGATCATATGGCTGACCATTTGGTTGACTATTGTTGAACCAACAAATGTACAAGTTTGGGTACGGTTACACAAGCCTAGAAACGTGCATTTAATTTTGTGTAACAAGATAGTTTTCGATCTAACGGTTGAAAGATATTAGCTTGAATCTAATCATATTTTCATCTAACGGTGAATATTGAATGCTTTTTTACCAATCTAACATTGATTGCAAACCCTGATTTGAAAGACTATATAAGGGAGAACTCTAGCAACTTGGAAACCTAATCCCCACACCTTCTGTGTGATACTAGTTGTGCTAAGCTAGAGTCGATTCTCCTTTAACCTTTGGTTTCTTCTTCTAAACCAGGTTAACGACTTAAAGACTTCATTGGGATTGTGAAGCCAGACCGATACTACTTTCTCGTAGTTGTGTGATCTGATCTTGTTGTTTCTATCGTACGAGTACAATTGTAATAATTGGCTTGAGATTGATATCTCCGATAGGAAAGATATAAAAGTAATCACAAACACTTTGTCTCATCGTTTGTGATTCCACAATATCTTTTTTCGCGGCGTCGATTAAGATTATTGTTAGGTGATTGATAATACTAGGTTGTTCTTCGGGAATATAAGTCCCGTTTACCAATTGGTTCATGTTCACCTTGATTTATTAAAAGACGGAACAAAACTCCTAGGTATATTCGTGGGAGACAGATTTATCTATTACCGTAGAATTTTCTGTGTGATACAGATTTGTTTATTAAAGTCTTCGACTTTGGGTCGTAGCAACTCTTAGTTGTGGGTGAGATCATCTAATGGAGTCAAGTACGTAGTATCCTGCTGGGATCAGAGACGTAGGAGCATACCTGTACCTTGGATCAGTGTGAGATTGATTGTGGTTCAACTACAGTCCAGACCGAAGTTAATTTGGAGTAGGCTAGTGTCTGTAACGACTTAATACAGTGTGTGTTCAATCTGGACTAGGTCCCGGGGTTTGGCTTGATACAGTGTGTGTTCAATCTGGACTAGGTCCCGGGGTTTTTCTGCATCTGCGGTTTCCTCGTTAACAATATTCTGGTGTCTGTGTTATTTCTTTTTCGCATTATATTTTTTTTATATAATTGAAATTTCACAGGTTGTGCGTTGTTCAATCAATTAGAATATCCGACCTTTTGGTTGTTGATTTAAATTGATTGACACTTGGATATTGGTCTTTGGTACCATCAAAGTTTTCTCTCTAGTATTTGATAAAGACTCGCAGATTTCTATTTGCTTGAGTATATATGAAATCGAGAGATTCTCTAGAAAGTATATTGGAGTTTGTCCATACAGATTGCTAAGCGAAATATAGGGCGTGGTTGTTGTACCCCCACATTTCAGTACTGGCAGAGCAGATCGATCACATCTTTGTTTATGAACGACCTAGCAATATCTGCTCCAATTATCATAGGCGCGTCGAACCTATAAATGATATGTTCTTTGATGAATGCGGTTATGGTTGCTCTGGCGTATTCTTTGAGAGGTATCGCTTCGACCCACTTTGATGCATACTCGGTAGTTGTTATAATGTATTTATGGTGCTTTGAGGACGTTAGGTTGATTGGTCCTATAAGGTCAAGCCCCCAGCTATGGAATGGCCATGGGCTTACTATGCTGCGTAGTTGAGTGTGGGGAGCCCGAATCAGGGTTCCGTGCGTCTGGAAGCTTAGGCATTTTCGGATATGTTATGCAGTATCACTTTCCATGGTTGGCCAATAAAATCCTCCCTCGTAAAGTTGTAGGAATAGCTTTCGCATCCCCTGATGCTCCGCGTCGTGAGACCGAGTCATTACTTTTGTTGCTTCTTGGTCAGACAGGCATCGTACCATAGCGTTGTTGTAGCTTCGTCGATAAAGGACACCCTCATGCATGAAGAAACGTCCCCCTTTATTTTGGATTCTTAGAGCCTCTTGACTTTCGTTGCGTAGCTTTCCATGTTGGATGAAATCTATGTATGGTTGTCTCCAATCTACCCCCTCGATTGTACATACTTCTGCGAGCTGTGGAGGAGCTTGGCAGCCGACACAGTTGTCTTGGAGATCTGCTGCTTGTGCTGACATGCTTGGCCAATATACTCCTAACCTCTGAAGTTTTCTGTAGAGATGGACGGCGCCGGTCTTCCCGAATGTCTCCTCGTGTAGCTCCTTGAGTATTTTTTTCTGCTTCCCTTTTATTTACACATCTTGCGAGAGACCCTCTAGCATCTCTATAGTATAAATCCCCCTGGATCATTAGAAATTGCATTAAGGCTTGGGTCGGCATCACTCGATCGTCATCTATCCGAGTTCGGTCTTTAATATATACTCGCCTCCAGTCGTCCACTTCCTCGAAGGCTAAGTCCTCTTTCCACGTGCTAGGTAGCTCTTTTCTTCGTATCGTGACTGTGCCTTCTTCTTCGTCATTTAGCTGCACCTTGCTTGCCAGGGATGCTAGAGCGTCTGCATGCTGATTCCCTCCTCTGCCTGTATGGTCTAATGTTGACCCCGTCTGGTTCATTAGTCTCTGGGATTTTGCCCGATAGGGCGCCAATTGCGGTTCTTTGACATGGAAGTCGTCGTTTACTTGGTTTGTCACCAGTTTTGAGTCGCCCTTAACTTCTATGCCTCATAAATTGAGTTCCTTCGCCATCCTGAGTCCTAGAATTAGCGCTTCATATTCGGCAACATTATTACTGCATGGGAAGTCTAACTTGAACGAATACGAGAGCAGATCGCCCCGTGGGGATTCAAACACTACCCCTGATCCTCCAACCGTGTCATATGATGATCCGCCAAATAACATAGCCCAAGGCTTGGCAACATCCACGGCTGCTACTTCGCTAGGTATGTACTCATGCACTTCATCGTATCCTTCTCCTGGGAACATAGCTATTGGGTCGGCGATTGCTTGTCCTCTTACTGCGTTCGGTCGCTGATATTTGAGCTCGAATTTTGAAAACTGTGACAGGCACCGAGCAGTTCTTCCTGTTAGCACAGGCTTGGAGGCCAGGTAGGCTATAGGGTTCGTCGCGGCTACCATGATGGTCTCATGCGTCAAGAGATAGGGGCACAATTTCTGTGTTGCTTATATGAAGGCTAAACATGCTTGTTCTACACGTGGATACCTTAATTCTGCGTCTCGCAAGACTCGGATTACATAATAAATAGGTGATAACTCGTTCCCTCCCATGTATTGCGCGAGGACTGCTCCTTTCGCTGAGTTGGTAAACGCCGTATAGAGATAGAGGGGAATTACTATCACCGGAGGTCTGAGGATCTTTGGGCTGACCAGGCACCGCTTAATCTTTCAAATGTGGCGCACTGCGCCTCTCCCCACACAAAAGCTACGCCCTTCTTTAGTAAGGGAAGAAACGCGATCAATAATTACGCTAGGCCAGGTACGAAGCGTCGTATATATGATATCCTTCCTATGAAGGCTTGCATTTCCTTCACATTTACTGGAGGCGCCATGGTTGTGATCTCCTCAACCTTGCTCGGGTCCACCTGAATTCCCTCATTGGTCACCAGGAAGCCGAGGAATTTTCCTGACGTCACTCCGAAGGCGCATTTGAGGGGATTCATTCTAAGCTTAAACTTTCTGCATCTTTCAAAGGCTGTCTTTAGATGGGATATGTGATCTTCGGACGCTTGCGTTTTGACCACAATGTCGTCGACATAGACCTCCACCGTTTGGTGCAGTAGATCATAAAATATGGACGTCATGGCGCGTTGGTATCTGGCGCCGACGTTTTTCAGACCGAAGAGCATTACCACGTAGTAGAAATTACCGTATGGAGTTTGAAAAGCGGTCTTCTTTGCGTCAGCCTGAGCCATTCTTATCTGATTGTACCCACTGAAGCCATCCCTGAAGGAATAGCGCTGTTGTAGATGGGGCAAAATGAGTTGCTGGTTTTTAAGGAATTGAGGAGACGACCATGCGGAGGAAACTCCTTGAACCGAGCGAACTGTCTAACCTCACACAGATGCACTGCAAAAAGGGAGTGCTTTGAATTCGACAGATCAATCTGTATGACTCCGGCCTAAACCAAGACAATGGCCGTTCTAGAGTCAATTCGGTCACAAGAGAGGATGGGTCGATATGTAGGAGGGAAGCTGAGAAATGTGTGAGATCAATGGTGATCGAAATTGTGGGTGTGTTGTGTATTCTGCATGGAGAAATAAGATACGTTCCGATTGATGGAACTTTCTCTGTTGAGTGTAATTGTTCAGATGCTGAGTTTTTGTTCTCTTGTTGTCTGTTCGACGAAAGAGTGTCTGTTGTTTCAATCATGATTCAGAGACTTATTTATATTGCAAGAATTGTAAACACCTTGATCCCATGAAGTGTGACAGTTGCTAGAGTCAAAGAGTGGGGAAGTGGAAATCGTGTTAAAACCAGTTGTTCATCGTGCGGAGACTTGGTTGATTTTCCACCAACTACTTTTCTAACTCCTCTAACTGTTTGCACAACTTGCTCACATTCTCATCGTGTATGAACACGTGTTGTAGACCGCCAGACCAAAACCCTAGTTAATATCCCCCATGTGACACGATTGATGTCTCGTGATTTTAGTTAGTCAGTTGTGACTTGATGAGACGATGAGTCTTTGTATTGATGAGTTGAACAAATGTTCTGGGACTCATGAATTGAATGTGTCTGTTGAGACAGAGGTATAATTTTCGAATAAATGTTGATAGTTAAGGTGAACAATATTGCTCATTTGATGAATTGTTGAATATTGATAGTTGAACCAATATTCCTTAGTCTGAGCAAATATTGCTCATCTGAGAAAATGTTGCTCGTTTGATGAATTATTGGTAATGGAACCAAATAAAATATTAATTTAAAATACTGGCAACTGAACCGAGTATGATAATTAAAATATTGATCACGGGATCAACGTAAAATTATTAGTGTTTGAATCTGCTCAGAATTATGTTTTGCAGAGCTTTGGATTCAAAACCCTAATTTTGATCAATTGTTGATTAATTAATGATTTATTGAAAACCAACCACGGAGTGAAGGAGGGACTGGATACATGGGATGATGAGTCGACCATGTAATGCCCAAATGCTCGAGTGAGCAAATACCAAAGTCTCTCGAAGACCAGTTGGTGAAAGGATGATTAAATGCCGGTTTAATCATTTATTAAAATAATGCTCGTCTGAGCGTTAGATTAACTAATTAATGGAATCAAGCTACAGAGCTTTTGGTTGGCAACCGAGCAATAAGCTGAGCACCAACCCCTTTCTGAATAACAACACCCAGCCTATGAAAAATAAAACTACCTAAGCCAAGGGGTAGTTAATAAAACTTTATTATGAGAAAATGAAGGACCGATCAAGGGGTCATGGACCGGCCCTTGTTGGTCATGGGATCGAATGACGATCGTTTTGTGAAATTCCAAGTTGTTCGGAAAAGTTTTATACCTAATGTGAACAAATTAGATCAAATGATGAAATTGCCTGGGACCGGCCTCTTGCAAGCCAAAAACCCAACCTTGGTCGGTCAAGGTAATATGCTCATGTTACCAAAGTGTTCGTGTCTCATCCCTGAGAATATTGATATTTTCTGATGCGCGTTTGAGCAACATTTTAGAAAATATGAAGAAATCAAGGTTTTTTTGATCAAATTGAAGAAACTTCATAAGATGAAGGAAATAATAAGAAATAAAATAAGAAATCATGAAGTGCGGGACCTGCTATGGCTAAGGCATGGTCGGCCGGCCAATAAGCCCGGTCCCATAGCAGTTCTCCTAATTTTATATTATTTTCATGATTTTAAGGAAATATCATGAAATCAAGGAGTTTGTTGAAACTAAGGAGTTTCCTTGAAGTGAAGGAGTCTCCGTGAGATAAAAGAAACAATAATTGTTAGAGAATTGCTCGGTCGAACTCGCATGCGTTGCTATCTCAAGCATGTTTGTCAATGTTAATGATCAAAACTATAAGTCTTGATTTCTAGTCTACTATAGCTAAGTCTTGAACTAGGAAAGAAAGTGTAGTTGAGCTCAAGGACTCCATGGAAATCATCATAGAAGACGAAGAACTACTCAAGGAACAGGTGGATCTTCATCGACTAAATGGTATGTGGAGACTTGAACTTATCTATCACTCAAAAGTCTATCTACTTTATTATACACATTTGCTATTTCGAGCCGAGTTTATCTCGCCTATCTATTTCTCGAAATATGTGTTGGTAAGCTTTTGCTTTGTCCAAGTTCACCTTTACCTAGTGACGAAAGTCATGACACATTTCAATCACCTTGAAAATTGGTTACTTTGACGAAATGTCCTCTAAGAATGTTTCAATGGTTCAAATGAGAGTTTAGATTAAATAACCAATGATGGATATAAGCATTGTGTGGCAACACATATATGTAAAAGTCCTTTTTACTTGAACCGAAGTTTGCAAACTTTGTTGATCAAGAGAACCGGAACAAGAGCCATGAACTCAGTCCGCGAACCCAGTCCGCGAACTGGCGGAAGTTCTCGACCCGAAAAAACTATGTCAACAATTCTAGTTTCAAGTGCTATAGAAGTGTTCACAATACTTCTATTTGTCTTGATACAGAGACAAGTGAGATAACTAAATCATGGATTGCTACTTTTGACTACTGTCCTGAGGATGAAATCTATGATGGTTCTCTTAATCTATTTGTTGATAATCACGTGTGTCCTCCTAACAGTCCTGACAATTCCATGATAAACAATCTTACTTCCTCAGAAATACTTCAAAAGGAAGTCTTAATTAAAAAGATTGAAAATCTGGAATGCCAACTGTATAACTTACAATTGGAGTTGATCAATCGTGATTCTTACAAGACGTCTTTGTATTGACAGCAAACTTCTCCTGATTCTATATAATTCGTAAGTCACCTTGACGACAAGAATCATACAGAAGATCACAAGGATTTATCTAATCTCAGGATTTTATCATGTGATCATCAGGATCATCCTAAAACCTGTGGCACTTTGAAACAGGAAAAGTTCTCCTCTGTGAAACGTCGTTTACAGAAGAAGAAAAAGAAATCTCATACAAAACCCTCATCTTTTGTAAAAGAGATTTCAAAAAGAATGCATAGTTTACGAAAATCAAAAATCAAGGTATTCAAATCTGTGCTAAAAGAAAGAAAGAATGGAGTACATAACTCTTCTTTCATAAAAACAAGATAGAAACAAAGTATAACATATACTTCATCCCCTCGAAAGAAGGTTCCCAGTCCTGCAGAGGATTGGAACAACTACAGTTTGTAAAACTGTATTAATGATTCTTGTCTATCCCTCTTAGAAAAAAATCATAATCTTCAAGAGGGTTGTGATAAATTATTTCTGTTATTGTTTTAGCCTAGAACTGTTTTTTTTCTTAAAGACCGGTTCTGAGGATAATCCTTTTAGGGTTTTGGTCAAAGGTTATTTTGGATATTTATCCCTTATCCTCAGTTCCTCTTGAAATTGAAGGTTTTCTCCCTTGCATAAACATTTAATCTATCTCTTATATCATGTCATCTTCAAGTCTTTCAAGCAAGGAAAGTGATGTTTGGACTGTTCTCTTTCTATCTAAGAAGATACAGTTTGATTCTTCTGATAATGCGATGAGCCCTGACATTCACGGCTCTTCCCTGGACGGGAACATCTCTGTTTCTCATTTTGATAAGCTCTTTTTAACCATGAATCTTGTTTTGGAACAAGTTCGTGCCCTAAAAAGTAAACTTGAAACCTCTTCCAAGAAACTTGAAGAAAAGATGGATCATCTGGAGTCTAGAATTGATCTGATTGAAGATGAGCTTGATGAATATAGAGAATATGAAAAGAGTATTCAAAGTAAGTGAAATGCTTTCTATCAGTTTATTTGTCTAGTAAATCTTCTATTTTCTTGTTTTGATTAGAAGAATAACTAGATTTTGGAATAGCCATTATTGTGATTACACATAGCTATGTCCAACGTTTTCATCTTCTTGTTTTTAGATTTATTGGTTTAAATTCTAAAATTGTTTGGAAGATTATTTTTGCAGTATTAATCTTTATGGTTTTATATATTGCAATTTTCTATGGGATATATGTGTTTGCGTCCGTGAACAGTGATTGTCCCATACCTTGTCGAAAGTTAAGTCCTTTATATGTCGATGTGCATGTGTTGATAAAACAAGGAGTGAACTTTTGATAAATTCAAAAGTTAAGCCTATTATGTAAATTATTGATGGAAGATAGGACAAAATCTTTTGTTTTCAAGGATTATGTCTATTGTATGTCATTGTGCAAATGGTGATGGAAAATAGAATGAATCCTTGTTTATTCCACGGTATAAGGTCGACCTCCGATCCACAATTTTTTGTGTACATACTGTGTTGTTCCATAAAGTGTCTTATGTTGAGCACAATCGACTGAGTTATTTTTAGTTTAGTTGTTGCTCCGTGAGGTACTTTATGTCGAGCATGTTCAACTAAGTTAATCATTCTCGTTTGGTTATTTAGCTGTTGCTCCGTAAGTTCTCTTATGTCGAGCATGACCAATTAAATTGATTACGTTTTGTGGTTAATTTGGTTGTGTATTCCGATTAGATTAATTATGGGTTCTCTTGTGATTAATCTAATTGTGTATTTTTGAGTCTCCATAACTTCACTTATGTTGAGAATTTCCGATTAAATTAATCATGGTTCTCTTTTGGTTAATTTAATTGAGTTTTTTGGATTCAAATTCATACTTGTATGTGATTTGTTATATCCAAAGAAATCCTTCTTTTCTTTTGAAATTAAGGTCGCTCTTGTTATTCCTTTGAGAATGACATAGTATGGGGGAGAGTTCTTAATTGAACTTGTGCTTAATTGCCAAATCTTTGTGGGGAGTGTGGTTGTGGAATATTGTAGGGGTTATCTTGTATCTTTATAAACTCCTTGATGAATGCATTTAGCTTCGGCTATATGATTGCATATAAATAAGATGATATCTTCTTTCTTTTGGTCATGAAATGTCTCTTTCGGAAATTTCATTAGGATCCCGTTTTCGTACCTTTGCCAATTTTATTGACAAAAAGGGGGATAACTAATATGTAGTTCACACTACAAATACATATGGTTTTCGTATCATTATGTAAGGGAGAGTGGTTTCCATGTGAGATGGAGTATTGACTAATGGGGAGTGATACATATCAACATAGTATTGTTATCGAAGTTGTGATGCAATTGAACTTTGATATTATATAATGATACTATGACACTGTATAATAGTGATTGAGAACTCTTGTTTTCTCGTTTTTATAGCTACGTATTTTCAAAAACGATGATGCTGAAGTTACAACCTTTGGGATCATTGGAGTACTTGGAAGTGACGAAGATTTCGAGTAATGTTGAAGATTAGGCATGTGGAATAGGAGCTACAAAAGTTAATTCATTTATTTTTGTATTCCATATGTATTGATAGTTTTGTCACTAAAATTGACAAAGGGGGAGATTGTTAAAGCATTGCTAGGTCGAAATCGCATGTGTTGCTCTCTCAAGCATGTTTGTCAATGTTAGTGATCAAAACTATAAGTCTTGATTTCTAGTCTACTATAGTTAAATCTTGGACTAGGATAGAAAGTGTAGTTGAGCTCAAGAACTCCATGGAAATCATCATACAAGACGAAGGACTACTCAGGGAACTAGTGGATTTTCATCGACTAAAAGGTATGTGGATACTTGAACTTATCTATCACTCAAAAGTCTATATACTCTATCTCCATTTTGAGACAAAAGTCGTTTTGCTATATAGACTTTGATTATACACATTTGCTATTTCGAGTCGAGTTTATCTCGCCTATCTATTTCTCGAAACATGTGTTGGTAAGCTTTTGCTTTGGCCAAGTTCATCTTTACCTAGTGAAGAAAGTCATGACACGTTTCAATCATCTTGAAAATTGCTTACTTTGACGAAATGCCTCTAAGAATATTTCAATAGTTGAAATGAGAGTTTATATTAAATAATCAATGATGGATATAAGCATTGTGTGGAAACACATATATGTATAAGTCCTTTTTCCTTGAACCGAAGTTTGCGAACTTTGTTGGTCAAGAGAACCGGAATAAGAGCCGTGAACTCAGTCCGCGAACTGGCAGAAGTTCTCGACCCGAGAAAATCTGCTGGAGTTTGTGAACTCCTTCCGGGAACTTAAGTCCGCGAACTAAGTCTGCGAACTTAAGCTGGTTATATCTAAAGATGATTGTTTGTGAACTTATTTATATTAACTAAGGAATGCAAACCGTGGCTATATAGTTCATGAACCGATTCGAATGAATCAAATCGTTTTTGCTTCGATTGTGTCTTGTGTAGTTACATAAGATTTCCTTGCAATTGAACATCTCTCTAACTAGTTCATTTGTGTCATTTGAACTAGCAATGGTGAAGAAGAACATGGTTGATATGAAAGTGCTCATATGGCTAACCAATTGGTTAACTATTGTTGAACCAAAAAATGTTCATGTTTGGGTACGGTTACATAAACCCAAAATAGTACATTTCATTTGTGTGTAACAAGCTAAGTTTTCGATCCAACGGTTGAAAGATATTAGGTTGAATCTAATAAGGTTTTCATCTAACGGTGAATATTGAATGCTTTGTTACCAAGCTAACATTGATTGCAAATCCTGATTTGAAAGACTATATAAGGGAGAACTCCAGCAAATGGAAACCTAATCCCCATACCTCCTGTGTGATACTAGTTGTATTAGTTAGAGTCGCTTCTCCTTTAACCTTTGGTTTCTTCTTAAAAACTAGGTTAACGACTTAAAGACTTCATTGGGATTGTGAAGCCAAACCGGTACTACTTTCTCATAGTTGTGTGATCTGATCTTGCTGATTCTATCGTTTTGAGTACAATCGTAACGATTGGATTGAGATCTTTATCTCCGATAGGCAAGATAGAAAAGTAGTCACAAACATCTTCGTCTCATCGTTTGTGATTCCACAATATCTTCCTTCGCCGCGTCGATTAAGATTATTGTGAGGTGATTGTTAGAGCATAACTCGGTCAACCTCGCATGCGTTGTTATCTCAAGCATGTTTGTCAATGTTAGTGATCAAAACTATAAGTCTTGATTTCTAGACTACATAGCTAAGTCTCGGACTAGGATAGAAAAGTGTAGTTAAGCTCAAGGACTTCATGGAGATTCATCATACAACGACGAAGATCTATACAAGGAACCGTGGAACTTCATCAACAAAAAGGTATGTGGAGCCTTGAACTTATCTATCACTCAAAAGTCTATCTCTTCTATCTCCTACTTCTTATGAGACAAAAGTCGTATGCTATATAGACAACATCATACACATTTGACATTTCGAGCTCAGCATTCATTGCTTATCTTTTATCTCGAAATCGTGTGTTGGTAAAGCGTTTCGCTTTGATCAAGTTTATCTTCACCTAGTGACGAAAGTCATGAAAAGTTTCAATCACTTTGAGAATTGCTCTGACGTGAATCGGTCTGTGAATAACGGCAACATAGCGTCTTCTGAGAATGTCTCAATGATTTAAATGAGAGTTTAGATTACATAACAATGTATTCCTTGAACCGAAGTTTTCGAACTTTTTTGATCAAGAGAAATCAGGAGGATTGTGGAATTGGCTTGCCAAGTCCGCGAACTGTCGGAAGTTCTCGACCGAGAATTTCTGCTGGGATTTTCCAAAACTCATTTGTGTGCTAAGTCCGCGAACTGGCGGAAGTTCTCTTTCCGAGAATTTCTGCTGAGTTTGGAAAACTCAACCGATTAACTTAAGTCCACGAACTTGTTTGTGAACTTAAGAGGTTATGATCTAAAGATGTGCTCTGAACATGAAACATTAAATTACTAAGGAATGCTTTATGCAAACCGTGGCTATAATGTTCATGAGTCGATTCAATCGAATCGAATCATCTTTGTTTCAATTGTGTCTTGTGTAGTTACATAAGATCTCAGAGCAATTGAACAACTCTTTAACTAGCTCATTCGAGTCAATTGAACTAGTTATGGTGAAGAAGAACAAGGTTAATATGAAATGCTCATACGGTTAACCTTTTGGGTTACTATGTTGAACCAACATACACATACATGTTTGGGCATGATTTTCACGAACCTAGTAAACGTCTACCCAATTGTGTGTGACAAGCTAAGTTTTCGATCTACTTGTTGAGAAATATTAGCTTGAATCTAAATCAGGTTTTCATCTAACGGTGAATAAGGATTGCTTTGTAACTAAGGAAAAACCCTGATTTGAAGGTTATATAAAGGAGACATCTAGCATTGTGCAAAACTAATCCCCACACGTCTGTGTGCTACTAGTGCGCCCGCTAGAGTCGATCTCCATTAACCTTTGATTTTATTCTCTAAAATCATGTTAACGACTTAAAGACTTCATTGGGATTGTGAATCCAGACTGATACTACTTTATCGTAGTTGTGTGATCTGATCTTGCATCTTCTATCGTAGGAGTACAATCGATTGATTGGCTTGAGATCGTGAGAGTTCTCCGATAGGCAAGATAAAGAAGTCACAAACATCTTCGTCTCACTGTTTGTGATTCCTCGACAATCCGCTTGTGTAGTCAGGAAGGATTGTAGATAGGTTATTGATTATTCTAGGCTGTTCTTCGGGAATATAAGACCGGATTGTCAATTGGTTCCTGTTACCTTGATTTTATATATAAGACGGAACAAAACCTAGGGTTTATCTGTGGGAGACAGATTTATCCTCTTATAGACTTTTATGTGTGAGACAGATCTGTTTATTATCAAGTCTGTGATTTTGGGTTACATCAACTCTTGGTTGTGGGTGAGATCAGCTAAGGGAATCAAGTGCGCAGTATCCTGCTGGGATCAGAGGCGTAGGAGTACAACTGTACCTTGCATCAGTGGGAGATTGATAGGGGTTCAACTATAGTCCAGTCCGAAGTTAGTTTGCAGTAGGCTAGTGTCTGTAGCGGCTTAATACAGTGTGTATTCAATCTGGACTAGTTCTCGGGGGTTTTCTGCATTTGTGGTTTCCTCGTTAACAAAATTTCTGGTGTTTGTGTTATTTCTTTTCCGCATTATATTTTATATAACTGAAATAATACAGGTTGTGCGTTCGTGATCATCAATTGGAAATCCAACCTTTGGTTGTTGATTGATATTGATTGATCCTTGGATATTGGTCTTTGGTACCGTCCACGCATTCCTTGTATTTGATAAAGACTCGCTATTGTTTTTAGCCTGAGTAAAAATCAAATCAAGAGAGAGATATTAACTCCTTGAGATACTTTTATCTAGACTGAGTCTGACTGTCCAGTTGATTCTCTAGCAAAGTATTTCGGAGTTAGTCCATACAGATTTCTAATCGAAATATTGGGTGGTGTTGTTAGACCCCCGCTTTTTCAATTGGTATCAGAGCAGGCAAACACGTTCAAGACCTAATAAGTCTGTGTTTGTAGCGATCTGACTCTATGGACATAAGTGATATTTCAATTAATACACCACCAAATCCAGGGATTGAAGAATTTTCTTCCATGTATGATTTTATCTTTTCAGTAGAAGAATTCTTGTCTAAACCTTCACCAGGTTTAAAATCCCCTGAAATGTTTTCTGAGATTGAAATGAAACTTGAAAGCCTAACTTCTGATGTTGACCTTTTTGTTCTGAAGGAACAGGAGTCTCTTGATAGGATAAATCAAGTTATGGTAAATAGTTTTGATAAACTAAAAGAACTACAAGAGGAGTTTAAATCTCATACATCTGAGTATATCATCTCAAAGCGTGAATTGGCTCATTGCTCTATTCCAAATTTTTTCCACCAAGATAATTTTACTATCAATCCCTATGAAGGAATGAGGGTGTTCTGTTCTCTCAAAAAATTTGCTTTATGCAACATAAAAAATCTTCGACATAAAAGATGGAAAAAGAGAAATCAGAAAAATTTCTTGACCCTGATTATACTCTTTGATTATCTTGAAAGAATTTTACTTTGGAGTTATCTAGTTCTTGCAAGTGGTAAGAGCAGTTGGAAGGAAGCCCTCTCATGGTGTTATGAGGGACAACCAAACACGCCCTTGGAACCACACAAGCCGCTCGCACGTTCTGCTGTTGGAACCGTCTCACACACGAGTCCAGTGCGCGAACGTGGCAAGTGTTTTGTTTAAACACATAAAAAGTGAAAAATCCTCCCCTCGGTCACTTTACCTTCTTCCATTATTTCTTCAGTTCGAAAACGAGAGAAGTATCTCCACAGTTCGTGTCCAATTCTTCCACCCTCATGCTCACATTTTTGAACCAAACACAAATCCGTGAGTACCGCTGTCTTCACAAGAAGTTTGTGCACCTTGGGTTGAATCTCGTTTTGTGTTTCGAGTTTGTGTACGAGATTCACCATTAGTCCAAGACCGCGAACCGAGTAAGTCTTCTACCTCTCTTTGATTTTTCTTCTTCTTCTTCCAATCATGAGTGTAGGATCAGAATCTCGCACAGAAGAATATGCTTGCGAAATTATTAACAACACATCGCGAAGACATCGCAGGATGATTTCAGAAACGACATAACAGATGACATCAACTTAAACATGAGAAAAGTGTGATGATCTTGCGAAAATTAGGAATGTTGCGAATGTTACATTTGTAAGCTTGCGAAAATACCGCAAGCCAGATCCGAAATTAGGGGAAATGTTAGATGTACATTAGATGTCATCCACTATGCAAACACCTATATAAAGAGAAAGGCAAGAGAGAGAAAGGAGAGAGATAATCAGAAAGAGAGACACACTTTAGGAGAGGATACATTCTGTAGAGAGAGAAAGTAGAATTGGTTGTATTATTATTATCTCCTTCTTCTTCCTCCTTCAAGAACCTAGAGCTCCAAATACTCATTAATGGAGTCTCCATGTAATCAAGATGTAATTACAAATAATCATAGTAAAACCTAACCCCTTGGATGTAGATCAAATTGATCGAACCACGTAAACCTTGTGTCTCTTTACAATTTTAGCATTCTTATCATAATTTTTATGTTTAGATCTACAAATTATTACAAGGGGTGTGTTGTAGGATTTCATGCACCTACATTTTTGGCGCTAGAAACAAGGAGCGAGTAAAGGATTTATCCTTCCTGTAACTTGTTGGTTCAAGAAATTTCCATGAAGATTAGCTACTGTTCATATTTTTCTAGATCTACAAAATTTAGGTTCAAAAATGGAAATTTTATGGAAGAAATCACACTTTCCGGGAGTAAACATCATCAACAATTCAAAGACATAAAAAGAGTGAGAGAAAAAAATTAGTTGTTGTGGTGAAATTTAAGGAAAAAATAGAAGTTTCAGTGGAAGATTTTCATGTTCAGGAGAAAGCAAGAGGCATTTTGTGAAGAAACAAAGGAAAGACGAAGATAATGATAAGAGTCAGAAGTTGTGATTTCTGTCACAAACAGAAATTCGCACAGATGGTTCAAGGATGAGCGAACAACAAATAGGTCACGGGTTCGAATTCGCAGAGACACATATTTTTCATTTTCTTCTCATTTGCATGGGAGAATAAAAGAATAAGGAAAAAAGTTATGCTTTAATTTCGCAGAGAGGTCCTTGCACAATTGGTCCAGAGAGTAGTTTGTGCGTTCGTGGTCGCAAGTTCGAATTCGCCTGCGAACATAGTTTTATTCTTTTTTACAGATAGCGAAAAATGAATAATTTCGCAATATTGTTTCATTATTTCGCAAACAAGAGGCAGCACAATTGGTCATGTGCGAAGTTTATGAGCTCATTGTCGCGTGTTCAATTCCCACCTCACACGTGCCTTTTTCGCATATTTATATTTAAGCTATTAAGGGTGAAGATGAGGATAAAGATTTACAGTTGTTTAGTTATTTCGCACAGCAGAGTTGTCACAGATGGTTCAGTGTGATACTTCGCAGGGAGAATGTCATGGGATCAATTCTTGCCACTCCCATATTTGTTTTTGATTATTTCGCATGAGAGAGTTCGCACACTTGGTTCGCACAGAAAAGAGTTGATGATTATTTCGCACAGAAGAGAGTTGATGATAATTTCGCAAGATATTTCGCAGAGAAGAAGCTTGCACAGTTGGTCAGGAGGCATGAATGCAAGCAGCAGGTCGCGGGATCAATTGCCTCTCATACAGTTGGAATTTGATCACTTCGCAAGACCTTTGATTATTTCGCAAGAGAGGCTTAGCACAGTTGGTATGGTGTGAGAATATGCAAGTAGCAGGTCACGGGTTCAATTCTTGCCTCTCGCATCTATTTTTCCTAAGCGACATTTATACTTCATGCAACGTATTTTTCGCGCGAGATTGACAACAACAGCGAATCACATAAAAGCTAAGTACCACTTTCCTTGAACATTTTACTTTCACAGAACATAAAAGATTTTTGATTTGATTTACAAAAGGCGGTATAATCGCAGAATTACAGAAATTTCAGAATTACAAAGATTCCACAATTACAAAAGAAATCGAGAAAAATCTCGCACGGATCAATTTATATAGTTCTCTTGAAAATTTGCTTTGTTTCAAATGAGAATGATATCTAACATGGAGAGTAGTATGAGGAAAAATAAGACCTTCCATCAACAGGCTAGTAAGACCTTCCATCAACAGGCTGCATAAGACCTCATTAGGATCATTTCCATGAAAGATGTTTATCGGATGAGACGAAACAAGTTATACAAAGGAAATAAAAACAAAGAAAAACGATTTGAACTTGCAATTAAATGAAAATTTTTGATAAAAGAAATGTTGAATACTAATCTAAATTCTTATTTGCATTACAGCATTGCATGAGGCAGAGAACGTGGAGTATAATTTCGCAATACTTCTTATTCGCAATCAAGGAAGGATACTTCTTATACTTCTCAAAGGATACTTCATACTTCATACTTCTTATATATTTCGAGGATTAAGTACTTCTTATACTTCTCAAGGATACTTCGCATACTTCAAGAGTTGATACTTCTTATTTACTTCGCAACGTTCCATAACTTCATAAAAGAATAGAGGCAAGTACGTACTTTTCAAGTCCGATATTCTTTCGCTCGTTCCTCCAACAACTACAACAAGGTGGATTTTTTTCTTAAAGATCGCTTTTCAAGCAATATTCAAGAAAAAGAGGCAAGATGTAGGATCAGAATCTCGCACAGAAGAATATGCTTGCGAAATTATTAACAACACATCGCGAAGACATCGCATGATGATTTCAGAAACGACATAACAAATGACATCAACTTAAACATGAGAAAAGTGTGATGATCTTGCGAAAATTAGGAATGTTGCGAATGTTACATTTGTAAGCTTGCGAAAATACCGCAATCCAGATCCGAAATTAAGGGAAATGTTAGCTGTACATTAGCTGTCATCCACTATGTAAACACCTATATAAAGAGAAAGGCAAGAGAGAGAAAGGAGAGAGATAATCAGAAAGAGAGAGCACTTTAGGAGAGGATACATTCTGTAGATAGAGAAAGTAGAATTGGTTGTATTATTATTATCTCCTTCTTCTTCCTCCTTCAAGAACCTAGAGCTCCAAATACTCATTAATGGAGTCTCCATGTAATCAAGATGTAATTACAAATAATCATAGTAAAACCTAACCCCGTGGATGTAGATCAAATTGATCGAACCACGTAAACCTTGTGTCTCTTTACAATTTTAGCATTCTTATCATCATTTTATGTTTAGATCTACAAATTATTACAAGGGGTGTGTTGTAGGATTTCCTTCAACTACAATGAGTTATAGAAGAATTAAACAAGTTAGTAGCTCTAGTCATCAACCCAGGGATGAATCGTTCCTTGACCTAGAATTAAGTGTTAGATTCTTTAACCGTGTAACACGTGAAATGTATGTTGAACTAATGAGCAAAACACCCATTCAAGAACGTTTTCTTGATCCAACTATTGGTGATATTCCCTACTTTAACAATTTGTTTAGTAATCATCATTGGGGAATAATCCACGAACCCTCGGGTAATGTTCATAGTGAATTGGTTGCACAATTTTATGCAAATATTCATGAGGTGAACCGTGTATACGGATTTTTCAAAACCATGATGGGAGGAACTGTAATTGATGTTAACAAAGAAATTGTCTCAAGACTTGTTCAAGTAATAGTTTGCAATGGTAAAAGCTTCAACCCAGTAAGAATCAGAAATACCTGATTGAATGAGAAATTTCCTGCCAATGTCAACTAGATGTCTGTGTTTGGACTCTGCCACACCATTTTGCTCAGGTGTACGAGGACAAGAGACTTCATGAGCAATGCCAGTAGAGGACAAAAAAAGAAGATAATTCCTTGTTAACAAATTCACCACCTCCATCAGTTCTTATTGTAAGAATATGACATTGCAAAGATTTCTCAATTTGAACTTTGAACTGAAAAGATATTTCCTTGAATTCAGACTTATCAAACAAATGATATATCCAACAGAATTTGGAGTAATCATCAATGATGTTGACATAATATCTGTATTCAGAAATGAATTGAATAGGACTAGGACCCCATAAGTCAAGATGCAGTAATTCTAAAGGTTTAGAACTACAATGACTAGAAAGTGTAAATGGAAGCTAATGGCTTCTGCCTAATTGGCAATCACTACAAAATAAGGGAGATTTTATTATATGTGACAAGTTCAAAGAACTGTAAACGTGCTTCATAGTCTGAAATGAGAGATGAGCAAGTCTCTTGTGCCAAACTTCAGCAGTAATAGTTGTTGATGTAGAAAGAGCCTTTTTGGTTGATTGATGAATAAAATGCAGAGGATAGAGACCGTTAAGATGAGGGCCTTGTAATATTATCTTCCCAGTTGATAAGTCCTTCACACAAAACCCAGATGCATCAAATTTTATAGAATAATTGTTGTTTGAAGTAAATTTATGCACTGAGAGCAAGTTCTGTGTAGCTTGTGGTTCTAGAAGGATATTATTTAGATTAAAAGTATGATTGGGAGTATATTTGAGTGAAAAACCAGAGTGAGTGATGTGCATACCTTCTCCATTTCCTGCTTGTATTTGTTCAGGACCTTCATAAGTGTTGATAGATTGAAGCTCAGACTCATCAGAAGTAACATGGTTATTAGCACCAGTATCAGCATACCATGGATTTTCTCCCATTATATTAGCACAGGCAAGCATTGCACTTAAATGATGTGGAGTATGATTGTTGTGATAAGATAAGTTAAGCTTATTTCTGCATTGTAAGGCACCATGACCAATCTTGCAACAGATTTGACATTCAATAGAAGATGGAGAAGAAGAATATGAAGAATTAAAACCTTGAGGTGGTCTAACAGCTGATTTAGATGCAGTAGAAGAAGAACCCGATCCTCTACCATTTGAGTAAAATTGTGTAGATCCCCTGCCATAAGAAGTAGGAGAAGTACCAGTGTTAAATCTTCCATAATTGGAGTTATATCCACCTTTAAAAACACCCGCACGACCTCCATAAACTCTACCATTATATCGAAAGGCATTCATTTTAGCAACAAAGGCTTTGTTAGCAGAATCAGAAAGCAAAGCTTGATGGCGATCCGTAATGACAATTTCTTCACTAAGAAGGTGATTATGTAATTCAATACAGGAGATCGGAGGATTTCTGTGGCGCATAGCAGTGGCAAACGGAATATAATCAGAATTGAGAGCAGATAGAGTGACAACAACAAGTTCTTGATCAGAAACAACTTCTCCAGCAGCTGCAAGTTGATCAGAAATAGTCTTGATTTCATTTATCAAAGTAGGAATTGATTTGTCACCCTGCTTAAGAGATAGCAGTTTAGTACGCAATTGAATCGAATGTGTTGATGAAGCTCTAGAGAACCGTTCTTCAATGCTACGCCAGAGATCATGAGAGGTTTCAGATCTTGAAAAGTATGCAAGAACTGATTCGGAGATCTTCGAGTGAATCCATAGAATGATTGAAGTATCATCATCAATCCAGTCAAGATAGAGTTGATTTTCAATTCCATTAGCTTGATTGTGTAGATTGGTGTATTGAGGAGGACAGGGATGAGAGCCATCTAGGTATTTTTGGATCTTAAATTTTCTAATGACAGGTAACATAAGATTTTTCCAGGTAATAAAATTTTTTTCAGTAAGTTTGAGATTAACGAACCTTGTAAGCTGATGAACAGGAATGTGTGACATTGAAGTTGTTGTTAGATTTTCCATTGAAGAAGTAGAAGCAGAAAATTCTTGAATCATGAAAAAAGAAGATGAAATTGAAGATTGAAAGTAGCGGAAGCAGAGAATGGATCGAAAAACCTGAGAGATGTAAAAGATCTCTCAGTCTGATACCATAGTGGAAACTGATAATTTGGAATCCATTAATGTTGAATACAATCTTATAGAACCTCACCCACACACACATAGAGAAAATATAGTTCTTGCTTAAAGAAAAATAAAAACAGATCAGTACACAGACCAATGGTTCACTCACAAAGAGAACCAATGAAATAGAGACAGGTGTACTATAAGTGACAAGCTGTAGCTAAGCTGGATTAGACAGGCTGTACTGATGAGTCATCTTTGTTATTAGATTCCAGCTTGTTCCGTTGCATACGTCGTATTCAACGATATAAAATTTAATGTACTTCCTTATTGCCTTCCAGTAAAAGTTTTGCTTCGGCGCCTTATATGTACCCAAAATTCCAGAATAACCAGCAATGAAAGTGTCATGAAACTTATATAAGAGCTTAGTACGCCAATAAGAAGTCGAAACAACTACAATACAACCTTTATAACACATAATGTTATATGTATAAGAATAGTTTAACTTAAAGTTCGAACTTTGTCGCAAACATTTGGGTAGCAATAGCCAGTAGGTGGGACTCACCTATACATGATAAAACATCAACATCTTTACTGTCATCACCACGCTTAAACACGGTCTCATAATCATAACCCAATAATTTAGTTAGCCATTTTTTGTTGTTTGAGTGAAGACAACCGTTGCTCCAAGAAATATTGGAACAGTTGGGATGGGAATTAAGGAAAGTGGGGATGGGAAATAGATAAAACCTTCTATTTTATTCTTTCTTTTTTTGTTATTTTATAGGGTTAGATTTATCTTATGCTTTTCTGGATTTCAGAAATAGATTTACTATTTGAAAGTTTTAAATTTGTTGGGTATGCTCCTTTAAAGTTGATGTCCATGAAGATAAGTGTTTTGAGTTCTTTTCAAAAGAACAAAATCTATTGCAATTACAAGTTTAACATCACATACAACAACAAAAGTAAGATGAAGACCAAGACTATCAATAGGTTCATCAACTGCAACAAGTACTATCAAGACTCCATTAGCGATTCAGTCCGTTTCAGATATAGTAAGACCGATTCAGAAGACCACAATTACTTTAGAAAAAACTCGGGTTGCTAGTACGAATGGATTAATTAATTATTGACTTAATCATACAATGAACACAATAAGTAGTAAAGCACCAAGGTGATCAAACTTTATCCACATTTATCCATATTAACCGTCCCTCTAAACTCAATTTGGCCTTTCGAGCTGTAACTCAATTTGACATTTTGACTTGGTTTTCTGGCTTGAGATGTAGTGTTAATCGTGTGCAGCTTCTCTTGACTAAAACTTGAGAAAAACGTATCCAAGTGCGGCCAAACCAACGTATGTATCTTTTGGATTTTTTGTTTTTATAGAAAAACTTAGGTTGAGGAACCTAAGAGGAGTACCCTTTGTGATTTGGACTTGGACCTTTGTTTAGTGTAAGATATTCAAAAACGTAACAAATATTTATGAAGTATCCTTTGTGATAGAATCTGAACGTCCGCACATATTGATAGCTTACTTGACCATGTGTACACACCCTCGGTTCATGATTCTTCATCATATAACATTCTTGTTATGTTAAGAAGTGACCTGATTTCATACTCGTACAACTATGTAATATTAGGTGTTTCTGGGATACTCATATAAGCAATCACATATTCATGCATGTTGATACCATATTTAGTATGTTCTCCCAAGCCCAACGACTAGCATGTATGCGTCAAGTCCTAGTCCAGATATACTCTAGAACTTATGTACCTTAGTATACATATTCCCTTAAGGAGCATAAGGTCATTAAGGAGGTGCCTCCACAAGCCTATAAATATGTAACCTTATAACACTGGTGGTGGGATCGTGACTTATCTATTCCTATATGAAAAGACGAGGGTACCCAAATACAACACAATCTTTTTGTTTCAACCTAAAGTCCTCTACCGAATTTGATCGTCTATGGATAGAGACGAGATAATACGACAATTCGGTTCACACTTCGTGTGATCGTCTATGGATACGAGATAGAGACAATACGACAATAAGATAACTTGTATGATTGAACATGAATACAAGATCGAGACAATACAACAACAAAGTGTGTTACTTGATAATAGGATCGGAAATCACCAAACTCTATAGGATCACTATCAAGTATTCTGGAGTTAACGTACAAGTGCAATTTACTTTTAATTATAATAAAAATAATTATAATTGCGGAATAGAAAAGTAAATGACACATCAAGATTTTTTTAACGAGGAAACCGCAAATGCAGAAAAACCCCGAGACCTAGTCCAGTTTTGAATACTCTCAGAATTAAGCCGCTATACAAAATCTAACATCAACTTCACATAATTGAGACCAAGCTGACTACCTCTAGCTACTTAGTTCCCTCAGTATCCCTGCGCCTTCGACTTCTAGAGGCATGCACGTGAATAACAAGTTCTTTGGAAGTATTCCAAACAACAAAGGAAGAATTTGTTTGGTAAGCACTCGAATCAATCTTGCTACAAGATATAGATGAGTCGTTGACAAAGGCTCTTCCGTTTAATCTAATAAACTCCTTTGTCTGGTTAGATCAATCTATCCAATAACTACCGAAATAGTCAAGTTTAGATTCACACTCAATCGATATAGATCTCAAAGAGAAATATAAAGAATGCCGATCTCACACAACTAATCAATCGAATCTATCAAAGATTAATCGATTCTAGTTGGATCCCATCCGATCAAGGTTTGTGCACACAATCACAAGATACGAAAACTAATAAGAAATCTTCTTCGTTTTCAAAATTTTTTTATCTTCAAAACCTGCACAACACCTATTGAATCTCTTATGATCAATCACGCGCAGAAAGGAGTCTGTTAACAATGAATTATCACAAGATGTCTTTAGATATAACAACAGTTCTAAAGATCCCGTCAATACTTTGATCTAGTTTGAGTGAATCTAATATCATAATAAAAGATTATCAAGCATAAAAAAACTAGGTGCGATCAAAGTTTCATCAACCGTTAGTCAATCAAATCAAATCGAAAACTAATACCACTGCAATTATCTAGTTTCCCACCAACGGTACTCGTAGAGCTTCTTGATCCCACAAAAGTCTTTAAACGTGCGGTCGTAAGAGATTTCACCTAATTAGGATACTTTCCTCTCCGAATAGACGGCTCCACCAGAAACAACAAGAAATGAAGTTTGCCTGGATCATAGGATAGTTTACTAGAAATGAAAACTTAGGTATTTATATACCAAGGATGATTGGACATCAAGGAATTTCCAAAACTGAAAATATTCACTAGATATGCAATGAATGGAAAAATTCGGTTTTCCTAATTCCAATAAATGCTTGTCCAATATTTCCGAAATATCCCAATAGAAAATCTCCAATTAGTAAATGCAAATTATTAATTTTTATTCTCTAGAGCTATGCATTAATTGCTGGTAATTAAAGCATATAAAATCAAAAACCTTAATTAAAAGATTCTTAATTTTTTTCGGCACCGGATCACTTTGAGTACCAAGGAATATCTTTGAACAATAAATGATGAGAGTTACTGCTCGTTTTCAAAGTATGTTGACATCTTTTCACTGCAAATCCTTATTTCATATTTATATGGATTTGCTTTCTTGGAATCGGTTATTCCACACTTCCAAACAAGTTTAGAATTGGTTTGCCAATATTCCAAGACTACTATGTGCTTAGTTATACCAAATCACAATGGTTAGTTGTGATCGGTCCTTCCAAGTCACATACATGGGTTCGGATCGGTTATACCAATCACTAGGATCGGTTATACCTAAATATGGTGCCTACATGTGATCGGTGTCACAGCAGTCACTAGGATCGGTTACACCAATTACAAGTATCGATTCCATCTACATATGGTATCTACTTGTGATCGGTCACACCAGTTACCAGTACCGGTCACACCAATTACAAGGATTGTTCATGTTAGAGCATTGCTCGGTCGAACTCGCAAGCGTTGCTATCTCAAGCTTGTTTGTCAAGTTTAGTTGATCAAAACTATAGTCTTGATTTCTAGTCTACCTATAAGAGTTTCAGACTAGAGTAGGTTGTATAGTCCATCTTTAGACTTCACGGCGCTTACAATTGAAGACGAAGATCTACTGAAGAACTCGGAGGAACTTCATCAACAAACGTAAAAAAGCGGGGGTCTAACAACCTCATCCAATATTTCGATTAGCAATCTGTATGGACAAACACCAATATATTTTCAATAGAATCAACTAGACTCAATCTTAATAAAGTATATCAAAGAGTTATATCTCTCTTTCTTGATTAAATTCTTTCTCAAGCAAATAGAAATTTGCGAGTCTAACTGTATACAAGAAAAATCACTTGAACGGTACCAAAGACCAATGTTCAAGGATCAATCAATTTCAATCAACAACCAAAGGTCGGATTTACAATTGATTGATTCAAACGCACAACCTGTGATATTTCAATTATATAACAAAATATAATGCGAAAAAGAAATAACACAGACACCAGAATTTTGTTAACGAGGAAACCGCAAATGCAGAAAAACCCCGGGACCTAGTCCAGATTGAACACCACACTGTATTAAGCCGCTACAGACACTAGCCTACTAAAACTTACTTCGATCTGGGCTGTAGTTGAACCCCATTCAATCTCACACTGATTCAAGGTACATTTGCGCTCCTTACGTCTTTGATCCCAGCAGGATACTACACACTTGATTCCCTTAGATGATCTCACCCACAACTAAGAGTTGCTACGACCCAAAGTCGAAGACTTTAATAAACAAATATGTATCACACAGAAAAGTTTACAGAATAGATAAATCTGTCTCCCACAGATAAACCTACAAGTTTTGTTCCGTCTTTTGATAAATCAAGGTGAACAGGAACCAATTGACAACCCGGACTTATATACCCGAAGAACATCCTAGTATTATCAATCACCTCACAATAATATTAATATACGCGGCGAAAGAAGATATTGTGGAATCACAAACGATGAGACGAAGATGTTTGTGACTACTTTTCTATCTTGCCTATCGGAGATATAAATCTCAAGCCAATCGTTACGATTGTAATCAAAACGATAGAATCAGCAAGATCAGATCATACAACTACGAGAAAGTAGTGTCAATCTGGCTTCACAATCCCAATGAAGTCTTTAAGTCGTTAACCTGGTTTTTAAGAAGAAACCAAAGGTTAAAGGAGAATCGACTCTAGCTAATACAACTAGTATCACACAGGAGGTGTGGGAATTCGGTTCCCCAGTTGCTAAAGTTCTCCTTTATATAGTCTTTCAAATCAGGGTTTGCAATCAATGTTAGCTTAGTAACAAAGCATTCAATATTCACCTTTAGATGAAAACCTGATTAGATTCAAGCTAATATCTTTCAACCGTTGGATCGAAAACTTAGCTTGTTACACACAAATGAAATGTACTATTTTGGGTTTATGTAACCGTACCCAAACATGAACATTTGTTGGTTCAACAATAGTTAACCAAATGGTTAGCTATATGAGCGCTTTCATATCAACCATATTCTTCTTTACCATAACTAGTTTAAATGACTCAAATTAACTAGTTATAGAGTTGTTCAATTGCAAGGAAATCTTATGTAACTACACAAGACACAATCGAAGCAAAAACGATTTGATTCACTCGAATCGGTTCATGAACTTTATAGCCACGGTTTGCAATTTGCATTCCTTAGTTAATATATATAAGTTCACAAACAATCGTCTTTAGATATAACCAGCTTAAGTTCGCAGACTTAGTTCGCGGACTTAAGTTCCCGGAAGGAGTTCTCAAACTCCAGCAGATTTTCTCCAGCCGAGAACTTCTGCCAGTTCGCGGACTGGGTTCGCAGATTGAGTTCGCGGCTCTTGTTCCGGTTCTCTTGATCAACGAAGTTCGCAAACTTCGGTTCAAGGAAAAAAGGACTTATACATATATGTGTTTCCACACAATGCTTATATCCATCATTGGTTATATGATCTAAACTCTCATTTCAATCATTGAAACATTCTTAGAGGATGTTATATAGTTGTTATTCACAAACCATTTTTCGTCAAAGAAATTTTCAAAGTTATTGAAACATAACATGGCTTTCGTCACTAGGTAAAGATGGACTTGGCCAAAGAGAAAGCTTACCAACACATATTTCTAGATATAGATAGGCGAGATAAACTCGGCTCGAAATAGCAAATGTATATAATCAAAGTATATATAGAAAAACGACTTTTGTCTCAAGATAGGAGATAGAGTAGATAGACTTTTGAGTGATAGATAAGTTCAAGTCTCCACAGACCTTTTAGTCGATGAAGTTCCACCAGTTCCTTTAGTAGTCCTTCGTCTTGTATGATGATTGCCATGGAGTTCTTGAGCTCAACTACACTTTCTATCCTAGTCCGAGACTTAGCTATAATAGACTAGAAATCAAGACTTATAGTTTTGATCACTAACATTGACAAACATGCTTGAGATAGCAACACATCCGAGTTCGACCGAGCAATGCTCTAACAATCTCCCCCTTTTTCAATTTTAGTGACAAAACTCTCAATACATATGGAATACAAAAAATAAATGAATTATTTTTTGTATCTCCTATTCATATGCCTAATCATCAACATTACTCGAAATCTTCGTCACTTCCAAGTACTCCAATGATCCCAAAGGTTGTAAGTTCAACATCATCATTGTTGAAAATCTGTAGCTATAACAACGACAAAACAAGAGTTCTAAATCATTGTTATACAGTGTCATAGTATCATTATACAGTATCAAAGTTCAATTGTATCACAACTTCGACAACAATACTATGGTGATATGTATCACTCCCCCTTAGTCAATAATCCATCTCACATGGAAACCACTCCCCCTTACATAATGATCCGAAAACCATATGTATTTGTAGTGTGAACTACATATTAATTCTCCCCCTTTTTGTCAATAAAATTGGAAAAGGTACGAAAACGAGATCCTAATGAAATTTCCGAAAGAGACATTTCATGACCAAAAGAAAGCACATATCATCTTATTTAGATGCAATCATATAGCCGAATCTAAATGCATTCATCAAGGAGTTTATAAAGATACAAGATAACCCCTATAATATTCCACAGCCGCACTCCCCACAAAGATTTGGCAATTAAGCACAAGTTCAATTAAGAACTCTCCCCCATATAATGTCATTCCCGAAAGAACAACAAGAGCGACCTTAATTTCAAAAGAACAGAAGGATTTCTTTGGACATAATAAATCACATACAAGTATGAATTTGAATCCAAAATACTCAATTAAATTAACCACAAGAGAACCCATGATTAATTTAATCGGAAATGCTCAACATAAGTGAACTTATGGAGACTCAAAAATACCTAATTAAATTAATCACAAGAGAACCCATAATTAATCTAATCGGAATACACAACCAAATTAACCACAAAGAGTAACCAATTTAATTGTGCATGCTCGACATAAAGTACCTCACGGAGAAACAACTAAGCTATGAATAACTCAGTCGATTGTGCTCAACATAAGACATTTTATGGAACAACACAATATATGCACAAAAAACTGTAGACCGGAGGTCGACCAAATATTGTGGAATAATCAAGGATTCATTCTATTTTTCATCACCATTTTCACAATGACATACAATAGACATAATCCTTGTGAACAAAAGATTTTAAACTATCTTCCATCAGTAATTGACATAATAGGCTTAACTTTTGTATCTGTCAAAAGTTCATTCCTTCTTTTATCAACACATGCATATCGACATATAAAGAACTTAACTTTTGACAAGGTATGGGACAATCACAGTTCACGGACGCAAACACACATATCCCATAACAAATTGCAATATATAAAATCATAAAGATTAATACTGCAAAAATCATCTTCCAAACAATTTTAGAATTTAAACCAGTAAATCTAAAAACATGAAGATGAAAACATTGGACATAACTATGTGTAATTACAATAATGGCTATTCCAAACTCTAGTTACTCTTCTAAACAAAACAAGAAAATAGAAGATTTACTAGGCATTAAGACCTTTGAAGAATTCTTTATCGTCCCGAACTCCTTGTCATCAACAACCATTGGGACAAAAGGTTCATGAAGATAGGAGTTAATATCAATAAGCCTTCTTGACTGATGTCGAACCAGGGCCTTCTGAATCTCATGAGTCTTAAACACAAAAGCCTTTATTTGATGAATCTCCTTTTGCATCTCCTTCAACACTTCAAGAACATCAGAAAACTTCTGAGAATTTGAAGGAACAGCTCTAGGCTTCCTCACATTCCTTCTTTTTCTTTTCAATGTTGGATCTAATTGAGATTTCTCCTTTTCCTTCATGATTGATGGCTTGACAATCATATTAACATCCTTTCCATCAGAAGACATGGTACTTGGAGCATCCATAGGCGTATGGGTTTGTGAGAAGAAATCACAATCTCAACAAATGGTCTTGAGATAAAAAGAAGTTTCAAGGAAGGAAAAATGAATGTAGGGTTAACCTTTAACAGGTTCGTGCACGCACAATTCTGAACCCTAAATAGAGTAGAATTGTCTACAATAACCCTCCTTTACTGATAGACAGGGATTCCAAAAACAAAACTAAGAAAAGAAGAAAACAACCTTTTCCTAAAGCCTGAGAGGTACAAATCTTGTCTCTTTTGATCAGGCACATGAGACAAGATTTCTAAATCAACACAATCAAGTTGCGTTGCGGTGAACAACAATTTGTCCACCATTTTCCTCTTGAGAGGAATCCACAGACCTTTGTCTATTAAAACGACTTGACCATACTTTCTTCTCTAATGGTCTTGTTTTTTTAGAGAATAGCTCGGTCAACCTCGCATGCGTTGCTATATCAAGCATGTTTGTCAATGTTAGTGATCAAAACTATGAGTCTTGATTTCTAGTCTATTATAGCTAAGTTTCGGACTAGGATAGAAAAGTGTAGTTGAGCTCAAGGACTTCATAGTGATTCATCATACAACGACGAAGATCTACTCAAGGAACCAAACTTCATCAAAAAAAAGGTATGTGGAGACTTGAACTTATCTATCACTCAAAAGTCTATCTATTCTATCTCCTACTTCTTATGATACAAAAAGTCGTATGCTATATAGACTGGATCATACACATTTGACATTTCGAGCTGAGTATTCACTACTTATGTTTTTCTCGAAATCGTGTGTTGGTAAAACGTTTTGCTTTGATCAAGTTTATCTTCACCTAGTGACGAAAGTCATGAAAAGTTTCAATTACTTTGAGAATTGCTATGACGTGAAACGGTCTGTGAATGACGGCTATATAACGTCCTCTGAGAATGTCTCAATGATTGGAATGAGAGTTTAGATTACATAACCATGAATTCCTTAATCCGAAGTTTTCGAACTTTGTTGATTGAGAGAAACCGGAGGAATTGGCTTTGCCAAGTCCGCGAACTCAGTCCGCGCACTAAAGGAAGTTCTCTTTCCGAGAATTTCTGCTGGGATTTTCCAAAAACTCGTTTGCGTGTTTAGTCCGCAAACTAGAGGAAGTCTCTTTGCCGAGATTTTCTGCTGAGTTTGGAAAACTCTGACGGTTGCCTTAAGTCCGCGAACTTGTTTGTGAGCTTAAGTGGTTATGATCTAAAGATGTTCTCTGAACATGAAACTTAAATTACTAAGGAATGCTTTATGCAAACCGTGGCTATAAATTTCATGAGCCGATTCATCGAATCGAATCATCTTTGTTTCAATTGTGTCTTGTGTAGTTACATAAGATCTCGTAGCAATTGAACAACTCTCTAACTAGTTCATTTGAGTCAATTGAACTAGTTATGGTGAAGAAAAACTAGGTTAATATGAAATGCTCATATGGTTAACCTTTTGGGTTACTATGTTGAACTAACATACACGTACACGTTTGGGCATGGTTTTCACAAACCCAGTAAATGTCTACCCAAGTGTGTGTGACAAGCTAAGTTTTCGATCTAACGGTTGAGAAATATTAGCTTGAATCTAAATCAGGTTTTCATCTAACGGTGATTATGGATTGCTTTGTAACTAAGGCAAAACCCTGATTTGAAGGCTATATAAAGGATACATCTAGAATTGTGAAAAACTAATCCCCACACGTATGTGTGATACTAGTGCGCTCGCTAGAGTCGATTCTCCTTTAACCTTTGGTTTTCTTCTCTAAAACCAGGTTAACGACTTAAAGACTTCATTGGGATTGTGAAGCCAGACCGATACTACGTTTATCGTAGTTGTATGATCTGATCTTGCATCTTCTATCATACGAGTACAATCTATTGCTTGGCTTGAGATCGTGAGAGTTCTCCGACAGGAAAGATAAAGAAGTCAAAAATATCTTCGTCTCATTGTTTGTGATTCCTCGACAAACCGCTTGTGTAGTCAAGAAGGATTGTCGAGAGGTGATTGATTAATCTAGGCTGTTCTTCGGGAATGTAAGACCGGGTTATCAATTGGTTCCTGTTCACCTTGATTTATATCTTAAGACGGAACAAAACCTAGGGTTTTTCTGTGGGAGACAGATTTATCCTTTGATAGACTTTTCTGTGCGAGACAGATTTGTTTATTATCAAGTCTGTGATTTTGGGTTGCAGCAACTCTTAGTTGTGGGTGAGATCAGCTAAGGGAATCAAGTGCGCAATATCCTGCTGGGATCAGAGGCGTAGGAGTATAACTGTACCTTGAATTAGTGGGAGACTGATTGGGGTTCAACTATAGTCCAGTCTGAAGTTAGATTGGAGTAGGCTAGTGTATGTAGCGGCTTAATACAATGTGTATTCAATCTGGACTAGGTCCCGGGGTTTTTCTGCATTTGCGGTTTCCTCGTTAACAAAACTTCTGGTGTTTGTGTTATTTCTTTTCTGCATTATACTTTACATAATTGAAATAATACAGGTTGTGCGTTAAGATCATCAATTGGAAATCCAACCTTTGGTTGTTGATTGATATTGATTGTCCCTTGGATATTGGTCTTTGGTATCGTCCAAGTTATTCCTTGTGTTTGATTAAAGACTCTCTATTGTTTTAGCTTGAGTAAATAAAAACAAGTGAGAGATATTGACTCCTTGAGATACTTTAATCTAGATTGAGTCTGACTGTCTAGTTGATTCTCTAGCAAAGTATTTTGGAGTTAAGTCCATGCAGATTGCTAAAAGAAATATTGGGTGGTGTTGTTAGACCCCCGCTTTTTCAATTGGTATCAGAGCAGGCAAACACGTTTAAGACCTAACAAGTCCATGTTTGTAGCAATATGAATCTATGGACAGAGGTGTTATCTCTATTAACGTACCACCAGTCTTCGATGGCTCCAATTACTTATGGTGGGAAATTGCTATGCGAGGTTTTCTTCAATCGCGTGATTTTCAATCATGGGTATATGTAGTTAATGGATATGATGCTCGCGTTGTGGCAGTTGGTGATGTAAACGTTCCCAAACCTATTGGTGAATACACCGCTATTGAGATAACTGCTGCAAAGAAAAATTCTGGCGGTTTGAATGCTATCATACATGTCATTACCCCAAATCTTCAGAATCATGTGACAAACTGCACTAGATCTAAAGATGCTTGGGATATCTTAGAAACCGTATTTGAAGGCAACTCCAGTGAAAAGGATGCTAGGCTTCAAAACCTTAATTCCGATTGGGAGAACCTTCGTATGGCAGATGAAGAAACATTTGATGAGTTTAATCACAAAGTTTCTGAAATTGTTAATGCATCTTTTGCATTGGGTAAGACTATTCCTGAAAAGGACATTGTGATGAAAATTCTCAGATCGCTGCCATCTAGATACGAGTTTAAGAAGCATGCCATCGTTGAGGGGAATAAACTCGATAATCTTTCCAGAAACACCTTGGTTGGAAAGCTTAAGATCTTTGACCATGAGCATAAGTCGGTAAGGATGTTGCCTTTAAAGCACAAAATAACACTAAATTACTTGTCAAAGGTAAGGATGTTCATGTCTCTGAGGATGATCAGTATGAGGATGATTTTTCGGATGAAGATCTTGATAAATCAGTCTCCTTGATCACAAGACATTTTAGGGATCTTCTGTTGAAGAGAAGTAAACGGTTTTCAAGAGACAAACCTAAGTCATCAGACAAACCTCACGGTCGCGTACCGCCTGAAAACAGGGATACTGACGAGGCTGATGATGAGGACATGCCTCAGTGCTTTAAGTGTAAGGGTTTTGGCCATTTTTCTAACGAATGCCCAAATCGTAGAAAATGCACTGGGAACAAAGGTCTAGCTGTAACACTTGATGAAATGTCTGAAACCTATGATTCCGATGAAGATAGGAAATCAAGTGTAGGGCTTCTTTGTGAAACATCGATTTTGATACTTGTAGCAATACATATATCAACCTCAATGGGTTCGGAGAAGAGGGAAACCCAATCAAGCTGGGAGATTCACTGAATCCGATAACTAGAAACCCTATCAGTGATGTTTCAGGATCAACAGTATGTCTAGCTGCTTTCACATCTCAGATGCCTGAATACTATCCAAGATTGACGTGCTCGTTTTGTTCGATGAAGGGACACGAACTATCAAGGTGTTACAAATACAAGCACCAAATAAGGCACGCCAGCAAACTTCAACGAAGAGCAGATCCATTAGCAAGGAAGCTGAAACTTGCTCAGAAGACCGCTGAGGTATGTAGGATCTTATCTTCGTCTAAGAAGTTGGTTTCCAAGGATAGAATAAAACCATTTGAAAAGAAAATATGGTCAAATCTTTTGATAGACAAAGATAAGAGGATTCCTCCCATGAGGAAAAAGATGGACAAATTGTTGTTCATCGCAACACAACTTGATTGTGTTGTTGGGAAAATCTTGTCTCATGTGCCTGTTCGAAAAGAGACAAGATTGAGTGTTGATCCAGGCTTCAGAAAAGTTTTTCCTTCTTTTCTTAGATTTGTTATTTTTTGTCTATCAAATAAAAGAAAGGGTTATTATTGACAATTCTACTCTTTATAGGGTTTTAGAGTTGGGCGTATACGAACCTGTCAATAGGTTTCGTACCCTACATTCCTTTTTCCTTTTGACATCCTTTATAAGACTGCTTGTTGAGTTAAGTGATTCCATCACACAAATCCAGTTGTTCATAACTTTTCTCAAAGCACTTTGTCGTCAGATGGAAAGGATGTCAACATGATTGTTAAGTCTTCAATCAAGGAAAAAAAGAAATCTCCTGTTTCTAAGTCCTTGAAAAGAAAAAGAAGGAATACAAGAAACCCAGGGCTGTTCCTTCTAACTCTCAGAAGTTTTCCAATGTTCTTGATGAGTTAAAGGAAATAAGAAGGGAGATTTATGAAATAAAGACGTTCGTGTCTAAATCTTTGGAAATTCAGAGGACCCTAATTCGACCTCTTCAACCAAGACAGTTCGTGGGTATTGACACTTATCTCTGTGAACCTTATGTCCCGATGGTTGTCGATAACAAGGAGTTCGGGAATGATAAAGAATTTCTCAAAGGAATTATTTCCTAATATGTCTTCTTTTTGGATTAGTTGGAAGAATAACTAGTGCTTTGAATAGCGAAGATTGTGACTACACATAGCTATTTTTGTTTTCATCTTCTTACAATTATTTTTTAGGTTTATTGGTTTTTAAATTCTAAAAATATTTGGAGGATGATATTATTGCAGTATTAATCTGTTTTGAAGTATTGCAATATTTTTATGGGATATGTATTGTTTGCGTCCGTGAACTTGAAGGTCCCATATTGTGTCAAAAGTAAAGTCGTTCATAAATTGATATTCGTATTGATGAAAGGACGAATTGAATTTTGACAATTACAAAAGTTATGCCTATGCAGTCATTTATTTGATGGAAAATAGAATGAAATCTTTTGTTTGACAAGGATAAAGTCTATTATGTCATTATGCAAATAGTGATGGAAAATAGAATAGATCCTTGTATGTTATCCACATTATTGATCTTCATTGATCCATTTTGTTATGTTTTACCGTGAAGGCTCCATTGTGTATATTATGTTGAGCACCTTACAACTATGTCGATTAATATTGGCCTTGTTGGTTGTTCCATGAGATGCTATATGTTGAGCATTCTTGAACTAAATTAATCATCTTGATTGGTTATTTAGTTATTTGCTCTGAAAGTCTTCTTTTGTCGAGCAAAATCATTTGAGAATTAAATTGATTGCTTCGGTGATTAGTTTGGTTGTGTATTCCAATTAGATTAATTATAGGTTCTCTTGTAATTAATCTAGTTTAGTTTTTCATATATTCCACAAGTTTTTGTGTTGAGTATATGAACGGCTATACTAATCATGTTATATTGGTTGATGTAGTCGTATATTCCATAAGGTTTTCCTTATGTTGAGTATTTGAACGATTAAGGTAGTCATCTCTGTGTGGTTATCTTAGTCGTAGCTCCGTGAGTTTTCTTATGTTGAGCACAATCAATTAAATTGATCACTTTTGTGGTTTGATTTAGTTGCGTATTCCGATTAAATTAATCATGGGTTTACTTGTGATTAATTTGGTTGAGTTTTGGATATAGAAAATCATTTCCATGGTTTTTGGTGTCCAATTAAAAAATCCTTTTTCTTTTTCGAAATTAAGGTCGCTCTTGTTGTTCTTTCGGGAATGACATCAAATGGGGGAGAGTTCTTTTGAACTTGTGCTTAATGGTAATATCTTGCGGGGTGTGCGGCTGTGGAATTTTATAGGGGTTATCTTGTATCTTAAAACTCCTTGATGAATGCATTTAGCTTCGGCTTTATGATTGCATCTAAATTAAGTTGGTATGTATTTTTTCTTTTAGTCTATGAAATGTCTCTTGTGGAAATTTCATTATGATCCCGTTCTTTTACCTTTGCCAATTTTATTGACAAAAAGGGGAGAAATAATGTAGTTCACACTACAAATACATATGGTTTTCGGATCATTGTGTAAGGGGGAGTGGTTTCCATGATCGAGATGGAGTATTGACTAAGGGGGAGTGATACATATCACCATAGTATTGTTGTTAAAGTCGTGATGCAATTGGACTTTGATGTTACATAATGATACTATGACACTGTATAATAATGATCGAGAATCTCGATTTCTCTCATTGTTATAGCTACGGATCTTCAACAACGGTGGTGCTAAACTTACAACCTTTGGGATCATTGGAGTACTTGGAAGGACGAAGATTTCAAGGAACGTTGAAGATTAGACTATGGAATAGGAGCCACTAAAGTTTATCTTTTTTGTATTCCATATGTATTAATAGTTTTGTCACTAAAATTGACAAAGGGGGAGATTGTTAGAGCATAGCTCGGTCGACCTCGCATGCGTTGCTATATCAAGCATGTTTGTCAATGTTAGTGATCAAAACTATGAGTCTTGATTTCTAGTCTATAGCTAAGTCTCGGACTAGGATAGAAAAGTGTAGTTGAGCTCAAGGAATTCATGGCGATTTATCATACAACGATGAAGATCTACTCAAGGAACCGTAGAACTTCATCAACAAAAATGTATGTGGAGACTTGAACTTATCTATCACTCAAAAGTCTATATATTATATCTCCTACTTCTTATGAGACAAAAAGTCGTATGCTATATAGACTGGATCATACACATTTGACATTTCGAGCTGAGTATTCATTACTTATCTTTTTCTCGAAATCGTGTGTTCGTAAAGTGTTTCGCTTTGATCAAGTTTATCTTCACCTAGTGACGAAAGTCATGAAAAGTTTCAATTACTTTGAGAATTCCTCTGACGTGAAACAGTCTGTGAATAACGGCTATAACGTCCTCTGAGAATGTCTCAATGATTGGAATGAGAGTTAGATTACATAACCATGTATTCCTTAATACGAAGTTTTCGATCTTTGTTGATTGAGAGAAACCGAAGGAATTGGCTTTGCCAATTCCGCGAACCTAGTCCACGAACTGACGGAAGTTCTCTTGCCGAGAATTTCTGATGGGATTTTCCAAAAACTCATTTGCGTGTTTAGTCCGCGAACTGGCGGAAGTCTCTTTGCCGAGATTTTCTGCTGAATTTCGAAAACTCTGCCGGTTACCTTAAGGCCGCGAACTTGTTTGTGAGCTTAAGTGGTTATGATCTAAAGATGTGCTCTGAACATGAAACTTAAATTACTAAGGAATGCTTTATGCAAACCGTAGCTATAAAGTTCATGAGCCTATTCATCGAAACGAATCATCTTTGTTTCAATTGTGTCTTGTGTAGTTACATAAGATCTCGTAGCAATTGAACAACTCTCTAACTAGTTAATTTGAGTCAATTGAACTAGTTATGGTGAAGAAGAACTAGGTTAATATGAAATGCTCATATGGTTAACCTTTTGAGTTACTATGTTGAACCAAGATACACGTACACGTTGGGCACGGTTTTCACAAACCCAGTAAACGTCTACCCAAGTGTGTGTGACAAGCTAAGTTTTCGATCTAAGGGTTGAGAAATATTAGCTTGAATCTAAATCAGGTTTTCATCTAACGGTGAATATGGATTGCTTTGTAACTAAGGAAAAACCCTGATTTGAAGGCTATATAAAGGAGACACTAGCATCGTGCAAAACTAATCCCCACACGTCTGTGTGATACTAATGTGCTCGCTAGAGTCGATTCTCCTTTAACCTTTGGTTTTCTTCTCTAAAACCAGGTTAACGACTTAAAGACTTCATTGGGATTGTGAAGCCAGACCGATAATACTTTTATCGTAGTTGTGTGATATGATCTTGCATCCTCTATTGTACGAGTACAATATATTGATTGGCTTGAGATCGTGAGAGTTCTCCGATAGGCAAGATAAAGAAGTCACAAACATTTTCGTCGCACTGTTTGTGATTCCTCGACAAACCGCTTGTGTACTCAAGAAGGATTGTTGAGAGGTGATTGATTAATCTAGGCTGTTCTTGGGGAATATAAGACCGGATTATCAATTGGTTCCTGTTCACCTTGATTTTATATCTTAAGACGGAACAAAACCTAGGGTTTTTCTGTGGGAGACAGATTTATCCTTTGATAGAATTTTCTGTGTGAGACAGATTTGTTTATTATCAAGTCTGCGATTTTGGGTTGCAACAACTCTTAGTTGTGGGTGAAATCAGCTAAGGGAATCAAGTGCACAGTATCTTGCTGGGATCAGAGGCGTAGGAGTACAACTGTACCTTGAATTAGTGAGAGACTGATTGGGGTTCAACTATAATCCAGTCCGAGGTTATCTTGGAGTAGGCTAGTGTCTGTAGCGGCTTAATACAGTGTGTATTCAATCTGGACTAGGTCCCGGGGTTTTTCTGCATTTACGGTTTCCTCGTTAACAATATTTTGGTGTCTGTGTTATTTTTTTCCGCATTATATTTTATATAATTGAAATAATACAGGTTGTGCGTTAAGATCATTAATTGGAAATCCAACCTTTGGTTGTTGATTGATATTGATTGATCCTTGGATATTGGTCTTTGGTACCGTCCAAGTTATTCCTTGTGTTTGATTAAAGACTCGCTATTGTTTTAGCTTGAGTAAATCAAAACAAGTGAGAGATATTGACTCCTTGAGATACTTTAATCTAGATTGAGTCTGACTGTCTAGTTGATTCTATAGAAAAGTGTTTCGGAGTTAGTCCATACAGATTGCTAAGCGAAATATTGGGTGGTGTTGTTAGACCCCCGCTTTCATCAGTTTCATGTGTGTACCTGTTTGTAGGAGGAATACGATTATGCGGTTTGACTGATGCTTTAGGCTTATCTCTGAAGAACCGTTACTTCTCTTCAACAGAAGGTCCCTAAACTGTCTTGTGATCATCGAGACCGATTTATCAAGATCTTCATCTGATGAATCAGTCTCAGAGTGATCGTCTTCAGAGATATACACTTATTTACTTTTATCAAGTAATTTAGTGTTTTTAGTGCTTTGAACGCAACATCCTTAGATTTGGATGAATGCTCATGATCAAAGATCTTAAGCTTCCCAGCCAGCGTATTTCTGGAGAGATTATCTAGGTTATTTCCCTCAACGATGGCATGCTTCTTAGAGTCGTATATAGATGGCAACGATCTGAGAATTTTCATCACAATGTCCTTTTCAGGAATAGTCTTACCCAATGCAAAAGATGCATTAACAATTTCAGACACTTTGTGATTAAACTCATCAAATGTTTCTTCATCTTCCATACGAAGGTTTTCCCAATCAGAATTAAGGTTTTGAAGCCTAGCTTCCTTTTCACTGGTATTTCCTTCGAATACGGTTTCTAAGATATCCCAAGCTTCTTTAGACTTAGTGCAATTTGACACATGGTACTGAAGATTTGGGCTAATAGCATGTATGATGGAATTCAAACCGTCGGAATTTTGCTTTGCATCAAGTATCTTGGTAGGACTGCATTCACCAATATTCTTGGGAATGTTTACATTTTCTACTGCCACAACGAGAACATCATAGCCATTAACAACATATACCCATGATTGAAAATCACGTGCTTGAATGAAAGCTCGCATAGAAATTTTCCACCATAAGTAATTGGAGCCATCGAAGACTGGTGGTACGTTGATAGACATAGCACCTCTGTCCATAGAGTCAGATCGCTACAAACACAGACTTGTAAGGTCTTAAACGTGTTTGCCTGCTCTGATACCAATTGAAAAAGCGGGGGTCTAACAACCTCACCCAATATTTCGATTAGCAATCTGTATGGACAAACTCCAGTATACTTTCAAGAGAATCAACTAGACTCAATCTTAATAAAGTATATCAAAGAGTTATATCTCTCTTTCTTGATTCAATTCTTTCTCAAGCAAATACAAATTTGCGAATCTAATTGAATACAAGAGAAATCACTTGAACGGTACCAAAGACCAATGTTCAAGGATCAATCAATTTCAATCAACAACCGAAGGTCGAATTTCCAATTGATTGATTCAAACGCACAACCTGTGATATTTCAATTATATAACAAAACATAATGCGGAAAACAAATAACACAGACACCATAATTTTGTTAACGAGGAAACCGCAAATGCAGAAAAACCTCGGGACCTAGTCCAGATTGAAAACCACACTGTATTAAGCCGCTACAGACACTAGCCTACTACAAATTAACTTCGGTCTGGACTGTAGTTGAACCCCAATCAATCTCACACTGATTCAAGGTACAGTTGCGCTCTTTACGTCGCTGATCCCAGCAGGATACTACGCACTTGATTCCCTTAGCTGATCTCACCCACAACTAAGAGTTGTTACGACCCAAAGTCTAAGACTTTAATAAACAAATCTGTATCACACAGAAAAGTCTACTGTTTAGATAAATCTGTCTCCCACAGATAAACCTACAAGTTTTGTTCCGTCTTTTGATAAATCAAGGTGAACAGGAACCAATTGATAACCCAGACTTATATTCCCAAAGAACAACCTAGTATTATCAATCACCTCACAATAATCTTAATCGACGCGGCGAAAGAAGATATTGTGGAATCACAAACGATGAGACGAAGATGTTTGTGACTAATTTTTTATCTTGCCTATCGGAGATATAAATCTCAAGCCAATCGTTACGATTGTACTTAAAACGATAGAATCAGCAAGATCAGATCACACAACTACGAGAAAGTAGTATCGGTCTGGCTTCACAATCCCAATGAAGTCCTTAAGTCGTTAACCTGGTTTTCAAGAAGAAACCAAAGGTTAAAGGAGAATAGACTCTAGATAATACAACTAGTATCACACAGTAGGTGTGGGGATTTGGTTTCCCAATTGCTAGAGTTCTCCCTCATATAGTCTTTCAACTCAGGGTTTGCAATCAATGTTAGTTTAGTAACAAAGCATTCAATATTCACTGTTAGATGAAAAATTGATTAGATGCAAGCTAATATCTTTCAACCGTTGGATCGAAAACTTAGCTTGTTACACACAAATGAAATGTACTATTTTGGGTTTATGTAACCGTACCCAAACATGAACATTTGTTGGTTCAACAATAGTTAACCAAATGGTTAGCCATATGAGCACTTTCATATCAACCATATTCTTCTTCACCATAACTAGTTCAAATGACTCAAATGAACTAGTTAGAGAGTTGTTCAATTACAAGGAAATCTTATGTAACTACACAAGACACAATTGAAGCAAAAACGATTTAATTCACTCGAATCGGTTCATGAACTTTATAGCGAAGATTTGAAATTTTCATTCTTTAGTTAATATAGATAAGTTCGCAAACAATCTTCTTTAGATATAACCAGCTTAAGTTCGCAGACTTAAGTTCCCGGAAGGAGTTCTCAAACTCCAGCAGATTTTCTCGGGTCGAGAACTTCTGCTAGTTCGGGGACTGAGTTCTCGGCTCTTGTTCCGGTTCTCTTGATCAACAAAGTTCGCAAACTTCGGTACAAGCAAAAAAGGACTTATACATATATGTGTTGCCACACAATGCTTATATCCATTATTGGTCATATGATCTAAACTCTCATTTCAATCATTGAAACATTCTTAGAGGACGTTATATAGTTGTTATTCACAAACCATTTTTCGTCAAAGCAATTTTCAAAGTGATTGAAACATAACATGACTTTAGTCACTAGGTAAAGATGAACTTGGCCAAAGCGAAAGCTTACCAACACATATTTCGATAAATAGATAGGCGAGATAAACTCGTCTCGAAATAGCAAATGTGTATAATCAAAGTCTATATAGCAAAACGACTTTTGTCTCAAGATAGGAGATAAAGTAGATAGACTTATGAGTGATAGATAAGTTCAAGTCTCCACATACCTTTTAGTCGATGAAGTTCCACCAGTTCCTTGAGTAGTCCTTCGTCTTGTATGATGATCGCCATGGAGTTCTTGAGCTCAACTACACTTTCTATCCTAGTCCGAGACTTAGCTATAGTAGACTAGAAATCAAGACTTATAGTTTTGATCACTAACATTGAGAAACATGCTTGAGATAGCAACACATGCGAGTTCCGAGCAATGCTCTAACAAAAAGGTATGTGGAGACTAAAACTTATCTATCCTCATAAGTCTATTATATTCTTACTTATCTCCTATTGAGTCAAAAGTCGTATTCGATATTGTCTTTCATATCATACACATTTGATATTTCGAGTTGGGTATAACTCGCTTATCTATTTCTCGAAATACGTGTTGGCAGCTTTCTGTCTTAGATACATCCATCATTATTCTTGACTTTATGTCAAAATATGATCATGTGGAAATTGCGTTGAAACATCTTACATGATTTGTGTGAGACAGTCATTTGATGTCGACTTGGACAGTTTCGTATTGATCATTCAATCACTTGAAAATTGCTTATTAGCTAATGGCGTGTGTGAGGCATCCATTTTCGTCTTCTAAGAATGTTTCAATGATTGAAATGGGAGTTAAGAGCTAAAACCCATGTCTGGATACATTACGGTTTATGTACTAAGTTTGCAAATTGTTTTGATATAATTCAGGACCGGAAACTAAGTTTGCATAAACTGTTTCAACTGTTAAATCAGGGTACTTAAGTTTGCATACCCGTTTGCAAACTGATTTAACTGTTGAAGTCTGGGAACTAAGTTTGCATACCCGTTTGCGAACTTATTCACCTGATTTTGGTCCATAACTAAAGTTTGCGTACCTGTTTGCAAACTGTTGGTTCATGACCAATGTCTGGAACTTATGTTTGCGCACCCGTTTGTAAACTTAAGTGGTTCAAGTTCTAAATCGGAAAACTATGATTTCATACTCATGACAAATACATTTATATAATAAGGAATGCAATCTTTGCAAACCGTGGCTTAAATGTTCATGAATTGATTCTTTTGAATCATTCAAATTTTGCTTCAATTGGATCATATATACTTCTATGTGGTTGTTAACAATTGAACAACTCTATGAAGAACACAATTAGATTCATTGGTTATCATTCATGATTGATTGATCATCATAGTTGATCTAGATGTGTTAGATGAATGTGGATTAGAAAAAAGTGTTCATATGGCTAACTTTGGTTAACTACTATTGAACCAACCTTATGTACACGTTTAGGTACGGTAACCCATATCTAAATGAAATATATTTCATTTGTATGTGAAAAGCTAAGTCCATATAACGGTGGAGAGATATTGATTTGGTTTCAAGCAAAACTTAGTTTGCATCTTAAATCAGGATTTCATCTAATGGTGAATAATGAATGCTTTGTTTCTAAGCTAACTAAGCAAACCCTGATTTGAAAGCTATATAAAGGAGAACTCTAGCAACTAGGAAACCTAATCCCCACACCTCTTGTGTGATACTAGTTGCGTACTAGAGTCGGTTCTCCTTTAACCTAGGTTTTTCCTTAAACCATTATAGGTTAATGACTTGAAGACTTCATTGGGACTCTGAAGCCAGATCCAACTATTTTCTATGTAGTTGCGTATTCTGATCTTACTTGTTCTATCGTATTGAGTACTATCTTTTCTAAGATTGACTCGAGATTTATCTCTGATAGGTAAGATATAAAAAGTAATCACAAAGCTCTTTGTCTCATTCTTTGTGATTCCACAATAACTTGTTCTACTACCATATAGTTAAATTATAGTGAGGTGATTGATATTTCTAGGTTGTTCTTCGGGAATATAAGACCGGATTATCAATTGGTTTCTTTGTACCTTGATTTATCATAATATGGAAAAAAACTTCATAGGTATTTATGTGGGAGACAAATTTATCTATCTAAATAGACTTTTCTGTGGGAGACAAATTGGTTTATAAGTCTTCGACTTTGGGTCGTAGAAACTCTTGGTTGTGGGTGAGATCAGCTAAGGGAATCAAGTGCGTAGAGTCCTGCTAGGATTCAGAGGCGTAAGGAACGCGACTGCACTTTGATCAGTGTGAGATTGGTTAGGGCTCAACTACATTCCAGTCCGAAGTTAATCTTGTAGTAGGATGGTGTCTGTAGCGACTTAATACAGTGTAGTGTTCAATCTGGACTAGGTCCCGAGGTTTTTCTGCATTTGCGGTTTCCTTGGTAACAAAATTTCTGGTGTCTGTGTTAATCCTTTTCCGTATTATATTTGTTTATATAATTGAAATATCACAGGTTGTGTGTAGTTCAATCAATTTTTAAATCCAACCTTTGATTGTTGATTGAAATTGATTGACACTTGAACATTGGTTTACCGTTCAAGTTTTTTCTCATAATAATCAGGTCGCGGGTTCTATTTGTTTGAATTGATGATTACATTGAGAAATTGAGATATAACTCTTGGATACTTTTCCGTGATTGAGTATGACTGTCTGTTGAGTCTCTTGGAATTGTATTGGAGTTGTCCATACAGATTTCCAAACGAAATATTGGGTGTGGTTGTTAGACCCCCACTTTTTCAGGTCACACAACTCTTATGATCGGTCACACCAATTACTAGGATCGGTCACACCAATTGCAAGGATTGATCATACCATCACATGGTGATTATTTAGGATCGGTTACACCAATTACCGGGACCCGTCATACCAAATCATAAGTCTAGGCATTGTGATCGGTTATACCAAGATACATAACCTGAGTTAAGATCGGTTCTACCAACTCACACATATTGGTCATCCAAATATATGCAATGAATAGCAAAACCAATAATCCTATTGATTTCCCTTTCGATTCACGAAACAAGTTCATGAATGTACTTCCTTTAAACAAATGTAAAACATTGTTTCCTATGATGAAATCTTCACCATCACCCATACACATAATCATAACAATATATACAAGATTATGTCGATGTCATATCTACGAAGTTCAAAAGATAAGCGTTATACGTATAATTTCTTAATACTATGATCATACTATTATGATCATATCACATCACCAGAGTATAATATACAATATAGACAGTATATACAACTTTGCAGTTATGTTTTCAATGTGCACGACTTGAAGATGAAACAAGTTCAAGTCAGTATTACTAATTTCAAGTGGAAGGATGATGTCGTCTTTATAGTTCGCTACTTCTTCACATTCTTCAGGTCTTCGGAGTAATACTTGTATGTCTCAACATTCCTATACTTTCTAGTCTAACCTAAACGAAGTTTACTCTAGTATTTAATCAAGCGACTCTAGATGAGTTTTGGTACTAAAATATGACAACCAAACTTGACATACCAAAGCTTGGTGAGTTCAAATGAGCTATGCTCTAACAATCTCCCCCTTTGTCAATTTTAGTGACAAAACTCTTATAACATATAGAGCTAAAGGAATTACAAAATAACTCATTCTTCATACGCTTGATTACAAGTTTCAACAGCATAATAACCTGCATATATTCAATCAATAAATGTTGATATTGACATTTGAATAACAAAAGCTTTTACTCCCCCTAAAGGCAAGCTAGGTTAATATTCAATCCGAACATCTTTGTTATTCCCCTTTTGTAGTAAGTATTAATTACTACACAACAATATGATATGTCCCCCCCCCCCCCTTTTAGTCAATGCTTTACTCTTTTATTAGATATAACGTTTAAGCACAATTGTTCTTTCCTAGTGATTAAAAATCACTTGTTTACTCCATATATTTCTCCCATTTTTGTGAAAAAATGACAAAGATTCGAGCAAATAAATGACAAACCGAAAGGATCTTACAAATCTAAAAGACTTGTATACAACCTACAAGAGTTAAATACGAAGGTTTCACATACCATTTTAGATACTCCCTCCGTTTCAAAAAAATTGTCCTCTATTCCGTTTTCGTCATTTTCAAAATTGTGTCCAATTTCTGTTTATAGTCATATATTTCCAATGAACTCTCTAATATACCCTTAAATTTTTTATGTTCACAAATTCATTTTTAACGGGACCCGATCTAAAATAATAAAGAAATTTTTATAATTAAGGAAGTAAATATTTCCTTTATTCCTTTTAACAGAATATATATTTAGATACATGAATTAAATTCCTTATAAAATTTATACTCCATAAATTCGATATTTTTTAATTTTCCTTTTATGTTTCGTATTTATAATCCTCATAACAATTATAGGTAGTTTTTATTGCTAGCATTTTTATTAAAATAAAATAGGTAAGTAACTCAGGATAGTGAGGTAAAAATATTATGGTCTTCTTAATATTTTGACAAAGTCAAAGCGGACAGTCTTTTTGAAACGGAGGGAGTAACTAATATTAAAACCGAAACTACAAAGTAATTTAGTTTTAATATGTTATCAAGGAAACAATTGCCCGAAGCAATTTTCCCTAAAATCCAATAATTCGACTTAGATACTCAATTTCCTTGTTGGACCGATTGTGTATGTACAATCGCTTTTTTCGATAAGACCAAAATAAAGATCATAATTAACTTTATTTCTCTCATCAGGCTCTAATTACTCAGACAATAACTTAAACCTTTCCCTTTATACAAGAAAAACAATAGGTTAGTTAACTAGTGTTTTCTTGTCAAGGCATTCGATTAGACTTGAATAACCCAATCCTTCAATTGATAAGTCTAACCAAGATCAGAATTGACTTAGTTTCTCTTATCTAGAATCAATTGGACTAAACAAATGATCCCGTATTTTTGTTAAGCCACAAACAAAAGATACAAACCAAAATAAATTGACTTGCACAATTATTTTCTTAATTTGGAAGCAATTGAACAAATATAAACATTACAGCACCGCAATTGCACTGAATTTCGTTAAGCAAAAACACTTGATACCCAACAATAAAGAAGATGCCAAACAAATTGACACAGTTTTTCTTAACCGGAAACAATTGAATCACATAAAAAATCCATACACAATATAATGGAACATTATCAATTGTACCGAAATTTTTGTTAAGCAAAAGCAAGATATATGCAATATAAACATGCTTTTCTTAAACAAGAAAATGATTAACTAACAAATTCGTTACTTCAACTTTCGCAGCCACTACTCCCCAGAAAGATATATCATCAAGCGCAAGTTCAAATAAGAACTCTCCCCTAGTATGTTGTCATCCTCTCGCAAGAACAAAAGAACAACAACAAGAGAAACCTATACCTGAGAATGGTTGAATCGGTTTTAACTAATCTGTGCCAATAGCGAAAGTGGAAAACCCGAAATACATATGTTATGTTAAACAAAACTCATGTAAACATAAATTGATTCAACATATTGTGACTTTTCACATATGAGTTTCAATCGGAACACCTTATGATCCTTTGATAAAGCCTACCAACATGGGCTAGAACTTAATCCCGCTAAATCAAAAAGCTATACAAATCATAAGGGTTTCACCATATGAGATCAAATATTAAGGTTAATGAAAACCGAAATCAGACATCTCACAAACCGAAAACATATAGCAAAAATATAGACATTCATTCAAACACTATATAATCGGTAACTATCACATGAAACAAAAATTATAAAATAATAATTTTAATCATAAATAATTGATAGTTTTATTCAAAATAGACCTTATACAATTCATGATATAAATCAAAACATTGATGTCTATTTCCTGATTAGATCTTTGTATGGTCTTTCTAAAAGATCATCTTCAATATCCTCAAATTTCTCGGGATCTTCATCTATAACATCACGATTGATTTCCAAGATTCTACACACAATACCTTGATTATGTTCACATGTTAAAGCATTAACCTTCCCATTAATATTTTTATTCAAAATAGACATTATACAATTCATGATATAAACCAAAACATTGATTTTATTTTCTGATTAGATCTTTGTATGGTCTTTCTAAAAGATCATCTTCAATATCCTCAAATTTCTCGGGATGTTCATCTATAACATCACGTCTGATTTCCCAGATTCTACACACAGTACCTTGATTATGTTCACAGGATAAAGCATTAACCTTTCGATTAATATTCCTAGCATACTCCCTATTACCGTTTCCAAGTTTAATCAACTTTCTTTGGTTACGGATAGCAGTTCTTAGTAATGCTGCATGTCTATGATGAGTTTCAACAACACTGAGGAGGAATTGACGAAGATTGAGAATATCAATCTTAGCATCCAAACTATTTTGGACAAAAAGATTAGTAATCCCTGCTTGAGAGTCACATCTTCACATTCTTTTATATTATCCTCACAACCATATTTCTTGAAGGAATTAACAAGATTAACAGTTTCACTAGAAACCTTTTCAATTAAGGCTTTCAAAATCTTGGCTTGAGATCTGGTTTGAGGATACATCTTTTTAGTATAAGTTCTCAAACAAGATGAGTACATATACCAGATGATTTCAACACATAAGTATCATCCTTAAATAAATAATTCTGATCAGATTCGAAATAATTTCGTATCTTATGTGTTTCCAAATCCTAAAGATCCTTATCTTCAAAATCATGTATCTAATAATACATTAGACAAGAAAACTCATCTTGTTTGCACAAGATGTTGTAAGACAACTTTTTTACACATAAAGACCTGTTAGAGCACTGCTCGGTCGAACTCGCAACCGTTGCTATCTCAAGATTGTTTGTCAAGTTTAGTTGTCAAAACTGTAAGTCTTGATTTCTAGTCTACTTATAGCTATGTCTCAGATTAGGATAAAATGTGTAGTTGAACTTTAGACTTCACGACGTTCATCGATTCAAGACGAAGAACTACTAAGGGGAGCTTGTGGAACTTCATCAATAAAAGATATGTGGATACTTGAGCTCATCCATCACTCAGAATTCTATTCTATTCTATCTTCTATTGATACAAAAGTTGTATAACTATATAGATTTTACATTATGCACATTTGATATCGATCTGAGTTTAACTCGCTTATATCTTTCTTGAAATATATGTTGGAAAGCATTTTTCTTTAACCACGTTCATCATTATTCTTGACGAAAGTCAAAAGATGATCATGTGAAAATCAGCTGGTAACATCTTACATGATTTGTGTGAGACAGTCATTTGATGTAGGTTCGGAATGTTTCGTATTGATCATTCGATCACTTGAATATTGCTTATAAGATAATAGTTTGTGTGAGAAAGTTATTATCGTCTTTTAAGAATGTTTTAATGATTTAAATAGGAGTTAAGATCTAAAACCCATGTCTGGATACATTACGGTTTGTGTACTTAATGTACGAACTGTTTCGACGGAATTTAGTTACGGAAGTTTGCATACCCGTTCGCAAACTTATTCAACTGTTTAAGTCAGGGTACTTAATTTTTCATACCCGTTCGCGAACTGATTTAGATATCGAAGTCCGGGAACCAAGTTTGCATACCCGTTCGCAAACGGTTTCAACTGAGTTCGGTCCGGAGCTAAAGTTTGTGTACCCGTTTGCAAACTTAAGTGGTTCAAGTTCTTAAATCGGTTAAGTATGATTTCATACTCATAAACAAATACATTTATAAATTAAGGAATGCAATCTTTGCAGACCGTGGCTAAAATGTTCATGAACTGATTCTTTTGAATCAATCCGATTTTTCTTCAATTGTGTCTTGTATACTTCTATGAGAATATAAACAACTGAACAACTCTATGAGTAACAAAATTACATTCATTTGATTATCAATTGATCTAGAAGTGTTAAGATGAACAAGGTTAAGAGAAAAGTGTTCATATGACTAACTTCGGTTAACTATTATTGAGCCAACTCAATATACACGTTTAGGTACGGTTACCCATATCTAAATGAAGGTATATTTCATTTGTGTGTAATAAGCTAAAGACCATCTAACAACGGAAAGATATTATCTTGAATCTTGAATAAGGTTTCATCTAACAGTGAATATTGATTGCTTTGTTCCAAAGTTATCAAACCCTGATTTGAAGACTATATAAGGGAGAAATATAGCAATTGGGAAACCTAATCCCCACACATTCTTTGTGATACTAGTTGCGACTACATTTGATTCTCCTTTAACCTAGGTTATTCCTAAAACCATTATAGGTTAACGACTTAAAGACTTCATTGGGATTCTGAAGCCAGACCCAACTATTTTCTCTGTAGTTGCGTGTTCTAATCTTACTTTGTTCTATCATATTGAGTATCATCTTCTCTAAGATTTGCTCGAGATTTATCTCCGATAGGTAAGATATAAAAATTAGTCACAAAGCTCGTCGTCTCATTCTTTCTGATTCCACAATAATTTGTTATACTACCATATAATTAAGTTATTGTGAGGTGACTGATATTTCTAGGCTATTCTTCGGGAATATAAGACCGAATTAACAATTGGTTCCTGTTCACCTTGATTTATCAAAAGACGGAACAAAACTTCGTAGGTATTTCTGTGGGAGACAGATTTATCTATTCTAATAGACTTTTCTGTATGAGACAGATTTGTTTATCAAGTCTTCGACTTTGGGTCGTAGCAACTCTTAGTTGTGGGTGAGATCAGCTAAGGGAATCAAGTGCGTAGAGTCCTGCTGGGATTCAGAGACGTAAGGAACGCGACTGTACATTAATCAGTGTGAGATTGGTTAGGGCTCAACTACCTTCCAGCATGAAGTTAACTTGTAGTAGGTTAGAGTCTGTAGCGACTTAATACATTGTGGTGTTCAAATATGGACTAGGTCCCGGGGTTTTTCTAGATTTGTGGTTTCCTCGTTAACAAAACTTCGGGTGTCTGTGTTATTTCCTTTCCGCATTATATTATCTATATAATTGAAATATCACAAGTCGTGCGTAGTTCAATCAATTGGTAAATACAACATTTGGTTGTTGATTGAAATTGATTGACGCTTGGATATTGATCTTTGGTACCATCCAAGATATTTCTCATATTGATCCGACTCACAGATTTCTATATGTTCGACTGCAGATTGATTTGAGAAATTGAGATATAACTCTTGGATATATTTTCCTTGATTGAGTCTGACTGTCTAGTTGATTCTCTTAGAATTATATTGGAGTTACTCCATACAAATTGCCTAAATGAAATATTGAGTGTGGTTGTTATACCCCTGCTTTTTGAATTGGTATCAGAGCAGGCAAACACGTTCAAGACCTCATAAGTCCGTGTTTGTGGCAATCTGACTATATGGACAACTGTGATATCTCTGACAAATGCACCACCAAAGATAAAAGTTCTGTTTCTATGAAATCTATAAAAGAGAAAGACTTATCGATCTCGCACATAAATGAACATGTAATTCACACGAAACAAATAAGTATTGATATGTGTGTACCCTGATTATCTTAGTGACGAGTATGACTCTGAAGTAGAAAGGGAAGCAGCCCAAGAGAGTGTTGCGATTATAAAACTTGTTAGAATCCAGGCAGTTGAAATCAATAGGCTGAAATACAAGGTCAATACAGTGGTTGGTATGGTAAAAGATAGTGATTCCCAATTAAGGGTTCTTCGTGAGGAAAATGCTGTAGTTTGTTCTTCCCGAACCTTACTCGAGGCTAAACTCAAAGAAGATACCCTTGAAATAGAACGATTATTGAGTAATCTCTCTACTGAAGATAAAGGTTGTTCCGGGGATCCGTCATACCAATTACTTCTGAACCTGCTGTGATATTAGAAAACGTGACTAATACCAATCATGTTTCTCTAAGGAAAACAACTTTAGAAGCTAAATTGCAAACCCTTCCTATCGCTAAAGAGGTGCTTAGTTCATCCACTGATCAAGGATTTACCACATCTCATGGAAGGAAGAAATATTCTAACGATGTTACTAATGCTACACACTCTAATCACTCCGGTGATCAGAAAGTATTTCTTTTTTGCGATTCAAAAGGACATGTTCAACGGAAGAGCAAACTGAAGCTGAATGATAATTACTTTGGCCGACTTCAACACACCTTAGATTTAATACTCAAAGGTGTAACTGACATTCGGATATCTAAACCTATTAGTTTTAGTACTCACCCTGTGAATTCTTCCAGGAAAGTCAGTTTAATTTGCTCATCGAATGTTCGAACTAATTGTAGTATTAGTACAAATCGGTCAAGGAGATTTTAGAAAGTTCCTTCTCAACCTAAAGTGAAGGATGATGGTCAAGATGTGAGAAAGGTGCCAGTAGGCGGAAACATCAATGGAGATACGAAGGACAACCTTAATCTGATAATCGAAGGATACAAGGATCTTATCAACACGCTGTAAAAATCCTCCATACAAAATTCTTCTGGTAAGGATTCAAACTTAGTCTCTTATTTTGACGACAATAAGTTTTATGATACTTTTTCACATCAAAAAGGGTTTCCTCAAAAAATTAGAAGGAAAAATAGGATTAACCATGAAGAATATTCATTTGATGAGCATAAAGCTCATACTTGTGCTAATTAATTACAAGGGTTGAATTCTTACTCATAAAAATCCTGTTGAGTAAGATTTTCTAATAATCAGGTATACTTTTTGGTATAATGCTTTCTGTTTAGTTGAGATATTTTCTTATCGCCCATAGCTACACTATTGTCTACAGATAGCTTTGCCTAAAGTGTTGACTTCTTAATATTAGAAAAATATTTTTACTTTTTGTAAGCTACCTTTGTGCTCTAAATTTTTCTTCTTGAGAGAAAATAAAATTTATTATGCCAAAAAATTGTGAAAGAATTTTTTTCATGTAGCAAAATTTTTGTTGTATTCATTTCACCATGAAAAGAGGTACTTTACATTTGTTTTGAGTTTTTGTTTTGGGGACCATATTGGTTTTCGTACGGGTATCCTTATTGACTTGTCACAAACCAATTTTAGAAACCCTAAAGTCCTTACCTAAGAAACCATTTAAATACCAATCCTATTGAGTTACATACGCATACTCTAGGTTATTTTCTTCTTGTCAAGAATGTCTTCACTTTCTCGCACTTGTGATTTTGCAAGAGGTTTTCTTGATAAAGGTATTGGTTTTGAGTCCAAAGGAAGGAAGAAAAAAACCCTAGTAGATGTTGATGATATCAAATATCAAAATCCTAAGTATTATTCAGATGTCTCATGCTACTATGCTTTTACTCATCAAGATGTTGAGAATGATGAGATGGTTTCGTCCGAAGTAGTTCATGATTTTCTTAAATGCTTTGAGGAAGCAAAAACTGCAGCTCGTTGATACTATGAAGGGTCTCAATGTGTTAAGAACTGAGTTGAAAAAGGTTAACTATGACCTTGTTCTCATGAAGACACATGTTAAAGATATTCTCAACGAGGATATCTTCTCTGAAGAAGCAGTGGATGCTATCAATCACAAGCTCAAAGGTCTCAAGACTCGTGAGGGTTCCGGAAGAACTCTTTGATTTCAGTTCATGATCGGTTTTGTTGGTTTAGAAGTCTTTTTGTTTTTAGCTTGTTGGTTTTTATTTTGTCTAGGAAACTTCTTATGAGAATTTATTCTTTTGTTTTAAGAAGGATAACTAGGGTTTGGAATAGCATATATTGTGATTACACATAGCTATTGCCAACGATTTTTATCTTGCAACGTTTTTAGATCTATTTATTTAAATTCTAAGTTATTTGGAAGATGATTTTGCATTATTAATCTTTATTGGTTTCATATATTGCAAATAATGTTATGGGATATGTGTGTTTACGTCCGCGAACTATGATTGTCCCATATATGTCAAAAGTTAGGTCTATTGTGTCATTATGCAAATATTGATGGAAAATAGAATGAACTTTTGAATTATGTGTCAAAGATTAAGTCTATGGTATCATTATGCAAATACTGATAAAAAAGAAAATAAATCTTTGAATATTCCGCAGTTTGATCTTTCCCTGATCCACTTCTATGTGAAAGTACTGCATGGATCTGTAAGTTTTCTTATGTTGAGCATTTTCGATTAAATTAATCATTAAGGTTCCTTTGTGGTTAATTTAATTGAGTTTTCTGGATACAAATTCATGTTTCATGTGATTTGTTAATGTCTAAAGAAATCCTTCTTTTCTTGTAAAAGTAAGGTCGCTCTTGTTGTTCCTTCGGGAATGACATTTTATGGGGGAGAGTTCTTAATTGAACTTGTGCTTAGTTGTCGAATCTTTGTGGAGAGTGCGGCTGTGAAATATTGTAGGAGTTATGTTGTATCTTTATAAACTCCTTGATAAATACACTAAGTTTCGACTATGTGAAATCATCGAGACAAAGTTGATATGTTCTATTTTAGTCATGAAGTGTCTCTATGAGAATTTCATTATGATCCCGCTAGTTTTCGTACCTTTTCCAATTTGTATTGACAAAAAGGGGGAAATTATTTTGTAGTTCACACTACATACACATATGGCTCACGGATCATTATGTAAGGGGGAGTGTTTTTCATTGTGAGATGAAGTATTAACTAAGGGGGGATGATTCATATCACCGTAGTATTATTGTCTTTTTTTGCTCAATCAATTAAATTTTTTATTAACAATGATCACTACCAAAGTACAACCAAAGCCATTTAAGGCCAATTACAATCCAAAAATAAAACTAAAATAACCTATATTAGGTCTTCTATGGAGATTCTAATATAAATTCATTACAATCATTATATATTTTCACACTACCATTCCTCATTGTTCTCCCTTCTTTTGCAAGTTTATCTGCTGTAGTGTTTATTTCTCTATAGCTATGATCAAATTCAATACTTTGCAATTTGTCACATACGTTATTCCACATTGAGATCATGCACCATGGTAGTTTATTAATTTTGAAAGCAGCCAAAGCAGCCTTTGAATCAGATTTGAATACAACTTGTAACTATTGATTATTGACCGCCCACTCACCAGCACTAATTATTGCTATAACTTCTGCAAAGAAGTTTGTTGCAATACCCATACCCCCTGCAACTGCCACAAGAAAACCACCATCACCTGATATTGCTACAAAACCATATCCAGCCAATCCTGGATTGCCTTTAGATGCCTCATCACAACATAGTAGGATCTTGGGTGAGCTAGGAAGAGTGAAAAAAAATTCCATAACTCTGCAATTATATGTTTGCCTATACTTAATACCAAAAAAGCTGAGAACTTGCAGGTCATATGCTCCATTCTGCATCTTGCCTTTCAATCTACATTCACTTTCACCAGTCAAGAAGAGAATCTTATTCCTTATTTGAACAATACCATAGTAGTATTGTCAAAGTTGTGATACAATTGAAATTTGATGTTGTATAATAATACTATGACCCTGTATAACAATAATTGAGAACAATTGTTTTTTTATTGTTATGGCTACGGATTTTCAACAACTACGATGCTGAGTTGAACACGTTCATAATCACTGGGGTACTTGGAGTGACGAAGAATTCAAGGAATGTTGAAGAACCAAGGAAATCAAGCATTTGGATGAGAAGCTATAAAGTTTGTTTATTTTGTAATCCGTAGGTATTGATAGTTTTGTCACTAAAATTGACAAAAAGGGAGATTTTTAGAGCACTGCTCGGTCGAACTCGCAAGCGTTGCTATCTCAAGCTTCTTTGTCAAATTTAGTTGTCAAAACTATAAGTCTTGATTTATGGTCTACTCATAGCTATGTCTCGGATTAGGATAGAATGTGTAGTCGAGCTTTAGACTTCACGGCGGTCATCAATTGAAGATGAATAACTACTAAGGGGAGCTTGTGGAACTTCATCAACAAAAGGTATGTGGAGATTTGAACTCATCTATCACTCAAAAGTCTATTGTATTCTATCTCTTATGGAGACAAAAGTTGTATAGCTATATAGACTTTACGTTATGCACATTTGATATTTAAAGCTGAGTTTAACTCGCTTATATCTTTCTCGAAATATGTGTTGGAAATATTTTTTCTTTAACCACGTTCATCATTATTCTTGACGAAAGTCAAAAGATGATCATGTGAAAATCACCTGGTAACATGTTACATAATTTGTGTGAGACAGTCATTTGATGTAGGCTCGGAATGTTTCGTATTGATCATTCGATCACTTGAAAATTGCTTATAAGCTAATAGTTTGTGTGAGAAAGCTATTGTCGGCTTCTAAGAATGTTTCAATGATTGAAATGGGAGTTAAAATCTAAAATGTCTGGATACATTACGGTTTGTGTACTTACTGTACGAACTGTTTTAACGGAATTCAGGACCGGAAGTTTGCATACCTGTTCGCAAACTTATTCAACTGTTTAAGTCAGGGTACTTAAGTTTGCATACCCATTCGCAAACTGATTTAACTGTGGAAGTCCGGGAACCAAGTTTGCAAACTCGTTCGAAAACGGTTCCAACTGAGTTCGGTCCGGAGCTAAAGTTTGCGTACCCGTTTGCAAACTTTCGGCTTGTGACCAATGTCCGGAACTTAAGTTCGCGTACCTGTTTGCAAATTTAAGTGGTTCAAGTTCTTAAATCGGTTAAGTATGATTTCATAATCATGAACAAATACATTTATAAATTAAGGAATGCAATCTTTGCAAACCGTGGCTGAAATGTTCATGAACTGATTCTTTTGAATCAATCCGATTTTGCTTCAATTGTGTATTGTATACTTCTATGAGAATATAAACAATTGACAACTCTATGAGTAATACAATTAGATTCATTTTATTATCAATTGATCTAGAAGTGTTAAGATGAACAAGGTTAAGAGAAAAGTGTTTATATGGCTAACTTCTGTTAACTATTATTGAGCCAACTCAATATACACGTTTAGGTATGGTTACCCATATCTAAATGAAGGTATATTTCATTTGTTTGTAACAAGCTAAAGACCATATAGCGGTGGAAAGATATTAACTTGAATCTTGAATCAGGTTTATCTAATGGTTAATATTGATTGCTTTGTTCCAAAGTTATCATACCCTGATTTGAAGACTATATAAGGGAGAACTCTAGCAACTGGGAAACCTAATCCCCACACCTCCTGTGTGATACTAGTTGCGACTAGAGTCGATTCTCCTTTAACCTACGTTTTTCCTAAAACCATTATAGGTTAACGAGTTAAAGACTTCATTGGGATTCTGAAGCCAGATCCAACTATTTTCTCTATAGTTGTTCTGATCTTACTTTGTTCTATCTTATGAAGTACTATATTCTCTAAAAAAATTTCTCGAGATTTATCTCCGATAGGTAAGATATAAAAACTAATCACAAAGCTCTTTGTCTCATTCGTTGTGATTCCACAATAACTTTTTATACTACCATATAGTTTATTTATTGTGAGGTGATTGATATTTATAGGTTGTTCTTCGAGAATATAAGACCGGATTATCAATTGGTTCCTATTCACCTTGATTTATCAAAAGACGGAACAAAACTTTGTAGGTATTTCTGTGGGAGACAGATTTATCTATTCAAATAGACTTTTCTATGTGAGACAGATTTGCTTATCAAGTCTTCGACTTTGGATCGTCGCAACTCTTAGTTGTGGGTGAGATCAGCTAAGGGAATCAAGTGCGTAAAGTCCTGTTGGGATTCAGAGACGTAAGGAACGCGACTGTACCTTAATCAGTGTGAGATTGGTTAGGGCTCAACTACATTCCAGTCCGAAGTTAATTTGTAGTAGGATAGAGTCTGTAGCGGCTTAATACAGTATGGTGTTCAAATATGGACTAGGTCCCGGGGTTTTTCTGCATTTGCAGTTTCCTTGTTAACAAAACTTATGGTGTCTGTGTTATTTCTTTTCCGCATTATATTTTCTATATAATTGAAATATCACAGGTTGTGCGTAGTTCAATCAATTGAAAAATCCAAACTTTGCTTGTTGATTGAAAATGATAAACGCTTGGATATTGGTCTTTGGTACCTCCAAGTTATTTCTCATATTGATCCAGCTCACAGTTTTCTATCTGTTCGATTGAAAATTGATTTGAGAAATTGAGATATAACTCTTGGATATATTTTCCTTGATTGAGTTTGACTGTCCAGTTAATTTTCTTGGAATTATATTGGAGTTAGTCCATACAGATTGCCTAAACGAAATATTGGGTGTGGTTGTTAGACCCCTGCTTTTTCAAGACCTATTAAATATCTTTAGGTATATAGTGTATTCTCTCTATGTTGAATAAGAGATATTAACAGGATACCAGATGCCCAAATACTTGGGCTTCCTTACATCAAAATATTGGCCATTGTAAGGATGCACTTTCAACATTGTTAAGTGTTGTGGTGAGAGGGATTTTCCTCACCAAGTACCACTGGAGCAACATCTTCCTTCTTGTCTTTAGGGACATGATCTTGTGTCTTTGTTTGGGTTTCGAATGTGTTTGGTACATCCTTTTCATCATGAATACTCCATGATATTATATTCTTGATTACTTTTTGAGCCAAGGATGATATTTCCTTTTTATTCAAACCCAAGTAGTCTTGATCAGACATCATACATATTGCAGAGATCTTTCTTTCAAGACTTTCGATATGCCTTAAGGTATCCATACCTTGTTGAAAATTTCTTTCTAAAGATTTTCCAAAGCATACCTCTTGACATGATTCTGTAAGAATTTATTCTTCAAGGATTCTATTCCTTATTTATGAATGTTCTAGCGATTGTGTAAGATATTCACACTCTGAAGTTTTTTGATTTACTTCATTACGCAAAGCTAATTTTCGTTCATAATAACCTGCCCGATTATTTTGTAGGCTAAGTATTCTCATTTTGTTTCACAAATTCTTACATTTAGTTGAACAATAAGTTCTAAAACATCTTCCATACAATCAATGGATTTTCCTGCATCTGAAAAAGTTTTGACTTTATTGTAAAACCTTTGCAACCCAGCCACTAATTCATGATTAGAGCAGGATAGTGAATTAATCTTACATCTGGAAATGATAACAAAAGATTTTACAACAGTAATTGGAATCGGGTCCAAAACGGATTTTGAATCAGGTAGTTGTACCTTTTGTTTTGGAAGCATTCTTTTCTTATCGTGAACATGATTTTCACTCAAGTGTTTATCAGTCATAGACTTTGTTCTTGATTTCAGAAAAGAATTATGAGACAAATTTCCATTGATCCTTTTTATGAGATTATTCTCAACATCTTGATGTATGCTAACTGAGTCTTTTATAAGTTTAGTTTTACTTTTCGTATTTCGACTCATGTCTTATAGGTTGGATCGCACCAAACGCAGATTGTTAGTTCTTTTCGTGTTTGCCTGCTCTGATACCAATTGAAAAGACGAGGGTACCCAAATACACCACAATATTTTTGTTTCAACCTATAAGTCCTCTACCGAATGTGATCGTCTATGGACAGAGTCGAGACAATACAACAATTCGGTTCACATTTCGTGTGATCGTCTATGGATACGAGATCGATACAATACGACAACAAGATAACTTGTGTGATTGACTATGGATACAAGATAGAGACAATACAACAACAAAGTGTGTTACTTGTGTAGATGGTGGATTTTCGACAAACACTAAAATCGTAAACCCATAATTATACGAACTCCTGATCCAGCAATCAGATGTGAGTATTGAGACACGGGTCTCTCATCGAATCCTCTGACTGAGAATATTGTCTTTCAGAATACATGCAGATATGTAGTCTCTCGGCTGGACAACGGCATATCTCATGAATACTGAACACTTCAGTAATTATTTCTATATAGAATCACGAGATTGACGGCTCCTAGACAGCTTGCTCTGCTAGTATAGAGCGATAACATCTTCAGGATACAAACAACAAGTTTCCCTGACTATATAAAGGATATGAAGCTCCAGCAAGCTCATGTCAGAATAATTAATGCTCCTAGACAGCTTGCTCTGCTAGTATAGAGCCATAAGTTAATTATTCCTAAATTCTTGGATTCATCCACTGAATTTTCGAAAATATTCAAATATTTTCGCAATATTTCATTACTTCAATCTATGGTTCTTCCCAGTAGAATTCCATGGGTTAGTAATAAATATTCAACGCACGGGCATCTGAGCTACCTCCGAGTAAGCCCCGGCTCAAAAGGTGCAAGTGTACTCAACAATGATGCACTAACAATCACCGCACAAACGAGTATTTCAAAATACGACGAAACGATGAACCTATGCAAAATGGGAAGGAAAATAATAAATAATTAAAATATTGACCAAGGTGCTGAGGGATTGGGCTCACCGGCCGGCTGGCCGTGCCGTGGCCAATCCGACGCCGGTTTTATATTTTATCATATTATTTGTTATTTTCCTTGATCATATGAAAATCTTTTCATTTGAACAAATATCCTTCGTTTTGAGGAAACTCCTCAGTTTCATGGTGTTTCCTTCGCACCAAGGAAATAATATAAAATTGGGAAAAACATTGTGGGGCCGTGATTATTGGCCAACCAGTCATGCCTTGATCCCGGACGGCCCCACACCTCATGGTTCCTCATTATTTTATTATTATTTTTCTAATCTCATGAAAACTCCTTAATCTCATGGTATTTTCATAAATCCATGAAAAATATAATATAAAATTAGGAAAACCCGTGGAACCAGGCCCAAGCCGGCCGGCCATGCCCTAGATGGTCCCACACGTCCCTTTATTTTATTATTATTATTTTAAGGTTTCCTTGATCCCATGAAATTCCTTGATTTCATGGTATTTCTCTCAAATTATGAAAATTCCTTCAAATCATGGAAAAAATTCCTAAAAATACATAAAATTAGGGAAAACACATGGGACCAGGTCCCAGCCGTCCGGCCATGCCTCAGGCGGTCCCACACGCCCTTATTTTATTATTTTTTAATATTATTTGCTTCCTTGATCCTATGGAAATTCTTTCACTTTAAGGAAACTCCTTAATTTTAACAAAAATCCTTGATTTCATGATATTTTCATAAAATCATGAAAAATAATATAAAATTAGGAAAAGGCACCATGGGACCGTGGTCACTAGCCAGCCAGTCATGCCTTGGATTCAGCGGTCCCACGCCTCATTATTCCTTCATTTTATAATTATTTTCCTTCATCTCATGAAGTTTCCTCAGTTTCAGCAAAACCGTGATTTTGTCATATTTTCTCAAATGGTTGCTCAAACGCACACCAGAAAATATCAAAATTCTCAGGATTGAGACACGGACACCCTGGCGACGTGAGCATGTTACCTTGACCGACCAAGGTTGGCTCTTTGGCTTGCAAGAAGCCGGTCCCACGTATTTTCACGATTTGACCTAATTTGCGCAATTGCACGTATTAGGTCCAAAACTCTTCCAAATAATTTTGGAATTTCATAGAATGATCGCCAGTCGATCCCGTGACCACCCAGGGCTGGTTTCATGACCCCTTGGTCGGTCCCTCACCTCTTCATAATTAATTAGGTTTTATCACCTAAGGCTCAGACGAGCATTATATGTGAAATGATTGAACCAGCATTTGATCATCCTTTCACCAACTCTTCAGGAGATCTTGGTATTTTCTCATGCGAGCATATGGGCGCTACATGGTTGATCCATGATCCCATGTAGCCGGTCCCTCCTTCGGTCCATGGTTAAATTTTCAATAAACCATCGATCTGTCATCAATTGATCAAATTAGGGTTTCTGAGTCCATGATCAATATTCTTATTAATTATGCTCGGTTCAACTACTAGTATTCTAATTAATTTTTTATTTTGGTCACGCTACCAATAATTCATCAGACGAGCAACACTTGCTCAGATGAGCAATATTTGCTCAAACCAAGGAATATTGATTCAACCTTCAATATTCAAAAATTCATCGAATGAGCAATACTTGCTCACCTCAACTATCAACGTGAGAATTATACCTCTGTCTCAACAGACACGTTCAATTCATGAGCTTCAGAACATTTTTCAAAATTATGTTCAACTCAGCAAATACATGGACTCATCGTCCCATAAAGTCATGAAGTCAACAACTGACTAATTAACCACGAGACGTCAATCGTGTCACATGGGGGATATCAACTAGGGTTTTGGTCTGGCGGTCTACGGCACATATGTTCATACACACGATGGGAATGTGAGAAAGTCATGCAATCAGTTGAAGGAGTTAACAAAGTAGTGGATGGAAAATCGACCAAGTCTCCGCACGAAGAGCAACTGGTTTCAAACACGATTTCCATTCTCCCACTCTTTGATTCCATCAACTGTCACACTTCATGGGATCATGGTGTCTACAATTCCAGCAATATAAATAAGTTTCTGAATCATGATTGAAAAAAAACGAACGATCTCATGTCTCACAGACAACACGAGATCAACACTTTTGAGCAATTAATCTCAACTGAGCAGCTTCAATCATTCAGAACTTATCTTATTCAGAATACACAACACACCCACAATCTTTGATTACCATTAGTTTCACACATTTCTTAACTTCCCTCCTACAGATCAACTCATCCTCTCTTGTGACCGAATTTACTCTGGAACGACCATTGTCTTGGTTTAGGCCGGAGTACTACAGATTGATCTCTCGAATTCAAAGAACTCCCTTCTTGCAGTGCATCTGTGTGAGGTTGAACATTTCGCTCGATTCAAGGAGTCTCCTCCGTACGGTCGTCTCCTCAATCCCGTAAAAACCAGAAAATCGTTTTCCCCATCTACAACTTGATAATAGGTTCGGAAATCACCAAACTCTATATGATCACTATCAAGTATTATGAAGTTAACATACAAGTGTAATTTACTTTTAATTATAGTAAAAACAATTACAATTGCGGAATAGAAAAGTAAACGACACAACAAGATTTTTTTAACAAGCAAACCGCAAATGAAGAAAAACCCCAGGACCTAGTCCTATTTTGAATACTCTCATAATCAAGCCGCTATACAACATCTAAACCAACTTCGTATAGTTGAGACCAAGAAGACTACCCCTAGCTACTTAGTTCCCTCAGTATCCCTACGCCTTCGAATTAAAGAGTCGCGCACGTGAATAACAAGCCCTTTGGATTTTATTCCAAACAACAAAGGACGAATCTGTTTGTTAACCACTCTAATCAATCTTGCTACAAGATTAAATGAGTCGTTGACAAAGGCTCTTCCGTTTAATATAATAAAATCCTTTGTCTGGTTAGATCAATTTATCCAATAACTACCGAAATAGTCAAGTTTATATTCGCACTCAATCGATATAGATCTCAAAGACAAATATATATAATGCCGCTATTACACAACTAATCAATCGAATCTATCAAAGATAAATCAATTCTAGTTGGATCCCAGCCGATCAAGGTTTGTGCACACAATTCACAAGATACGAAAATTAATAAGAAATCTTCTTCGTCTTCAAATCTTATTTTATCTTCAAAACCTGCACAATACCACTTGAATCTCTTGTGATCAATTACGCAAAATATGGAGTCTGTTAACAATGGATTATTGCAGATGTCTTTAGATCTAACAACAGTTCTAAAGATCCCGTCAATACTTTGATCTAGTTTGAGTGAATCTTATATCAGAAGAGAAGATTCTCAAGCATAAACAAACTAGGTGCAATCAAAGTTTTGACAAGTGTTAGTCAATCAAATCAAATCGAAAACTAATAACACTACAATTATCTAGTTTCCCACCAACGGTACTCGTGGAGCTTCTTGATCCCACAAAAGTCTTTAAACGGGCGGTCGTAAGAGATTTCACCTAATGAGGATACTTTCCTCTCTGAATAGACGACTCCACCAGAAACAACAAGAAATGAAGTTTTCCTGGCTCTTAGGATAGTTTGCTAGAAATGTAAAGTTACGTATTTATAGACCAAGGATGTTTGGACACCAAGGAATTTCCAAAACCGAAAATATTCTCAACATATGCAATGAATTTCAAAATTCGATTTTCCTAATTCCAATAAATGCTTGTCCAGCATTTCCCAAATCTCTCAATAGAAAATCTCCAATTAGTAAATTCACATTACTAATTTTTATTATCTAGAGCTATGCATTAATTGCTGGTAATTAAAACATATAAAATCAAAAACCTTAATTAAAAGATTCTTAATTTATTTCGGCACAGGATTACCTTGAGTACCAAGGAATATCTTTGAAAAATAAATGATAAGAGTTACTGCTCGTGTTCAAAGTATGCTGACATCTTTTCACTGCAAATCCTTATTTCATATTTACAAGGATTTTCTTTCTTGGAATCGGTTATACCACACTTCCAAACAAGTTTAGAATTGGTTTGTCTGTATTCCAAGACTACTATGTGATTGGTTATACCAAATCACAATGGTTAGTTGTGGTCGGTCCTTCCAAGTCACATACATTGGTTCGTATCAGTTATACCAATCACTAGGATCGGTTATACCTAAATATGGTACCTACATGTGATCGGTCACACCAGCCATTAGTATCGGTTACACCAATTACAAGGATTAGTTCCATATACACATGGCATCTACTTGTGATAGGTCATACCAGTTACCAGGACCGGTTACACCAATTACAAGGATCGGTCACACAACTCTTATGATCGGTCACAACAATTATAAGGATCGATCATACCATTACATGGTGATTACTTAGGATTGGTTACACCAATTACCAGAACCGGTCATACCAAATCATAAGTCTAGGCATTGTGATCGGTTATACCAAGATACATAACCTGAGTTAAGATCGGTTCTACCAACTCACCCATATTGGTCATCCAAAGATATGAAATGAATAGAAAGACCAATAATCCTATTGATTTCCCTTTCAATTCACGAAACAAGTTCATGAATGTACTTCCTTTAAATAAATGTAAAACATTGTTTCCTAGGATGAAATCTTCACCATAACCCATACACATAATTATAACAATATATATATATATATATACAAAATTATGTCGATGTCATATCTACGAAGTTCAAAAGATAAGCGTTATACTTCGTAGTCTAATTCTTTAATACTATGATCATACTATTATGATCATGTCACATCACTAGAGTATAATATACAATATATACATGTGGATTGGGAAAAACGATTTGCTAGTTTTTCAAGGAATTGAAGAGGCGAGCGTGTTGTCGAGACTCCTCAACCGAGCAAACTGTTCAACCTCACACAGATGCACTGTAAAGGGAGTGCTTAGATTCTAGAGATCAATCTGTAGAACTCCGTCCTAAACCAAGTCAATGGCCGTTCCAGAGTCAATTCAGTCGCAAAGAGGGAGGTGGGTTGATCTGTAGGAGGGAAGCTGAGAATTGTGTGGGATCAATGATGATCAGGGATTGTGGATGTGTTGAAGGTTTCTGCAAGTTTTCTGTGAACTGATAAGATCGAATAAGTTCTGGGAGATTGACGAATTCTTGAGAGTAATTGCTCGAGAAATTCTGTGTAGACGAATGTTGTCCTCCCGATCATGGATTCAGAGACTTAATTATATTGTCAGAATAGTAAAACCTTGATCCCTGTAAGTGTGAAGGTTTCTTGAGTGAAAGAGTGAGAAGTGGGAAATCGTGGTGAAACCAGTTCCAGGTCGTGCAGAGACTTGGTTAACCGTCCACCCACTACTTTGCTAACTCCTTCAACCATTTGCACGACTTACTCACATTTCTCATCGTGGATGAATCCACGTGCCGTAGGCCGCCAGACCAAAACCCTAATTGATATCCCCCCATGTGACGTGATTGATGTCTCACGAATCATCGAGTCTGCATGACAGACGTGTATTTTATTAGTCAGTTGTTGAATGATTAGACAATGAGTCTAAGTTTTGTTGAATTGAGCATGAGTGATCGAATGCTCGATGATTCATGGATTGAACATGTTAGACGTTCTTAGATATTGCTCGTCTGAGCAAATATTGTAAATTCGAGCAACTGAGCATCTGAATATCGATAGTTGGATCAATACTTGAGCAACCGACGAATTACTGAATATTGATAGTTAGATTAATATTCGAGTAACTGAGCAAGTATTGCTCAATTCTACGAATTACTGATAAATTAATGAATATTGATAGCTGGATCAATATTCGAGTAACTGAGCAAGTATTGTTCAATTCGACGAATTATTTATTGGTGATGTGACCCAATAAAATATTAATTAGAATATCGGTAGACTACCGAATATTATATAATTAATCCAGATGTTGATTGATGGATCAACATAAATTTATTAGTGTTTGAACTTGCTCAGAATGATGATTTGTGAAGCGTTTGTTAGAAACCCCTAATTTTTGATCAATTGTTCGTCAATTAATAAATTGCTGAAAATAGGACATGAGTAAGAGAGGGTCCGACCATACGGGATGATGGAGTCCATGTGGCGCCCTTGTGCTCGAGTGAGCGTGCACCAGGTTCTTAGTTGGCCAGTTGGTGAAAGAATGATGATTAAATGCCGGTTTCATCATTTATTAAAATAGTGATCGATTGAGCATTAGGTGATAAAACCTAATTATGGAAAAGTGGGGGACCTACCAAGAGGGCATGAGACCGGCCCTTGGTGGTCGTAGGACAAGCTTATGGTCGTTTGAGCAAACTCCAAGTTGGTTAGAAAGAGTTTGGGCCCAATATATGTGCAATTGAGCAAATTAGGTCAAAAATTGAGCATATGTATGGGGCCGGATCTATGTAAGCCCTAGGGCCGACCTTGGTGGGTCAAGGAAGCATGCCCGGGTCACCATGATGTATGTGTCTCAATCCTGAGAGTTTTGGTATTTTCTGATGTGCGTTTGAGCAATATTGTGGATTTTCAGAAGAGTTTGGTCTTGACTGAAATTCTTGATTTTTCGCTCGAATGAGCATGTGTACTCATTTGATCAATATTTTGTAAATATTAAAATAAGGATATTTTAACATTTACAATTGCCGTGAGTAGCAATCCGGTCGTGTGACCATGTCGGCTTTTGGCTTTTTTCATGGTTTGAGCAATATTTGAGAAAATACGAAGAAACCATGATTTTTGCTCAAGTGAGGAGTTTTCACGAGTTTATGAAAATAATACTTATAAAAATAAGGATTTCAAGGTGTGAGACCGTCCACGGCTAGGGCATGGCCGGATGGCTAGGTGGCCCGATCCCGCATACCTTTCCTTATTTTATTATTTTTCATGAAACCATGAAAATATGAAGAAACCCTAAATTTTGCTCAATCCAGGAAAGTTGCTTGAATGAAGGAGTCTTCATAAGTTTATGAATAACAAAAATAAGGATTGCAAGGTGTGGGACCGGCCACGGCTAGGGCATAGCCGGTCGGCGAGGTGGCCCGGTCCCACGACACCTTTCCTTATTTTATTATTTTTCGTGAAACCATGAAAATATGAAGAAACCGTGAGTTTTGCTCAAACAAGGAAATTTGATGAAATGAGAGAGTTTTCATGAGTTCATGAAAATAATAAAAATAGGAAAAATAATGTGAAAGGCGTGGGGGACCGGCCATGGCGGCGTGACCGGCCGGCCGGTGGGCCCGGTCCTCCCTAGGCGCCTCTTTTATTTTTAATTATTATTTTCTCTCTCCTGTTTTTGTGTAGGATTCCTCATTTGTCCATATTTTTGAATGCTCGTTTGTGCATTTGGGTGCTCATTTGTGCATCATTGTTGAGTACACTTGCACCATTTTCTTGGGCTTACTCAGTGATGATCCAGATGCCCGATTATTGAGTGTTTATTACTAATTTATGAAATTCAGTGGAGAATGGTTCATGAAACTGAGTAATAAAAATGAGAAGTTATTTATTATCAATCCATAAGATCAGCTGTGGATTCGATTATGGATTCAAAATAATAAAATGAGTATTACCATCCTGTAGGATCGTGGATTCGACTATGGAATCGAAGTAATAAAATTGTTTATTACCATTCCATGAGATCAGTCGTGGATTCGATCATGAAATCAGAGCAATGGGATTATCTATTACCATTCCATGAGATCACCCGTGGATTCGATCATGAAATCGGAGTAATGAGATAAAATAGATTATCTTCTAGGAATTCGGTGGTGAATGTCACAGTAAAATTAATTTATTGTAGAAGGGATATTATCCAGTTAAAGCGTCATATCCATTCTGAAAAGTGCATAGTCAGGAAGCAGTGAGTGTTATTGGTAACCCGAAGGCGTTAGTGCTCTCAATCTTACGGAGAACCGCCTGAATCTATACACGGTCTCTCTATATAGTCGGGGAACAGTGAGCATCACCGACGTCCTGAAGGCGTTACTGCTCTCAATCTTACGGAGAACCGCCCAATCGTTCTTCTATATAGAGGTGGGTCTCTCTCATGTAGTCAGGGAACGACGAGTATCACCGACTTCCTGAAGGCGTTAATTTCTCAATCATACGGAGAACCGCCCAATTATGTTATTCTACATAGAGGTCATGATGAAATGCGAGGCATCGAACACTCAGCTAGTGGAGGCCTTTCGAAAACATGTTCATCATGGTTTGTAAAATATGAATCGTCACATGCCTGAAAGCTGTGTCATGAACATGCAGTATCATGATTTTACGATTTTGACCTTTGCTGAAAATCCACCATCAATATTAAGTCCCCTGCTTAGTGAGGGACAATCATGTTCCGCAGTAAGCATTAGATGATGATTTTCAGTCGATGAGATCAGTGGTTGAACTCGGTAATACAAAGGTACTCTCAAAATCCTCGATTTGCTCCAATGGTGTCATGTATGAGCAAATGTACAGATAAGGATCCTGATAATATGATAGAGCGTGATTTCGTGAGTGCGGAGAGATGAAGCACCGCTGATTTGGTTAGTTAAAATTCCAATTTTTGTCGGTTTAGTGTTTACGGGCCCAAGCCCAAAAAGGAAATCCTTATCTTATTAGGTTTTTTGGAAATAAATTTGATATAAAAGAGAAGAAGCCCTAATAATTTTTTTTTTTATTTCTCTTTGCTTTGAACGACCAGCTCTCTTGATCACTCCCACGTCCGAGCAGCAGGAGGAGAAGAATTTCACGCCGGGAAAACAATCGTCGGCGACGACCGTCCGGCCAAATTCCGGCCTGCACCGACAGGTACGCCCGATTTTTTATTTTTATTTTTTTAATTTTTTTTGTTGTGAGTTCATGAGTATTCCATGAGTTGTTCAAAACAAAATTTTACGTATGCATGCATGTGTAGGTTTCATGAAGAAATTATCTTAGAAAACGTATGCTCGTTTGTTCGTTAGTTTAAGAAACAAGCAATAATCCCTAATATGAAAAAGATACATGAATCCTTGAATAGACATGATTGAGTTACAATAGAAAATTTTGTTTATAGGCTTTCATGAAAATCAAGATTTATTTTAAAGTATGAACTTTTACAAACACTTTTAGGAACGTAGGTTCGTTCGTAGTAGAAGTAATAAACAATGATCCTTAAAGCTAGAGGAATTTTGAAAAGACCTGCCCTCCATGGTAAAATTTATTTGTGAACTTTAAAAACTTTATTTGGAATATGTGGACCCTTGCAAAAATACAAAAGACCCTCGTTCCATTAAACAAATGCTCGTTTGAGCAAAATAAGTTTTTCTTTTTTATTTAACTCACGTAATTGTTTTTTCTAAAAAAACGCACATGAGTTTTTTTTTAATTTGATTTTTCATGAAAAATCAAATAGAAAATTTTGAGTAATTGTTAGAGATAGACAATTGCATTTCACGATTTTATGATGTGTGTTTGCGGCATAAAATCACGGAGAGCGTTCACATGGAAAGTTTATGTGAATTGTTCATAGTTTCGTGAAACGTCAGTGTCGAATGATAGATTTTGCTCGTCTTCGTAGGTTTGAAGGAGTGAGCAAGTTTTCGAAAGTTTTACATTATTATCACTAAGTTCGTGAAATCGTAAACATGTAAGGGTTAAGGATTACCATTTTGTAGACGCTGATGTGAGCATCATAACTATTCTATTGCTTTCAATTCCATTGTTGATAAAATTCGTGCATGGATGTCACAACAACTTTGCAAAAATGACTGATTCCCGTGATAGCGCTCCTGAAGATGATGCTTCCAGAGAGGAAACTTCCAGGGAGGATGTTTCTACAAACGCGTCTTCCAGAGATGATGATTCTTCCAGAAATGATGGTTATGAGACTTCCAAGGAGAAAGAGGAAGCTCCTAAAACCAAGAACATCCCAAATACTGATGATGAATTCTTCGTGTTTCTGTATAAACCTGAAAAGCGTCCCTCAGGTTCCTCATTCCGGCTGCTCATAAATCCTAGGAGTACTACTAAGAACAAGTTAGTATCTCCTTAAGCGATAATTAGATTATGTTTGAATGGGAAACACTATTTGGGTTCACATGTGGAACTTAAGATTTCTCGAAAGCCTCTGGCGCATTTCTCTGGGTGGGCAAGGCATATGTTGGGTCATAACCGTGTGAGGACCATGCTGAATCGTGCACAAGTGACACGAGCTATTCAAGCTGCTGGGGATTTAGTCATTCATCATGATATACCAGGTATGGTGGCTTTACTTGCTCGTTGTTGCGTTCCTACTCATACTTTCATATGCAGATTGGGAGAATTCACCATCACTTTGGAAAATGTAGTCGCTTTGTTGCATCTCCCAATTATTGGAAATTTCCCTGAAAAGCTCTCAGCAAAGGAGGACGTGATATCTGACGTGTTAGAAACTACGATGCATGAATTCAACAAGTCGCACAAAACTTGTGCTCAATGGTTGAAGCACTGGTGGCCGAGAGATGAGGTTCCCAAAGAACCTGTTGATGGTACCTTAACTATTGTTGCTTTCTTATGCTTGTGGCTTTCCAGAGACATTCTTGAGGATAGTGGACATTTGTTGAAGCCATTCGTGATTCCTTTTGCCATAAAAATGGCTAAATGTGAGAAACTTCCTATTGGCAGTCTGTTTTTGGGTTCACTGTTATCCAATTTAGACTCCTCAGTCATAGACTCCAGTATGTCCAACGGCTTCATAAAAACTGAGAGATATGCTAATACCATGTTCCTCCAATATTTGATGTGGGAACACTTTGAGAAATATGCACTGATTCCTATTAGTATCTTTCAAGGACCAAACGTCGACACTCTCCATGCTTTCCTTGAGAAAAATAACGCCAGGATCATGCGTTGGTCGACAAAGCAACCTCAACATAAAATAATCCTCACCAGCGTTTTGGACATTGAGTCTGAATTTGATTTCCGTCTCTGGGTTTCGGTTCCTCATCTCTTCTCGCAATTGATCACTTTCAATATTGCTGAAGGAAATGTCATATTGAAATATGGTACCAATCTGAGTGATGGATAAAGATTTTTTATACTGAGTTGCACTCCCGGATATTTAATATCGGTAATGCATGGAAAGTTCCAGGTGGAAGAATATAACATTGACAGAGCATCTCGACAAATGGGTCTTGATCAATGTTCCACGGGTCATCGAATGAATAAGCCATCAGTCGAGTATCTGAAGGCCCATTTGGATTGCACACGTGTGGAAGGAAATGATTATTTTTTCCCTTGTTCTGACTGAGCTACTTATGCAACTCTGGGTTATGTAGACTTCTGGCGTTAACAGCTTGAGCGTTCGTATAAGTTTGCGATGGATTTTAAGCCTTTGGTGCGAGAGTTTCCTCATGCTGATGTGATCTCTGATCGACCAAGGTTGAAATAACTTTCTAGTGGCAATAAGAGGAAAACGCCTCCAGAATGTTCACAGGTAAGCATCTTTCTTACGATGATTTTAGTAAAGACATGATGATTGCACCTTAATTGTTTCATTAACTTTATTGCAGGATGGTCGTACTGTGAGATCTCGGATTGATGTAGACTTTTCAGAAGTGGAAGAAAGTCCCCAGGGTGGAGAAAATAGAAGTAGGGTGAGTTATAGGATGATACTAAATAATGTGCAGTCCCCAGCCACTTCTTTGGTGAGTTGTTGATATCTCTTCTTCCATGACTCTTTCTCGTTTGCATAATTAGGATCATGAAAATAATGTTTGTTACCATTCCAGAATTTTGCTCCATCAAGTATTGACGGTCTCTGTTTTACTCAGTCCACAACTCGCGAATCCAGTGATACAGATGTAGTTGATGTAAGTATTCCTTCGTTATAATTAATCATGATATTTCTTGAATAAAATGATAATGATTGTTGTGTACATACCCAGGAAGGAATTATTGTAGAAAACCAACATGGTCAGGCTGTTCATTCGTCTTCGAATGGTGGTGAGAAATAGAACTTTTAAGAATCGATAACGAATGATGATAACGGCGCTTCAAATGTTAGTGTCGACCATATTAATCATTCGAATGACTTGGAGACATCTCAAGTAAGTATCCATTTTATATTCTCTTCATAGAAGTATAATATTGCTGATTTGAGATCGAATGAATGAGAATCCACATGAATGAATGAAAATTTTAGTGAAATACATCACCAGAAAATTCAGAACTCAGCATTTTAGCAAAAACGCCATAAAATCTTCATCCGATGTCAGATTTTCGCGATCTGCCCATGTATCCTTGTTCCCAAGAAATTTCCAAGCTTTAGCAAAGAATCGTTTTAAGGTTTGAGCATGTTTAGGGGCCGAAAACATCGAAACAATAAGCTTCCAGGAGACCTTCAGAAAATTTATAGCTGGCAAGTAGTCCACTGTTTTGGCCACAACTCCTTACTCGGTTATCCAATTGCTATGAAATTTTGATATGTTGTAGAAAACATCCATACGAAATGGTATACGACTCAACCTTAGATTCCTTACCAATTGCTCCCAGTTCGTCGTTTTATACAGGACAATATAAAATCTCTTCAGACGAGCTTGTTGAAAAACGTGTTTTATAACTTCCACACTATTTGATCAAGTCTTGGATGCATAATAAAGAACTTAGATAATGTTAGTTCACTTACACGCTGGATTTTATGATCGCCTTTTGCTTCCATGCTCGAATTGCTCTAATCTCATATAATCTTCGTGTTAGGTACCAAATGTCGAAGTTGAGAATAATAGAACCAATGATGCTGATTTGAACAATACAACGAATGAAAGTGATGGCGTCACCATCTCTGCACCTCAGGGTCATGAGAACATTGCTACTGGAGTTGTTGAGGAGACCGAGACTTCAGTCGTTGTTACTTCAGTAATCGGAGAAGTTGAGCCAGAGGAGACTGTTCCAGAGGAAGCTGTTGGTATGACCGTGGAAGTTGCTCCAATGATTGAGAACCGTATAATATTGCACGAATACTCTAATGCAGGGATTATTTGTGATCCTCCATTTGGTGTTCTACTCCCATATCACGTATCTGTTGGCGGAATCAGCGTTCCCGCTGGGTATGCCAACATGTATGAAAAGTTGTGGAACATGTATGGCTATATTGTCGTTACAAGAGATCTTGAACGTAGCTACTTATTGACAATGCAATTAGGAAACATATTGCGTGTCATAGATGATATTCGTACCAGGTCCAAAAGTATTTGATTGGGAGTACAACTTGGAGAAATCTGAAGAACTTGGTTTTAACCTGAAGTGGATTCGTCAGAAGATCAACGCCATCAAGGATGCAGTAGTGAAGAATATACCCTTTACCAGTGATGCTGTGGTGAAGAAAATGGCCAAGATTGCTGAGTTGACTGAAAAGCTGGGGTTGGAGAAAGCGGCTTTGCAAGTCTTGGAGAATGCTGAGAAGAAGAAATCATACTTTGACGGTTTCCTTTAATTTTTCTTTCCATAGTTCTCTTGAACCTTGAACTTATGAGAGATGTGAGGTTTTATTTTGGTTTTGATTTTTTGATTGGTTTTGGATAAGTGAATGATTGAGGATTTTCTTTATTGGGATTGATAGAAATTTTTCTTAAAATAAAGAACTTTGATAAATTGCTGAATTCAAATACTGAAAGCAAGAATTGCAAACTCCTGGAGAAATTGAAAATACATGTGAAAGAAAATCCTAAGATGAAAACGTTAAACGCTTGAACACAGAACGCCTTGGGATGCTGAATGTTTCATGCGTCAAAATCCTTTAGCCAATTTTCGTGAATCACTGGCACATTCGTCTTGCCCTTCATATCAGCCAATTTGTAGTATCCTCCGGCTACTGACTTAGCAATCATAAAAGGCCCTTCCCAGTTAGAACTCTTTGTGGAATGAAGATTACGTTTAGTCGCCTTAAGAACCAAATCTCCTTCATGAAACTTGTTTGGCTTGGTTATTCGTGCCTTGAATATCTTCTGCTGGTTCGAAATTCCTCGCATAGTAGGATTCCAGGTTGGTGGAACTTTCCAATTCTGTGGCACATGTGGACACTCGTGCAAGGGAGAATATTTAGGATATTGATTGTGAAATTCAGTCATAATTACAGCAATGACTGTGTTGGTGAGACGATGGATTCAGAGAGGTTCCATGTCTAACCATTTAGTGAAGTATTGCTGAGGCGAGACTAACCATTCATAACGTTTGGTGATAGCTTGGTTATAAGTAAAATTGAGTCCACGGACAAAGGTAGCATATTTGAAAGTTGGTAATATAGATACATGAGGGGGAATGAGACTTGCTTGGGTGCGGAACCTCTTGACGAAATCATGTACGCTCTCTTCAGGTTTTTGTGTGAGTTCCATCAAGGCTTCAACTTTTCCCAGATGTTCGAATGGTGGATCATCTTCCGCTTATTCCGAGTCAGAGCTTTCTTCAATGGAGAAATGTGCAATTGAAGGTGTTGCAGTTACCTTCCCGGCATGAATCCATGTCCGTCCAAGGATCATATCATATCCTGGATCTTCTCTGATTATGTGAAACTTGGTTTCTGACCATGTTGAACCAGTTTTCATCTTGAGAACTTCATGATCTCTGACTGAAACAGGAGCATGAGTGGCTTCTTGCTGGGTGATACTTGCGGCTCTGAGAGTCTTCAAAGGAATAATATTAATAGTAGTGCCAACGTCGACCAACGCTCGCTTGAATTCATTTCCCTTGAGATGGACTGTGGTGAGAAGTCCCCAGTCGTACATCTCTTTGTCTGTTGTTGGAGGTTCGGGGAGTGTCTCTTGAATTGTTAGTCATTTCCCTGACACGATTTGATTCAATGCAGCAAACATATCATTTCTCTGAGCCTTTGACAAGTACAACAATTCACAGAAGTGCTCAATTAAAGATTGAACTGCTTCTTTAACTGGCTGCTCAGAGAGTGTAAATGTTCTGATTGGGAGAGGATTTTTGTGCACTCCTTCAGTCCTCTGTTCTCCTGAATCAGCCTTTTCTTTGAATATGCGCTTCAAGGTTCTGCAATCACTTATTGGATGGCTGATATATCTGTGGAAACGGCAGTGGCGTGGATTTTCCATTTGTTCCTCAGTTGGTTCCTTTTTGGATCCAGATTTCCAGCAACTCAATCACCTCTTGATAGACGCATTTATGTGTCTAATTTTTCCCAGTTGTATATATTGTTAGTGCTTGATTTTGTACTTATTTGGTTATTTTATGTCTTTGTAGGTGTTTTTGGAGAAATAAGCTTTTGCGGCGAAATTGGCTCAAAATGTGGCATTTGAACCTCCGTAGATAACGTACCAGAAGCACCCTAGAAGTATACCAGAGACACCCCAGAAATACCCCGAAAAAGTGTTGAAAACATCCCAGAAAAATTACTAAAGGCACCCAATGGACAAGTGTTATGCGGACCCCAGCACCCTGGATAAGGGGTAACCTAATTACTAGGGGGAGGTCACCTTCACCTTTTGAATTTTGAAATTGGCGGGAAAAGAGAGACATCTCTGGAAGATTTGTTGTGCGTGATTTGGAGGAGTTTGAGGTCGACTAAACCTCTGATTTTCATAGGATAGACTCCTTATGGGTCTAGGAATCTAATATGGGTGTTGGAAATGATTAATTTGGGCTCAATCGACGGGTTTTTACCTCAACAACAAAATATGGAAAGTCACGTGTGTGACTTGTTTTAGGAAATTCTAGAGAGACTAAAGAGCTATAAACCTTCCCAAAGATTTATATATATCTAAGGAAGAGTTTAGAATCAAAAGGAAAGCTCAGAAACGCGTAGAAACTCTAAACACGAAATTGCCGCAACTTTGCCGTGAAGAGAAAGGAAGAGATTTTGGAAGATTTTGGAGAGATTTAATCGGTCTTTTTGATATAAATAGATTGGTTGGGTCATATAGAAGAGGTGTCGAAAGTTTGGGAACCTTAGGAGAGCCATAGAAGAAGAAATCAGAGTTTGATCAAAATATTTTTCTGCTGCTGCTGAAGAACACGAAGAACATACCCTCACTAATAGTCGTTCTTCAACAGTGACTACGACCAGCGGGTGACGGTCTTAAAACAATAGCGTATCAACACTTTTAATTTATCGTTCTTCTGTGACCCTTTCTGGCAGTCTTAAACTCACTGCTTTAGCACTATTTCATCTTTTAATCAACTTTTGGGCTATAAACATGTATTTTGAGCAATTGATTAATATGAGGAGATAAACCCAAACACTGGGATGACGGAGGAAGCCCTATTTCACGCATGTGGTAATTCTAATAACTCTTTTATGACTATTTGCATTGATTTTTAATCGATTTATGATTTTTATTGAATGGGTGTGATTTCGTTTGATGGTGTATGCTTGGTCTATGTACTTTTGATACATCATGATTTTGATTTACAATCATTGCTTTTCAAAAATCTACTTTTTGGAAAAGAATAAGAGTCCATATTTTTAATATTTGATCTATAATTGATTGGAATTATTATTTGAATCACATGAATGGAATTTGGTGGAATCCTGAGTCTCAGTCTCTCTCGACATTGTGACAAACCTTTTGTATATATATTTTCTATTTTTATTTTAAGTCTAGAACCCAATCTTATCAAGTCCGAGTTGAACGAACTTTACTACCACTTTCAAAACTACATCAATTTTTGGCGCCGCCGACGCGGATTTGTATTAGGTTTTAGGTTTTAGATTTATTTTATTTCTTTTAGAATTTTTGTTCTCTTTTACGCCTTTGGTGTTTTTTGATTCTTTTCAGATTGGAGCAAAGCTACAAGGAAAGAAAAAGTGCTATAAAAGGAAAGCATCGCCAAATAAGGAAAGAAAAGAGGAATCCGAAAGGAGTGAAGAAGAATATTTTATGTATAGTTATTTTGTTTTATTTTTAGAAAATGTAAATAGGGTTTTATTTTTTGTAATTTTTCTTTTTATTTTTGGACACTTTTTGGACTTTATTTTTGGACTGGACATTATTTTTTTTAAAACCCTACGGAAGGGTTAAGATTAAATATAAACTGTTTGCAGGGAAGGACGACAGTTACGATACTGTCTCGGCCCCTCGGGTTCGTACACTGACATTGGAGTCGGTGTCCTGAGTCGACTTCAACGGTTCATCGCCCGTCTGGTACGGGAGGTAAGACTCTATCCACCCACGAATCCCCTGTCAGTGGGTTTTATTTTGTGTGACAACTCACACCCCTGCAATAGAATGTCGAACTGGTATTACAAGAGCCGATACAACGAATATCGGACTGAGTTTAAAAATGGACGTTACTACTTTGACCATAATGTGAATAGTGGTTGGGAACATCAGCCTTTTCAAGGTTATGGCTCATACCTTGATGAGCCCAATTACTATCCACACACGCACTGGTCATACGAGCAAAATTCTTATATTTCTCCTTAAGAAGAGTCCCTCAGGAAATTAGAGGAGTCGACACGTAAGTTAGCTGAGTTGAACAACTTAGTTTATGACGAAAGAGAACTTTCTATAGAGGAATCCTTCAAGGTGATAGCTAAGACGAACGAAATAATTGCTCGAAATAATCTTAATTTCCAATACAGTGTTTCCAATAGTACCCTTGAAAATGAGGATAGTTATTTGCATAATCAAGATGACGAGGATAGGATTGGTAACACTACTTTAGATGAGGTTCAACCATTTTCATGCTATTATAATGATGATTATGACGAGGATAGTGTGATGAAGAATTTGAAATATGTAGGCATAGTGATCAGGAATTTGTTACTCCAAATGAACTTTATGATGATAGTGTTATTTCTGGTTCAGATCCCGATAATTTTAATGATTATTCACCTATTCAAAAGGACGAGGATTTGATTAGAGATACCACTTCTTTAGATGATGTAGTATTTCCTTTTGATTACGAAGTCGATAATGGTTTAGAGGAACGAGTTTATTTTGAAAATACCGTTTCAGAGTCTAGCGATTTAGAAACAATGGTCTTAGACGAAGAAAATGAACTGGTACAACTATTAAATATGAGTGAGGATGCGTCACTTGAGTATAACCTAGAAGAAGCAATTGACTATTTTCAGGATTCCAACGATCTAGAAATTAAGGAAATTGTAGCTAGTCTATCTAGAGATACCCAAAACTCTAAGTTTGGGGGTGATTATCATTCTCCATGTGACTTAACTCTTAGAAAGGTCCATCACTTCGGACTTGACATATGTGCCTCAACCATTTTGCAAGATTATCTTCATACACGTTTTCCTGAACCTAGTGATGTCCATAAGGAAGTTCAGTTGTTAGAAACCCATCCTCTGGTTGATGAGGTTAGACCAGGCTATGATACCAAGATCGACTTTGTTTTCCCACCAAATATTTTTCAGCCAATTGTGGGAACATATAAATTTCAGATGTGTCAATTATTTAGTTTTGAGACTAAACCTAATTACTTTAAGAGATTAGGGTTGATACATTTGCTTAAGATTGACCACCAGTTTCATCGTGGTCGAGTGTGTGAGTCAAAACTGATTGATTTTAAGGATCCACAATTATTCAGGTTATTATTATGTGCTTTTAAATTTTTACTTGAGTTTCTTCAGACTCTAATACCTGAACCGGATCTTAGCTTTGAGGAATTCCAACCCATGAAAATATTTTATTTCGACCCAGTTATAGAACCTGAACCTGAACCACAGCTAGATGTAGTTGTCTTAAACAGGAAACTAGACAAGGATGTCCTTTATTTGCTTATTTTCGTGACAGGTTGCAGATTCCTTTTATTTGTGATAGCTCTATTTGGTTTTGATGACCCACAGAAATTTCGGCTATTAGTTTATGATTCCATGAGGTGACTAATCATCTATTAGTTTGGCTGAAGACGTTAAACTTAGCACTTCTTGGGAGGTAACCCAATATTCATGCGACACGGTAATATCTTTCCTTATCTCTTTTGCTTCAAATGGTAACAGTTTCTCCTTGTTCATTGTTTTTTTTCATCTTTAGAACATTGAGGACAATGTTAGATTTAAGTTTGGGGTTATGGGAGAAACTTTTTAGTTGCAATATGAATAACTAAACTCCAGAGCCTAGAAATTTATGCCTATTGAGGATTGCACTAACTAATCTAAGTGGATGGAAGCATTTTGATCGTAGGTGTTGAGGAACCAATCTGATTAGATGAAAACATCTAGAAGAGTCTATTCATAAAAGCACAAAGCTCAGGTGTTAGTAATAACATGATAGTTTCATCATATCTCGTTGAGTCCTTTTCACTTCTATTTTTATTTTGTTTTGTTTTTAAACTATATTTCTCTAAGTGATTAGGTGGGGCTCACGATTCAAGTTGTCACCAATGCTAGGGTGAATTAGAGTGATTGAGATACAAAAGAAAAAAAAATTGAAAAAAAAAAGAAAAAGAAAAAAAAAGAGAAAAAGAAAAAAAAAAAAAAAGTTGAAAAAGTTGAAAAAAAAAATTGAGACCAGACCATTTGACCAAAAGGAATAAATTCAATAAAGTCGACCACTGGTACCCTTGTATATGCCAGTTGTGTTGACCTAGAGTTAGGTTATCGACCAATGGTTCCCTTGTATATGCCAGTGTGTTGATATTAGTCAGACTAGTACCTCAATCCATTAGGATAGGTTCATTTTGGCGGAGGCCTTCAGACAGATATGGGAAACGCCGTTCACTTAGTAAACATCAAAACCATCTATGTTTTTCTCTATATCCATCTTCTTAATCTTTCCATGTGATTAGTTTGACTCCGAATATGATGTCCATAGTGCAACTATCTGAGTAGAGCTCTGTCACTTATATATGAATTTTAGTATGCTTGAGTGCAAACTCGTGTACATCAATTGGAATTTCGCATCAGGGTACTTCCTCTTGTAGTCAATAAGTATGCCAACCAAGGAGATTCTTTAGTGCCTTCCAAGGTTCGTTGTAGATAGCTAGGGTCATGAGTATTAAGGTTTTGTGGGTATATCTCTAGTAAGCCCTCCCGAGACTATAACTCGGCCACTAGGGACACCTAGGGGTTTAAAGGATTATTGCATACGCTAAATGCAATCGACGATGCCTGCGACAGTGAGTTAGGATTTTATTTCCTCTTCAATAGGGAAAGGAAAATCTGGCACTTCCTGATCACTCTGCTGACGTTGAGCCGGCATTTGCGCATTTCGAGTTTGGTTGTCTTTCTTTGGTGCTTTCGTAGACGTTGGAGGAGCATTTTTATATTGATGTGTTTCATCTTTTCTCTTGCTCCCTTCAGCAACATTCATGGAAGCCTCAACATTGTACTACTTGTTGATTAAACGCCTGGTGGTGTTGTTTCTCGGCTCCTCGACTTTGACGGTTTTTGTTCTCTCTAGCAAGGCCGGAGCAGTAGCTGCAGATCGCTTGGCCGCTTCATGAAGCTCTTAAAAAGTCTGAAACCAGAGATTTTCCAGCAAGGCTCGGTATACTGGGATCATCCCGTTGATCCACATGTCCACAAGTTGTTGTTCAGTAACATTAGGATCATGACAATCCAAAGCTTGAACTCTGAACCTCTTCACATAGTCGTTCGGATTTTCAGTATTTTTCTGAGCCATCCTTTCTAAGTCGGAAAGAGTAATCTTTTCGGAAACAAAGAAGTACTTCCTGCAGAAAGCGTTAATCATTTCTCTCCAATTGGCTATGCTTCCTGGTGCAATATTGTTGTACCAAGTATATGCTCGGCCTGTCAGAGATTTTGAGAACTCCTTCAAACGAACAACATAGTTGTGTTCATTCTCTCCTAATGCTTCCAAGAAACGAGAAACATGTTCTCGGGCATTCCCCGTTCCATTATAGAGTGTGAATGTAGGAGAAGTGTAGCCTTTTAGGAGAGGGATTCTTTGTGTAGCAACAAGGTATGGAGGTTGATGATGGTGCACAAGCGTATGACCATTCCCTCGATTCTCCATAAAACGTTCCAGGTCTTCAAGAGTGATAAAACCAGCAGGCTCTGCAGTTTTGCGGACTTCGTCATTGTCGTGGACTGGAATAACTTCGGGATCGGTGGTTGGAGATGTTTCCTTGTCTTTTCCCTTCTCATGGGCTTTCTCCATTTTGTCAGTAAGGGTTTTGAGGTAATTGCATAATTCCTTCTGAGTAGCAGCCATATCAGTTTGATTCTTGGCGAGAACTTCCTGGACTTTCATGAGATCGTCTATGGTGGGCGGATTTTCTCTAATTTCCTCAGGATGCCGGCCGAAGAGAGGATGATTTTCAATATTGGTTTGAGGAGAAGTAGTATCACCACCATTGTTGGAAGCAGGAACGGTTTCTGGAATACCATCATTGTTATAGTTGCTAGTGCTAGCGTCATTTGCATGTGTAACTAACCCAGACCTAAGACCATCCATTTTTGTGAAAGTGTGAGTTTGCAACCGAGAGATTAATCTCCCATTGTGGTCGCCAATCAGTAGATGGGGAAAAAACGATTTGTTGGTTTTTCAGGAAATTGAAGAGGCGGGCGTGTTGTCGAGACTCCTCAACCGAGCAAACTGTTCAACCTCACACAGATGCACTGCAAAGGGAGTGCTTAGATTCGGGAGGTCAGTCTGTAGGACACCGGTCTAAACCAAGTCAATGGTCGATCCAGAGTCAATTCGGTCGCAGAGAGGGAGATGGGTTGACCGTAGGAGGGAAGTTGAGAATTATGTGGGATCAATGATGATCAGGGATTGCAGATGTGTTGAAGGTTTCTGCAAGTTTTCTGTGAACTGATAAGTTCGAATAAGTTCTGGGAGATTGACGAATTCTTGAGAGTAATTGCTCGAGAAATTCTGTGTAGACGAACGTTGTCCTCCCAATCATGGATTTAGAGACTTATTTATATTGTCAGAATAGTAAAACCTTGATCCCTGTAAGTGTGACGGTTTCTTGAGTGAAAGAGTAGGAAGTGGGAAATCATGGTGAAACCAGTTCCAGGTCGTGCGGAGACTTGGTTAACCGTCCACCCACTACTTTGCTAACTCCTTCAACCGTTTTCATGACTTACTCAAATTTCTCATCGTGGATGAATCCACGTGCCGTAGGTCGCCATACCAAAACCCTAATTGATATCCCCCCATGTGACGTGATTGATGTCTCACGAATCGTGGAGTCTGCATGATAGACGTGTATTTTATTAGTCAGACTGATTAGACAATGGGTCTAAGTTTTGTTGAATTGAGCATGAGTAATCGAATGCTCGATGATTCATGGATTGAACATGTTAGACGTTCTTAGATATTGCTCGTCTGAGTAAATATTGTAAATTCGAGCAACTGGGCATCTGAATATCGATAGTTAGATTAGATTAATATTCGAGTAACTGAGCAAGTATTGTTCAATTCGACGAATTACTGATAAATTACTGAATATTGATAGTCGGATCAATATTCGAGTAACTGAGCAAGTATTGCTCAATTCGACGAATTATTTATTGGTGACATGACTCAATAAAATATTAATTAGAATATTGGTAGACTAACGAATATTATATAATTAATCTAGATGTTGATTGATGGATCAACATAAATTTATTAGTGTTTGAACTTGCTCAGAATGATGATTTGTGGAGCGTTTGTTCGAAACCCTAATTTTTGATCAATTGTTCGTCAATTGATAAATTGCTAAAAATAGGTCATGAGTAAGAGAGGGACCGACCACACGGGATGATGGAGTCCATGTGGCGCCCATGTGCTCGAGTGAGCGTGCACCAGGTCCTTAGTTGGCCAGTTGGTGAAAGAATGATGATTAAATGCCGGTTTCATCATTTATTGAAATAGTGCTCGATTGAGCATTAGGTGATAAAACCTTTTTTTTTTGCTAAGAAACAAACTTTTCATTGACAAAGAAGGAAGTTACAAGCATTCACAATCAGTTCTCTCTCAAGGTAGTTCAAAAAAAGAGGACATAAAGACCAGGTAGCTTTAACACATAACTTCCTAGCCCGGCGTGCAAGCCGGTCAGCAAATTTATTTATAGCACGCTTAATATATACAAGCTTAAAAACAGAACTACTAGAGATAATGCAGCAACAGTCTTGAAGAATATCACTGCATCTCCACCCGGCCGAGTGAATGACTTCATTCACAAAATCTACCGCTTGCAGACAGTCATTAACAAAAAGAACTTTAGATAAATTCAGCTCCACTGCCCAGGATACAACCCAAAACAGTGCCATTGCTTCAGCACCAACTGCATCAAGAGCAAGTCCAAAGTTCGAATTACAAGAGATTATTCTTCCTGCAACATCACATAAAATCATACCAGCTCCCATATTAAATTTTTTATAAAAACCATAAATGAAAAGTATATGATCAACTTCAGAGATAGGAGTTTTAGTTTCCACATGAACAACAGTCGGAAGAGGAGGATAAATATAAGTATTTAACATTCTTTTAAAGTTGAGGATAACACTGTCAAGGTTTATCACAGCCTTTTGAAATACTATTTTACAACGCAGTTTCCATATACACCACATAATAATTGCACCAACACTAGGCCATCCAACAGGGTAAGGTGACTGACCCAGCCTTATATCAAACCATTTCAGAAAATAATCATCAGGCCACAGAAAATCAAAAGATATCAGATGTTGAAGAGATAAAGCAAACCAGATATGAGACACCACAGGACAATGAAAAAAGAGATGAAGGACTGTTTTAGAGTCATCATTGCAGAGAGGACATGATGGATCCATAGTGTTGCTGTAAACATTCATAGTGGCATTAACTGGCAACATACTAGCAAAAACCTTCCAGATAAAAAACTTAATTTTTGGCAGACAGTTCAGTGACCAGACCTTGGTCCAAAAATAAGACTCTTCAGCAGTAGAAAACTCATTTGAATACACTTTATAAGCAGACTTAATTGTAAAAATACAATCTTTAGTGTGTGCCCACATAACTTTGTCCTCAAGAGAAGAATTTAGACAAATTGAACGAATCTTGATAACATCTTCAGGACAAAATAATAAATTCAGAGTATCGAGCTTCCATGTATTAAGATAAGTATCTATAAGCTCACTAACAAAGGTGTACTTATTATAATTTGCATTAATAGATAAAGGAGGGGCAGAAGAACATGGTAGCCAAATAGAAGTCCAAATTTTAGTAGAGTTACCGTTGTTAATTTTAAAGACAACATTGGATTTTATAAAGCTTAGACTATTTACAATGCCTTTCCAAATCCAAGAAGAGGTGTCAGCAGCCTTATCTATTTCTAATAAGTTTTGGTTAGGAAAATATTTATCTTTTAGGAATTTTGAAATCAAATGACCAGGAAATTGAATAATTCTCCAAGCTATTTTTGATATGAGTAGCCTATTCAGAGCATAAGAATTCCTTATACCCAGACCACCACATTTTTTAGATTTACCAATGTATGACCAAGATCTAAAATAAACAGCCTTACGTGGGTTTTTCTTAGCCCACCAAAAAGTCCCCTGCATGGAATCAAACTTAGAAGTAAGATTCTTTGGAAGGGGAAAACCAGACATATGATACACTGCAAGGCTCGACAAAACATGACGAGTGACAACAGTTCTACCAGCACCATTAAGATTTGTCTTCTTCATATTACCAAGTCTAGCATAGAACTTATCAATCAGAAACGTAAAAGATTTCGACTTGTCTCTATTAACAAACAGGGGGGTTCATAAGTATTTTTCTGTGATTGACAGAAACTTTATACCTAAGGTCCTAGAAATAAATTTAATGTGTTTGTGATGCATGTTTGCACTAGTAAAGAATCCAGACTTTTCAAGATTGATAGTCTGACCCGAAGCTTTTGCAAACTTAGTTAAAATATGCAACAGATTTTTTGCATACAGTAAAGAAGCTTTAGAGAAAAACATACAATCGTCTGCAAAGAAAAGATGCGTGATGGAAGGGCTATTGGCTCTAAGTTTGAAACCTTGAATGAGTTTATCCGATTCTGCTTTTAATAACATCTGAGACAGGACTTCCATACAAAGGATGAAGATATAGGGAGAAAGACAGTCACCTTGTCTGATCCCTCTATAAGGTGAAAAACTTGTCCCGGAGAACCATTAACAAGAATCGAGTAAGAGACAGTACTGATGCATTGAAACATCAGCTGACACCAATCATTAGAGAAACCAAGTTTTTGAAAAACCGCAATGATAAATGGCCATTCTAATATATCGAAGGCCTTCGACAAATCAAGTTTAATATACATATAACCATTTTTAGTTCTTTTTTTCATTCTTTTAAACGAATGCAAAATTTCATGACTTATTATGATGTTATCTTGAACTTGCCTATTAGAAACAAACGCCGACTGAAAGGGAGAAATGAGGAAATCCAGCAGTGGTTTGAGCCTATTGGTTAATATCTTTGAAGTAATTTTGTAAACAGAATTTGCTAAACTAATAGGCCTAAAGTCATTAGGCGAGGAAGGATTAGAAACTTTAGGAATTAAGGAAATGAAAGTGTAGTTCAACTGTTTAAGCAAGTACTTAGTTTTGAAAAAGTTTTGAATATGCTCAATTACCTGGGCAAAAACTATATCCCAATTATCACGGAAAAATCCTGCGGGGAAACCATCCGGGCCTGGAGACTTCCATGGCTCCATAGATTTGATGGTGTATAAGATTTCCTCCGGAGAAGGAATAGCCACAAGGGATAGGTTGACTTCCTCAGAAATGATTGGCTGAACATCTTTTAGAACATCTTGGATGTCAGCAGAACAAGGATGCGAAGAAAGATAAACCTTTTTAAAATGAGTTTCAAAAAGAGCAACAATTTGATCTCTAGATTCCAACCAGTTACCTTTCTCATCTTTAACTTTATGGATGGTATTATACATATTTCTGAGACTAGCAGAATTATGAAAGAATTGAGTGTTCTTGTCATAATGGACAAAATAATTAATCCTAGATTTTCGCTTATAAAAAGAGTTTTCGATCTCATACCAGAAGTCAAGCTGCTTTGAATAATTTAAGATAAAATTACCAATAGCTGGAGTGAATGGTAGAGATTGGAGCTTTTCTATTTCAGCATTGAGTTTATAAATAGTATTTTTAATTTGACCGAACGAATTAACATTCCATCTGCTAAGATCATATTTAACATTTCGGAGCTTCCCAGCTACGACAAAACTAGGAGAATCCTTAACTCTCTTAGACCAAGAAGAGGACAAGACATCTTTAAAATCAGGACTCAGTTGCCAACACTTGAAGAATTTATAAGGAATGTAATGCTTTTTTTCAAAGTGAAAACAATTTGCAAGGATAGGACTGTGGTCTGAATAAACTCTACCCAAGTTAGTGACCCTAGTCTGAGGAAGAAAGGACACCCATTTATCATTCATAAACCCTCTATCAAGCTTTTCAAAGATCAACTCAGCAGGATTTTTGAACCTTCTATTGCACCAGGTGAAAGGATTACCAAAAGAGAAGATATCATTAAAGTTAAGATCTATCATCTTTGCTCTAATGAAATCAGGCACTAGAGAGTTATCTGCTATACCACCTTATTTTTCAGAAGCATGCATAACAAAGTTGAAATCTCCTAACATCATCCATGGCCTATTAACATCATCACTAATACCTTCTAAATCATTCCATTGCGCTTTCATTCCAACAACATTCAGAGCACCATAAACAAAGGAAATCAGGCAGTTTTTAATTCTTGGAGTAATATCACAAACTATATGGATCATATTATGTGAAGAATGAATAACCTCAATATTATACTTCTCAAAAAAACCCATAGCTAGACCACCTGACTTTCTAGAGGGGGAACAAAAAACCACGAACCGAAAGGAAGGTGATGACAATATTTTTTCACAGTGTCATTATCTACCATAGTTTCAATGAGACAAATAACATCAAAATTAAATTTCCTAAACAAACTAGAAAGATGCAGCCATTTTTTATCCGAACAACAACCATTCATATTCCAAACTAAAAATTTCATGATTAACTAGGAAAGGAAACAACAAAAAACAAAGGAGCAAACAGGAGTGGGAGAAAAGTGCTAGGATTGCAGCAAACAAATAAGTAAAGCGAAATATAATATAAAATGAAAGAAGACTTACAAGGTTATGAGCTGAGGAGGAATCAACATCAATAGCAAGAGGGTCCATCATCATGAGATTGATATCTTTGTTAAAATCATCTTCAACAACAACTGGTTCCGGTGGAAGCATAGATAACGGCATGGGCTCAAAAATAACATCCTCCTTAAGATCACTGATCTGGTCATTAGGGTTTCCAAAGTCGCATTCTAGATTTGCACTCATAAAAATTTCAGATCGGTAGTTCATTTCATAACCAGAGTTAATAGCGAGACCAGTAGAAGCAAATACAGCTTGGGATAATGAGGTGCAATAAGTAGACCAGAAAACATTTGCCTTTGGAGAGCCATAACTAGACGTAACTCCTAAACTTCCCACATTGAATGCAGTGTCTGAGGGAGGATTAAACAGAGGCAGAGAGCTAATAGCAGGCCAAAGAGCTACAGTCTTCAAAGAGGAAGAAAATGAAAATGAGGTAGTGCTAAAAGATTATGATTCAAAAGTAGTTCTTGGTATTTTTCCTTTCCTATCATGGACCAGTCCATCCGATCCAAAAGTGAGGGCATCAAAGGGAGAAATATTTAAGCTATTGTTACCAGCACTAGGAGTCATATGAACAAAAGGTCAAACCTTATTGAGTGGATCTTTGATAGTTAATGAAGAGACTGCAGGAAATACAGAAGACATAACAGGAGCAGATGAAGAAGAAACTCTGTTACCAAGAGCCCCGACTGGTTTCAAACCAACCGACAAAGCAGTAGGTCTGGAGGAGTTAAAAGATGCCACTCCTGCAGGACGAGCATTTGAAGAACCTGATGCACTCGAGCTATCTCCCTTCTTCGAAGGTATTCTAGTGACAACAACATGGGTAGCTCGAGGAGATGGAGCAGGAAGTGCACGAACATATATGTTGGATTGAATTTCCTTACACAAAATATCATCATGATAAAGAACAAAACATTCCTTGCACATAAGATAAGGAAGCCTAGGATAGAAAGCAGTCATGATATGGGTACACTTAGAAGTATTAATGACCACCTTTCTGGTAAGAGGAGTGTTAAGAGGTACCATATTCTTTGCATTGTAGTAGTTCCCAGCAGCTGATTCAACAGAAACAAAGGTGACAATTTCGTCCAGAACTTCCCCCTCCTTTCCACCATTGACCAAATCTGAAGGAATGGAAATCTGCACAGGCATTAGTGTTTTGTCCCAGACAAGATCAAACACCGACTCTAGGCCACCAAGAGGCTGGACAACAAACAGTTGACCAAACATGAGGGTTGGTCTGACATCAAATGCAATATCCCTATCCCTTATTTTCTTGAAAATAACCACAAAAAGGTTTTGAATACCCATCCCCTGAATATATGGCCTAGAAAGTTTGAAATCAGAAGAAGGAACTGTCCAAATTCTGTTAAGATTGTGCTTAACTGAGGTTTTGTGGTAGTAGTTGGTTTTGTTACAAATGAGAGAAGCAAATCTAAAAGCAAATTCTTGTACATTGTTGCGAATATAATTTCGGTAAATAAGAATTCGTTGCTCGGACTTGAATAGATTTTAAAACGAAAATATATGTACAAATTTGTCACAAGATGTTTGAGAGGTATTGGGACTAAGGACTTGGCCAATTCTTCATGCATGTGGTATATTTTATTTATTCTTAAGAATTACTGCTCAAAACATAAATATATGGACTCTTATATTGCCAAAATAAATTCTCAGAATATTAGTTATAAATCGTAAGCATGGGACATCAAACATTTAAGCAAGCATGCCGCATCAAATAAAATGATAACTAATTAATTAAAATCATTTTTCAATTTTTAATCAGTGCAAAAGTCATAAAAAGAATAAATTAAATTTACCACAATGACGAAAATAGACTCCCTCCGTCGTCCCAATGTTGGGTTTAGCTCCTCATATTAATCATAATCTCAAAATGTTTTATTATTGCTCCAAAGTTGATTACAATTGAGTAAACAATGCAACAGAGAAATCGCAACATAAGTTTCTGTTCGAAGACGATGTTGCTCCGTTACAAAGATAGAATTGGTGACGGAAACTTAAATGTTGTGGTGTACTTCTCTGTTGCAAAATAGGATGAAGAAACTGTTGCTATGACAATATTGGTTGCAAAACAGGATGAAGAAACTGTTGCGATGAAGATAAAGGTTGTAGAGCAGTTGAAGAAACTGTTGCAAATGGATGAAGAAACCGTGGCCGATTCCTTGTTCTTCACGGGCAGCAGCAGCAGCAGCAACAGAGTTCTGAAAACTCTGATTTCTGCTCCTCTGGCCCTCCTTTCGACTCCCAACTCTCGACACCCATTCTAGTCGACCCATATAGCCTATTTATACTCCTAAGACTCATTTAATCTCGCCATAACTCCTCAAAAATCTTCACAGTGAAGAAAATTATTTTTGAGAATAATTTCTTATTTCTTTCTCTGTGTACGTTAATTTCCTTGAAAATCTTCAGAAACTGATTGATACGCAACCTAGGAAAGTATCTGGTCTTAACTCCACAACCATGCAGCATCTTTTACGTGATTTTCTTTCCAAAAATGAAACCGATATTCTTCTCTCCTGTTTTGATCGGGAATTGATTTTCTGGCCAAAGTTGATCGATCCCAACCACCATAATATCTTCTTATACTCATATCACATATACCCATTAAGTTTCAGCTCTTTAATCTCCCAACAGATCCATCAAAATCTCGAACGAAATTCTGCCAGGGAAGAAGAAAAATTTCCCGCCAAAAAAAAGAATTTGAATTTTGTTGAAGACCTTCCCCTATCCAGTTCAGGGGTGCAAATAGCAAGTGGGGTTGAAATAGACTTCTTGGGGTGGAAATAACCAAAACATGGGTGCCTTTAGTAATTTTTCTGGGATGTTTTCCGCACTTTTTCGAGGTTCCTCCGGGGTATTTCTGGGGTACTTCCGGTCCACTTCTGGGGCACTTCCGGTATACTATCAACGGAGGTCCAAATGCCACATTTTTGAGCCCATTTCGCCGCAAGGGATTATTTTTCCAAAAACTCCTACAAATAAATAAAACAACATAATAAGTACAAAAATGGGTACTAACAATGTATACAATTGGGCTATATTAGACACATAAATGCGTCTATCAAATACCCCCAAACTTATTATTTGCTAGTCCTCGAGCAAATTTTATTCTTGAAAAGTGACCGAGTTAATCTCGGGTGGGTTTATCAGAGGTGTACCCACAAAAACCAATACTCTAGACCCTAGCTATCTACGAAAAATCTTGGAAAGCACTAAAGAATCTCCTTGGTTGGAATACTTATTAATTACAAGAGGAAGTACCCTGACGCGAAATTCCAATTGCTGTATACGAGTTTGCACTCAAGCATACTAAAATTCATATAAGTGACAGAGCTCTACTAAGATAGTTTCACGATGGACATCATACTCGGAGTCAGACTAATCACATGAAAAGATTAAGAAGATGGAAAAAGAAAAATGTATATGGTTGAAAAGCGAACGGTGTTTCCCATATCTGTCTGAAGGCCTCTGTCAAGGTGAACCTAACCTAAATGACTGAGATACCGGTCTGACTAATATTAACACACTGGCATATACAAGGGAACCAGTGGTCAATAACTTAAATCTAGATCAACAAACTGGAAAATACAAGGGAACTAGCGGTTGACTACACATAACAATAACCATTTTTTTTTTAAACTTAACGGCATGAATAGATCTTTTGGATCCAAGCGAATGCTTCTTGTCAGCAGATTACACGATAGTTCCCATGGGTCCTGCATTCCACGCTTGCTTAGGCGACGGAAACAGGGAGAACACACGCATATTGCTATCCAAGTGTTAATACTTATTCCGATTGGTCTAACTGGTCCAGTCTTTTTTTTTCTTTCTTTCTTTTTTTTTTTTTTTTTTTTTTTGGGTAACTCAGTCACTCTATTTCACCCTAGCAAAGGTAACAACTTGAATCGTGTGCCCCACCAAATCACTTGAAACAAAAGAAAACTAAAAATAGAAAGTGAAAGGACTCGACGAGATATGGCGAAACTATCATGTTATTTCTAACACCTGAGCTCTGTGCTTTTATGAATAGACTCTATAGATGTTTCCATCTAGTCAGATTGGTTCCTCAGCTCCTAAAACAAAAATTTTTCCATCCACTTAGATTGGTTAGTGCTATCCTTAATAGGCGTAAATTTCTAGGCTCTGGAGTTTATTTATTGCAACTAAAAAGTTTCTCCCATACCCCCAAACTTAAATCTAACATTGTCCTCAATGTTCTAAAGATGAAACTAAAAGCATGAACAAGGAGAAACTGTTACCATTTGAAGCGAAAGAGTTAAGGAAAGATATTACCGTGTTGCATGAGATTGGGTTACCTCCCAAGAAGTGCTAAGTTTAAAGTCTTCAGCCAGACGTAGGAAAGGTTTAGTCAACTCGAACCGTATAACAGTAGCCGGAATAACTGTGGGTCTTTAAAACCAAAAAAATATGACAAAAGGAAACTACAGTGAACCAACGAAATGAACAACACTAGCATGCCCTTACCTAGTTTCCTGATAACTATCGCTAATTGTGGTTCAGGTTCAGGTTCTATGAAAGGGTCTAAATAGAATATTTTCATTGGCTGCGTTTCTTCATAGGTTGGATCCAAATTATTAGGTCCTAGAGTCTGGAAAAAATCAAATAAGAACTTGGAATCACAAAGTAATAACCTAAATAATTGCGGATCCTCTAAGTCAATCAGATATGACTTAAAAAATTGACCACAGTGAGAATAGTGGTCATTCTTAAGCAAATGTATCGATTCTAATTTCCTAAGGCATTTAGGTTTAGTCTCACAACTTAATATTCGACACATTTGGAATATAAACGTTCCCACAGTTGGAAGAAAACTATTTGGTGGGAAAACAAAGTCAATCTGGGGATCATAGCCTGGGCAAACCACATCAACCAGAGGATGGGTTTCTAACGACTGAACTTCTTCCTGGACATCATTAGGTTCGGGAAAACGAGTATGAAGGTAATCTTGTAAAATGGTTGAGGCACATATGTCAAGTCCCAAGTGAGGGACCTTTCTAAGATTTAAAGGTAAGGCACTAGGAAGGTGATAATCACCCCCAAACTTAGAGTTTTCAGTGTCTCTAGCTAGACTAGTCACAATCTCCCTAATTTCTGGATCATTAGATTCTTGAAAATGGTCAATTGATTCTTCTAAGTTATTATCAGGTGGTGCATCTTTACTCATATTTAAAATCTCTACGAGTTCATGTTCTTCATCTAAGACTAATGTTTCTAAATCGCTAGACTCTAAAACAATATTCTCAGAATAAACTCGTTCCTCTAGACCATTATCGGCTTCGTAATCCTCGTCTAAAACTGTGGTATCTCTAGTCAAATCCTCGTCCTTTTGAATAGGTGAATAATTATTAAAATTATTTGGATTTGAACTAGAAATAACATTATAATTATAAGGATCAATTGGAGAAACAAATTCCTGATTACTCTGCCTACATATTTCAGATTCTTCATCATCACTATCCTCATCATCATGATACAATTTTTGAAATTCAAGAATTCTCAATCTTTGTTCCAAACTACATGGTCTATGTTTATAATATTTCTCATAGATCGTTAGAGGTGATTCCTCAATAAAAGTTAGAGTATCCATATATCGCTGCCCACGCATATATTCACCAAGAGTCATTTCCGAAGACGTCTCTTGATAACGAGAATTTCTAGACATATATTCTCGCAACGTCATCGCAGGTGGCGTCTCCTCAAAAGGATTCATCACCGAAGAAATATAAACTATAGAGGGATTCTATACAATCACAAACAAGGCCGACTCGACTCCACCAAAGCAAACCTAAAGATTTCTAGCAAACAAAAAGCATGATGGCTCCACTTAGATTTTTTCTAGACCAGCTTCTATCTTTCGAAAGGGAATTCGTTGCAATTTGATCAAACCCCTCTGGAATCAATCCGAGTCAAAGTAA